>NW_026901081.1:1200000-1827500 GCF_033783945.1 Neopsephotus bourkii | reverse complement strand
AACAGCTCCACGTCCCTCTTGTGCTGCTGCCCCAGGGCTGGATCAGGGCTGCAGGGGGGGTCTCCCCTTCACACAGCAGAGGGGCAGGATCCCCTCCCTGAGCTGCTCCTCACGCTCTGGGTGTTCAGCCCAGCACACAGGGAGGGGTTCTGGGCTCAAGCGCCCATTGTCAGCTCATGTCCGCTGTTCATCCATCAGCATCCCCAAATCCTCCTCAGGGCTGCTCTCCATCCCTTCCTCCCCAGCCTATACAGACAGTGGGGATTGACCACTCATTGCTGTGCCATGCCCATTCCTAAGTATGCAGAAAAGAGGAGAAACATCACAGTGAGCGGAGTGGGGCCACCTTGCTTCAGATCAATCAGATGTGTGCATACTGCCTCAGTAAACAGTGTCACGTAAATACTGATGCCTCAGATGTGGTTTCATCACTGGGGGATGCGTACCAGGGAGTGGCTTGTTTGATGCCAAAGGCATGCAATGGTTTAGAGAAGATGGGGAGAGTTCAGCCACATGAAAAAGAAGCTAAAAGCAGCTAAAAGAGACTGGCGATGCTTTAAAAACACAAAATAAATCTGAATGGCAATTTAATACTAGAAAAATTAAACCTTTAGCTCAGATGCAGTGTTTAAAAGTCAAATATACTTCAAAGTCTTCTGGGCATGTGCAGGTCCCAACACATGGCCTTTTCCTCAAGCACAGTTGAGCTTTTGTTTTGCATTTGGAGAAAGATAGGGACTAATCGGTTTGTTTGGGAGCACCGGGATTCATAGAATCACAGAATGGTTTGGGTTGGAAAGGACCTTAAGGTCATCCAGTTCCAACCCCCTGCCATGGGCAGGGACACCTCACACTAAACCATGGCACCCAAGGCTCTGTCCAGCCTGGCCTTGAACACTGCCAGAGATGGAGCATTTACCACCTCTCTGGGCAACACATTCCAGTGCCTCAGCACCCTCATGGGGAAGAATTTCTTCCTTTAATCCAACCTAAATCTTCCCTGTTTCAGTTTAAACCCATTCCCCCTTGTCCTATCACTACAGTGATGTATCAGCCCCTTCCCTTGCCCCACATCTACGTGTGCTTCCTAGCAAAACCCACCCTCTCTAGCATCCAATCTCCTTTTGGGGTGAATCCAGGAGTTTGAGTTATTATTGCAATGATCGGCTTCACTCCCCATTAAAAATCTCACTCTCTTTGTTAACTACCACTGGGCAAACGCTGTTATATCCCCTCTGCTTCTTAGAATTGCTCTGCGCAAGCTCAGGTAGATACATACCTGGCAGCAACGCAGAGTTAGACCTTCCTTTACATAAACTAAAAGCTAATTTTCCCCTGGGGCAAAGGCTTTTCCAACACTTTAAATCACATCCACTCCCTTCTGTCACCCCTGCCTTTATCATTTGCTCAGCCAAGCGTCCGTCTGTCCATCCTCATCATTGCCTCTGTGGGTATCTGGAGACCCAAGGGAAATAATCTGGCCGTGGGTCCCCATTCCCCACCTCTCCCCCTGCCCAATAATAGGTTCTGTGATGTGGATTTCTGTCGACAGAGCGAGACGCCCGGCTCTCTCCTCCTTGATGAACACGTCCCATGAGGGCAATGATGGAGTTCCTGCGCAATTTTTACCGCTGACCTTTCCTCCTCCGTGGACAGGGAATGCGTCTCCCAGCGAAGGCCGAGGGGACAGCGGAACGTGTGTTATAACGCTGGAAAATGTGACTCTGTCTTTGTGGAATGCCATTTTCTTCCCCCTTCTTTCCTTCCCTTTTTCTTCTTCTCTCCCTCCCCATTAGGAAAAAGGCAGCGCTGAAAACGTGAATATATAAGGCAAAAAATCACTGTCTGCTCCTCCTCCCCTCCGCTTCCCAGCCCCGTCTGAACAAGCAGCCAAGCTGTTAAATGCTTTTACCTGCTGTGTCCGAGTCAAAAGTTAAATAATGTGTGAACGAACGTGGAAGGAAAAACAAGAGGCAGAGAGGGAACGCGGGAGAGAGCCCCCTTTTACAACAAGATAATTGTTCCGTTATGAGAAGCAAATAACACACTGCTCATCCTCGGCTCTGTGTCCGTGACATCTTGACAGGTACATCTGAAGGCAATTACGGGCCTCTCACTGTGTTTCACTCCGCTGCTGGGGCTGGGTCCTGCAAACACACGTCCCAGAGCATCACCCCCTGGCAGCCAGTGCTTGCTCTTTGGAGCTCAGTGGGTTTGCAACGGGGTTGATTTGCTTTCTATGGGCCATTGTGGCTGCAGAAATGGCTTAGCCAAGAGGCTGGGGCATCCCAGCTGGCTGTGAATAGTGAGTTGGATGCTGGTGTCAAGGGAGCTGCCTTTCCCCCATGCCTACAATGAGGAGTTCCTGCCAAAATAAGAGAGGTTTATTATTCTTGCTAGCTAAATAGCGCAGTTACCACATCTTTTCTTCCTGGGGCTTGCTTGCTGCTCCTTGGTGCTGGGAAGCTTTTGCCGTCTAAGCCGATGCGTTCCTGTTTGCCTACAGATGCTGGTTTAACCCCAAGTGTTCCCACCATTGCTGAATCTCCTTTACCAGCACTCCTTCCTCCTGCAAACCTTCTGCTAGATCACCCATCCCACCTTCATCCCCATGGGAAGATGTCCTGCATGTCTCAATTACTTGTAATTGCTAGTAGTTGAGTCAGTGTGGTAAATGAAAGGGCTCTTGGTCCTTTCTGAGCATGGATTTTTCTCAACTGCATCAGCAACCAGATGTCTTTGAGCTGCCTTTGTGTTTGATGGAGAGTTTATTGGAAAGCACTTCATCTGTCTTCTCCCATGACTGCATTTAGAAGAGGTGTGTCAATGTGTCACTCTTTCTGTGCTGACTATAATGGAAGCTGGACACGACTACCTCAGATGGAGGGGACATGGGATGAATATGTTTGGTCAGATGTCTCCTGCCCCATGCATAGAAATGTGTGGTGCACTCATTAAGAATGCTTATTTAGTCTTCTTTTTTAACATCACTTTTATTGTGGCTCATATTCAAAGAGATGAGGAATTTGATGAGTGGAAGAGTGGGTTTCCCTTCAAACTTTCCCCCCAGAGCTGTGTATGTCATGATGGATCTGAGTTTCTTAAAGGGAGGGAGTAAAGAGAGGAGCCTGTACATGCATGGTACAAAAGGGACATCTCTTCTGTTGCCCACGTTGGGTGGCCTGAGCTGAGAGCCACCAAGACAAAGTGGGTTTGTCTGCATTGCTGACCAGGAGGACACTAGAAGATGAGCTTGAGACCATCCTGATAGGCCATATTCCTCATCCACCTACCCCATACCCAGCCTGGAGTGAGCATACTCAAGTCCTCATGAGCAGGGAGTGTGAGTCTGAACCTGTTTTATCCCCTTCCATCTGATGTATAGACCTATATAGCATTATCCCAGCAGGCTTCACACCCTCAAGCATCGGTTTCGTGCTAGAAAACACCACTCCGGTGGTCTGCAGCACACCCGCATTGTATTTCAGACAGCTTAACTTGGCCAAAACACACAAAACAGTTGTTATGTCTTGGGGCCAGAGGGGCAACACGTGAGATGGGGGAAAGCCGATGTTGTGTGCAGTGTAAGAGGGATGTGCTCCAGAAAGGGACACCCACTGCTCCATAGCCCTTGCCTCAGGGCCAGGAACACTTGCTAGGCCCCTCTTATTTGGCAGTATAGCCATGACCTATGAGTCTTTACATGTCTCTTTATATGATCTTCAAGCATACCTCAACATTAACTACAGCTCCTTGGGTGAAGATGTCTGGCCATACCCACAAAACTAGGCTATGAGGAGTGAAAAAGTGATGAAGACTTGAGATCTACAATTCAAAGAGGGGTTTTTTGGTCCTGTAGACCTGCTCTTGATTGGTGTGTGGTAGGTGCTCCCTAAGAGCGAGTTGAAACATCAATGGAGATGTAGGCCCTCCCCTTGGAGAGGTGCGATGGTGAGGAAGACCATGAAAAGCTTCCCCCCACCCTTAAGTCTGTGTCTTTGACTTCTGCTTCAGCTTTGAAGTTCAAATAAAAGCAGAAACTTGAAAGAAAACCTCATCCAAAGCTCCCCAGAGGCAGCTTCACCCTTGCAGCCATAGTGAGACCACAAGCTGTTTGCTTGGGGAGGTGTACCTTGCCCTGCAGAGTCTCACCTCCATCTCAAATCCCAAGTCCATATGATCTTTGCCTGCACAGCATTTAACTTCTACATTTGACCCCTCTAATAATGCCATTACTATTCATAGAATCATAAAATCACAGAAGGGTTTGGGTTGGAAAGGACCTTAAGATCATCCAGTTCCAACACCTCATGCCTCACGCTAGACCATGTCATCCAAGGCTCTTTCCAACTTGGCCTTGACCACTGCCAGGGATGGAGCATTCACCACTTCTTTGAGCAACCCATTCCAGTGCCTCAGAACCCTCACAGTAAAGAACTTCTTTGTTATATCTAACCTGAACTTCGCCAGTTTCAGTTTAAACCCATTCCCCCTTGTCCTATTGTTAATGTCCCCAGTCATCTTCAGTAATACAACAAATGTCTTACCTCGTTTTCTCTGAGGATGAATTTTGCTGAGTCCACTCAGCTATTACTTTAAGGTGTTATGGATTTACTGTTATCAGTACTTTCTGTCTTTCTAACTTGGATGAAACCTCCACAAAGACAATAATCAATAGTGAGTAAATACACATTGCCACACACTTCACAACAGGTTTACAACCTGAATACCATCAAGACTTCTCAGTAAAGACCACATAGGTTTTTTTTCCCCCCAAACACTTTATTTGGAAGGTGTTCCTGGAAGACCAGGGCTCAGCAGTGGGGTTGGGAACCGACTGAACAAGACCCGCAGCCATGCTTATGGGATTGTGAGCGTTTTTAATGCTCTTGGAGAAAACACCAAACAAAATAGTTTGGAATTAGGTTGAAGGCACTTTCTCAAGGCTTATTTTTTGCCCAGAGGCAAAATATATCAGGCGAGACTCTTGTCTTTCTATCGCTCACAGACAGAGGGGAAGGGAACTCATTTGATGTTCTCTCTGAGTAGACCTGCCTCGAGACTACCATGCATTTTTAATATTAGCCCTAAAAGCATTCCAGGTACAGTTCTAGATGCTGGAGGGATTTCAGAAATGCTTTTGTGCTGCATGCCAAACTGTTCAAAGCAGGGCTCCATTGTGTCATCAGTTTGCAATCAAGCCTCTCTGTGCCTCTTTTTGGGAGCTGCTAAAAGAGTTCTGCATAAAATGATGAGGAAAAACTTTCCATAGAGCCTAAAAAATGAGGTTCCTCATTGCAGCTGCTGTAGGTGGGTTAAGGTGCTCTGCTGAAGGACCTGGTCCCGTCTGGGTTCATATGGCAGTGGCGAGAAGAGGGGAATACTTTAGTTTGGCTTAGTTTGCACATTAGCTGGGTTTTGCACCGAATTTGATCATCATATTTTACAATTCCATCCCAAGCAGGAAATCTAGACTATGGATCAGTGGCTGCCCTAATTTTTATTGGCAAATCATGATCTTTATTGGTGGAATTATGAGCTAGCTGGGCTTTACAGTCTTGTGTAATGAAGCCAATATATTACTACCAGCATGATGTTTTAAATTTAATGTAGCAAAGAACAAAGGTTGCTTTCTCCTTGCTTTTCTTCTCTTTCTTTCTTTCTTTCCCTTTTCCTTCATTCTATTCGCTTTTGTTCTTTTCCTTCCTTCCTTCACAGACTGGTTTGGGTTGGAAGGGACCTTAAAGCTCATCCAGTTCCAACCCCTGCCACGGGCAGGGACCCCTTCCACTGGAGCAGCTTGCTCCAAGCCCCTGTGTCCAACCTGGCCTTGAACACTGCCAGGGATGGGGCAGCCACAGCTTCTCTGGGCACCCTGTGCCAGCGCCTCAGCACCCTCACAGGGAAGAGCTTCTGCCTAAGAGCTCAGCTCAGTCTCCCCTCAGGCAGGTTCAAGCCATTCCCCTTGGCCTGTCCCTACAGGCCCTTGTCCAAAGTCCCAGCACCTCCATTCCTAAGCCAGGATCAAACCCCCCCAGGTTGCTCAGCAGGATTTTGTGTTTCACTTCCAAAAACCTTAATGAAAAAATAAATAATAATAATGAAAAAGACCTTTTTGTGACATTTTTGTGTGCTTTTGTCATGTTTTCAGAATGAGAGTGCTCACGGCAGTGATGTAAAGGATGAGACGATCAGGCCCCCGATGCTGCCAGAGGTGTTGATGTAGCCAGAGGAGCACATCTGGCTTCTCAGATCCTGGGACCGTGGGTTGGCAGCACGAGCAACAAGAAGGAGCTGTGCTTTACTTGTAAACCACACCAAGTTATGGTGGTGTCACCACAGAACCATAAACGTCGAGTCCCACAATACCCATTTTACAGCCTCCATCCAGCCCAAAGCCTTGCTTCAATATTGCTTGCACATAATCTTCGGTTTGTAACATTTGCTTAATTCCTTCTTGTTAAAAACCCCAGAGGAAGAATAGGCTTGTCCTAACCTCTTCTGGCCTGCAGTTCTGAGCTATTAATCTGTCATGTCAGCATATTTTATTAATACTCTTTTCCTGCGGACGAGAGGTGGAATACATCATAAGTCACTTACCATCTGCTGTGCAAGTGCGTTGTAAAGTATCTTTCTTCCATAGATTATTGCTTTGATAGATTAGGGGCTTGTACAGCCGTGATGCCTCATCCCATCAATTTTAAGCTCCCAGAAGAGCTTTCAGGGCTGAAGTATCTGATCAATGTAAAAGTCTTCAACAGCATCTCACTGTGCCTCTGCGGGCTAAGAGAGTGCTATTACACCCACTTTCCAGATGAGGACATGGTGTCCCAGGTTTCTGATGCATTGCTTAAATAGAGTGTTTTCTCCTTCTCTTCCATCCCTGGCAATGGGGAGAGATATGTAGGTCTAGAGGAGAACAGCCTTTTCTCCAGATTGAATCAGGGATGGATCTGGATTATAGGGGTGCCTCATAGCATCTCAGCCTGTGAGCCATCTGCTCTGCATTTTGGAGCTTGAACACATCTACATCACCAGCTCCTATGGTCAGAGCTGCATCAGTGCAGTTGGGGTACTGCAGACCTAGCCAGAGCAGCAGCATCTATGGGTGCAAAGCTCACCCATTGCTGTCAGAATCCACCTCACGCTGTTCTAGCTGTATTTAAACCACGGTGCTTAAGAATGAAGACTTGTGCTGAGATTCCAAGAACGAGAAAGAGGGAGGCCCCAGGACAGAAGGGGTTTATTTCCAGCCTAAAGAAGGCATCTAAAGAAGGGGGGCTGACCCTGAAGTGTCTTGCTCCATCTCACTGCAGCTGCAAGATGGTGTCATCCCTTTCCTTGCACTTGTTTATTCACATTTAGAGAGATGAGGAATCTATGGGCAGCTGATACATCAGCGGTTCCCATTCTGCCTTCCCCGATGCAATGTCTCACAGCACCTCCATGGCTTCCTTTGGCCTCACTCCAACAGCTCCACATCCCTCTTATGTTGTTGTCCCAGAGTAGAGGGAGACAATCCCCTCCCTGAATAGCTTTCCGAGCTGCTGGTATATCTGAGCCACTGACTGCATGAGTTTGGCCTCAGAAACCAGCAGTTGGTTACTGCTGGTTGAACTTAAGTGGTCCTTTTGGGAGTACTCAGTCTTTCTGAGGAGGGCTTGGAAAACAAGGACTGATCAAAGGCCTGATTGAGCAAGATGGAGACCAAGGGCCACAAAGTGCTTTTGAGTGCCGTCCATCAAGTTAAAGTTCATAAGCCTGGGGTTTTGTATGAAAGTATGCATTATCTGCATAAAGAAATTCAGTGTGAAGAGCTCAGGAATGGAGCAAACATGAGGCACCCATGAAGATGGGGAATAAAGGTGTCAATCAAAGAAATAAGGCTTATCAGTCTGTAGTCCAAGAGTTGCTGAGAGGCCATGGTAGTTGGGATGTAGCATTGCCCACCTGGATTTTCACTGTATCTTGCTCTCCAGATACCACAAATCAAAGTGGACCACCCCTTCTAAGCACTCATCTCCCTCATCTTGGCATGCTTAGCACCCCAAAACCCTCACGTACCCAAAAGCAGTTCAGCATTCTCAGGGTTAAATCAGATTTGGTATCCAACCAAGACCTGGCAGCTGAATTTTAGCCCAGCGTGAGATTTTTTATGATCAAATTATAGACCCCAGAAAAAGAAGAAAATATACCCCCAAAAGTCCACTCTGAGGTTTATAATGGAAATCATGACAGAGCCCTGATTGTAGTAGCAGGAACAGCATCACTCTTACACAGTCGTAAACTGGTACTGTCCTGCAGGGTATTGTAAAAGGGAATAAAGGCGTCTAAAGTGCACTTGGTACCCACAAAACCTCTGAGGGGTAGGTGCCATGAATGGATGGGAAAAGGGCTGCTTGCCAAGATGAACTTTAAAGAATTAAATCTACTCCCTGGTGCAAATCGTCATCCATGGTGTCCCTGTATCCCTGTGTTGAGGGAGGCGAGATGCTGAACTGGCCTCTTTGAAGCGCTAATGGTGAGTCTTTGCACCCTTGAGGTATGGAAAATGGAACATGTCCATTTCCAGGATGGATGGTTGTCTATATGTGAGTAAACTCAAACTATATTGGGCTAACGAATGCTGGACTGCAGGGATTTTTCATAATGTGGGCCTAACAAGGTGGAGGCTCAGCCTTTTCATAGAATCATAGGATAGTTAGGGTTGGAAAGGACCTTAAGATCATTCCAACATAAAATTAGAAAAGCAAAAAGTAATAAAGCTTCTGCACCTCATCTTTATTATTCTCTGGGCCATAAAGGGAGGCAAAGCATTTGTGGGTTGCTTGTAAATCCCAGCTTCTGAACTCCTGCTCTAGATGCTGAGCTTGCAATGAGTTTGGTCCATCCTCTCCAGGACCTCTTAAAGATCTAGTGTGAGGCGTCCCTGCCCATGGCAGGGGGGTTGGAACTGAGCTTAAGGTCCTTTCCAACTCAAACCATTCTATGATTCTATGGAGCAGAAATGATGTTAGGCTCCAGCAGAGAGAATGATACAATAAAGAACAAAATACATTTTATTGCCTTACTCACCCATGGTTTCTTGAGTATGACTTATGGAAGCTTTGATTTACACTGGTGCAAGCTTTATCTGCTGCTGTCTTGGCCAGCTCATTCTTAATACTGAGACCTATGGGCCTCTGCTGACTTTCTTGGTTAAATAAATTCAAGCAAATATAAACGTTAATGGAAGGCTCTTTATTTATAGCTAGATTGGAGCACAGCCTCTTACACCATGGGTCCAATCCAAAACCCATTAATCCGAAGCCTACTGACATCCCTGCATCGGGCTCTATCTTTGGGCTTTTCCTTCTCACTATGAAAGGGGCAGTTCAAAATTCGCTTTAAACCTGATTACATTATCCCACAAAAGCCATTCTGCACAAACTCCCAGCCTTTGGCACCTCCGGGGAGGCCAAGCATCGGGATGTTTTAGTGGCTGTTGTTTGAAGGCTGAAGATATTCCTCCCTCAGCGATGCCTCTCCCCCTTCTCCTCTCCATGCCAACCATCCCACACTCTAAATATCTCCTCATGAAGCGTTTTGCAATGCATCACGAGCTGTTTGTGGCCAAACACATTTTTGGCTCTTTTGGATGATACGGAACCTACTTGCAGCTCTTCAGACACTTTCTCAGATTGTTCCTTGCCAAACCTTGATTTGTTTTGGCCTGGTTGGATGGGAGAGAGCTTTCTGCTGCTTTTATTAGTATTATTAGTATTGTCTTGTTATTGTTTATTCAGGGATGCTTTCTGCCACATGTGCTTGTATAACCACTGGCTTCTCATTCCAGTGTCTGCCTGAATGCATTCTTACGCGTCTTCCCTTCACCCCTATATTTTACCTTCTCCAGTTCAAAAAAACCCCAAACTAACCCCAAACCACCACAAAAGCAAGAAAACAAAACACCACCCCAACAGCCAAAGAACAGTTACGTGCTGTTTTGGTGCTGAAGAAGAAAGAAGCAGCACAAAATGTCAAAAGCATGGAAAAATATAGGAGTTGTCCCACAGCGGATTAAGATGAGTCAGTAGTTGAAGCTGTTGTGTTTTCACATGGAAGTAGCAGGTTCGGGGTTATTCTCTTAGCATAAAGACTTATTGTTATCACAGCTGTGGGAGGGATAAAAGGAGCAGTGAGAAGGAGGATCAGTTCCTTGGTGAGTACGAATTAGTATAGTTTATTAAGGCTGTGGCTTTTCACATCTGATTGTGTCTTGTTGGTATCAATAGAGCTTTTACACAGAGTCAAGTGGGGACTGGATTCAGAAGGTAAAAGGCAAGAAGAAAGTGTTTGGTTAGACCTCGAGAATGGAGAGAAAAAGGGAATCTACCCAAAGCATCAATCCCTAAACCTCTGTGTGAGCAAAAAAGCATCCTTTAGGATGGCATCCAAATTTGTTGGGTTTATAGATAGTGTGGTCTTTCCCAGCCATGCCTGTTAAAGCATGTGGGCATCCAGGCATGGTATGTGTGGCTCTGCAGGATTAGGAAGCTGCCAGTCTGACAGAGTGGGATAATTCAAGGCATCCTGATGCCTTTATATCCATGTTTAAAAATAAAGAATACTATTTATGTTGCAGCAGTGGTTTTTGGGAGCCCTGGCTTGCTTTGTGCCAGGGAGCTTGTGTGCATATAGTAAGAGGGATTTTGTACCCTCTGGTGTACCACGATGCTATAGTCCAGCCTACAGACCAGATTTGGGGACTGCTTGCAGGTTGGTTGCCCTATTTCTTACTGAATTTAAGATAACAACCCTGACTTCCAGGGAAAATGGGGTGTTAGGCAGGTGGGATGGGATGTCCTCTATAGGACACAGCCTATGTGAGCTGGTGAAACAGCTCTATACTCCCAACTAGGTCATACCAGCATAACCACACTCTGCCACACGCATCCTTTGGAAACATCCAGAATCCTCCTTAGACCCATCTCACAGGGCCTGATGGGGACCCGGGATGGAGGTGGGATCAGAAGAGAGGATTTTGCATGCGGTCTTCAGGCGTTTGTGGCTGCTGGGCATGCAGCTCAGCATGGGAAAAGTCTGCTTGTATTTTGCCTTCATTTTCATGCACATCAGCACTGATGGGACAGGGGTATGTACCTGGGTATCACTGAATCATAGGATGATCAGTTCCAACCCCCTGCCACAGGCAGGGACACCTTCCACTAGAGCAGCTTGTTCCAAGTCCCTGTGTCCAACCTGGCCTTGAACACTGCCAGGGAAGGGTCAGCTAAGGTGGTTCAAACAAGGCCCTATTTCTCTTTGCCATTACCTCACCTTAATGAACTCCCTATAACCACCCTCCTGCCAAGCCCTTGACTTTTTGAACAAAGTGACAAATGGCTTCCAGATCTGCCTTGCATTTTGCTGATGGGAGAAGGAGCTTTGTGAATATTTACCCTGCAGATTTCCTCAATTAAAACAGCTTGGAGAGTATTTGTTCTGTAGATTCCATGCAATTATGTGAATAAGCGATAAGGAACAGCCCCTGTTTTCCAAGAGCAGGATGGTGTCCAAGCGATAGCGCAGCAATGGCAAAAGGAACAAATGCCTGCCTGTGTTTTTATGCCAACCTATAATTAACCCCTGGAATAGCTATGGAATAAAATTCAAGTAACTCAGTGCAAAGTCAGGCCCTGAATCCATACTACAACCTCAAAAGGTTAACCAAGCCAAGTGCGACGTCCTATACCTGGGTCGGAGCAATCCCAGGCACAGCTACAGGCTGGGCAGAGAAGAGATTCAGAGCAGCCCAAAGAGAAGGACTTGGGGGTGCTGGTCAATGAGAAAATGAACATGAGCCGGCTTCAGTGTGCGCTTGCAGCCCAGAAAGCAACCGTATCCTGGGCTGCATCAAAAGGAGCGTGACCAGCAGGTCGAAGGAGGTGATCCTGCCCCTTTATTCTGCTCTCGTGAGACCTCACCTGGAGCACTGTGTGCAGTTCTGGTGTCCTCAACATAAGGGCATGGAGCTGTTGGAACAAGTCCAGAGGAGGCCATGAGGATGAGCAGGGGCTGGAGCACCTCCTGTGGGAAGATAGGCTGCAAAAGTTGGGGCTGTTGAGCCTGGAGAAGAGAAGCTGCGTGGAGACCTCATAGCAGCCTTCCAGCATCTGAAGGGGGCCTATAGGAGTGCTGGGGAGGGACTCTTCATTAGGGACTGTAGTGATAGGACAAGGGGTGATGGGTTAAAACTTAAACAGGGGAAGTTCAGGTTGGATATAAGGAGGAAGCTCTTTCCTGTGAGGGTGCTGAGGCACTGGAATGGGTTGCCCAGGGAAGCTGTGAATGCTCCATCCCTGGCGGTGTTCAAGACCAGGTTGTACAGAGCCTTGGGTGCCATGGTTTAGTGTGAGGTGTCCCTGCCCATGGCAGGGGGGTTGCAACTGGATGATCTTAAGGTGCTTTCCAACCCAAACCATTCTATGATTCTATAATTCTATGGTTCTAAAGTGCTCTATCTTGATCAGTACTTAATTCACAAAGTTTTCATGATTGACATGCTCCGTCATGGAAGATGAACCAAAGCCTGTAATCAGGTGTTTGTCAGTAAACAGGAAGCCTATCTGAACCAAGAAGGTGGAATCTGAGACAAATCACACCAAGATCAGGAAGAAATCACTCAGGAAAAGAAATCAGTGCTTTCAACAGAAAGGATTCATCTCCAGGTTTTTCCTGGTAGCTTTAGTTAAGAACCCAAGTCTGGGTGTTTCTGGGAAACGATGAAGGGGGTTTGTACCTGGAAGATCAATTCCTTAATAAAACTACGTGGAAGATAGCTCAAGCTGGGATGGCTTAAGAAAGTCTGAAGGATGTCTTAAAGTGTGCCTAAGAAAACAAAATGCCAGGTTCTTGGGAGATGGGCTTGGAGCAACCTGCTCTAGAGGAAGGTGTCCCTGCCTGTGGCAGGGGGTTGGAACTGGGTGAGCTTTAAGGTCCCTTCCAACACAAACCAATCTGGGATTCCATGATCCATAAAGCAGATTCATCTGGGACAGATTTTCCTTGTCCAAACGGTTCCCAGCTTAGTTTCAAAGCATTGTACTTTGCCTGGTACCTTTCCAGCTCTTGTCAATTAGGTCACGGTGTGATTATGCCATTAATTCCCTTTCTGTTCCCAATCTCTATCAAAAAAGCAGCTTTTTCTCACAGTTGCAAATAGAAATACTTGGCTAAGACGGGGCTTTGGGGTCCTTCCCATTCTGAGTGCTGTAGGTTCTCCATTCAGTCCATGGATTGCAATGAACCAAAGTGACCCGTGTCTCATCTTGGTTTTGCTTTATTCTGCCTTGCCTGAAAATGTGTCCCATCAGCAAAGTCATGACTGGATCTTTAGGAGTGTTCAACCCCTTTCGTCACAGCTGGGTTTGAGGGATGTGCACACAAACAGCATTGGAATAGCTTCCCAGGAGCTTCGACAGCCTAAGGTCCACCTTCTTTCCTGCAAGGAAACTTGTTTGAAAACCTCTCCAAAAGCCCTTTGGATAACCTGGCCCTCATTCTGCCTTGCATGAGGTGGTCCCAATACCCACTGAGTCAGAGCAAAACCTGGCGCAGCTCTCTCCTGGTCCCTGCTTCCCACTACAGAGTCAGAATGGATGTTGGGATCAGGGATGAGGTTAAAGCTGGTCAGAAATAGGGATGTCTAACAAATGTCTTGCTCACAGATGAGGTGTTTTTACTCTCAGCCAGCACTTGCAAAGCCAGGACCATAATGGCAGATGCTCCCCTGAATATTTATCGCTATTCCCTCTATTCCAAAGAGGCTATTCAGGCATTTTAATCTTTCCAGTCGGTCTCCATCTCTTCACTCTTGCGAATCACTGTTATTAATTATGCACCCACTGCTAAGCCCCCATGTGAGGGGGTCTCACAGCACCGTAGCAAAGCAGGGGTTACTGGGCTTCATAGGGAAGAGAAAGCACTACCCCACCCTGAAGGGATCCTTCAGCTTTGGAGAGAGGAGCTGACAGCTGGTTTTTATTAGGATAGAGGCCTTTTAAAGGCAGCATTGGGGTAGGGGTGGGACCTTTGGTCCGGAAGGGAAGCGTGTTCTGCTCAGTCCCAGTCAGGCTCGCATGGTCTGCAGCCAAATGGTGCAAGAGTCATGAAGCTCTGCTTTGGTTTTCCTTTGGATGGTGATGGGAACTGGGCTGGTGCAGTGGGACCAGAGCTGGCCACTGCCGTGGCTTGGACTGGGCAGGGACTGGGCACTCCTGCAGCATAGGTGATGAGTGACGGTATTAAAGACAAGGTGAGGGAGACAAACAGCACTGAAATATAGGGAAAATGAGCTGTGGCTGTGGGTCTGAATGCAATCCCTTTACAGGCAGGTAAGCAGGGTGTTAGTGCACGAAAATCTCTGTTACTTAACGGCAGGGTAGGAGGAGGAAAGGGGCAGAATAAAGCAGAGCTGTGAGGCTGCAGGCTTGCATTTTACCCTGGAAAATGCTGTAATCTTCTGTAAGGTGTCTGGTGGGGGAGAAATCTCAGGTTGCTGCAATCTTGCTGCTTTATAGGGATGGCTTTGCATGCCAGAGGAGGATAAACTGTGGCCTCATCCCCTTTTAAAGCTGTCCATGCTATAGCTACAAAGGAGTTTGTCTATGAGCTCTGTAAGATCTGGCCTCTGTCACCACGGTTCAGGCTCTACAAGAACCACAGAGCATTCACCTCCCTCTGACTGCACCTTCTTGGGACAAAAACCCCATTTCCATCATTTCCCTCAGAGTTGCCGTGTACCACCCAGGTGTAACTGCAGCTGCATCCCCTCCACAGGCACAGCAGTGATGTGATAGATGCTCACACATTGCTCCTCCCTAAAGGGGCTGCAGGAAAGCTGGAGAGAGGCTTGGGACAAGGGCCTGTAGGGCCAGGCCAAGGGGAATGGCTTGAACCTGCCCGAGGGGAGACTGAGCTGAGCTCTTAGGCAGAAGCTCTTCCCTGTGAGGGCGCTGAGGCGCTGGCACAGGGTGCCCAGAGAAGCTGTGGCTGCCCCATCCCTGGCAGTGTTCAAGGCCAGGTTGGACACAGGGGCTTGGAGCAAGCTGCTCCAGTGGAAGGGGTCCCTGCCCGTGGCAGGGGTTGGAACTGGAGGAGCTTTAAGGTCCCCTCAACACAAACCAGTCTGGGATTGTGTGAAACCAGTAACTGAACAGGGTCAAGAGCACAGACCTGTCACTGACATCTAATTCATCATTAATAGGCATTGCTCAGTAAAATCTGGCAGGGCTTGGGGGAATTAAGGTAGATATTTCCGAATGTGTGGATGTGATCATCCTGTTTTGGGTACCAGAGCTCAGTTTCCCATGCTGGTTGTGAGCCAGACTGGTAAATGACCATTAGCCTGAAGTTATCTCTATTTATAGCTGAAGCCTATGTCTGAAGATGGCCAGAATACTTGTTTAAAAGGGAGGAATTGCATCCTGTCCCTGGCTGTGCTGCCATATGGAACCTTCCAGCCACCATTCCCAGCTCTATGGTTTAACCCCCCCCTCCGGGACATTTATCAATGGCTCCTTTGAGCTTCACATGCAGAGCACACCCCGACACTGGGTGAAGTGCTATCCTAACCCCTCTGCGGGTGTGATGGCTTTCATAGCTCATTCATAGCTCACAGCATCTTGAAACTCACTGATAAAACCCTAATACCACAGCCCACAGTGCACATAACTATGTCATATTGATAAATATTTGCAGAGTGCCACGACTTGGCACAGCTCTATAGAGATTTGTTAAATAAAGGAGCACAGCCGCCTGCTCCAGGAGAGTTTATGCTTCAGTCCCGGTTCTGCATATGTTTAATGTTATCCTGAGTCATCCGTAGAGGGCCTTCTCCTGTAGGCAGGATGGAAGTAGAAGAAAGGGTGAGGAGACACATGCATAGAAATGACTGATAAATGATGCTACTGAAACAGCATGGGTGGGCCTGTGGGTTTAGGGATGCAGTATGAGCCCTCAGCATGTCATCCCACTGGAGGGAAGGGATGGGATCCAGAGGGACCTGGGCACGTTGGAGAGGTGGGACCGTGTGAACCTCATGGAGCTCAACCAGGCCAAGGGCAAGGTCCTGCCCTTGGGTCAGGGCAATCCCAGCACAAACACAGGATGGGGGAGATGGGATGGAGCAGGTTGAGGAGAAGGACTTGGGGTGCTGGGTGAGGAGAAGCTCCCCATGACCCGGCTTCAGTGAGCGCTTGAGCCCAGAACCCCCCCGTGTGCTGGGTGCACCCCCAGAGCGTGAGCAGCAGCTCAGGAAGGGGATCCTGCCCCTCTGCTGTGTGAAGGGGAGACCCCCCCTGCAGCCCTGATCCAGCTCTGGGGCAGAGGCACAAGAGGGACATGGAGCTGCAAAGCCAAAAAGGGTTGTTTGCTCAGCAACCACTTGTATCCCCAGGGTTAAATGCATTTGGAAACCCAGCTCTGATTTATTTATTGCCACACTGATGTGGTGAATTCTCTTTCATGAGAAAGCCTGGAATATGGTGACTCAAGTTATCTTCTAATGGTGAAAACTGCTATAGCTTTGACTCATAGAAGCAGTGCGAAAGGTAATGATTGCTAGAAATGAAACCCCATATGTATCTCCTCACTTTCCAGGTGCCCCAAAAGCATCTTTGCTTTGCCACCGGGCGCCACTGTGTGCATGAGGTGCAGGAGACAAAGATCTGCGGTGTTCCTGCTGTGGCAGTCCTGATTCATTGAAGCATTTAAAGCACACAGGGTCACATAGAAATTAAAAGGAATTGAACATGTGCTGAAATTTCATAGCACAGGGCCTGGGGGGGGGCTTCTCTTTGTGCAAAATTGTCTCAGATTAAAGGTTTTGGTTGGTTTTACAGTTCCTAAAGCTCTTCCTGAATAACCACTATACACATGGGGTTAGTCCAGAACACAGATGATCTAAAGGTCTTTCCCAACCCTAACCATTCTATGATTCTGTGGTGCTATCCTTCATGTATACATCCTTTCTCACTAGCTTTCTGGTTTCTTACTCTTTATCCCACCTTTTGGCTTCTGCCTGCTACGTCCTTCTGTCTGGATGAACACTGTGGACAAGCAGATAGTTCTGCTCCTAGCACCATTATTTATGGTTCCCCAGCATGTTGTCCTCTCAAAAGAAACCTTAACAAACCATTAGAGCTCAAGACAACCATGCAGAACCATCTTCTCCTTTCCATGTTCCTCCTCCACACCATCGTTTTGGGCCATTCAGCTCATAGCCTTTGTATTTAGACCATGGAGGGCTGGTGGTAGGACTTGCCTTGGTGTGTTGTGTCTGCACAGCTCCAAGCACAGCAGGTGCCTCCTGCAAGATCATGACTATTATGACTACCGCTACTCACTACTTCTGCTCCTATTGATTAATAACAACCACATTTCCCCAGCAGCCCTTTTAAAGATTAAGGTAATATGGAAAAAGGCTGTTTGTATAGAAATCAGGGCATTTGGACCGCAATTGATATTCCAGGCAGTGTAAATAAGTCCTCCTTGGAGAACCCTGACAAAACCTCCTCCTTGTAGGTACATGTATCTGGGGGGCACTGGGGTGGAAATGGGGGTTTGTAGCAGTCTGAGCACTTATGGGCAGCTGTCACACATAGAAAAATGGACACACTGTGCAAAGCTGCTGGCAAAACCGGGTCTTAAATAAGGAATATAGTGCCTTGGGGAGCTTGGGGTTGTGTGTACAGCGTTCTTTGCTGTTCACATAGGAAAGCCCATTAGCGACCTGTGTATATGAACACGATCTTTCCGGCACAGGGACACACACATAAACATATGATGCTGTATAAATAGCTGTTCCCAAAATAGACCTTTAGGAAATGTATTCTGGGTCTCTGGTCCTGGGACTAAAGCATTTATTCTGCTCTTTCCTTCCACCTGACAGTCACAGTTACACTCAGTGGTCAAAATGACACCGGTGCTTTCGCAACCAGCACCCGTTAGTGCAGTCCACAGCTGACACAGGCTCATGAGGTTTGAGGCTGAGGAGCCAGCTGTGCTTTGCTTTCTTAAGGGTATTTTTTCTTAACCTTTCTTTTTCCTTTTCTTTTTCTTTTCTCTTTATCTTTTCCTCTTTTTCCCTTTCTCCTTTTCCTTTGTATTTTCTCCTTTCCTCCTGTCCATTTCCTTTTCCAATTTTTAATTTTCCTGTTCCCTTTTGTACTTTTGCTTTTCCTTTTCTTCTATTTTTCTTTTTCTTTTCCTTTTTAATTTCTCCTTTTCCTTTTTTCATTTCTTTCTCCTTTTCCTTTTTCTTTATTCCCTTTCTTTTCATTTTTTCCCCTCTTCATTTTCCTTTTTTATCTTCTCTTTTTTCTTTTCCTTTTCTCATTTTTATCTTTTCTCTCATTTTTCTCTTTCCCTTTTCTATTTTTCTTTTTTTTTTAATCTCTTTTTCTTTTCCTTTTCATTTCCTCCTTTTTCACCTTTTCCTTTTTCCCCTTTTCCTTTTAATTTTCTCCTTTTTTTCCTTTTTTTCTCTTCCTCATTTTCTCTGTCTCATTTTTATTTCCATTTCTTCTTTTTTTTTTTTTCTTAATTCTATCTTTTTCATCCTTTTCCTCTACCATGCAACCCGCATCCCCAACCCTGCCGTGAAATCAAACCCCCGATCTCAACATCTGAGCTATCCCACCGCTTTAAAGCCAGATCAAAGAGCAGGAGGCTGAGGACCCCGAAGGCTGCGGCAGGACCCGGCTCGGCAGGACGAGTACCCGCACCCCGCGGGGGCAGTGCCGGGCACTGATTTCCTCAATGCCCGGAGAAGGAAATCCACCTGACGGCATGAAAACTATCTTTGTGCTGTAATTGCGGAGCGCAGCAAAGCGCTGAGCGCCCTCGGGAGAGGTAACGGCGGAAAGTTTCCGGTGACCACACGAACGAGCGATTTCTGCTGCTAATCATTAACCGCTCATTACAATAACGCCCGTAGCACTTGCGGCACCGGCTCCCGGCCCCTCGGTGGGGCAGAGGGGAGGGAGGGGGGAAAACGATCCCCAAGGGGGGATAACTCAAGCCCAGCGGAGCCCCTGCCCTGCCCGCGGGGGGATGCGCGGGGCGCGGAGCCCTTTGTTATGCTAATCCGGGCTGACATCACGCCGCATATCAAAGCCGAGGGGGCCGCATATAAGGAGGCTCCGCGGGCTGCCCCGCCAGAGCCGGTCCGGACCCCGCGCAGCCCCGGCACGGGTGCAGGTAAGCGGGGTACGAGCCGCTGCTGGGGTATGGGGGAGCGGGGAGTGACCGGATGGAGCACCCCGAAACGCTGAAGGGGTGGCCAAGAGGAGGGCAAAGAGACTGGGGGGGGGGGGGGGTGGCTTGGAGGTTGCAAGGGAGATGGGAGACCTCGGGAGGGAGGTGCAGGGATTAATGAGACCCGGTGGGATACGGGGAAAAGTGAATCTTGGAGGCTGCAAAGGAAAGAGGAGACTCAAGGGGATATAGGGGTATAGGAGGTTTGGAGGCTGCAAAGGAGAGGGGAGACCCTGCAGAGGGAGGATGTAGAGAGAAGGGAGACCCAGGGGAATGCAGGGAAAGGTGAGTCTTGGAGGCTGCAAAGGAAAAGGGAGACCCGGGGAGATGCACGGATTGAGGAGGTTTGAGGGCTGCAAGGGAGAAGGGAGACCCCAGGGGGATACAGGGAGAGAGGACAGCAGGGGGGTGAAGGGAGGGAGGAGACTCAGAAACTTGGGACCTTTTGGGGTGCAGGAGAAAGGGGGGACCTAAGGGCTGCAAGGGAGAAAGAGACCCACAATGTATAGAGAGACCTGAGATGGATGTGCTGCATGGGAGAGGGGCTGCAAAGGTCCCATCTGAGGGTTGAAGTGAGAGGGGAGAGCTGGAGCCTGAGAGAGAGGTGGAAGATGGAGAAGGGTATGGGGATACCTAAAATGCAGGGGCTGCAAGGGAGAGGGTGCAAGGGACACATGGGGGTTGCAATGGAGAAGGGAGCTGCAAAGGAGAGGAAAGGCTGCACAGGGAGGGAAGACCCGGGGGCTGGAATCAGCTTGTCCCAGCTCCCCATCCTTGCTGCAGGTCAACTGGGGATGTGCTACACCTGGGGGAGAACTGGAGGCTGGCACCAGGTTCAGGTGAATCTTTCCTTCTTGGGTGGGAAAGCTGGAAAAATGGGATGGATACGCACACATTTCTATGTAATTCATATTGCCTATTCCTATCTTTGGGATCAGACTCTTGGAGGTGTTGGATGGGAGCGTTCTCAGTGCACGGGAGTGGGGCTGGCTGCAGACAGCCTCGGGTAAAGAGAAAAGAGAGCATTGAGCTAAAACCAGCTCCAGTTTTTAGGAGCCCACAGGCCACTTGCTGCCGGTTTGATCAGTGACCCAGAGCTCTCCAGAGCTGTAAACATCACGTCTGCCCCTAAGAGTCTCCTTCCCCTCCCCTTGCAAATTCCTCTTGCAAACGTAACCTGTGCTGGGCTGAGTGGAAAAAGGCATTATTACCTCCCCAAGTAACAGGGGTGCGATTGCAGGCCAAGCTTGCAGCTCTTAGAATGGGCATAGGGGGGGTACATCACTTCTATTCCTCCCTGGGGGTCGGAAACATCCTCCAGAGTGTTTTCTTTAAGGTAGGGGGTAAAGCAGAGGGTGATGTTGTCTGGTCAGGGTTAGCGAGAGGGTTTTAGAGCATCTGAGACATTTTACACCCGACTCTTGTGCTGTTCAGCAATTCAGCAGAGGGAGATAAGGGGTCTGAAATATCTAAATGGACACTAAAAGGCATGGGCAGGATTAAGGGCTGAAGGTTTCCAGTGTGCTCATGGAGGGGTGGGAAGAAAAGAGCTTGCAGAGATTAAGAGATATAGAAATACCCTGAAACAAGGAGTATGCCTGAATGCTCGCGGGAGCGCTGCCTCCAAGGGACACATTGAACCCAAATCCAAGCAGGCATTAAGGAAAAACAACCCATAGTGATGAAATCCTGCCTCCCTTGTAGTCAGTTCAGTTTTGTCTCGGACTTCAAGGGAACAGGGAACTTGCCCCTAGAGGTTATTAAAATCCTTTGTAATAACAGCACTTCTCTAGTAACCCTTTACACCAGGCGCTGGGATTTGGGTAGCCAAAAATGAGCCTGAATGGAAAAATACACTGCAGATAGCAGAGAAAACACCCCAAAGTACGCCTTCCCCCAACCCAATTGCTCCCAAAGTTGAGCTATTGGGGCAGAAAGCTGCATATGGGACAAATCCCAAGCTTGGGGTCAGGTGGGATGTGCTTTTCCCAGGGTAAGGGGTTTGCCGAAGTGATGCCGACTGATCCAGCCATTCCCAGTCCTAACCCGAACCCCTCTGAGGGTGCAATGAGGGGGGATGCCAGCATGCAGTGCGACTCCCGAGGCGCAATGTGGCAGGCAGGGTTTTCTGTTTATTTTAGTATTGGCTTTCAGCTGGGGTGGGAAATCACCGCAAAGACCACAAAGAGCAGCCTGGAGCGGTGTCTGAAGTGAATAAGTGAAGGGAAACCCATTTACTGCTATTAATACCCCTGCTAAAATAAGCAAGCAGTGCCCTGGAGACACAGAGGAACCCTTCTCTAAGAGTTTAAGCCCTGCACCTGGTTTGTTTGTGTGTTTGGGCTGACGAAGGGAACAACAACAGTAAAAGGCAGAGGGAGGAAGGATCCTTGGGAGCTTTTGTGTCCTCCTGGATGCTCCCTAGAGACAGAAACGTGATTTCATGTTTACGGAGTTGCAGCCTTTTCCGTGAGCTCCAGGTGCCCGAGGACTTGGAAGGAGTGAGAGGCAGAGTTAATGAGGTGAGAAGGAAAGCAGAAGGGAAAAGAGCAAAAGGCATTTTGTTGTAACAGATCAGACCGAAACATCTGCAGGGCACGGGCACCTGCGTTGAGTTGGGCCGTGCTGCTCCCATCATTTGTCTTCTCTGCAGGAAAAGAAGGGAGAGGAATGAAGAGGGAAATCCAGAGAGATGAATTTGGGCTCGTTTAAGGATTTATCTTCTTTTCTTTTTTTACACAAACCTTTTGGAGAGAGAGGGGGGAATAGAAAACCTGAAGCAGTGAATAAAGCCTTGCCATGTGCAGGGTTAAATGGAAACACACAATCAGACCATAACTCAGGGTGTAATTCAAGCCATACGGTTTGTCTGTCTGTTGACTCGGAAGGTTCTATCAAGGCTTGGCGAGGGAGGGGACTGAGAGGGGAGAATCCAAACTCTTCGTGATTCATAAACCACTCCTTTGCAATTGGGATAATAGAGCTCTCTCTTGCGACGGCTCGCTCAGCCTCGGAGCTAACCGTGGCTCGTGTTCTTTCTCTCTCCTTTCAGGTTGTTCAATGCCCAAGGACGAGCAACACCCAAACTGAAGGGAAATACGTTGTGCAGAAAATCAGGAAAACCCCTTTTTTGTGTTATTCTTTTTCCTTTGGAGAAGCCGATTTCCTTCATCAAGTGGGGGAAAGTGGAGAAAATGAAGCCGAATCCACGATTTTTCTTAGCTGGTTTTCTGTCCTTGATTCTGCAGACGGGGCTTTGCTATGGGATAAAATGGATGTAAGTACCTGCCTATCTCTCTCTGTGTTTTTAAAGCTTTTGTAGGCATTGCTGTTCTCCTCCCCAGTTATTGCTATGTGAGGCATGCTGTGAAGCTGTTTAAAGAGCAGCGAGCGCTGCGTCTCTCCGGGCATTCATTGATTTCAAGTGTGTGTGTACTAGGGGCTTGTGCTAACAATATGTCTCCATCTTCTTTCCAAAATATGCATGATTTAGGCTCTCTTTTTATCTTCCCCTCATTGATACCCAAGGAAAAGCACACACTTGAGTGCTCACATGAGCCACTTCATGGAGTTTCTAGCATTAACTTCTACCACGCTGGGAAACTCTCCCACCGGGACCGCTGGTCGTGCTGAGTAGGAGATGAGAGCAATAGGGACGGCTGCTAAAATAATGCCGCCAATCTCCAGCCACAGGGGATGCTTGACAGATAACATGGGTGTTTTTTTTGTGGACCTTTTAACCTTTGGATTTCATGAAGGGTGTTAAAAACGACGCAGGGGGGAGGAAGGAGGGTGAAGAAATACCAGGGAGTGTGGCCAAGTCTGGATTGAGTTTCCTCGGAGGTAATGTCACTGCAAACAAAGTGAAAACATCACTATCTCATTTCTTTGCTTGAGCAAGCAATCAATTAGTTGCTTGCTGCAAAATAAACAAACAAGCCCCTCCAGCACCCATCTGGTTTCGTGTCCTTGATGAGTGATCTGTTTTTTCTACTCGGGTTTGAAGCTGTGCACAGAATAAAGAAGGGGATGTGGGCTAGCCCCAAATGAGCATCTTGCGTAGAAGAAAAAGCCCAGTTAAATGCAATGACAGGAAGAGTTTGTTGTGTAGGGTATAGCGTGTTGAGGTGAGGATCTTTGGGTTAGGTGGAGAAACCGGAATGAGAGGTCCCTGCTTTGTTCTCCTTATGACACTGGCCTTGTGCTACCTCTCATTCCCGTTTCACTCTTCCAATCATTGTCATTTGAGGCTCTCCTGGAGTCACCTTTTACAAAGGCTCTCTTAAATCTGGATATCTGCAGATTAAAATGTCTTGTTAGAACCAGTGTTTTCAATGCCCTGCATGCAGTCAGGGGAGAGATGACCTTCCAGGTGGTAATTCGTCCTCTTCAAAGAGAGACATCCAGCACAACTGTCAAGAGATGCAGGGAGCTGCTTGAGACCACAATTATATCTGTAAAGAGAAGCAGGGTGAATCCCTCTGTAGAGTGCTTAAATGCACATGATTGGAGGGGAGGAATAGGCAGCCTACTTTAGAGCATCTTTCACTTGCTGTCTCCATACTCTAAGGATCATGTTGGAAGCACAGGAGAGTCAGGATCTGATTTGCTCTTCACTGTCTTAGCTTTACACCTTGTAGTAGTGACCATGGCTAAATTACACAACCCAGCTATTTCTTTCTGTCGGCTTCCTTAAGTATTTAGGCTCTCAGCTCTGCATCTATCTATGTATCTATCTATCATCTGTCTAAAATATGCGATAGATATATATACATCCAGCACCTTGCACAGGGTGGGCATCTCCTCTCTGCAGGTCATTTATCACCATGCCCATGAGCTGGCAGACTCACTCAGAACCTTTATTTCTATGCAACACAGTAATCAAGCTGGTTTGTGGCACCCTGATTCCTCAGGGCACTTACGTACAGACCCATACATCAGTGGAGGGGCTCTCTCAAACACTTGCCATTAGGGTCCCACATAAGCAAGATGCTTAATCCCGAGCAAAGAGCCTGAGTTTCCCCAAAGGGCAGAGGTGAGACGAGCTTCAGAGGGAACCTGATAGCATTGTGACAAGCCATAGACATGAAAAACAGGTTGGAAAGCAGCACAAGGTCCCCATTACTTTGCTGGCCAAAGCAGCTTTTTGGCTGGTAAGTGGTTAAGTGCAAGAGTTGCTTTTGGGGACGGGGGAGAAGCAGTTGGAGGAAAGACGCTGCAGTTGCTGCTCCTCCCCTTCCCAGCAGACATATCCCCCCTATCGCAGAGCGAGTGGGGAAGATGAAAGCCAGGATTAAAGTGGCATTTGAAGCACGAACTGCATCCAGATGTGCTCCACTCACACCTGTTTAAAGCCTGGCAGGGACCTGCACTCCCTGTCCCAGGGCACTTCACCACTGGGATGCTGCCAGTTGGGATCTCACTGAATTATAGGGGTTTTTCTTTTGCTTTCATTTGCTGTTTTTCCTCACTTCTCCACCCTTGTTTTTCTATGGAAACATGGGCCAATTTTCCCCTCCTCCCCATCACTCTCTTTTGCCTGCCACCACTGGGGGTAGGGTGCCATCCTTGGAAACCCCATGGGTAAACTCTTATGAAACAGAGATTGATGCTACTGAAGTAGTACCTCAGAGCTGCAATCACAGACCTGGACTCACATGCTGGGTGCTGCACAATCAAACCCTGCCCTTTCCAATGCTCATGAATAGAGAAAGAGGGGGGAAAAGGGACGGGAGGAAGAGGGAGGAAAGTGCTACGAGATGTTTTCAGTCTTAGGCTTGTCTCAGCAGTCTGCCCGCTGCGATGTTGTTGTAGGCATGGTGCCAGGGAGAGCTTCAAAGAGGGCTTGGGAGGGAAAGGGGAAGATAAGGGGGTGGGTTTTGCCAGCCTGGGGAAGAGGGAGTGACTGATATGAGAGGCGATAGGAAATCCAATTTCGATGCAGGGTGTGATGTAATTGCAGGAAGAAGAAAAACACTCTGTTCAGCTGTTTAGTGCTTCCCTGTAACACAATTACCCCCCATAAATTAGTAGAAGCAGGGAGAAGCTAAAAGGGAGTTATTTGTTTTGTTTTAGTTGGCTTAGTTTTACGAGTTCTATGGTCCAGACCCCCATGGTTGTGAATCGCCACCGTGCCCTTCCCTGCCACAGATGCACTGTTGAGTATCCAGCCTGGTGCATGGATGGTTAGCAGCTCATAAACGTGCTCTTGCTACTGGAGAGATTGCATTTTGGCCTCTTCCATCTGAAATCCAGGGAACTAATGGACTGTGGGCAGATCTTTGCAGGATCAGGGCTGTCATGAAGAGGCAGCCTTTCAATTCAATGCATATAAGACCCTAAGTCTTATTTTTGCATGCTGCATTCTGCAGCCAATTTTCCATCCTTGGGCAGGGTTTTGTTTCATCACTTCATGGTCCTCAAGGATTGTTTTGCACAGGAAGGTGAGGCAGCCATCGGTTTCAAGGGGATATGTCTTAGTGTCAATGCCTGTAGGGACTCTTGTCACACTACCACCTCCCTTTGCACCCCCTTTAGCTAGGGGAGCTTGAGTTTGGCCAAGCAGGTTGCCAAAGCAACGTTTTTGGGTAGAGCTGAAAAACAGATGAGCACTAGAGGGAGCTGCAGCCAGATGTGCATGCCAGAGGTCTGCAGATGTTGGGATGTCCAGGCACCAAGTCGTTTTTGAGACACTTCTGTCTCCTTAGGGGTTGGCATCTCCTCTGTTCAGGACACAGGTTGGACTGTCCCCCTGTATTGAGTATCATCCACCTTCAACAGCGGTTGTAAAGAAGCCCATTGGAGCAAGTGGTTGTGTGGCTTTGGGGATCAGCCCACAACAGCAACTGATGGCATTAGGAACCCCATCATTTATGCATGGAGCTTGGCCACTTCGAGAGAAGCCCTTGTTGTGGTGCCCTGGACATGCCCCATGCCCTCTGGAGCCAGCCCAGCTTTGCTGCACGTGGTTAAATCACTGCACTTCAGGATCACTTTGGTGAACCCAGGATATCCCCCAGCTCCGAGCATCACCTCTCTGCAGCCAGCAGAAAGCAAGGAGGGAGGGAATGGAAAGGGTTTGTGCTTCCCGGCACCGTCTGCTTCTCTCCTTTAACCAGGGAAGGGGGGAGCTGGGACATGGGGGCACGGGCGCCTGCGAGGAGCCCGTCTGCCTGGCAAAGGGGCTGCTAGATGAGCTGCTGTGAAAGGACTGCAGGACGGGGAGCGAGGGAAAGAGGGGGGGACACACACACACAACGGCTTTGAAGTTTGCTCTTCGCTCGGGAAAACTTGACAAAGCTCCATGGCCTTCCCCAGTGCTCGGGGAGCCAACGCGCCGCTGGCATCCACTTCAGTGGAGCTCGGGGGGAAGTCAACAGCCCTGTGCCCGCTGCTGCCAGCGCTGCATTTGGCACCGTGTCTGAAAGCAGCTCTTATTTTAAGGTTTTACTTCTGGGTTGGTTCCCCCCGCCTCCTCCTCATTTCTTCCCCCCTTCCCCCTCTTTTTTCTATATAAATCTTGCTGTTCTGTTTAAAAACTCTTTGCAGAACCAGTGGGATGTGGTGGCTTTTCCAGCGCTTGTTGGTCCCGATACCAGAACTAACGCAGGGCAGGGCAGTAGGAGCATGGGCCTCCTCCAGTCACCAGGACAAGGTTATTGTAGCAGTTCTGCAAGGCTTTTCCAGTTGAAAACCTGGGGGAATGAGGCTTCTGCAGACTAAAATCCCTCAATGAGATTGAATGTGAAAAACCCACAGACTCAATCTCTGCCTCTCTTTATTACAGTTTACTGTACAATTCACTGTGCTTAAATCTTTCTTTTCCCACTCAAATCTCTGCGAGATCGAGCTGTTTAAGCATAAGAGTGCCTTCGCAGAAAACAAAGTGGACAATTTGGAGGAGAAGTTCGTGGTTTCACTAACAGTCCTTGTGTGAGGCCTTTCTTGGGTCACATCACATAAGGGAGGAAAGCACGATGCCCTCCAGAGAGAGCCCACATCAGAAAGAGAGAAGGTCCTTCCACCCTTTAAGGGTGGTTTAAAGGGCATCAGTGCTTCACTGCTCAATTCAATGAGTTCTTCCTCTGTTTGGCTTGGCCAGGAGCAGTTTTGTGCTCACGGTGGTCCTTGCAAACCGAATAATGTATGGCTTTTACTGATATCTGCTCAGATCTGAAGGTACTTATCCCAAGATGTTTCTCCTATGAATAGTCCCCTCACATCTGCAGGAATGGGCCCATACTTCTCAAAGGACCTAACACTGTGGAGCATTCATGTTTCGGAATGAATTTATTAGCTTGCTGAGATAATTAAAAGAGTAAATGAAAGTCATGATCCATCCGTGCATCATGTTTCCTCTGTAATTACGTTTATGATTTGCTGTCAGTACCCATAACTTCAGTTGGAAGCTCTGCTATGCTATATATAAAGCAGGAGATGTTTGGCTTGGGGGCTGTTTATTTTAAGGGATGGGTCAAATATGTACGTATAAAAAAGCCCAATCATCCCCTCCAGTGTCCTCAGCTTTCTGGAGAATGAAAGATGGGGCAGGAGAATCAAGGGAGGAGAGCATGACATTAGGAAGAGGAAACAGTGAAAACCAGCATTTATAGAGTGGTGGCAGGCAAAATGTGAGTCCAGATAAAGGTATTTAACAGGTTTTTGCCACCAGATGTAGGACTAAAGGCTATTCTGCAGACTATGCCCTTGAGGGCTGCTTTATTCAAGCTGACTGTGGCCCATCGGCTCCAGTTCCACTCCCATTAATGGTGGTCAATGAAGACTGGATAGAGATGGGATAGAAACCACCAAATCCCACCATGGACAAGCCTTTTCTGGGGGAAGATGATTTCCTTTTCTCTGCCCCACAAATGGACTTTGCTTCCCATCAGTATCCTTTGTGGGCAGTGGGCATCCGTCCATGGTGCTGCCAGAATGTGGGGAGCAGGGAGGGTTGGTGCCTTTCCATGGGGAGGGTTTGGACCGGCAATGGGTGGAGAAGACGTTTCTGAGTGCAGGACGGAGACTGAGCAAACCTGTGCTGTCAGGGCATGGACTAGATGACCTAATAGGCCCCTCGCATTCCTGATCCGTGATTTATTGATGCACTTTTTGGGCTTGGAAAGCAACTGCAGTAACTGTGAGTTTTCTTTTCCATCTCCATTACCCTTTACTTTTTCCTCCCGACGCTTGGAGATGTTTCCAGTTATAGGTTCTCACAAGCAAAGGCACGAAGGTCAGGCCTGGGAGATGTTCAGAAAACACCTTTCTGCCTCTTGGATCTTTGTTCCTGGTGGGGTCCCTGGAGCTCAGTTCATTCAATGGAAAAAGCCACTGTTGCCATTTAGTGAGCTCTCCTCAATGGGGCCATGGTCCTTCCTCTTTTTACTGTCTGGCAGATGTTTTCCCTCTTCCACGAAGCAAATTTCTTTCTTGTTGCATTATGTATCTGCTTCTGTAATGGTGATCATTTCAGGCCACCTGTAATAACATGATCTTGTTGTATCACGTCCCCTTTTATCACAATGGGGATGAGTTTCAGTCTGAATTCAGCTCTCATTCCATCCTGCCAGTGGTTATTTCTGGTGTTCCAGACTTGTCTGTAATGATGAGATCCAGGTGCCTCAATGTAGGCCTCAAGGTCCTTTAAAGATGCTGAAGACATCTATACAGGACTAGAAAATGTGGTGCAGGAACTAAGAGAAACATCCCAAGGCCTCTAAAGCATCACTTGGTACCTCTGATTAGAAAACTGAGCTGGTGCCCTGTAGTGCAGCATCTCTCAAAGCATTCCTCATGTACCTGGAGCTCAGAATGTGAAGATCTCTCATTTTGCTGCCTTCCCCTGCCTGCTTGTTTTGCTGCAGGGACAAGCTGTGCTGAAGTATTTGTCATTTTAACTCTATTGGTGGTGAGCTGCTTTGGCCTCTTGTCTGATTTGTGTTTCAGCCCATTCCTGAGGGTTGCTGATAGGCTTTCTGGGATAAGTTTTCACAGGTTGCTGGTGCCAAGTGCTAGCGGTTGGGCACATCTCACCCAGCTCTGCGCTTATGCAGTCCAGATGTCTGCATCTGAGCTCGATGCCGGGGTTCCCTTTATAGTGCAGAAATGAGCACTTCTAGGGCATGATGTTATCCTATTGTAGATCTTCAAAGCACGTCAAGTTAATCTCTCTCTAGATGTGGCTTTTCCTTTCCATGGGCTAAAGGAGGACCCTGAAGGACTACCATGAGGTCCAAACCATAGAGTTCCAGCTAGGTGATATTCACATTGTCCAAAGACTTATGGCTCTACCTTGAAGGACATGATATATCTGAGATACCTGAGCATCCAGAATGTCACAAGTAGGTTTCGTCTGCATGAGCTCAGGTCCAGCACTGGGTCACAACTAAGTCAGGATGAGTTGCCTTCTGAAGGTGCCCCTCTTCAGATAAGGGAGCATTGCATGGACAACAGTGGGCAAGGGACTGAGATGAACTACAGGGCAACTAAATACTCCCCTTTCCCTTCCCCTTAAAACTCACTGGCCAAAACTTCTGCTCGCTGTACATTTAATGGACCTCTTTAAATACATGTATGATGTATATATTTGCATAGCTAGCAGAGTGGTTGTTTCCCTTCCAAGTTTGTACCTGATCATCTGGTGCCAGCAAAGCCAAACTCCAGCCACCTGGGAATTTGTCAGTGCAGACCTAGTCAGACCCTAGCAAGGATCATAGCTTTTCCCAGCTGGAATAGTGGTTGGGGTTAGCAGTTATGTACAGCCCAGAGAGAGCTCCAACATACACAGCAGCTGGTTCAAGCCAAGCCTGAGGGAGCTGGTGGAACATAGATGTGTTTTCCTGAAAACCGGAGATCAGAACTAATACCCACAGTCTTGGTTAGGGCTCAATTTTAGCTCCGTTTCCATCTCATTTAACTTCTGAAGGATGTGGATGTTACAGTAATAAAGTGAAATGCACCCAGAAATGTGTCTGCTAATAAGCCAAACTAACCAAGATGGCTTAGGATGAAACTGAAAGGCAACACATTTAACAAGGAGAGAAGGAAATATGTGTTAAGGCACTTGTGTTGCCAGGATCAGATGCCAGTTACTGATGCAGCCAGCTAGAAAGTTGTTTTATGGGAATGAATAACATTTATGACTACCCTAAGCAGGTCATAAAGATACAAAGAGAGTTACACACCAGGCTTCTGCTGCTTGCTGTGGGTGCTTGGGGAAGAAGAGCACGAGTGGTAAATGCTCCATCCCTGGCAGTGTTCAAGGCCAGGTTGGACAGAGCCTTGAGTGTCATGGTTTAGCGTGAGGTGTCCCTGCCCATGGCAGGGGGTTGGAACGGGATGAGCTTAAGGTCCTTTCCAACCCAAACCATTCTATGATTTTATGATTCCATGCATGGCAGCATTTGCTGTTTTTTTTTTCACTTGGAAACATTGGCAATTACGCACTAGAAGAACCAGTGAGGTCTTTAGGGTGCTGTTGGTTTCTTCCCTGGTGCTGGCGGATCCCTCCTCAGTATGTGCTTTCCCTGCACATACTCTCATTGTGCTTCCGCACTACGTTTTTGGAGCCTACAGAAACAGAGTTATCTACATGCAGCAGTGATGGATTTGGTGAAGGCCCTTGGCGTTAATGCTAAGGGAAAGCATCTGTTTTGCAAATGTGGTGGCTTTTCCCTGGGCCTTGCAGGGGATTTTCTCCATAATTAATTACATGACATTTAGTATAATCCTCAGAGAGTGAGTGAGACAGATGCTGAATGCAAAACGCTGATAACACCAACTTCACTTTCTCTCCCCCCTCTGAATGCCACAGTCTTGGAAGATCCAGCTTTCTGTTATCGTGGGAATGATGGGTCATTTTTCACTCTGTTGGGGGGTCTGTCCTCTTCAGTCTTCAGCAAAAACCCTTCCCATAAGGATTTACACATTCAATCAAGTTGGCATGTGCCCCAGGAGCTTTGTCCAGGCTCTCCGAGATGATGGAGAGTGCACTTCTAGAGGATGTTTCTTCCCACTTACCTTAAACACCTACTTTAGATGAGATAAATCACTCTTCATAGTTGCCTATCTTTCTTATCCAGCTTAAACTAAGCACCTATTTACAGGTAGCTAAAATGAAGCCAGATTAACTTAATTTGTAGTTCACTAGACTGGAGGTGATGGAGAAATTCACATTGACCTGAAGATTAACTGGGATTTTTTGCAGGTTTTAATGCCTTTTTGCATGTGTTTTCCTCCTCAGAGCCTTGTCCAAGACTCCTTCAGCTCTGGCCCTGAATCAAACCCAGCACTGCAAGCAGCTCGAAGGCTTGGTGGTTTCCCAGGTACAACTGTGCCGCAGCAACCTGGAGCTAATGCAGACCATCATCCAGGCGGCACGGGAAGTGATAAAGACCTGCCGTAAAACCTTCTCGGACATGAGGTGGAACTGCTCTTCCATTGAGCTGGCTCCTAACTACCTGCTGGACTTAGAGAGAGGTAAACAGCACTGCTGTCAGCCAGGGACATGAGTGAGTAGAGTCAGTCGGTGACCGTGTGTATGTGTGCTGGGGCAGGAAGCGTCTTGCTACCAAGGGGATGTTGAGGAACTCCATAGCCTCGTTGTCCTGTTCTCTGAGACCATGTTTATTGTTATGGGGCCAGTCATGCCCATGTGGTCTCCAGTCCAAAGTCTTCCACAGAGCATGCCCCCATCCTGGTCTACTCATCTCATTAGGAGTCATGGTGCACTTGCCTACAGCAGTGGAACTGCTGCTCAGAGCATGCAGGCTTGTCAAGCAGCAGGCTGCACAGTCAGATCTCATGGGTCAGAGCATCCTTGCATGCTTATGCTGCAGCTCTGTGGCCTCCCATGCTAGCTTCATGACCTGCTGGCAAGCAGCATCCATCACAGTGACAAAAGGAGGCAGGAGAGTCCATGGAAAGGCTCCAAGAATAGATCACACCATGACGGACAAGTTATATGTGCCTCCTTGTCCTGTTGGGATGTTGCATGATGTTGAAGAGCTCACTTAGGTGATGCTTCAGGTTAATGACACCATGAGAGGTTTCAGCTGCTGTGACTTGGTTTGTTTGCTACTTTATGGGGCACAGATTGTGTGGATCACTTGTTAGGGGACTTGCTTTCCCAGGATGCTGAGCTGGAATTCTTGTCTCTTCCAGGCACAAGGGAGTCAGCATTTGTGTATGCCCTTTCTGCTGCTGCCATCAGCCACACCATTGCCAGAGCCTGCACCACCGGGGACCTCCCTGGCTGTTCCTGTGGTCCCATCCCAGGTGAGACACCTGGACCTGGGTATCGATGGGGAGGATGTGCAGACAACCTCAACTATGGTCTTATCATGGGGTCCAAATTTTCAGATGCTCCCATGAAGATGAAAAAATCAGGATCACAAGCCAATAAACTGATGCATCTGCACAACAGTGAAGTAGGGAGACAGGTAACAAATCCACGAGAGTTATTGTACTTGTACAATCATCCGTAGTGGTCGGTTGCTGTTAGGTTCAGTGTCTCTATCAGCTAGCAAAGGAGCAGGCTTCTCCCACATTGCTCTGAACTCCTTTGGCCTGCTGAAGACTGTGGTGCTATAACCCCCACTGGGACTCAGGAGGTCCTGAATGCTGTTATCAGCCCTATAATATAGAACCATGGGTGGGATGTCTCATTGCCACCCTCTCCACAGCCAAGGATGGCTCTGGCTTGCTTATACCCCAGGAGGTGTGGTGGGGATGGGTCCCGTCATGCTCTGCCAAGGGCGTTGCACAGGCAAAGTGCTGTGTAAGCGTGGAGGATTATCATCTGCCAGATGCATCCAGCAGCAGCTGCCTCCCTCCCAGCCATCCCATGCAGCCAGGAGGGATGAGTCTTCCTTTCCAAACTGCTTTGCTAGTGATTATTCCCATATCTGGCAGAAGCTGCTTTTAACAGCTTGCATCCAGCAGAGGGATAATGCTTACCATGTGCAGTGCTTGGTGTGCACCGAGGTGTAAATCCCTATCTCAGCCCTCCACACAGTGGAGAAATGAGTAGGGGGCTGTAAAGCTGAGCCCTGCACCCATCTCTGGGGATGCAGTGTGGTTCCCAAGGCTGGTCCTACCACACAGCTTGGACCTTTCTAGGGCACTGGAGAGGATAAACCTTGGAGCATGCTAAGCTCATTGGCAGCTTCCTGTGTAGCTACAGGCTGAACTCACCTTTGCAGAGCACAGCCATGCCAAACCTGCCTCCTCTGGGTGTTTACTGTTCCCACTTTATCTGATTTATTTTTTCATAATGTTTTAAGCTTTTGTTTTGATTTCAATGGGAAAATCTTCTTTTGGGACATAGCATTGCCATGGCTGCTGGATTCAGCCCTTCTTACCAGTGTCCCACTGCAATTAAACCAGTGCAGAACCTAAGTAAAAGGCTCTTCTGGCCCCGTAGCCAGAAGAAAGGCAGGGGTGAGAATGCCCTGAATTCATCTGAGCCTTAACATCTTTTGCCCAAAGGGCTGCTGGGGGCAGAAATGGGTGTTTAATAGCATATTTAATGGATTGCTTTGATTTCCAGCTCCTTAGGAATTTAGAGGGGGGGAAAATGCAGCCCTTTTGTAGATATCTGATCAAAACACAAAATGCTTTTCTGTCTGGTGGCTGCAAAAGTACCTTGGTGAAAGCAGTATTGCGATAACCCTAACTATTCCACGATCCCATGATAGTGATCACCAAGGAGTTGTTTGGTATCTCATTCCCTTTGCACAGGAGCTACTCTAGAGTGACTGTGCAGAAATCAGAGCAGCATTCCTTTTCTATAGCACACCCTACTAAGAAAGCGCTTTCTTTAGCAAGCTTATGAGTTGTTTGGAGGTAAGAGAAGGGCATTTCCTAACTCCTGCATTCCTTTTTGCAGGTCTTGAAAGCCTCTCTTGAAATGAAATGTAAGTGCCATGGAGTTTCTGGGTCATGCTCTATCAAGACCTGTTGGAAAGGCCTTCAAGAGCTGCGAGACATTGCATTGGACCTCAAAAACAAGTATCTATCAGCCACCAAGGTCGTTCACCGCCCCATGGGCACACGCAAATACCTCGTGCCAAAGGATATTGATATCAGGCCGGTTAAAGAGACAGAGCTGATTTACCTGCAGAGCTCGCCTGATTTCTGCATGAAGAATGAAAAAGTGGGGTCGCACGGGACCCAGGACAGGTGAGGGTTTCTGCAGTGGGTGCTGACTGTGCTCTGAGCCCTAAAGAGGGAAGGGGAAGAGGGGAACATGTATGGATGAGAGGCAAATATCCATATGCGTGCAGGTCAAGTGTAACTCTAGCACATGGCATGGTCTATAGATACCTAAGCGATGGCTGCGGTCAAAAAAAAGGGCTGCAATCCCTTGCATTATACAGGCAGGCACAAGATACCTTTGGAAATCCCCCACACCTCCACAACAGCTTATAATGATCAAGCAGATGCTTTATGCTGTGTTGATACTCTCCAAGTCATTTCCTGCAGTCACTGCTGATGTGATGAGTTGTTACTCTACTGTAAGGCTCCTCTAAGTAGGCAAGTGTTGACTCCATTACGACTCGCACTCTTAGCATTAAAAAAGCCCTGATAACTACAAAGGTTACTTTTTAGTTTTTTTTTTTTCTGTTGTATTTAAAAAATCCAGGTGTGTTTGTGTTTTTTGTCTCTACAGAGGAATTTCTTCATCTCATTAATACTAGTGATTTAAGGTCATCTTAACCAGCCTCCACTGGGTATGGCCCTGTCCCCTTTCACAGGCAGCAGACATGCTTGTCTCTTCCATGATCTATTTAATTCCACCCAAGACAAACCATTTCCATGTTTCAGCAGTCTGATCATCTCTAGGTGGGCAGCAGACCCTTTCACAGCCAAATAGCTGTGGTTTTCAAGATGTCTCATTAGTTGCTGTCTGCTGGCTAGGCTTTCCTTACGTAGTTCTCATAACTCATCTTTGCTCTTAGCGTTACTTTATGGTGGAGACTTGGACAGTCCAGTTGCAAGGAGCATGTGCCTGCCCTTTTGTAGGGTGTTTTCATTCTAACTCTTGTTAGATATAGTGGTAATTGGACTGCTTTGGTTCAGTGGATGGAAGGCTTTGTTGTAGTGAAAATGAAGTAAGCAACCCAAATGCAGAAAAAATACTCTTTGGATTTCTTTGATTGTACGAAGTATTTGTGGGGGGAGACTTCATAAGCTATCGTTTTGGCAATGGCCATTTAATCTGGAACTGCAAGTCTGTACACAATATATCACCATTTAACTGCTGGAACTCATCAGGAGATGAAGACAGTTGAGTGAGACAAGTGTTTCCTTTTTGTTGTCTGATGTTTCAGGCCAGTTTTAGTTTTGTATCCTCCAAAACCACTGGCTTGACTGCTCTACAACAGCACTTGTCTGGCAGCTTTGTGGTGGGAACACCAGGCTGATGCTCATTGCCAGCCCAGTGGTGGAGCAGTGATTAGCAAGTGAAGATGTTTATGAGTCACTGAGGACTGTAGGGAAAAAGTGTGTGTTCAAACCAGGGCTTCTGAGGGAAAATGTAATTTGAGTGGGAGCTGTGTTTTTGTAGATTTGTATGGATTTTGACAAATTTGTGTCTCGAAAAAGGCCTCTTTGTTGTATGCTTTGCAATGAAAAGAACTGTGGAGGTCATTTGGAAATTAATTTTATAGGAATTGTGTGAAATCAACAGACTGTGTCAAAACCAAACCGAATCCATTCCAGATTTGCCAAGCTAAACATTTTCCATGAGCTGAAATCCTTTCAAGAGAGAGGCATGGCTGCTTCTTCATCTAATTTAATTTCATCACAGATTTCTGCCTTTTTTATCCCAGCTAAGGATGAAAACTGTGTCAAGCTCTTGACCGATGTGTTGTTTTCTTTTCCCTTCTGAGGATAGGAAAATGTGTATTGCAGGCATCCGTTTATCCTGAGCTGGGCGACAGCAGTGATTGTGAGCCTGCCAGGCGAGGGTCCAAAGGAAGTGAGATTGAGTGAGGATTTAAAGGCCCGAGATATTAAGGCAGGAGGGGATGGCTTTCAAAAGGAACCTGTCAAGAAATGCTCCTGATGTTCGAGACGATGATGGCTGTGGGAGGGGAGGAGGGTGAGATAGTCCTGTGCTGAGCTGCAGGCATCTCTCAGGCCAAGTTTTAAGGTCATGTGTAGTTACGCTCATTTTCATCACAGTCCATCTGCAGGCTCTTGAGAAGATGCCTAGTATCTCTGAATTGGCATGAGTAACACAAGCCATAGCATCCCCATTTCTGCATGGAAATAGCAGAGGAAATAAGTGTAAAATGCACACAATGTGTTTGTGGATCGGATCTGTGGTTTCTAAGGGGAGCAGGGAGAGGGAGGGGATCTGGCTAGATGTGGATCTGAGCAATATGGTCTAGTGGAAGGTATCCCTGCTCATTGCAGGGAGATTGGAACTAGATGAGCTTTAAGGGCGCTTCCAACCCAAGCCATTCTGTGATTCCCTAACCTTCTCCTCCCGTGGATGCCTTTTTCCCTTCACAACTATTCTCTCATGAAGATGACATCTAAATGTATTTTAAACGCAGTGGCTCTGTTCCAGCCAGCCGTGGGGCTGCAGATAGCACCTAATGACAGGGATGAGAAAGAAGGAACACAAAAGGGATGATGTTAGTGAGGGCAGGCGAAAATGTGGCTCGTGCTTACTCTGCTAAGTAAAACACTTGCATGCAAGCAGGTTTTTATAAGTAGAGTCCCAGAGGCATTTTAACACTTTATCCTTGTGCACATTAATTTCTTCTGGGGGGAGATCCTCCTGCTTCTTACTAGGCTAATTGTTAAGGCCTTTTATGGCAAATGCAATCAAAAAGGGATTTTTTAGTAGTGGTCCCTCAGTTCCTTTTCTCTCTTCTTCCGCCACCTGTCTATTCCCTCTTTGGCCTTATTCTGGCCATAAGTGTGGGTGCAGGGATCAGCTCACAGGGTGTTACAGAGCACACCCTGATCAGCACAGTCCAAGAGACTTTGGTTTGGGCATCTCCAGCATCTTTCCAGTCCTGCTTTCTGCCTTCAATGGGGTGCAGAGGGGAGGAGACACCATTAACAACTTTGGTCATCATATAATTGTTTGTGTTGGAAGGGACCTTAAAGCTCCTCCAGCTCCAACCCCTGCCATGGGCAGGGACCCCTTCCACTGGAGCAGCTTGCTCCAAGCCCCTGTGTCCAACCTGGCCTTGAACACTGCCAGGGATGGGGCAGCCACAGCTTCTCTGGGCACCCTGTGCCAGCGCCTCAGCACCCTCACAGGGAAGAGCTTCTGCCTAAGAGCTCAGCTCAGTCTCCCCTCTGGCAGGTTCAAGCCATTCCGTTTGTCCTGTCCCTACATCCCTACAAGCCCCTCTCCAGCTTGCTTGTTTTTTGTCCTCAAAAATGGATAGTTTTGCATCATATAGACAAAAAGTCCTTTCCCTCCACCCTTTCCCCCAGGTCTGGTGCTTGCTCAAAGCACGCTGGAAGGAAGACAGCAGTTGATGGCTCAGTTGCAACACCTCAGACATATTGCGTTTCAGTGTATACTGCAGGGAACAATCCTGCACTGGCAGGTGGGTGGAAGGGATAATCTAATTGGTGGCTTCCATCTCTGTAATTATCCCTTGCATTATGCAGACTTGTGTGGTTTTCAGGCAGGAAAGGGAATTGAGTTACCTTGTAGTGGAATCACATGAAAATCCACTCGGAAAAGGTTCACTTGGGTGCTCAAAAGCCTTTCAGAGCTGAAAGGATTTCAAAGTTTTTGCTGAAAGAATTTCAAAGTCTTCTTTGGAGCAAGCCTGAAATGTTTTCTGAGATGCCTTTCCCTTTCTTAATCAGTTGAAATTAGAAATGGTTTGGAAACCCGCTTGCCTCCAAGCACTTGGGGTGCATCCAGATTCCAAAGTCAGGGAGCTGGACCCAAACCTGAGATTTGAAGCCTCTTTGAAGTGCTCAAAATCTGATTAAGGAGCTGAGTTTTGCAACCGGTGTCCAAGGCTCCTTCAAACAGGCTTGTTGCAACCACAGCCCTCATCGACTCCAGCCAAACTCTATGTGCTTGTGTGCCACCATCAGGGTTTCATAGCCGAAGAAAGAATGGTCTGGATTAAAACCTGAAGGAGCTGATCTGCAGAGCAACAAGTGGATTGTACAGATTCCCATACAACAGATTAGCCACTGGGGTTGGAACTAGATGATCTTAAGGTCCTTTCCAACCCTAACTAGTCTATGATTCTATGTTCCCATTTCAGAGCTTTCTTGGATAGAAGCTCCCCATAGCTCACCTTTTAACAAGGTAGTTCAGTTTCTCCTGCCTGGAAATTTTGTTCCTGGCTTTGAGTAAATGATAAATAACAATTTATTGCCCTAAATAATAGCAGATTATAAACCTGAGATCTCTTGTGTGAGAAAAGAAGCAAAAGTATTAAACTTCTTTATCAGTTGGGTGCAATGTATCACGTTTCAAAGGCTGTTTAAGGTCCCTTAAGGGATCCAAGGCAAGGGAAATTCTGCCATGCATGCAAAAGCCTTGCAGAGATAACCAAGCTGCTTATTACTGATCTTTCCCAGAGCAGCCTTGGAGCCAAGTGAACGCTGTTTCCTCCCTGCTGAACATGGGAAGGAGCTCTCTTACACTGCAGAAACGGGGCTGCAACCTTGTGCTGCAGCTCATCTGGGTTGGTTAGCCACCACTCCTTAGGTGATTCACTCTGGCAACAGATGTGGCTGCTCTTTGGTGGTTGCTCCTTGCTTAGGTATTCATCCTTTTTATTAGTTTTATTTATTAGCATTATTAGTCTTAAGTGCCTCCCAAGCTGCCTTAGGCTGGTGTATTTTCTTGTATAGGAACACACATGAGCATTCAACTGGTGCTTGATGATGACTGCAAAGACTTCGTGGCTAGTACCTCTTTGGCATCTTGGTCCCAACAGTGGGGCTGGTCAAATGCTGCAGATAACAGTGGTTTTCAGTGCTCAATGGCAGCCCTTGCTACCACTTGTTCACTGCCACCTCAAAGGTATGCTTTGCATTGCACGGGTTATGTAATTTCTTAGCAGAAGCACTCATATTTAGGTGACAGAGTGGTAGTTGTGGGTAGACAACAGCATTTGGTGTTTGGTTTTTATTACAACCTCTTTCAGTTTCTGTCCCTCAGAGCAGGCAGGAGAAGTGATACAGTGAAATTTGTCTTTGAGTAGCTCATAATGTGTGTGATGATTTAGCAATTTTGGGAGCTGTTTCCATGTGTGCCACCTTTGTTTCATGGGCTCCAACAAATGATGAATAACAAATAGCAAATAGCTCTTCTGTGAGTGTCCTAGGAGTTTAAACCGGAGGGAAGTCAGAAACAGGCAGCTTTCTGTTCCTCCCACCTGCAATACTATTTCTGCTTTCCCAGGGCAATGTGCTCATAGCCAGTGCCCATTTCAGTATTTGGGCCAGCTGTGTTTTTGGAGGGCTTTTTCTAGTTAATCCCTAGGGAAGTCTGAATCCTTCCCACTTTGAGAGACCCGGATTTGACCATAAAGTTTCCTGAACAGATTGGTAAATCATAAATTTAGCAGTGGAAAGAGTAATTTCACACGGTAAAATTACAGTGGGCAAGTGAATTAGGGAATAAAATATTGCAACCAGCTCTCCTAAATGTGTTTAATCCCTCTGCATCAAACGAGTATTAGAGTTAAGGAATATCAGGGTTAGGAATGCCTTTCCACAAAGCCTGATCTTACTTAGGAGCAGGACTGAACTGAGTACCTAGTTACTGAAGGTATTTGTGTACTCTGGTCTTAAAGTTTCCCAAAACAACCTGTTTTAGGGTTTTATTATCCTCAGAGTTATGTTTTTCTTAACCTGAATTCAAACTAATCTAAAATCAAACTCATTTCTTGTCTTCTTTTGTCTGCATATAAAGAACATTTATTCTCTTTCCTTTTTGCAATGATCTTTTATAGATGGGAAGAGGCATCTTACAAACTTCCCTACATCAGTTCCTTTGTCCTTTTCCTCTTTCTCAACTGCTCCTCTGGTTCTCCTGGGAACACTCCCACATTTATCTGTGTCTTTCTCAAACTGTGCTGCTTACTTTGCATTTTAATCCATGCTCTCAGCTCCTTTCACCCCAGCCTTATCCACAAGTTTTTAAGCTCATTCTCTACTCCTCATTAATGAAAATACAGGCTGGTTCCCGGATCTCCCTCGACATCTCCTCGCTGACATGTACTATTGATAACTCTCTTTGGTACAGTTGTTCAGCATCAGTCTCTAGTCATTCCTTGTGGATGAGAAAGCAATTTAAAAGTAGTTAAGATTCTGCCCTCAAAATCTTCTGTAAAGCTGTACACTTTGATGTATTTTTAGCATTGTCCATTGTGCTACACGTCTCCAGGGGCATTTGAGTTATTTTTCTCTTTCTTTCTTCTATATACTGCTGTAAGACTTGACATTCCCAGAGCAAGGGGCACCAAAGGAATGAATAGGAATTTGATTTAAAAGAGAGAAAGTGAATTACTTCTTTACACAGCAGTACTGTCTTTTGGGACTTGTGGCTGCTAGAGCTCGTGGAGGCAGATGGTTTCCCTGAGGTCAGAAAGGGATGAAACAAGCCTATGGCCAAGATGTCCACAAGGGGATACTGAGATATCTAGGCAGGAATATGCCTTCTATCATCCTTAATGTAACAGCCCAGGTGCCGGTGATGTATGGGGAAAAGGACGACAGAAAGTGGCTGGATTTGTGGTTTCCTCCCTAAAAAAACATTTCCCACAGCCACTGGGAGATGTATTGGGCCAGACAGGCAGTTGTTGTGACCCAGAATGAGTTTTATATATACATATGCATATATATGTATAGATAGTTATAAGCAGCTTCCACTTAGCAATAGGACTGGTAGGATGAGGTCCCAGTGGACATCTGGCCCATTACTTTGGTTGACACATTACAGACCTGGTCTCAGTGTGGCTCCCAGATGCCAGATGGGCAACCAAAAAATCTATTCTTATATCTGCTGGTGTGACAGAAATGAACTGACATTCCCAGCAAAACTAAGTGTGGCTGCACCATCCCTGGCAGTGTTCAAGGCCAGGCTGGAGGGGGCTTGGAGCAACCTGCTCAAGTGGAAGGTGTCCTTGCCCGTGGTAGGGGGTTGAACTGGATGAGCTTTAAGGTCCCTTCCAACTCAAACTATTCTGTGATTTTATGATCTCCCCATAGCTTTTAAAATGAAAATCCCCCAGGAGGTAACTATGAGATGGATTCGCTTCTCCATCTGGAGAAAGACTCTTAGAAGTGCTGTGATGTCCCTCACCATCTCTGCTGAGGAGCCACCCCATGATGATGGTCTATGATGTTTCTCCAAATGAGGGCTGGAAGGGGTTGATTTTGGACAGGCGTATTAAGTAGGATTTGTCCAGTCAGCAGGGCTGACCTCCTCCCTTCTTACATGAAGAAGGAAAACGCACTGTGACAATGTGAAAGCCTGTTCCTGAGCCAGAACCTTGGCTGGGATTATGCCTGAAGCATCATTTTTCACCGGTCTTCCAAGTGCTTGTAGAGGTTACGGTGTTGTGTTAAGATGCAATCGCCTGCCTTCGTGTTTTCTCTCTGGGGCTCAGGAGGAGGGCATTTCTCTGAGTTGATGGAATCGTGCTGGACCAAGCCCAAAACAAATGAGATTGAACTTAACCCATCAGCGGGGAGCTTGGTGAGATCGCAGCCGCGGGCTCTGAAAGCAGATGCTCGAGGGCAGCTTCTGTGGGTAAACTCTGGTCTTTGGGCTCCTTTGTCTTCTCCCACTTGCTTTTTGTGTGTATAGATACAGCTGAGAAAGTAACTCTGTTTCAGCTTGTTTAAAAAAAAAATAAAGATAATTCATCCAGGCCTATACTTTAAAATAGAAAACACAATCTCTGGTGAGTGGCATTGCAGGGAAAGTCTTCTAGAAGCCCATTGAGGTTCAGGATGGGGTCAAAAGCTTTGTTTTGCCTATTCAACCCAACCATCCAGAATGTCCCTGTTCTTTTATCCAGAACTGAGGGAAGATTGTGGACTTTTAAATGAGATTTGGGTTTTTTTTTTTCGTTTTTATTTCAGGCTGGGTAGGATGGGGACATCTATGGAAAGGAATATCTCAGAGTAGATCCACTTATTTTCTACAGACTACAGGAGTGGGTGCAAGGAAAAGGAGATTCCCAGGTCCCAACAGAGCAGGTAGAAGAGTTTTGCTCCATGAATAGGGTAAATTTGACTGTTGGGTGCTTTGTACTTTTGAGAAATGAATGTCCTCAGTGGTGAACTGGAGTCAGAATGGAACCATAGAATCACAGAATCATGGAACAGTTAGGGTTGGAAAGGACCTTAGGATCATCCAGTTCCAACCCCCCTGCCATGGGCAGGGACACCTCACACTAAACCATGGCATCCAAGGCTCTGTCCAACCTGGCCTTGAACACTGCCAAGGATGGAGCGTTCACAACCTCCCTGGGCAACCCATTCCATTGCCTCAGCACCCTCACAGTAAAGAACTTCTTCCTTATCTCCAATCTAAACTTCCCCTGTTTCAGTTTTAACCTGTTACCCCTTGTCCTATCACTACAGTCCCTAATGAAGAGTCCCTCCCCAGCATCCCTATAGCCTCCCTTTAGACACTGGAAGCTGCACTGAGGTCTCCACGCAGCTTCTCTTCTCCAGGCTCAACAGCCCCAGTGTTCTCAGCCTGTCTCCATACAGGAGCTGCTCCAGCCCCTGCTCATCCTCGTGGTCTCCTCTGGACTTGTTCCAACAGTTCCATGTCCTTTTTATGTTGATGACACCAGAACTGTACACAGTGCTCCAGGTGAGGTCTCACGAGAGCAGAATAAAGGGGCAGGATCACCTCCTTCGACCTGCTGGTCACACTCCTTTTGATGCAGCCCAGGATACGGTTGCTTTCTGGGCTGCAAGCACACACTGAAGCCAGCTCATGTTCATTTTCTCATCGACCAGCACCCCCAAGTCCTTCTCCACAGGGCTGCTTCATTTCTCCAGGCTGAACAGCCCCAACTTTCTCAGCCTATCTTCATATGAGAGGTGCTCCAATCTATTCCTTTTCTTGGCCATTTTAATGAGCTGTCAGCAGGAGGTGGCATGGATGCACTGCACATCCATCACCACACCTCTGCAGGCTCCCCATCCTCCTTAGGTGAAGAGCCGGGCATCCACCTTTCCATCCACCAGTAAAGCTGAGTAAGGATGTCAAGTAGCCTCCCCTCTCCTAATGTCAACAGGCCTATATTTGAACCTGTGCTCCGAATATTTAATGCATTTACTAATACATTTATGAGGAGTCATTTGGAGGTTTCCTGGCGGAGGGGCCCTGGCTCACAGGGGCAGTAACAACGCCTTTGGTTCAGCGTTCGGCAAACATGCTCAGTGTGGTTGCAGACCTCGGCTTCAGCAGAGGCTTTCAAAGGTTGGTAAATATTTACACAGCTCTGAAAAGAGGGGGAGCAAAAAGGGGAGGGCCTTTACACACTGAACCTGGAGAGGAATGCGAGTCAGGAATAACAAACAGGAGGCCTGCCTGAGTCAGGAGAGAAGAAAGGAAGAACGAGAACAAAATCTCAGCACCTCATTAATCCAGTAACTTCTCCTAAAGTATTACCTCATGAGGAATTCCTATAAATCTCATGGATTTGTTTTCGTCTATTAATGGAGTGCTCAGCTCATGCTTCTCTCTCCTTTCTTTGCCCCTGAACCAGCCATAGGATGTTTCGGGCTAAATAGCTGTGCAGAACAAGACTTCTCCATCCTTAGAAGAGTTCAAGGCCAGGTTGAACAGGCTTGGAGCAACCTGATCTAGTGGAAGGTGTCCCTGCCCATGGCAGGGGGTTGGAACTGGATGAGATTCAAGGTCCTTTCCAACCCAAACCATTCTATGATTCTATGTCAGCAATTGCTCAACTCTCCATGCCACCCTTCTCGCAGTAGTTTCAAGATACCATCAATTTCACAGCCCCATGGTCTTGAGTGCATAGTGATGCCTGTTACTCTACAGTGCTAATGTCCAGCCAAGCACCTGACCAAACAAGAATACTTCCATCATGGGCTGTTTTTACAGTCAATATAGAAACAGCATCTCTAGGACATGCTTCATTGCATCCGAAATGGGTTGGATGGATTAGGAGGAAATTCTTTCCTGTGAGGGTGGTGAGGCACTGGAATGGGTTGCCCAGAGAGGTTGTGAATGCTCCATCCCTGGCAGTGTTCAAGGCCAGGTTGGACGAGGCCTTGGGTGCCATGGTTTAGTGTGAGGTGTCCCTGCCCATGGCAGGGGGTTGGAACTGGATGATCTTAAGGTCCTTTCCAACACTAACTATTCCATGATTCTATGATTGACATGGCCTTTCATGTCAAGTGTGGTCCAAATGACCCAGCTGAGTAAGGCTGGATCAAAATATGCCAGGTTGGGTCCAAATGACCCAAGCTGGCATATTTTAGGGGAAAGAAATAGCTGGTTTTTGAGACTGACTGTGGATCCATGATCAATGGATCAGTTGTGGGAATGGCCGTGGATCCATGATCAATGGATCAGTTCTAGGAATGGCTGTGGATCCATGACCAGTGAAAGAGAATCCCCAGTCCACAAGTTACATCTGAAACCCTCAACCCCACCACTTGCAAGTGAACAAAGCGAGGGAACCCAACACAACGGCCGACTTATCCCGATGAGTCTGGCTTTAATTAAAAGCAGAAGCAAAACAAGCAGTGGAAGTCCCTGTGATATTTGGCAACTTGTCATCCTACACCATGCTCCCGCTGTGCCGCCTGCTCCTGGGTCAGCACTCGGGGTGTTATAGTGCCAGCTCCCTGGCTACTCTACCGTGCTGGGAGACACTTTGAGAGGAGAAAGTGCAGAGTCCAGCCCTGCCAGTATCGGTTGTGATTTCCCTGATAGTGTCAGGGCTGGATAGTGGCTGTAACAGCCTGTTTGGGAGCTTTCCCAGCCCTGAATCATTGGCATGGAGCCTGTGCAAATACTCTGTGCCTGCAGGGTTTCTCCTCCATCCTTTGCAGGTTAGGTAGTGTTGGACAAACACTGGTGTTTGGTTTTTAAGGTATCATCTCCTTCTAGCTTCTTTCAAATGGCTTTGGAGCCTGCCAGGGGATGCAGATTGCAGGGACTATGAGGTCTTGATTTGGTGGAGGTATCATGATTTACTTGTTTGCCTGTATGTGAGCTGGGTCCTGCCTTGCCTGACAGGGAGCTTGAATGCTGCTGAGCCTGAACTGAGAGTCAGAACAGGAGTTTAATGTTAGTTTGGGTGTCAGAGCTGGTGATGTGAGTGGAGCCCTGGGGCTCTCCCCATCTCCCTTGAAGGTGTTGAGGGCTGCTTGGCTGGGTGCTCACCCCTGCCATGTGCTGGCTGCAGCTGAGATGCAACTGTGCTGCCATCACCCAGCACCTTGCAGAGCTGTCAGATCCCAGCACCACCACGAGCCGGTGCTTTGGAAAGCCCTGCAGGGAAAGGAGTGTGAGCAGCAGGTTGAAGGAGGTGATCCTGCCCCTCTGCTCTCGTGAGACCTCACTTGCAGCACTGTGTGCAGTTCTGGTGTCCTCAGCATAAGGAAGACATGGAGCTGTTGGAGCAAGTCCAGGGGAGGCCACGAGGATCATCGGGGGCTGCAGCACCTCCTGTATGGAGGCAGGCTGAGAAAGTTGGGGCTGTTGAGCCTGGAGAAGAGAAGCTGCGTGGAGACCTCAGAGCAGCTTCCAATGTCTGAAGGGGGCTACAAGGATGCTGGAGAGGGACTCTTCATCAGGGACTGCAGTGATAGGACAAGGGGTGATGGGGTCAAGCTTAAACAGAGGAGATTTAGGTTAGATATAGGGAAGAAGTTCTTTACTGTGAGAGTGGTGAGGCACTGGAAGTTGTGAATGCTCCATCCCTGGCAGTGTTCAAGGCCAGGTTGGACACAGGGGCTTGGAGCAAGCTGCTCTAGTGGAAGGTGTCCCTGCCCGTGGCAGTGGGTTGGGACTGGAGGAGCTTTAAGGTCCCTTCAACCTAAACCAGGCTTGGATTTGCACTTGTTTACTGCGTATTCTTTCTTGCAGGCAATGCAACAAGACCTCCAACGGGAGTGACAGCTGTGACTTGATGTGCTGCGGCAGAGGCTACAACCCCTACATGGACAAAGTGGTGGAGCGATGCCACTGCAAGTACCACTGGTGCTGCTACGTGACCTGTAAAAAGTGCGAGAGGACTGTCGAGAGATACGTGTGCAAGTGAGATCCCTCCTGTCTCCACCCGGGAGCTGAGATGCCAGCGGCAGCCCAGCACTATACAGAGAAGAGAAATCATTTCCTCGACTAGACGTTGTTTATCTTGTAAAGACACAGACTTGGAGGAAGATGGTAGGAGGAAAACAACAAGCATTCACACCAGTAAAGAGAAGACCCTTAAAACCCCAAAACCAAATGTTTCCCCCGCCAATAAAATGCCCTCTGAGAAGACAAAAACTCATTCGGGATGTTATCTTCTTCCCGAATATTTCCTATAGTTGCCAGTGATGTTCAACCATCAAGTGCCTTAGTATTCTGAGAAACAAAAGTAGAAAGCAGCTCTTGTTTGAAAACAACTACGGCTCCCATTTACCTTCCAGCACAGGTACTCAGTCTGCATTAGAACCATCCCAAAAGGGATAAAGCTACGACTTCTCAGAAAAAACTGCCTTTGTTGCCAAAGACTTTTAGCAGGAAAGCATCCATCCCAGATGATAAAAGTGGAAAGATTTCAGGTCAATGCCCTGAAATGAACGATTCATTTTAACTTTTCTTTTACGCAGGTCTGAGACTTTGAATTCACTTCTGCAGGAAAAGCTATCCTTGGTTTATCCAGGCTGGATGGGGTTTTGAATTCAGCCATGCAAAAAATCCCCTGGGATCACAGAGACAGAATAGGACTTTGTTGGGTCTGTGAGATAGTAGTGGGGACATTAGGGTAAAATATCAAAGTGAAGGCAAAATCCAGTGGGAAGTGGGAAAAAAACCCAGCTCCTGCTCTCTTTCTGTCTTGCCCTTTGGGTACAATGCCCTTAGTCACATTGGGCCGTATTGGGCTACCAAATCCTTAGGGAAATATGTCGCTGCCTCATTTTTCCCTATACAAAGTATTGACCCAGCCCCAAGAAACTGCAGAGAGCTGAGCAAGTCCTGTCCCTGCTGCAGGGAGCAGGGCAGCAGCTATTCCCAGCAGGAAGGAATGGGAACGTGTCAGTCCTTCACATGGCCCTGCCTTGAGACAGCAGAGAACCACTATCTGTGGCTGTACATATTTTGTATGAGAACATACAGAAATATTTATATCTCCTGCTTTTGTCTACTCTACTTCCTACATAAATATATCATTATGTTATAAAGAAGCATTAACAATAGTATGAAATAAATGCTGAAGTTACTGGTGCAACAGCAAAATGTTAGATGATTATGTTTCACTCTCCTACTTGGAAAGCAACCCTGGTTCTCCTCCCAAGGATGGGAGAAGAGCATGGCTCAAGGCACTCACTGGCGTGGGATAGAGAAGTTCCTTTATTCCCTGTCTCCCCAGCCTCTTCATTTGGAGCAGAATTAGCCAAGATACAGTCAAGACAAGGAAACAGAGCACTTGGAGAAAGGAAGAGTCACCGTTCTTGTTTTGTATCAGCCATCATTGTCAACGGTAAAACATCTCAGTGCCCCCAAAGGAGCTTGATAACGAACGTGACTGATACCTCTCATGGTGGTTTGCTCCTGTCTGTGAAGAGAAGCTGCTGTGCAGGGGAGGTTTTAGTTTGGGTTAGGTTCCATTCCTTGCTCTTTTACTCCTGCAATAGGCAGCCAGCTCTGTGTCCCTGTTAGGAAAGGGGATGCTGGAGGAGGGTGTCTGCTAGAGGAGTAGAAGGCAGTGGAGCCTTTGAGGTTCTTCAGATCATTCTGGGAACCCCATTCCCTAAGGAAGTGCTGTACACAGCCGGAAAATCACTCCTACAGAAATGAGGGGAAACAGTGGCTCTTTTCTATGGGGAAATATGTCCATAACACTGCAGTCTTCATCCAAATCCCCTTCTGTCCCCCTCACTCAGCTGCCTTCTAGGAGGCAACTGCCTCTGACATCAACCTGAGCAGTCCTGAGACCTGGAGGAGAAAAGCATTGCTGGCTATAGAGCAACATTAGAGATATTTTGCTCTCCTCAGCTACTTCGCTTTGCTGTAATGGGTTTGGTCTCCTCGCCTCCTTCCCTCCCCCAGCCACGAGCAGGCAAAAAGAGGCCTTTGGTAGTTTGTCAGTGGTTTGTGTTATTGTCACCCCATAAAAGCTGGTGGACTAAAACGTCTCTGCAGTGTGGTGTGATGAGCGGTGGGTGTCTTTAGGCTGACATGCAGACAGGCTGGTGGCACAAATCCCACTGCTCTCCAAAGCCAGGACTTGGCTTCGGTTGAGATGTAAAGAAACGGTCCACTTTCATTCTTTTAAGGAATTTTTATTTCCAGCTGCTGATGGAGCCAGCAAGGCAGGGATGTTCTGAGCGAAGAAAAATCTGAGCATTTCAATGCTATTCCGTAATGACTCCTTTTCTTGCTCCCTTGATGTTGTCCTGAGTCTTTCTGCTTGGCGAAAAAAGCAGTGAGGTGGAAGAAGTGCTCTATATGCACATTGCTTTCAGCTGCCTTTCACTCCTGTGTTAGAGCTGTGCTCCTCAGCTGGTTTTCTCATGTCAGAAGAAACTTTGGAGAGCATGAGAAGATCTGAGTAAGCCTACCAGGCATCTGCAAGTCCATCTGGTGGGACATGACCATTCAGCAGACTTTGAGCCATGGTAGTACCTCACGTTTTGTGTCTGCCTCTGCCCATAACTGCCTGTTACTGAAGATAGCAGCCTCCCAGTATCTGAAGGGGGCTACAAGGATGCTGGAAAGGGCCTCTTCATCAGGGACTGTAGTGATAGGACAAAGGGTGATGGGTTCAAACTGAAACAGGGGAAGGTCAGGTTGGATGTAAGGAAGAAGCTTTCTCTGCGAGGGTGCTGAGGCTCTGGCACAGGGTGTCCAAAGGTGTGGTGAATGCTCCATCCCTGGCAGTGTTCAAGGCCAGGTTGGACAGAGCCTTGGGTGGCATGGTCTAGTGTGAGGTGTCCCTGTCCATGGCAGGGGGTTGGAACTGGATGAGCTTAAGGTCCTTTCCAACCGAAACCATTCTATGATTAGATGATTCTATGCTGAACTGAAATGCTGTGCTCTTTGGGGGATTGCAGTTTGGGACATCCAGGCTCAAAATCTGCCTGCTCCGCTAGATAACTAATTGTAGGCTTCATCTGAATTTTGCTTCTTTGAGCTGGCACTGTGTGTCCCCAGCCCATATTCTAGGCTGTTGGTCTATGAACTAACATTGTTACACCCCTTTTCCCATAACTCCTAAGTTTAAGAGCCCTTGTCTTCTTTGGAGCAGCTGCACCCTGCATTGACAATGTGCTTTACCAAGACAAGAGTAATGCACAGGACAAGGTCTGATGATAAACTGCAGCTTCCATTGTTACACAGCCCTATTTCATCCTGCAGACTAGGGTCATCTCCCTCCTGATGCTCTTGCATCTTCTATTTTGCCCAGAAAATAGCTTTGTATAAGAGGGAGACAAGGGCTTTATGTTTTATTTTCCTTTTAACAGAAACTAGGCATAAAAAGAGAGTCTATAACACAGAGTCGATAACACGGGACCATACTCTGGAAGGTCTAATGGTGCGTCTTGTTCCTTGCAACCTGGCTCTGGTACTTTCCTCCTGGCATTAGCAGCAAAGCATAGAGAGACCAGAAGAGAGGTGCCCTTGCTATCAATTGCAATTCTCACTGCAACAGGACTCCAGGCCTTAGCTGCCAAGTTATTTTCTGTGTGGTCTGAAAGATATTTGGGAGAACATTTGTCACAACCCAGTTTTGCAAGGAAAATACATCCCTAACAGCAGGGCATGACCTTCATGTACCACTCTCCTTCACTCCCCCAGCTCCTCAGCAACCAGTTTTCAAGGCTTTGCTCGGAAACACTGAGGTCTTTCAGCTTCTGAATGAAATGGCTTTAATTATTGTGAAGGTCTCAGGTGATGCTGCAGTTCTCTCTCTTATAACATTGCCCTATCAGATCCTTATAGCTGGTATAATTTGGCCAAGGCCCATGTCCTGCTACACAGCTCTGTTGATTTACATTAGTTGGGAAAATACAGCTGATATGTTCCCATAAATACTATTATTTCCAACTATTACAGTATTAGCCCTGAGGGAAGAAGACAAGCTATCTCAAGAGGTATTATATCAGTGGCTTTGTAGCATTTACTCACTTGAAAAAATAGCCACAGTTTAATAAACCAGTTTGGACTTAATTCTATTTCTATATCTGAGGATTTAAACCTTATGTGCATCCAGCTGGATTTATATGTTTAGATGAATTCCCCTTCCAATCCTCACCCCCTTCCAGTTTTATATCGTTTCAGTTTCTCCCTAAGGTGAGCAAATGATATTCATCATAGAAAACTCCCATTTGATGTTTTAGTTGCAAAATGGAAAGTATCTTAGTCACACTAAAGCAGCAGCCCATGAGTGTTTCATAAGCAGCTACAAAAGCTCTTGCTCAGGGGAAAGGGGGTGAGGAAAGGAGGCAAAAATCAGAATGGAATGGAATGGAATGGAATGGAATGGAATGGAATGGAATCATGGCATCACAGACTGATTTGAATTGGAAGGGATCTTAAAGCTCGCACAGTTCCAATCCACTGCCACGTGCAGGGACACCTTCCACTACACCAGGTTGCTCAAAGCCTCAATACAATTAACAGTGCCTTTGTCAGGAAAATGATAAATGAGTCCCTAAAGGACCATTCCTTTTCCTGCTAGAAAACAGATCCCTGTAGACAACCATTAGCATCCTGCAAGTGAGCTGGGCTTGTGCTGCCTACCTGCTCAGGGAAGATGTGGAAAGAAGCTCTAGAGGTACTTGGGGGCATGGGGAGCAAGAGGAGAATTCAGCCCTGGGATGACTTGTCCTTAACACCCTCGCCCCACCACGAAGGATTTGGCTTCCCTGCATGAGGAGGGGTTGTCAAACACCATCTCTTGGGGCTTTGCACCCAAGAGCTGCTCAGAGCAACCACCGACGCGACTTTGTCCTCAGCACATGGGAGATAGAGCAGAAACCAAGACCTGGGAGAGGGGGAGAAGGAACAGGAAACAAAATCCACCTGAGATTAATGACTTTAACATGTACACCGTGTTGTGTTGCAGTTTGTTTTACCCTCGGGACCCGTTTCATCAGTCAGGCAGAGCTTGATTAAATATCTCAGCAGAGCCATGGTTTATTCATCTAGAGCAAAAGTTCCCCCTGTTCAGGGGAGCAGCATTAGCTTTGTGTTCTGATTGTAAGAGCAACTATGATAATAAAAACAATAACAATAGCGTGCATTGTGGATGGGTTTTATTTGCTTCTTGCTCAGAATAAGCGGAGTGGGTTTGGTCTGCATTGTAAAGATGAAATGAGTTATTTTAAAGATCCTTTCTGGGCCGTGTGGAAGGGGTTTTTTTTTGCTCTTTTAACTGGAATTTTTCAAGGTATTCACCAGAACCACATGGCCTCGATATTTCTCTTAAGAAAACAAAGGCAGATGGGATAAAACGCAAGTGCACAACTCCGAGAAGCTGGAATGTGAAGGAACATGCTTTGAAGGCTGCAGAGCTTATGGGAAAGGCATCGGATCCAGAATGTTGGGGCTCTTGTGCAGCCATCAGGGAAGAGCTTGAGACCCCCAGATTGTCCTGGGTTGAGTCACTTTGGGTGTCTGCCCACCAGTACAGCAGAGCAACAGCTTGAACTGGGATGGCTCCTATGTTAAGGCTAAACATGTGTATAAGTGTTTTTCTGGATAAGGGCCAAAGCACTGAAAACCACAGAAGATTGAATCCTATAAATGCCAGTTATCGATATCTCAGATCTGTCTAAGTGGTAACTGCTGACAAACATGGGCTTGTTTAAATGGAGACCCGGATTTCTCTGGGATTTTCTAATGCTGGGCCCCAAATTCACTCAGCCTGGGATCAGGTCTGTAGCATTGCTCAGTGGTGATGGATGATGAAACTAGGCTGGACCAAAGGTGGGACTATAGAATAGAAACAGATACAGTTGAGTGCTTACACCCCCATGTTTGAAGCTCTAAGGATGTGTGAGAGCTCAACTTCAACATGCTTGAGGATTGGCAGTTTTATTGAAATTCATACTGAATTTCAGAGAGAAGAGAGATTTTAAGTAAGTCCATCAATCTTTGGGGTTTCCTTCTGACCCCGTTGTTTCTCATCCTATATTTCAAGCAATCTGGAGTGAGGCCAGAGGAGGCCATGGAGCTGCTGCGAGGGCTGGAGCAGCTCTGCTCTGGAGCCAGGCTGAGAGAGCTGGGCTGGGGCAGACTGGAGAAGAGAAGGCTCCTGAAGGGGAGACCTTAGAGCAGCTCCAGTGCCTAAAGGGGCTGCAGGAAAGCTGGAGAGGGGCTTGGGACAAGGGCCTGTAGGGCCAGGCCAAGGGGAATGGCTTGAACCTGCCCGAGGGGAGACTGAGCTGAGCTCTTAGGCAGAAGCTCTTCCCTGTGAGGGTGCTGAGGCGCTGGCACAGGGTGCCCAGAGAAGCTGTGGCTGCCCCATCCCTGGCAGTGCTCAAGGCCAGGTTGGACACAGGGGCTTGGAGCAAGCTGCTCCAGTGGAAGGGGTCCCTTCCTGTGGCAGGGGTTGGAGCTGGATGAGCTTTAAGGTCCCTTCCAACACAAATCAGTCTGGGATTCCATGATTCTATTGAGGGTTGTCCTAAAACAGCTTGAAGTCTAGGATAAGAGGATATAATTTGGGCCATTATAAAAGGCATTAATAGAAGCAACTACATCATCAAAGGAAACCAACCTGTTGGCATATCTCAAGCCAAACGCCCTCCAGGTCCAGGAGGTTTACCATGTAAAGGAGGATACAGACCTTTCTTTGCTGCATGCAGACACTGAACACCCAACCACCTGCAGCTACTTCCCCCTCCTCTACCTGCTCCATGTGCAGTTAATTTTACCCAGTGCTGCACCTGTTGACCAGGGCCAGGCTGAGGCAGGAAAACTGTTTCCTTTTCTCAACTCCTGCTCTATCCAGAGCTGCTTCCCTCGTCTGGTTTGCACAGATTAAAATACCACCTCGGTGCTCACCTCTGCAGGTGCTTCCTTCCTTGCTGCAGGCAGCATGCAAGCTGCAGGGAGGGCGAGCTGGAAGTACCTTTGCATTGGGAAAAGTGGGAAGTGATGTTTAGTAATTCCCTCTGTATCCATGCTTGATGAGCAACCCTCGGTGTGACATAAAAGTGTCAAGCTGACGGTTGCAAAGAATTGGCTGATTTAAGGCACCCACAACCTCCCTTCTCACCCTGACCCCTGTAATAACTCTTCTTCTATGGGGCATATGGCTCCTTCCAGCAGTCTGTAGTGAAGCATCTGGTGCACTTTGAGGCTTTGCTCAGGACTTTGGAGTGACTTAGATCCCACAGGAGTCCCCTGAGCACAATGGCTGGAAGAGCAACATCAAGGGGACACCCAAAGACATTTCAAATAGCAATAGTAATTAAATTACACCCCTGCATCCAGTGATCCAAGGACTCAAGGATGCTTTTTACCCTCTACAGCGCTGATCCCAAGGGCTCTTCCAGGTCCACCGGTGACCAGTAAACTGGGTGACACTCAAAAATGAGCTTTGCAAAGCCATCGGGCCAATCTGGTCTCATCATTGCCACTGACACACATGAATCCCAGACTGGTTTGTGTTGGAAAGGGCCTTAAAGCTCAACCAGTTCCAACCCCCTGCCATGGGCAGGGACACCTTCCACTAGAACAGCTTGTTCCAAGCCCCTGTGTCCAACCTGGCCTTGAACACTGCCAGGGATGGGGCAGCCACAGTTTCTCTGTGCCAGATCAGATCAGGTCCTTACAGCCCCAGTTCATCAAAAGGGATGCTGAGTTAAACAGGATCTTAGTGAAACATTCCCAAGTTGTTGAACAAATTCCGGCAGGAGGGATTCCCGTGCTCTGACACTGCACAGGTTGTGTTGTCCTCAGCTCCCTGCGCTGTCAATGAAGATATTTCCAGAGTGCCTGAATCCTGGCATGCCTCCAAAGAGGGGGTCAGGATAAGATGGATTGTGTCCATTGGGAGTCAGCGTGACCCTTTTCATGTAGACATCATAGAGCAGATGTCAGAAGTCGGCAGAGATTTATCCTTAACCTGATGCTTGTCATATAGGTCCTTCTGTTTTGATGTTTGGTCTTCTTATAAACCAAGCTAATTAGTTGTTAAGCATAGCTGGACTATTAGAGCATGATCCTAAATAACTCCTATGCCTCAAATGATTGCAGCTGCCATCTATTATTTTACATAAATTGCTTAAAGACACTTCCAAATAAAACAATGAAACACAATGGATGAAATCAAGCATTGTAAACATGAAAATATATCTGGTTAGATTTAACTTTTCCTCTTCTCTCCATTAGAGGGAACATTTTCATCTTGGGATTTGCACATAATTCTATGGAAACCTGAAAATGTTACTTTTTGTGGAGTGAATAAAGAAATTAAACCATTCAAGTGCATTGTCCACGGTGCTTGCAATCAAATGTGAGGCTTAAGGCCCCTGAACTTGACTCCTATTGTTAATTGCTCTGGTACAAAGTAACTTTCTTTTCCCAACCATTAACAGGGATATTCCAGATAATGAAGTATAAACAAAGGAACTTCAAAGAGCAAAATGAATACCATGCAGTAAGTGTGTTTTACATGAACAATGAATTGCTGGTAGAAGATTTCTCCTTGCAAAGTATTTCCCATTGCTCTGTGTAGGCTGTTTAACAGCCTAAGTGCCTTGGCTTACCTTTAGGAGACTTAGATAAGCTGAGAGATCTTCCTGCATAGAAATACACTGATCATCCTTTCAACATCATCCTTCTTCTGATCAAAATGATGTTGGCCGGTCTAATGAGATTGACCTTCTTTCTTGTCGCTTATATCATGATGGTGCTTTTGAACTCTTCTCTCAATGGTGTACTGGATGGAATACAGGAGAATAAAGGAATCATGGAGAATGAGCTGACATACTCCAAAACAAACAAATAAGCACTCAAAGAGAAGATGTTCCAAAGGGCCTTTCAGACACCAAAACCAGTGAGAATTGAATGCCTCAGTGACTAATACATTACTATATTTTATCTTTTTTTAGTCCAGAGCAATTGTTCCTTCCCAGCTTGACAACTGATGTAGGTTTATAGAATCATAGAATGGTTAGGATTGGAAAGGACCTGAAGATCATCTAGTTCCATTTACCATTTCTCTGGGCAACCTGTACCAGGGCCTCACCACCCTCACAGGGAAGAGTTTCTTCCAAAATAGAAGAATTCTTATACATAAAATTGATATAAAGGAATCGGGTTAAGGAATTCACCAAATACATTCTTAAATAAAACTCTCACCTTGTTTTAGCCTAACCAAAAGCAATTCCACAGATCTCGAATCCCATTAAGTTTTCCTTTTACTCCATATCCCAAGTCTTTTCAGGTGCTTTCATGCAAAGAGGTGAAAATCATCTCATAGAGCTTCAGGTGACAGTGATGAAGGAACCTATATCTGAGCTAACCCAGCACTTTCCTCATGATGGATGGGTGTGTAGAAGGGATGAAATGGCTGTGCTCCCTCTCTTATTCAGCCTTTCAGCCTAGTTTGGGGTAGGAACATATGATTTGAGTTTTACCTGGTTTGCCTCTGAGATCTGGCTTCACCTAATTCTGGTTTGTAATTGAATCCAGGACTGGGTCTACTACGTTCCATACTAAGGGACTCATCAATGAGCTGAAGGTAGGTAATGGAGTTATGTTATATTAGAGATCCAGTGGAGCTGGGTTTCTATTTATCATCACCCTGTAACTAGGACTGACACAAAAAAGAATAAAGCAATAAAACCCAAAATAGAACATCTTCGTGCAGCATGGTTTTTCTTTAAAGGCCCAAAGTTTTCAACTAGGATTTGCCTTGACAGGATAAAGCACATTTTCAGACTCAGCTTCTTAATGGGCTACGTCTGCTTAATGTAATTTTGCATCTCAACTGTGTGTCTTGTCAGACACAAGCACAGTCAAAGCTGCACTCAGCAGTACTCACTTTCCCTGGAATCAGATAAACTCAGGCCAATAAATTAGTTTTACTGCTCTCGGTATCACCCTGTTATCATTGTGAATGATTTAGTCTGGGCTTCCCAAACTTTCCCATTCTTTCCCAATGAAAGGAATTGAGCTCCCAAAATAAATAAAGATTATGTTTATTTCTTTCTCCTTTTTCTTTCGCTTCCTTTTCTTTTTCTTTCTTCTGCTCTCTCTGGCTCTCTTGCTCTTTCTATTCTATGCTTGCTTTCTCATTTTCTTTATCTGTTTATGGGTTACGTAAAGTAATTCACAGTTACACTTCTAAAAGTATAGCTTTTTTCTCAAAGAGAAGCTATTTAATTAGGCAGTTGTGACCTGGTTCTCAGCTGGTGTCAATCAGCAGCAGTGATTTATACCAGCTGAACATATGAATTCTGGTGTTTGGTAGCAGGTTTTAGAGGCCCTGCCTTGTAAAGTGCATTGGACTGTGTATTATATTAGCTACAAAAACATTTTGTAAAAATACAGTTGTGTTTTATGCCATCTTTTATTCATATCCTTTATATTCCCACATTGTCTGCATGATTAAACAAGAGGAAAGATGGACTTGTCGTTGCACAACAGAGCAGGAGCTGGGTGATAATGGTCTAAGCTCCCTCTTACATCATGGGCAAGTCACTTGAAGGTGAGGTGCTGAATATCCCATATGAGGTATTGACAGCTTGCAAACCTTTCTGGAGCCCACGGTGCTTTACAGGGATCTAAGAGGCCTCCAGAGGCCTTTGGAGCTGTGGTGGATGCAGCCCACAGGCTGGATATTTAGGAGGGAAGGAGGTGGGAATAGATGCCTACCAACCATGGTGCTGGATGGGAAGAACAGTGCAGCAGGAGGGGAAATAAGAAGCATTTGGGGTGGGTTTTGAAATGTATTTAATTTTCTCGGAAAGGCTGATGGAGCTGTGCCTGGGGCAAGTGAATTCACAGGGTGGCAATCAGTATATGGACCTCTGATTCGGGGCACCTGTGAACCTTGTGAACATCTACTCCTGTCACAGGGTTAGCTAGGCCTGACAGAGGGTTAGGAAAGCAATGAACACTTGAGAGTGGGAATATCCTAAATCTCCTAGCTAATTTGGCCAGAGTTGTCTATCAGAGCTGTAGGAGAGGTGGCAAGTCCTGGTAAGGTGCAGGGACTGTGGTTAGGGCACTGATTTGCTAAGGGTTTAAGCCTTTAGCAATATTCTTCTTCTGCCTTCATATGTCTGTCCTCCACTTCTCTCTCAGTGGCTAGTTCCAGCAAACTGGCAAGGGGTTGAGGTTTCAAGGACAACCAAGGTGGACAATGTCCTGTCTGTATAGATATGCTAACTCTGTCATTGAGCTAGCTCGTTCTAGACTCCTTCTATAAGCAGTGATAAGAAATTGGCATTAGGGACATGCTTTATCTGTGTGCAAAATAACCTTGAAGTTCTCTTAAGTTATCACATTGTCAATAACATTGAAGTTCTCTTAAGTTATCACATCGCCAGGGTAGTTCAGCATCAGTCTATTAAATGATCAATTATACTTGGGATACTTGGAATTAAAAAAACAAACCAACTGTACTCCTTGTGGAGCTAAGTAAATTAATTCACCTATAATAATTCCAAACCCTTGGAGTTGAGCTCCTGTGTCTATTCCGGCTAAACATCCTTCAAAACATGCTAGATCTATGGGCATAATAAGTCAAAGGAAGGCATTTCTATATGAAACAACAATTAATTTCCCTGCTTTCCTTTGGCCTCAATTATAACCAGGATTTCTTGAGTGTGCTTGAGAGTGGAAAACTTATAATCCTTTAAATATGGTGTCCCAGCTATGGCTGAACTTTCTGTTTGGATTTTGACCAAGCTGCTGGGCTTAAATCCCAGCTCTGGAGCTACCAGATGGACCACATTATTCTCACTTGCAGGAACCCCATCAGACAAATTGTTTCGACCAGAAAAGGCCTCCTGCTCATGGAAGGTGAGAGGTGCTAATGAGATGTTGTGTTCCTGCTCCTTCTGCTACCCATCTCACCTCGCATCTTACCTGGTTTGTTAAATTACCTAGATCAGAGGAATGGGGAAGGGTCTAGTGGAGATACAGCCTGGCTAGCAGATGGGGCAAGGCCAGAGGACCACTGGCATCTCAGCATCACAGCAGCCTGAAGTGCTTCACAAGGGATTGTCTCAGCCCAGCCAACTTGCATTGCCAAACAGAGACGTGTTGGAAATCACACTTCTTTCTTGGACTCAAGCGCCTGTGTACAGTCCCAAGATACCTGTGCCTTTGGCTGTGTTTGACTAGTAAATGAACCAGGTTGGAGCCTGTTGACTAGCTGCCCATGGCAAGTGGCACTGGAGAACCAGATGGCTTTTATCACCCGAAGAGATGACTTCACCCCTGCTGCCTTTTGTCCACGATCCTTGCTCTTTGCTAGCATGAGCATGTGTGGATGTTGTCTGGACTCACTAACTGGTGTGGGCTTCAGACATGGTGGGGTATAAGCTATGATTTAAGCCGCCTGCATAATCACGGAACAGAGCTGGAGCCATTGCTCTAGCTCTACCTGGTTCTTTAATACAAACACAGCCTTGGAGACATAAAGCATTTCATAACCCTTTTGTTTCCCTTTCCCGAAATCATACATTCTCCCCTTGAGCTGCTACCGTAGAATCATAGAATGGTTTGGGTTGGAAAGGACCTTAAAATGATCTAGTTCCAACCCCCTGCCATGGGGAAGAACTGTCACCTTTTCATATCCCAACAGTCCTGCAGTTCAAAGAAGAGCTAACTCCCTTGTTTGTCATGAACCTTGGCTCCCAATGCCTTCATTTGGTGTCCCCTTGTTCTCCTTCTACAAAAGAAGGATCCTGTACTAAAAGAATAACCCCTCCTTTTAAATCTCTTAATCTTTTTAAACTTTTAATCCCTCTCAGATGTCATTCCAGGATATCCTCTCATTTTCATGTAGCTATTACCCTCATAATCCTGAAGGATGGATAACACAGACATAAGTGGGATATCCTGCTATAGCCAGTAGCCAAGTTGGGTCACATCTGCTTATTTTTCTTGTCCCAGTGCCTCCCAGGAGATGTCATACCTAAAGGACAGAGCTTAAACAGTGCTATGGGCCACAAGTTCATGAAAGGCCAGGAGAAAGTTATCCACAATGTATGGACCACATCATCCTCACTGGTGGTATCAGGTCAGGTTTCAATATAGTCATTTACCTACCTTCTTACTTAATAAATTGGAGGCTGAGGAAGAAGACTGAAAAATAAGTGGTGGATCCTTTACTGCTTCTCTTGAGCTACTGATTTTTCTCCATAGCCCTTTTCAGGCAGGCAAAGAGGATGGAGGTGCTGGCAAGCCTCAAGCCCCTGCAGCAGGTTGGGAACAACAATAATTGTTGTTTGCCTGCACGTGCAGTGCTTTGCCTGCATGTAGATGAGATGCAGTTGGAAAGGCTGCCCAGCCAAATGTTCTTCTGGAGCAAAACCAGCATGTATCACCCTGGGAGGTAGTAACAGAGGTCACAAAACTCCTTTCTTCCATACCTCCCAATGGGACAGGAGAACGGAGCAGCTAACCTGGAGCAAGCTGATCTTTTCTGCATTGCTTAGATTTGGCATAAAACCTCTGTATCCCTATTATACTTGATCCTCCTCCATAAGACCCCTTTATATATGCTCAGAGAGAGGGACACACAATGAGGACCAGAGATTGATCCCAAAATGCTTCAAGAGTGAGTAGCTTCCCTGTCTCCTCAGCTCAGTTAACTTTAGGCATTGGGTGTTCAAGAACAGACTCCTGAGAGGTTCATTGCATGGGGTTCACCTGGACCACACAAATCTGTGCCTCAGACGGAGGTTTTAGCATCATCCGAGACTATAGAGTCATGTTCAGGTATCACAAGGTGAGGTCTGCAGGGAAAGCAAAGGGCTCCTTGCCCGAGAAACTAGGCAGGAGCTGGTGAATCAGGCCACAAGATCTTCATAGTACCACCAACCCTCACCAGTGCCCAGCATCCTCCATCCTGGTGCACTGGCAGGAGGGTGAGGAGCTGAGCTCCACAAGCATCTATGGAAATGAAAAGCCAACTGGCTTTTCTGGCTTCATGTCAAGATGGAAAACAGATGGGATCCTTGTACTGTGGCTTTCTTCCTCCTTGGCAAGCAGATGTTGTACCCTATTCTAGAGCAGGCTGGAGAAACGTGCCCTCTTCTCCAAGAGCTGGCCAAGCTCCCTGCCAGGAGAAGGAAGATTAAGAGACACAGACCTCTTCTTGGCCCAATTGACAGCCTGCAGCCCCACTGGCCTGCAAAGAGGGTGCAAAAGAGCATGTATAGGGGCACTGACACCCTCTTCATCATGGCTTTACATCCGTGGGAAAGGATCTGCAAAGAGAATCAGGAGTGTTGGCTGGCTCAAGGCGGAGTTCCCAGCACAGCTTGTGTGGGGTTGTTTTAAGCATATGTAGTCAATTGTGACCTGATTGTAGGAATGAGTGGGAAGCCTGGGTCCTTTGTGTGCAGGCAAAGGCAGGTAGTAAGCAGGTTTAAGGGTGGGCTGGAAGGCAGAGCGTTGGGAACCATGGAGCAAAGAAAGTGCAACAATCGAGGAAAAGAAGGGAATGAAGTCACTGATTGCTTCTCGAGGCTGTAATTTAAAATGTCACCGGATTGGTTTTCAAGCCAGAAAGGTTTCGGGTCCAGTGGGTTTCCAGTAACGATGGTAAAATAAGGAGGAGCACTGAAAGGAATTTGTAAACTTTGTATTTCTGTCCCAGTTTCTGAAAGTCTCATGAAAAGGACTTTTGTCCTTCCTGGCTTGGAATCAAATTGGGAGTAAAAACCTGTCTGTGTTCACCAAGAGAAAAGGCTTTTTCTCAGCAAGATTTCCAGTACTTGGATTTATAAAATTGGATGGGCTTTCTTAGGAAGAAACATTTTTCTGTGTCTCTTTTGCAGGATTTCCCTTGTCTGTGTGGAAACAGTCTTTTTGTAGGTGAAGTCCCCATAGCCACAGGATTCCAGCCCCAGGAGGGAGATGAGACATTTACAATGAAGATACAATGCTTCCACATCAGTCATTTGAAGATAGCATTGCAAAGTGCATGGATGTGTTCCGACTGATCTGATCTCCATCAGCTGGGAGCAGTGCCACTGCTGCCAAGGGTTCTTCTGGGTCTGCTCTTCTCCAGGCACATCTAGTGTCAGTGCAACCTGCAAGATGTGCAGCAATGAGGTTCTGGAGCCCCCATTAATCCATATAATTATATATATTGGTTATATCAGACCATGGGCAATTCACTGAAGCCTTTACATCACACCAGAGAGCAGAGACAACTAGAAAACAACAGGATGGAAGCAGACATAGCGTAAGTAGAGAGCACCCAGTCCCTTACTAGCACTGCAACAGACACTGGGGCTGTGTCTTGACCTAAACACTTGTTCAATAAGTCATAGCCAAGCTGGGGTTTCTACAAAGGTTTCTTTTCAAGAGGAGGAAATATGACTTCATCATGCTAGCAAGAAGCAGAGAAGGAATCATGCACTAAGGTCCCAGGGGCATTCAGGAATCCAAAACGTGTAAAGCCAGAGGCAGGGACAGGATTGCTGGAATAGGGAAAATTGCATAACTATCCTGGCAGCTTGATCCAGCATTAGTCCTGGTGACTCACCTGCAAACCAAGCTGAACAGCACCAGCTTGTGCAGACCCCAAAGCAGAGGGAGTTAGATCTTACGTGCTTCGTGTGGAACAGCTTGCAAGGGATTTGGTGAATCCAGTTTAATTTCCATGTGTCTTGTGATGAAATCTGCACTGAAGTCATTATGATAGAGCAGGCTTTTCCAGATGTGACAGTAAACGTCTGCAGGCACACTTTTTAACAGTCTGCAAGGGTTAGGAAGACGTTTTATGATCTAGGTGGATGAGGCTGTTTAATGTCTGAGCAAAAGGAAAGTAATAGCAAAGAGCTGCCTAACAAGCCTTTTTCTGAGTGATTGCTAGCCAGGGTAATGTGTATTTGGTCATAAACCAGCTGGGACATTTGGGGTGTATTAGCCAACTTTTGCATAACATGTGCAGGAAGATGCTGAGAAGATAGAACTGGTATGTTATGATGTACCCAACTATTGAGTTTTATGGTATAAAACATGAGTTTCTTTAACAAGTTGACCCCTGTCACTGGTATGGACATGGTTCATGTGAAAGGCTGAGATTTTTTGGTGTGACATTACCTTATGATATTTCATATGTATTCCCCTTTTCCCCCCTAACTGCAAGTTAAGGTTTTTACTTTATCGGCTTGAGGATCATTCAGATATGACAATAATGAGAGATAGACACTTACCTCCAAAAAAGTGTGGCCACTTCACTTTAGTAGTAGCAGATGAGTGAGTATTTTCTCACTGTTTGGGAAGCATTGAGTCTGCTGCTTCCATGGAAAATTATACTTTTTAATAATAAGCTTTGCTTAGCAATGGGGCTGTCTGTGTGAAAGACCCATAGTGGTCTTCTCATCTGGAGTGACCTTGTACTTGAAGGTGCACTGTGCTGCTGCTGTTGTGTTTCATGGGCAACCATCTAATTTCAGATTGTATTATAAATTACAATCTGAAGTCCTTAGCACTCTCCATAAGAAGGTTCTTACTGCTCCTAAGCCATAGGGAAACTGGTTTGAATACCCCTGAAACCATTCCTGGGATCTCAAGGGTTACCTTCACTGCTAAGGGCAGTCCAGGGTGCAAGCTCAGGTCTTGGAGCACCGGTTGTCCACGGTGCTTTGCCATTAGCTCACTCCCAAACCCTGCTCTCAAGCAGAGGAGAGCTGAGGTGTTTGGACACAAGCCATGCTGTGACACTTGGCCTCGGGGCCAGCGGATCAGCCCCGACCGGCTTTATTTAGTAGAGTAGGTGTTGCTGATGAGACTGAACCGCTTTTGGCTCCCTTTGCCCTGCTCAGTCCTTCAATACTCTCCCGGCAAGCTTTGCACCTTCAAACACCCCCACAAGTCTTCTTGCCACATCTCAGAGCTCGTAACACCTACCCTCTGTTTCTTGCTGTAAAAACATTACTCTGGCAGGCTGCAGCACAGCCCACTTAATATTTCAGACACTTTGAACTGACCCCCTCCTTTCCATCCCTCCTCCAATAATTACTATGAACTAGGGCCATGGGGCATCACACAAGACCCAGAGGAGGCTGAAGGCCAAATGCCATGTGCTGTGGACCAGGCAGTCTGTTGGCAACCCCGAGCTGTGTGTGGAGATACAAACCAGGCTGTGGGACTGGACTTCAAGATGGGAGCACAACTCTTTGCTTTAGCATTACAGAGGAGACGATTGTGGATTTGGGGGGAGCTGTGCCCTTAGAAGGCAAGAAAGGCTTTTGCCAGTGCAGACGTTGGAAATAGTCTGTGAGATGTACATTCATCTGACTGACTTCCCAGCTCACTTTCATGTGATGAAACTTATGGCTTAGAGACATGCTAAGACATGTGGCAGCACTCAAACCCCAACAAATCTCCATAAATACCCCTGGTGAAGCCCCCAGCACAAAAGAGTTGTTTAATAGGGTTATCAAATCCAAGCAAAGCCATGGCAGCCAAGTGTGAGGTCATTCACATCAACTCAGCTTACTGTGCAGAAGTGTCCAACTTCTGCTTGCCTTGCATGGAGAACATGCACTGGGATAGTCACTACATCTCAGCCAACATGTGGCAATGCCATATGGGCTGCCACAACTGGGTTGTGTGTTTGAACCCCAGCATCCAGCTGTTCACAGATGATGAGTTGCATCTCCACAAAGGGGTGGCAGATGTGGACTGCTCTTTGAGAAAGCCAGCCCAGCTTGTCTTTAATCCAGAACGCATGGGTTTGACATTCCAGGCACATCTTGACATTGCTGCAGATATTAGAGCAAACCTCTAGGTCCCCATGCAGCATGAGCACACCTGTGTTGTTATATATGGGAAAGGACCTTGCGCCAAAGCACTTGTGGTCTGAATTTGTTCAATAGCTTGGATGTGGTCTACAGCAATACGAGTGCCTTGACTTTGTAGGAAGGGGTGGGTAAGTAGGTAGGAAGGTAGATGCCTCAGGCAACACCATAGTGTAAGATCATGGGCACACTCTGGGCTCTGTTTGCTTAATGAACAAATGACTGAAAGGCCATCACTGAAAAAGCCACCCTGGCTTTGACCTGAGGAATTTGCATCTCTTGACACAATGGCCTTGCTGTTGGCCTTCAAGAGCCAGCCTGTGGAAGTGTGAAAGTCAACAGCTCATTTCCCAGCCAGCCTTTTCCTTCACCCCTGGGAGTACAAGGATGCTGCTGTCCCATTTCTATAGGTGTTGGGACAAGATTCCTCAAACCTTGCATCTGGCCCACCTCAAAGGAGACAGTTGTCCCCATTGTTTTATCTTCAGGCATCCATGTGTGAAGTTGCTCTGGAGCTCCTGGGTCAGGTAGGGCAAACAGGGCAGGTTTCCCAGCTGAGATACCAGTTCCTCTGCAAGCATGGAAGTGACATGCCTCAGTCAAAGGGCAGAGAGGCTTGACACATCTTCAGAGATAACGTGGAAGAGAAAAGGTCTCTCATGCTGTGAGCCTGAAGGAAGGAGCAGCTCCTTCAGCACCCACCTCTCTCCCGACAAAGAGATCACAGGGGGCAACCATGGTTTTTATAAGATGGATATAGTTCTACTTATTGACCCCAGGCAGTGAGATGGTTTTCACCCTTATCAAACCAACATGTATTCGAACTAGCATCCAAAACATATCCCAGCAGGCTTACAAGCCCCTGAATGCCTCCTTTCTGTACAGTACTCAGCTCTCAGAGGCCATGGGTGTTATTACTATAATAAACATTGATGTTAGCTCTCTATCTGCCAGACATGTTTCACTTCAGAAATGCCACACGTATTCCCAGCCTTTAGGAATTTCCCCAAATCCTACCTATTCAAAACAGATCCCACAGCTGCTTCCCCTGCAGAAATCCAGCTGCATCTTCTATTGTGCCTTTACAGTGATTATCAGGTTCTCCTCCACTATAGCAGAGCTGCAGCTTATACAAACTTCTGAACCACAAAGAGAAAGAAGGAACTAACAGGGCACAATGTCTCCTGAAGCCTTTATTCTACTAGGGCCAACCAAGCTACTGAAAGGGAAATCCCTGCACAAATTAAGGAAATTCAATGGTTCCTTCCATTCCCAGAGGCATTCCCAACAGAACCAGGGCTTATTTCCAAAGATATGGCTGCATTCCAGCATCAAAGAAGCTTCATTATGCAAATATTGACGACTGTTGAAGGAAACAGCAATAGAAGACTGTCAAAGGTGACAAAAGCTATTGCGCTTGGGCTGTAACGTCAAACCAAACTTGGGGAGCATCATTTCACTGATGAGATGGTTATTGCAAGGAGAGGGTAGCACTGGATGGTTTGTGTTTCTTCTTTTTCTTTTCTTATTACTTCATTTTAATTTGGGAAATTTTAGGCCTGGAAATGATGACAGAAACACCAGCGAATGCACAGAATGCTGTTATTGTCCAAGACTGAGCAAGGGTCCAAACAATAATCCAACACGGAGACCAAAACTAATAAAGACCTACCTGGCAGGAACATGAAGAGGAACATTATGTGTTATGGACCGGCCCCAGGAATGAAGGCGCTGGGTTAGAAGAATATTGGAAAAAGATGGGAACTCCACCTCCAGTGAAGCTGATGGAAAAGTCCAAAGGAGGCCCTGGAATGATGGGGGAGGAACTCAGTAATGATATACAAGTTGTAAGGTTTGAGGCAAAAGTCAGGGGTCATACAGATGAGGGTTTAAGTTACACATTGGTGATTAGTCTGAATATTTGCAGCTTATGTGTGAAGGAGCTAGAGAAGACATAAGGATCCAGCACAACCCTGCAGGCTGTGTAGGTGTGAGCTGGGGCAACATCTTGCCCTTAGAATAGCATCATCTGCCTCCACAGCAGAACTGAATTAAACCCTCAAGCTGGGGAGAAACACTAAACAGTCATCTCTGTGCAGAGAGAATTGTCCTTACAGAAGTAATGATAGAAGAATGACTACATTAGACCATACATACACAGATGGTGTCCTACTCAGCTGCGGTCAGAAACAAACATTTGAAGAAGTATTAACTAAAGCAAGTAATAGTTCCTCTTTCCTTTGCAATACCCACCTGGCTTCTGGCATGGGTGACTCTAGGGTACAGTGGACAGAGCCTTGGGTGACATTGGGTTTAGTGTGAGGTGTCCCTGCCCATGGCAGGGGTGTTGGAACTGGATGAACTTAAGGTCCTTTCCAACCCAAACCATTCTGTGATTCTATGGTTCTATGAATATACCAGACACACATTTCATCCTCAGGAATTCTTACTAAAGCTGAATTTGGCCCTGAGATAAGGGATTCTTTAACTGTTATTTTCTGCTGTTTATCTCCTTCTGTTAGACATGCCAAATCTAAGCCATGTTCACAACTATATATAAGCACTTCCCAATGGTTCTATAGGATATAGTCATTTATTCAAAATAGATCTTTTCATTTTCCCTTCAAGCTCCCCTCATCAGGTATATTATCAGCAGCATAGACAGTGTGAAATACAGACTTTACACCCCATCCCTGAGATGGCATATGAATCAGAAGCCAAAGACACACACTACTTTTAGGCATCTAGCCAGAAATTGTTGTCCAGGTTCCCTCAATACGTCATCTTCCGTATCTGAACCATGCTGAATAAAACATCCTCTTGCATTGCCCATCTCCTTTCATTGACTACATAGACAGTGTAGTTGCACCATACCAAATGCTAATTTGTCATGACCTTTAGCAGACTGATCCAAAAGTTCACAGAGGGCATGAGCTTTCCATGACCCCCTTACTCCCTATGTGTGCATAGGGAGTGTTAAGCGAGTGCTTGTTCAACCCTGTGGTGCTACCTTGATCTGCATATGATATTGCTCTTTAGGTTTGACATCTGGGAGTGTTTTCAGGGCAAGATGTTAATTGGGACCTTTGGGAGCATCACAGGTCCTTCAAAAGCAGCCTGTGTTGTGGTTAAACTCCAGCCGGCAACTAACCCCTACACAGCCACTTGCTCACTCCCTCCCACAGTGGGATGGGGAAGAGAAATGGAAAAGTGAGAAAACTCATGGATTGAAGTAAAGACAGTTTAATCAGTAAAGAAAAGGCTGTGCATGCAAGCAAGAGCAAAACAAGGGATTAATTCCCCACTTCTCATCGCAGGCAGGTGTTTAGCCATCTCCAGGACAGCAGGACTATATCATGTATAACAGTGACTTGGGAAGACAAACATCGTCACTTCAAACATCATAGAACCACAGAATCCCAGACTGGTTTGGGTTGGAAAAGACCATCAAGCTCTTCCAATTCTGATCCCCTGCCACGAGCAGGGACATCTTCCACTGGAGCAGCTTGCTCCAAGCCCCTGTGTCCAACTTGGCCAGGGATGGGGCAGCCACAGCTTCTCTGGGCACCCTGTTCTCATGCTGGTGCTTCTTGTGCACCTTCCAATGTTGCAGAGTTAGTGAGGGGAGACAGCATGTCAGCCCATGTCCCTACGGCTCTCTCTTCCCTTCCTTATCATGTTTATTAAGGTGCAGGAGGCGGGTCTGGCTCTGAGGAGGACTCTGTGTAACCTGACGTGGTCTCAGCAGTAACACAGACGGGCAAAACATTTTACTTTACATTTGGTGAGAGGCAGGCATTGAACAAAACCCACCCGGTGACACCTTCTGCAAACAGTCTGCAGTGGGAGGGGGGTGAATCTGCAAACACACTCCCAGGCAGGTGAGATTTAGAGGAGGAAATAGGGTATAGGGATTGCTTCTTCCTATGTACCAGGCACAAAGTTGTCCAGGGAGCTTTAGCAGTAAGAATCACACACGTACATACACACACAGAGAAAGAGATGCAGAGGAGTCTAGACTTCTTAAAGCCTTTTCCTTGCTGGTTCTGTCTGGCAGAGCCTGAGTTTTGAAATACCAATGCCTTTTCATGTCATTCTCAGCTTTAATTTATTCTTTTTTTGAATCAATAAATATCCCTCCACTCCTCCATCTGGAGGATTCCTCCTTCATCCCACCACTGCCAAGCTGATCAGAGCCACCTATGCAATGCCATTTGATCCAGAACATATTTCAATCTTGGCCCGTTCTCAACCTCATAAATTCCTGACATGATTCGGGAGGCGTTCCTGTTGGAAATAGCTCTCTGCTCCGCTGTCGTATTTATAGAGATTGCTGCTGCCTCTGATCTGAGGCCAAACATTAGGAATAACTGCAGCAGGAAGCAGGACAGAGCTCGACATATTGTTTGTCTGGATTGTTTTAATTTCAGGATCATGGAATACCCCCATTTATTGATGTTAGGAGAGGAGGAAAAAAAAAAAAAAGGGAAAATAAAAGCATTGTTCAGGAATTTTCTATTTTAATTTTTTCCCTTTTTATTGCTTTTGTTAGAGGCAAAGAGGGAATCGTTACGTTTGTGCTGAGGACAGGGAGGTGAATTAGATGTTGGTGACTTATTAATTCAGGAATCCTGTCCCTGCAGATTAGAGCAGAGGTTCCCACTTCTTTATTCTCTGCTTGTTGAAACAAAGCCAGGCAATGCACATGGCTCTGCGTACGTGTATGTGTGTCTATGTGTGTATGACATGTGTGCATGACAGTGCAGAGATGTAGGTGGGCCCCTGGAAACTTTGTCCATGCACCCCTGAGCATCACAGAAACACCAAGCACTGGTGAGGGCTGAAGCTGCTCATGGACAAGGTGCTAAGGCTGGCAGTTTGGAAGGAGCCACCCTTCCAGCCAGGAGATGGCCCTTACTCAAGGCGTGAAGTCCTTGGCCATGGGCTCGGAGTTGAGTAGGAAAACACAGGATGGAGATGCCAGGAGCCTTCAGACACAGCGTGTCTGAACTGGGAAGGCTGTGTTTGGAAGTGAGAGACAAATGCACATGCTGGGAGCCTGCTGAAGTCGACAGGAAAAGGTTTTTCACTTCAGTAGACGTTGGATGACATTGGAGGTGCAGCTGAGAGGGAGGATGGGGAAAAGGACAGAGCAAAGTCTTCCCTGTACAGGGGTATCAGGCAGTCTATGGGGGGAACAATGGCGTGCCTGGTGTTCAGAAACCCCATCATAAATGTCTCCCACCCCTGTCTGGCCATCAACTAACTGTGAGGGGGTTTAGGACACTACTGAAGCACAGAGTGAGCTGATGAAGTGGGATCTCACTGCAGAGAGGCACTGCACTGTCTTCTCCCACCGCCATGCTTTCCTTGTAGCATTACTCTGATACAATGGGGATTTAGACTGCCCCAATCCTACTGCCTTCAGAAAGAGTACTTAAAGACTTAGGTATCTTTTGTTTTGGTAAAATCATGGAATCATAGAATCACAGAATGGTTTGGGCTGCAAAGGACCATAAGATCATCCAATTCCAACCCCTCCTTAGGGTCTTTCTTAGGTACATGTTAAAGTACGTTCCTAAGTAGGCATCCTGAATTTGTGCAATTGTGTCTCGAGAAAGAAACCCGAGTGTGATTTCATTGCTGGGCAATAGCACTGGGAAAAGAGGTCTCTTCTGCCAAATCCTGGGCTGTGCTGGTTCAAGCCTACCCCTGTTGCTGGTTACAGAGAGCTCTGTTAATTGAGCATAGATATGGAGTAAGCTGCTGTAAGTTCAGAGGAGAAAACCATCCACGTTTCCAGCAAAAGCTACAATCATATTAGCTTGACACAAGGGAATAATGAAGGGCTCTACTCAGAGAAGAAAATAGCAAGAGCCAACAACGGGGAGCTGAAGCCAGAAAAACATTGGTTATGAGCAAGTGAGCCTTGTAAATGGAAGGGGGAGGTTGACAGCCTGGGGCAAGCTATCAAGGAGTGGTTGAAGGGTTGGCCAATCGCTAGGGTGCCTTTAGGAAAAGATACTTTAAACAAATCCAGGTCACTGGGCTCAGTCCAGCTTTGAGGTGAATGTGCCTGTGCTGTGCTATGTGGGAGACCAAATGAGGGGTTTGACTGTTTCTGCCATCCTCAATGTCTCTGAATAGAGAAATGCCAGGAATCACTTGTGGGCTTCCTAAGCTGATAGAGAAAATGGAGATGAAGCCATCTCACATTGCGTCTTGGATTGTCAGTGCTACTGTGTGTTTGCACTTTGTTCCCAGCAACCTGTGAAATAGTTCAGACACAATTCTGCAGTGGTGGAGAACAGATAAGAAATAATCTGTGCTGTGTGTCTGGCTTCACAGGGAGAGAAAGCAATTGCCTTGACTCACTGCTATGTGAAAGTTCCTTTAGTATCATAGAATCACAGAATGGCTTGGTTTGGAAGGGACTTTAAAGCTCATCCAGCTCCAACCCCTGCCACGGGCAGGGACCCCTTCCACTGGAGCAGCTTGCTCCAAGCCCCTGTGTCCAACCTGGCCTTGAACACTGCCAGGGATGGGGCAGCCACAGCTTCTCTGGGCACCCTGTGCCAGCGCCTCAGCACCCTCACAGGGAAGAGCTTCTGCCTTATTACATCCAACCTGACCTTCCCCTGTTTCAGTCTGAACCCATCACCCCTTGTCCTATCACTACAGTCCCTGATGAAGAGTCCCTCTCCAGCATCCTTGTAGCCCCCTTCAGACACTGGAAGCTGCTCTGAGGTCTCCACGCAGCTTCTCTTCTCCAGGCTGAACAGCCCCAACTTTCTCAGCCTGGCTCTATATAGGAGGTGCTCCAGCCCCTGATCATCCTTGTGGCCTCCTCTGGACTTGCTCCAACAGTTCCATCTCCTTCTTATGCTGAGGACACCATAACTGCGCACAATATTCCAAGTGTATCCTTCATTACCTTTCTAAGAGCGGAGACCAGCACTTACATTCCCTTTGATGTTGAGTCTACTGCCTCAGTAAAACTGCCAGCAGCTAAAGGAGGATGGAAAATAAATGTCTGGAACAATATGAAGGAAGAACCAAAATAGGTCTTGCTGTATCCAGGCTCGATCATTCTTTCCTGAGCTCCTGCATCTTCTTAGAGGTAGGAGAGAGTCTAACCCAGTGCAGCCTTTCCTACATTATTATATGGAGGAAAACTCATAGACATGCAGCAAGAAGTGCAGATGAAAGGGTGGAAAAAAGGATGGAATAATTCTGGTTTTCATCCAGAAAGCTGAGGCAGCAAAAACTTTAAAGGGAATAAAGCAATTCTTTTGAGTCTAACTACATCTGTGTCATTCCAGTTACACCTTCCCATGGAGCTGACCACCTCAACCCATAACTGTGGCTGGCAGTGGTGTTACCCTGGAGTCTTTGCCACAGTTAAGTCACAGTAACCTCCCTCTAGGAAGAGAGCTAGCCTTGAGAAACTAAACAAGATCAACATTGCCTTGAATCTTTTAAGTGACTCCCAATGTGCTGCCTCCCTCAAAACCTATGCTACTAAAAAATGTTCCTTTTATTTGAACATAAGGATAATGGAAAGAGGGAGAACATAAAATAGATGGTGAGGAAGACTGGGACAGATGCCAGAAGATCTGATGCTAATCAGATCCAGATAATGTCCACATCCAATATCATCTTCCCTGGGGATGGTACCCAGGATGCAGCGCCAGGAGGATGTCAATGCCGAGACTCCAGCACTTTGCCTACACCACCAGGGAAAGGGAATCTGCAAATATTTAGTCTGCCAGGGAGACTGTTCCAATCAGTGGATGTCAGATCAAGGCTTAAATGAAGCTGAAACATGTAAGGGTTTGGACAGAGCTTACCCAAGTCACACAAGGGTCATCACTTACTCAGAACTATTAGTATCTGACAAGCATGCACATCCCTAGGCACTTAAACCAGAAACTGCTTAATTTACACTAGCAGTCATGGGATGGATCCCATTTAATGTGAATTCCTGCATCCCCAGAAAGATGAGCTTGGGCTGATTTCATTGCTTCTCATCCCCTGGAAATCTGCTTATTCATAAATAAAACCCCACCATCATTATCTGAAATGGGGGAAGGAGCCTTAGTCACAGAAGACAGGGTGTCATCACTCAGCTGTGTTATTACTAGCTTCACCCTGGCCCTCGATCCTAATATGGTTACGGGTAATGCTTGCACCAAGAGCCGTGGGCAAGTGAGGACTTGTTTGGAAATGAAGGGACAGGCACTGCAGAGCTCCACATGAACATTCAAGTGAAGAGAGTCATATCACCAGATGCACAACACCAACACTATGTTGGTTGTGGGATGGGTCCTGTTCTCACCCTCCTTCCTTTTTCCACACTGTAGCTATAGGTTTTCTTCAAATAAGGGCAGGAAAATCTCTCAGGTCAAGACAACAAGGAGATCAAGAACAACTGACAAGGTGGAATTCAAAGGACACCATTTCACCCAAAATCAGTGAATGGCTAACAGATAGGAAACAGTTTTTTTTGGTCCTTGTTCCACTGATGTTAAACCAAGTTTTGCAGCTCTATCTGCTGCATGAAAAGGGCTTCATCAGTGCTTTCTGCCTTTGGGCATATCTTCCTGTCTGAAGCAAGAAGGACATTTTCAGAAGACTGATTTTAGGTTCAGGGTTGCTGAATTATGTGGCTTTAGGTGAATGAGACAGGGGCAAACTGGAGAAACAAAAAAGCTGCTGGTTTAGTGTGCATCAAGTTTTGGAGGCTGAAACTTCCACTTTGCACCTTGTGAAAACCAAAGTGTCTCAAATGAACATGTAAAACCTTAAGTTTTGCAGCCCTTTAGCCTCTTCGCTTTCCTGGTACAGTATACACAGTCCTATGGAGGAGGATTTACAGGACACGGTCTTCATTAATGGAGCCCATCTCAGCCTTGCAATCCTCATGCAGAGGAACAGCAGGAGTTTCTTTAGGACTCCTCACCACACAGGGGTTGGTTGTTTGTGAAAATGGGATGTCTTGGAAGGAAACTTGCATCTGAACTCCTCAGCAGGTGAGCCCCAAATGTGTTTTATTTTACTCTTCAACACACAAAGCCAGGCCTGATGGATTTGATAGCCTTTCTAGTCCATCAGTCTGACAGATTGGAAGGGAAAAGGAATGTTTTCCAATTCCATGAGAGCTTTTGGTGCTTTGCAGATGATCCCTTTCGTGGTGCACCCTGTCCTCTGACTGGATAAGGAAATAATGTTAGATATAAAGGCTGTGATTGACAGTCAGGCAGACAGATGCATTTTCTAGTAACAAAAGCCAGACAGATAGTTGGACTGTTTCTCTAAGCCAACCTCCAAAAACCTGCCCTTGGCATAAAGAAACTCAGGGAAGGAATCTGTCGAATCTCCTCAATCTTAAAACACCAGCAAGAAATTACTCCCAGCCCTTACATTTCCCTCTGCTTTTGTGCCGTAACCTTCTTCACTTACCCTCCAGCAAATCTGCTGTACCAGATGACAGAGTTCAAGCATAAACAAGAGGTTTCAAGGCTCAAACCTGATTCCTTCCTTTCCCATTGCAGTCCTCCCCTATTGACTGTTTCCCACAATTAGGGGTCCCTCCATTCCCAAAACTGCTTTAAGTATAAGCGTGCTATCACGTTACTTTCCCTTGGGCAGACGCTACCTTTGGTAAAGTCCTCTTTTCTGTGTCATTTTTCTTTTCCTTTTCTTTTTCCTCAAAGAGGAAAATTACAAATACAAGTAGCCATAGCAATAAATCTCTGCCCATGTTTCACATTCCACCCTGCCCCTTTAATATATCTGTTTATATATATAATAATGTATCCGTTATGCACCATTTATGCACCGTGCTTAGCACCATTTCACAACACCTTTTGCAGGAAGATCAGCCAAATATTTATTGGTTTTGCAGAATTTCAAGGCTAAATGTTGAGTTCACACAGGTTTCTCTGTCTCATCTTAGTCTATAGCTTAGCTATGGTACATATAGGTAATGTAGGGTCTATATCTGGCCCACGGTGTAAGGAAAGACAGAGATAAGGTCTATCAGTGGGCTGTACCAGAGATGTTACCCCTTGATGCAAAGACCTAGAGTATTTTCTAACTCTCAAGTATGTTGTACAATGATCTGGGGCTGACCTTTGTTTTTAGAACAGGAAATTCTCCAGGATGTATTTTCTGGGGGTACGTGATATTTTGCATATATTTCTGTATCTGCTGCTAGCTCATGGCCCATGTTCCTTCTCTGTCCCTCCGGTCAAGTCTCAGCAGATTTGTAATCTCTTACATCTGCATCTGTAGCTCGTATGTGCAATGGGCAAACATACTTGTGGATTCAAAGAACTGTTTTCTCTTATAAGCCCTTTACTTCTCGGTACATGGAGCTCTCTTACACATTTGTGTTTTGTTCCAAGGAAACAGTCTGGTGCTGGAAAAGACCCCAGAAAAGCATCCTAGAAGTTCTCCAGCTTGTGAGAAAGGTAAGGTCTGGTCTTTGGCTGTCTTCTTTCTCTTCTTGTCTTGCTTTCCACTCCTTTTGGTTCTTTCATGCTGTGCAAGTATTTGGACTTTGGTGCTTGAATCGGAGCACCATGCTGGTCTTCAATGAGAGGATTTCTCCCCTAGAGAAAGACTCACCAGGCATCGCCTTTGCTTCCTTCATTATGGTTTTAGCAAATAAAAACTGCTGTTTCAGCTTTGCTGTTTGGTCACGGTCAGAGGGCGACATGCTGGGCCAGGATTTCTCTTCCTGGGTAAATCATGCAAAGTTACTGCAAGTCAAACAAGGTGCCTTCTGAAATGCCTTTTTGCTTTATTGCATTTCCTCTGACAGTTCATCTGCCTCCCCTTGGTCTGAGCTGTTGTCTGTAACGATGAGGTAGTTTGTGTGGTTTGCAATGAAAAGGTCCTTTCCTAGTTTGTTCCAAAACCTGCTGGGGATGCTGTATATTTTCCTTGTCTCTGTTTGTTGCTTGGCCAGCGTTTCCTTGCCTCTCTAACATCTGCTCACCAGACCCCAGATATCCTTGATCGCATTTGGCCAGTATGAGGCACCTCTCGTGCTCTGGTGCGTTCTTGGGAGTGCATCTGCTCACAAAAATCTGGTTGCTGTGATCCAGCTGCATTTGTGTCTGAGCCGTCTCTCCCATGGGGCTCCTCATCTCTCTATTTCCAGCTAGTAGTGTCTCTCTGTCTTCTTTTCCATGGCTTTTTGTGCATCCTGTTGATATCTGGTGAACTTTATGTCTGTTCTGCACTTTTACATAGGCAGGAATTCACTTTTGCTATACTCTCAGCTCTTGGTAGTTCTAAAGAGAACTCTACCAAGTTCAAGAGAACTGGATAGAGCTCAGCATGAGGGTTGACAATTCAGGGGTTTGGACAGCTGGGGATGGTTGTGAAGAATTGCTGTCCTCTTTATCCAAGAATTCACTAAAGGAGCTTTGTTTCCTGCCTCCTTCACTCCCCAGCCCCATTATCTTCCTACCTTTGGCTTCCACTGTATCATCCCACTTAGGCTCTCCATCTCCTCCAACCACTCAGTGCCCACCTCCACCTCTTCTGCTTTACCTCCATTCCTTGTCTAGCCTCTTAATGTGCTGATATTTCAATCCATAGATTTTAGACCTCATTTTACCCAACCTCAGGTAGCTGGCTGTGGTCAGGAGCACCCTTGATTAGCTGCAAGTAATGGAGACAGCTTCAGAAGGCATGTCAAATAGCTTGTTCCTTGATGCTCAGGGTAACTTCATTCACTGTCTCTGGGGCACTTTACCTGCTATTTGTAGAAATAGCAGGTGAAGAAACCACCTTCTTTCCAGAAACCCCCTTCTTTCCAACTTTTACATGCACAGTCCAGAGGAAAACATGAAAGTTGGTAAGTTCTTGTGAGTCTTTTCATTCCGACTCCCACATCTTTCATTGCTATTACAAATTCTGTGTAATTTGGCTGTGGTTTGACCTGTTGTTTCTCCAGATTTTTGACCTCTGTCATGAATCTTTCATTCAGGACATTTGCTGTGGTCTGACAGTGATTTTAGAGTACAATTAGAATGTATTGGGTCCTCTGGTGAGTTGCGGATGCATCCAGATGAGGGCTGACCATGTGACAGCCATTGCCTACTACAGCTTGTAGTGCAGCAGCTTGTATTTAGCTTTATTTCTTAACCGTTGCAATACCAGGCAGCAAGCACCAATCTCCTAAGCAGGGTTTGGTGGGAGTCAGGGCTGTAATTCAGTGCCAGGGATGTGATTACTCTCTGGCTTTTGCTCCTCTTTCCACTAGTCTCCGCTTTGGATTTCCTAGATTAGGATTTCCACTATGATTTCCTACATTTGAAGTTAGGATCATGGCCATAATCTAAGTAGAAAACCAGCAATTCCCAAACCTGATACCGTCCTATTTTATTCTTTCTGCCTTAAACACAGACCTATCTCATGAAACACTTCCCCAAGCAGAGCTGCCTGCATACCCAGATGTTGTCTGAGCATCAGTGTGCTGCAGTGGTCCCACAGGGAAAAACACATGCCATAACCCTCCAGAAGTAAATTTTCCTTGTCTGGCCTTCCTACATCCTGACATCGCTTCTCCCCTATGCATAGCAGGGATTGCAGCAGCTCATGAGGCCTGGGAGTGTGTTGGACAGGTTGGAAATACCCCACAAGAGGTTTCCAAGAGACCAGAAGTGGGCTTTGGTTGGAAAGCCAGTCTATAGATTTCCTTGTAGCTCTTTGGAGGTGATGAGGGAATGCAGTTGCACCCCTCTGTCTAGCCAGAGGCCATGAGATGGAGTGGGTTGCTGAACTGGACTCCAGAGACCTCAGCTTATTGCCTGATCTAAGGCAGAAACAAAAGATGAGAGCAAGCAAATCTCTTCCTCCCCTTTTCTCCTCCTCTCTGATAGCATGTCTTTTCCATTTAGAGATTATCTCTCTATGTGTATCCACAGTGCACTGGGGGCTCATACTCCCCACTTCCAAACACTGCTTAAATACAAAGGAAATTAGAGGAACCATTACCCGATGCCTGGGGCTAAGCTTGCGTTCCTCATCACCTTCAAAGGTCTGATCAACAGCTTGCATTGAGGTCGAATCCCTTTTTCTCATTCTTTGCAATACCTCTCTTTATGGGATCATACTTTATTGCTTTCTTTCCAAGTGTTTCATTACAAACTCCATTAATGAACCACTAGGGGTAGCCAAATGTGTTTGGTTGCATGCAGGACCTCAAGAGAGGATTATGGAGCACATTCACCACAAAGAGCCTCAGCTTGCTTGCAAACAAGGCAGCCTAATTAATCCTGCTTCCTGCCCTAACAGATGAGCTCTCGAGACAGAGACCTCCCTGAACTCTGGTCTTTGGGGAGATCTGGAAGGACATCAGATGCTCCAGAGCTGAGAACTTGGTGCAGGAACCTGACCCCCTCCAGACCCAACATAAGTCCAGCAAGATAAACCAATGATGCTTGCCACATGGCTGTCACACATCCCAGTGCTGAGGCCACCGGCCTCCCACTGGGGCTATAAAACACACACTGGAGAATACTGGGAATGAGAAACCTCTCCCCACAGTTTAAATGAAAAGGCTGGGAGAACGAATTGCAGAAATGGCTGACATGGCCACCTCTCTTGACAACTTTACCTCTTGTGAGATGGTAACTTAGGAGGAAAAGACAATTTTGTATAGGTCATCTTCCATCTTCACCCTCCTTCAGTCTCTCCTCCCTGTGTTATTTATGTACAGCCATAAACTGCTGTTAACGACACTGTGCAATAAGGAAACAGCACTGCTGTAACATTGATGGGGAAACTACATAAACTTAATGACTTCCCAAGGTCACAAAGGCAGCCTGTACTTCGGGCATGGGATGTACCGAAGTCCTCCTGCATCCCACTTTAGTGCCTTGGTGGGCTTTTTCTTTCCATGTTTCACTACATGGATGAAACCCAAGAGAGATAAGTGAAGCAAGCATGACCCTGTTCTGCTGGAAAACCAGACCAAAGGCAAATGGCTGTGATGCTTTGGGTCCCAGTGCACTTGCATCTGCTTGCTATTAGGCTGAAGGTGGCCTGTGAGCTATCTTCACCATGCCTCAACTGGGGTTGTAGGTATTGCACATAGGATTCATTGAGCTGCTTCAGCATGAGTTTGAATTATGCAATCTGGAATCAGAAGCTTTTCTGTGATGACATGGGTAAAACACAATTTCTTTCTAGAAACTGAGCGCTAAACACTTCCCCATATACAGCTCTGCCACTTCTCTGCTGTTTCAATAAGACCTGCATATACTCACATCATAGATGGGCACAATGAAAAATGAGTCTGCTCCTTTTCTTGGGACCTGGAAAGTTATGAGGGAACAAATCCTTAGTACAGGAAAGACATGGAGCTGTTGGAGCATGTCCGGGGGAGGCCATGGAGATGCTGCAACGGCTGGAGCAGCTCTGCTCTGGAGCCGGGCTGAGAGAGATGGGCTGGGGCAGCCTGGAGAAGAGAAGGCTCCTGAAGGGGAGACCTTAGAGCAGCTCCAGTGCCTAAAGGGGCTGCAGGAAAGCTGGAGAGGGGCTTGGGACAAGGGCCTGTAGGGCCAGGCCAAGGGGAATGGCTTGAACCTGCCCGAGGGGAGACTGAGCTGAGCTCTTAGGCAGAAGCTCTTCCCTGTGAGGGTGCTGAGGCGCTGGCACAGGGTGCCCAGAGAAGCTGTGGCTGCCCCATCCCTGGCAGTGCTCAAGGCCAGGTTGGACACAGGGGCTTGGAGCAAGCTGCTCCAGTGGAAGGTGTCCCTGCCTGTGGCAGCAGTTGGAACTGGATGAGCTTTAAGGTCCCTTCCATCACGAACTGTTCTATGAGTCCATGATTTTAAGCCCTGCACCAGACAATATTCACCTCTTGGACAGGGCTCTTGAAGGAAGTGTTAAACATAATCAGGCTTTGAGAACTGGTATTTAAAATCGGTAGAAAACCCAAGGGAGGAAACGGGCATAACTTGCCCTCAGAAGCCATCCCAGGTCTAGTAGAGTTCTTGGTACGTGTTACTGAAAAAGGGGAGGGATGTGATTGCTAAAGAAAGAGTAGAAGTTAATTAAACTTTTATGAAGTTCATCACTGGAGACTCTTATGGAAACAATACAGTCATGATGGGTGCGTGATAGCTGTGTTAAGGAATGGGCCTATGTAAGAGACAGAAAACTAGGATTAGGAAAGAAAGATCAATTTTAAACCTACTGGTGAGGTTCCTTGGGGCTGATGCTGAATGATAAATGGTCTGGAAAAGAACAAAGAGGCAAGTAATAAATGGTAGATGATTGTCAAATACTTCTGGGACTCTCTAGAAGAGAATGGAAAGAACTCAATGAGAAGTTTCCAGAGGTCTTTATCAGGTCAGTGTAGTCATCCTACCTGCCTATATCCTAAAATTGTTAAATAAATTTGCTTTCTTTAAAACCATTTTCAGATTTGGAATGTGCCTGAAGAACTCCCCACTTAAAAACAGGACTTCAACACCAAAATCTGTAATATAACACAGTTGGTTAATTTTTCATTTAACTTCTTAGTTTTGAGCCATTATGGTTGGTCTGAAGTTTTTTTCTTAGCAACCATCAGGACAATAAGCTTTGGAAAAATATGACTTGATGCTCTCAGAGTTAGATGTCCCTGGGAAAGGGGCAACAATTTCTGTTGGAGTCATTGTTGAACATGGCCATGGTGGTTTCACTGCGTTGCTTTAGCAGCACAGCACACTGTGCATCGAACAGCTTAACGTCAGACCATGAACAGAACACACATACTTTACACTTGGATATGTGCATTTCCTCCACAAACACATGCTGCAAATCAGCCCAGCAAGGGAACACCTCTCCTTGGTTTAGCTGACCCATGGTAACAAGAGGAGTACAACTTGCCTTTCCGTATCGTCGTCATTTACCTCTTGACATGACACCTTTCTCTGCTCTCAGCCCCTGGCTATACAAGATGTGGTTTGCATCCAGGTCTAAATCCAAACCCCTCCAAGGTGTGTGAGAGTTCAGATTTCAGCCTGTGCCTATGTCAAACGTGAACCCTTTTTAATAAAGCAGAAATCTCCAGATGCACCCAAACAGATGAAAACCATCAGCAAGGATAATGCCATTTCATCTCTTCTGGAGGAACCTTTACGATCCCCCTTGCTTTCCACCTCCCTGGTCTCCATCTTGCCGTCTGTTATCCCACATAACTGGATCGTTGCTTTGTATCTTGCTCATGGCCTTCACCTGACACAGCCCATTCCCCCTTTCCAATAAAGGTAGAAACACAGAGGATGTGCTTGTGTGCACTCATTCTCTTTCCAGCCCATCTCATGCTGGGGGCCCCATGCAAACCACGCTATCAATCTGGCGGTCTCTGATGATGGAGCCCACATGGGAACCTTAGATAATGGATTACAGTGGAGGACATATATTTCTAAATGTGTTTAAGATGTCTGGCAGTTTCTTAAGAAGCAAAAGAGGGGAGGGGAAAAACAATTTAAGGAGAGAGAAATGTACCCCAAATCAGTGCGATGCTTTCAGAAACAGGATGAGGAAAGTCCATCATGCTGTACTGCTTCACCCATCCCAACACAGGAGGTGAATGGGGAAAGTATCCTTAAAGCAGAACTCCCATAGCCGAGGGCAAGGAGACAAGCAGGTAATATGGTAAACATTGCACATGGTTTGAATTATCATTGGTAATAAAACCATTCATCATCAGCCTCCATGCTGAAGATTGAGATAGCTATTGCTCCTGAGGATTCAGTGACTGAAAGAATGAATCATTTGCTGTTCTCCTGCTCTCTTATTTTCTCTGACCTCCATGGCCCTGGCTCAAGGTCTTGCTGCAGAATGACAGGTCAGCTGCTCTGGGCTCAGTATCCCAAAAATTACAGCTTGGGATTCAAAGCTAATCACAGTCATCACTGGTGTGTCTTCCTGCTCTCTGAGACTGGGCCTCCTTTGGCATGAGGACTGAATTATCCCTCTGCCTCAAAGACTAATCACTCAGCATCAGAGCTGAGAGAGGGATGGGGATGTCCTGTGTATGACCCCACCAAGCACTGGTGATTCTGGTAAGCCCCACACAGACTGCAGAAGGTTGGTACATTATTGAGGTTTCTTTGGTTGACCCTATTAAAACTCTGCTTTGTGTATCACATGCAACATCAGGGTTGCAGTATGTGAGCTTCCCTCCCGCTTACCTCAGGAGATGGATGCAATTCCTGCATGTTCTACCAGAAGCCTGGAAAACAGGGCAGAGCCTGTGGTGCCCTCTGTTTAAGATCACAACTCAACCATCATCAATTCAAACCAACACCCATTCAAACCATCACCCTCAGAAACAAATAGGAGGAATCTTCCACATTGCCCCCACAAAACCATGGATTTTGGGTTCCCTCTCCAGTGGTGCCCAGGTTCCCACTTCCCTGACATTCCTTCCATGACTTCTCTTCCAAGCAAAATCTCCTCACCCATAAACTACATTCTCCTTTCCAACTGGGCCTCTCTCCAGGAAGGTCTGCCCAGAGCAAATCCCTCTGGTGCAACGTGAAGTACATGTGTGGTTCTCCCCAGGTATCAACCCAAAACTGGGTCAGGATGGCTGCTGTAAACTTGGTGTACGTGCTCCACTGAGTTTTGGGAGGGAATAAGATGCTTCCCCTACTCGGACTGTCTGGTTGTAGAAACCATCGCAGGTTCCTCGCTTCATGAAGTGATTTCTTTCAGTGTTATTGAGCTGTTTGGATAATAACAATAGCAGGTTTCTCTTCCAGACACATTCTCTCTGCGGTCAGCAATGCTCTTTGGGGTTTCCTTGCCTCCTGTAGCTGTATAGCAGCAATACTGGGTAAAACAGGCTAAAAAGAGGTGAGTTTCTAGAGGTATCAGTGACTTTAAGCTGCTTTTACACACTCAGTTTTGTATTACAGGATATTTTATTACAGATGAGGATGCCATACAACAGAATTGCTTTTCACACAGCTTGGGTTTTTTTCAAATAGCTTCGTTTAGTTCTTTCTTTGCATCAGTTTTACACTGCTGCACCTTTGCCAGACCTGAATATGGTTTAAGCCATCAAGGATCACACACCTTCAGCTGCTCAGTCACAGCCCCTTTGAGGTCAAGTGTGTTCCTGTTTCCCCCATGTGAGAACTTGGCCAAGGCTATTACAGTGGCGTGGCCCTGGGATGAGTGAGGTTGGATAAAGGGGGTCTTCCAGGGGGTTACTCCAAAACACAGCTCTGGTGGAGAAACAGAGGGCTCAGACCCACAGCAACAGTTGGATTTCTACAGGAAATGGTAACTTGGAATCTGGAAGAGGATGCACATGGATGCACACGGCTACATTGGACAGGGCTTGGAGCAACCTGCTGTAATGGAAGGTGTCCTTGCCTGTGGGAGGGGTTGGAACTGAATGAGCTTTAAGGTCTCTTCCAAACCAAACCATTCCATTCTAAATAGCCAATACCAGGAACACCATGTTTTGAAGTACAAGCTCACCCTTGCAATGCAGTATTAATAGAGTCAAGTTGTGGCTTCAAGTGGATGCAAGAGCCCATGGACCACAGGTTGGTGGAGAAAGAGAAGGGTGGGAGGAAAGCAGAGTCTGCTGTGATGTCTTCCATTAGCACCAGACTTCTCTAACCCAGAGCAGCCTGGAGATCTGTTCCGTGCTCATCACTTCAGTGCTGGAGCAGATAGAGAAATTAAAAATAGGACAATGGCCATAATGACACCCAGAGGTACAGTGTGGTGGCTGGTCTCTGCCCAGCTCATTACCTCCACCATAAAACCCTTTGCTGCTCCACTGGAGCCAGTGGGTCTCAGATTTACAGATGTCAATGCACAGCTCCTGTTTCAGCCCTTAATTTACTACTGAGACGAGTAAGAAATCAGGCACCTAAACAAGGAGTTGGACACAGCAATGCCTCTGTGGATTTGGCCAGGCAAGTCTGGCCAATAAATATCTGAAATGTCCCATCTCCTGTTGAGAGTCTGCTCACACTTCGTGTCTCCAAGCCCTCGGTAACGCTACTGCCTGCAACAGCAGGGCCTGGGTATCAGGGCAAGGAGCATGACCCATAAATCTACCGCTTAACGAGATACAGAGAGATTATCTGTCCTCTCCTTATGATTTGTGGGTTTGTTGCTGTTTCATGTACATTTTCAACCCTGTTGCAATGTCCACAAGGCACAGCAAGCTCTGCAGTAAATTTTATCCGGCGAGGGAAAAGCAAGCAGGGGGGATTGCTTGTTTTCTGTCCGTAGCTGTGGGGGTTTCTGATGGTTTTCATTTTGCTCTGAAGTCAGGAGGGCGGACTGAAGCTCTCTCAGGCTTGTTTGGATGTCAGGAAGTTGCAGTAGGGTTACATTAGGGAGTGCTTTTCTCTTGAATAAATAGAACTGAAGCGTTGCTCTCAGCTCCCAGGGAGGATTGCTGTGGTATGAGCAGTGTTCTCTTCTGGAGCACATACAAAGCTGAGGTCTTGTTCTCTGAGGTCTGCAGAGTCTGTGCTCCTTTTCTTTGGTGACTTGCAGTGCCACGAGTGTCCTGGGGAAGCTCCAGCTTTGGTATGTACAGGGACATGAACAGATGATCTAATGGTATCAGTGGTAGCTGAAGATGCTCTCACCTTCAGCCTTTGCTTTCTATCTTTCCTTCTCATGGTACCTCCTCCTAATCTTTGCCAGTGCAATGCCAAACCTTTTTTATCATGCCCTATGCATGTAGAGATGCTCCTGCCTCAGAATCATCCTTGTTTCATGAAGGGTATTTCATCAGAACCATTTGGCTTTTGCAGCTACATAGTTTTGCAATAGCTTAGGACTGAAATCACTCCATTAACTATAAGAAATTAATCCTGGATTTATCCTTGTGTCCTTGCTGATGCGATACCAAAACTGGAGAACCCAGGGTCACTTCAGAGAGCAGGGTGGAGGAATGGGCTCAAACTTGCTCTGTAATCCTGAAGTGTGACCCCTGTGCATCTCTATCTCTTCTGCATTCTCATCTCCATCGACAGGGTCCATGGACAAGCCCATCTTGCCTCTCTGACTTACTCTGTTCAGCAGGAAACGTTTTACTTTCCCTCTCACTACCCCTCTTCCCACACAACATCGAAACACAAGTCTTGAAAACTCAAGATTTCAAGCCTAAATCTTCCTTAAGCCACCTGGGTTCCCCCATCACCCTCCAGCTGCATTCCTGAGATTTAATTATTCTCCTCTCTCCTGCCTTTTGTATGGAGCGTGTTTGCCAGAGGGTAAGGCAATGGCAGCTTATCACCAGATGATGTTACCTTTCAACATCCCCTGCTCAGGCCTTAGGAAAGAGCTCTCCTCCCATGGCCAGCTGTGACCTTTCTTGTCCCATATGGGACAGAGCTGCCAATCCACCACTAGGACACAAACACGCCAGATGTTGTTGCGATTGAGACATTCTGCTCCAAAGCCACTTTTTATTGCTATTATGAGCATATTAGAAACTACCAAAATTTATGAGTTTTGGGGCCTGACAGGTGAGCCTGCTCCCCAACTTTAGCCTCCCCTCCTCTGATGCTTTTTTGGGTTAAAAAATCAGGGCTACATTTGAAGAAGGAGCAGGAAACAAAGGAACTAATGAGCAAACCATTTGCCAGCTTGTAGGTCAAGTCTGAAAGTGTTTTCCTTAGAGTCAAGAGCAAAAGTCCCATAAAATCCAATGGAGAAGGCTATCTCTGAAGAAATGGAGGCTCCTGCAAAAGAATGCAAAAGGCACCCTGTGCCCCCTCCCTGCTTTACAGGGATGCCCATTCCTTTTCTAGCTTCACTTCTGATAAACCCTAGTCATCTACTTGCCAGACCTGGAGGTGTATTTCTTCACACCCTCATCCCACCTCTTCAATGAGTTTTCTACCAGTGCGTTATCCCATGTGTCTTGTAGGAACCAGTGTTCACTTTGGCATGAAAAGGTAAAATTTCCATCAGCGTGATGATCTGTTGCTCCCTTAACAAGGAGTTTCAATGTTGCTATGTGTGACATTTGTTATATCATAAAGCAGTGTTACTCAGGTTCACATTACCTGGGGTGAGGAAGGGTTTCTCTTTCTACCTTTTATCACATTCAACAGCATCCCACCAGGAGCCTCAAGCACCCAGGGAACCAGGAAGAGGAAAAGAACAGCCCTGACTGATTCCTGGGGATCAGTGAATGTTCTGCAATGGCATTCACTAAATGCATTCAAATCTGAAGCCCCCAGCACAAGAGGGACATGAAGTTGTTGGAGCACATCCAGAGGAAGCCATGGAGCTGCTGCGAGGGCTGGAGCAGCTCTGCTTTGGAGCCAGGCTGAGAGAGCTGGGCTGGGGCAGCCTGGAGAAGAGAAGGCTCCTGAAGGGGAGACCTTAGAGCAGCTCCAGTGCCTAAAGGGGCTGCAGGAAAGCTGGAGAGGGGCTTGGGACAAGGGCCTGTAGGGACAGGCCAAGGGGAATGGCTTGAACCTGCCCGAGGGGAGACTGAGCTGAGCTCTTAGGCAGAAGCTCTTCCCTGTGAGGGTGCTGAGGCGCTGGCACAGGGTGCCCAGAGAAGCTGTGGCTGCCCCATCCCTGGCAGTGCTCAAGGCCAGGTTGGACACAGGGGCTTGGAGCAAGCTGCTCCAGTGGAAGGGGTCCCTGCCCGTGGCAGGGGTTGGAGCTGGATGATCTCTAAGGTCCCTTCCAACCCAAACCAGTCTGGGATTCTGTGATTTTCTTAAACCTCTGGCTTACATATGGAAGGTATGGAGCACACGCTCCAGCACTGCATGATGGCCTTTCAAAAAGAGAATGAAACTCCATGGAGTTCATAGTAGTTGGAAGCACACTTTAGGTAATGTCAGAGACAAGGGATCTCCACAAGTCCTCCGTCTCTTTGGGGAAAATACTTGTAAAGAGCCAATATGGACCAAGGTTTGCATTGCTGGTGGTGAATCCCAGGCCAGTGGCCAAGTCTCCTTCCTCACCTCCATCCCTTTTCCCTCCATAGCCCTGCTCTTGCTTGTAGTCACTTAGTCAAGCCAGGTATTCCAGCAAAAACCGCTCATCAGCAATGCAACATAAAGTGGAAGTGACCCCTGACACCAGCTTCAAATTAGACTCGATGAGCCTACAACCAGGAAACTGTTCCCCCAGCCCCCTTTAAAACGTAACGAATGAAAACCATTTGGTTGCTATTACCGGTGATTATGATAAGCTATGTTAAAATATGAAGTGGGGGAATTTATCTTTATTTCCTGGGATAGCATAGATGAAAAATACGCTGCTCCATCTTGATTTCCAGTCACTCGAATGAACTCTGTCGTGCATTTGTCTTTATTTGGCTTGATGCGTGTAACTGATCTGGGGAAGGAGAGAGGGCAGGGAGAGGGAGGGCAGGATTGGCAGCTTAATCAGATGCAGATAAGTTTATTAGCTGCCCTCAGATCTGTTCCTGACCGAACACAATGAGCAAGGCTGCATGTCGGATATCTCCTCATACTCCTTTGGGGAGAAGGCACAGCCTCTGTCGTGGCATAACCTCCAGCAAATGGTTTACATCAGTTCTCATTACACTTTCAGGCCTCTCTCTAATTATTTTCTGCCAGAGCCTGGGGGCTGGGTGGGTTCTGCTGTCCAATGGGACTTCCTCATTGCAGAATGAAAGCAAAGACTTGGACAAGAAACGAGGTCAAAGCTATCACCCCTCCCCACCGCCCCCTTTCCTGTAGGTGAGATTCAAGCAGTATCTACCAGATTTCTTGCTCCGAAAGCAGCGTTAGGAAACTTTAGATTTTGGCAAGATAAGATGAGAAATTGTTAGAGGGTTTTTTTTATAGGGCAAAGTTTATGCAAGATTTTCTGTAGCACAAGCTGGTTGTTGAATTGCAGTTCCACTGCTTGATGCTGCACCAGGAACCCAGGGAAGACCTGACAGATATTTACCCATGGAAAATACGGAACAGCTTTCTGGGAATAGCACTAAAGCAGAGGTAGAACATTCACACTACTAGGCTGCCTATGAAATCAGTAGCTTTGTTATTGAGGTCCATAGGAATGCATTGCAGAGATTTAATTTTATATATACATATATGTATAAATATGCACACATATATATAGAATATACATAAATTTAAGGACCCTCCCAACCCAAACCAGTCTGGGACTCCATGATTCAGGATTGCTCTTTTTAAGCATTCAGGGGTGAGCATTTTTCAGCTGGAGCAAAGCATGGAAAGGTGTGCTCTAATCCTGAGGGCTCTATTGAGCTTCACCAGCTAAGAACCTAACCGAGAGCTTTAGGGACTTTGTAGCTGAAAAACTCAGAACCATCAGAAGAGTGTTACATCTCCAAGCAATTAGCCCTCATTGAGCTGGCCTGAAAAACATCTCTTTCCATTAACATTTTTGTCTGTGGTGTAAAGAGCTGAGCTATAATGAGGGTGTTTCTCCAGGAGCAAAGTATGACTCAGTACAAGAACAGATCACTTGAACACTTCTTCTCCCCTGTTCTTAACTGAAGTGCATTGCAAATTGTAAATCCCTGTGCTGGTTTTGGCTGGGGTAGAGTTAATTTTCTTCATAGTAGCTATTACAGGGCTGTGTTTTGGGTTTGTGCTGGAAACAGTGTTGATCACACAGGGATGGTTTAGTTATTGCTGCGCAGTGCTTACACGGAATCAAGGCCTTTTGTGCTCCTCATCCCACCAGTGAGGAAGCTGGGGATGCACAAGTAGCTGGGAGGGGGCACAGCCAGGACAATTGACCCCAGCAGACCCAAGGGATATCCCACACCATAGGACATCACACAGAGCATATAGAACTGGGGGAAGAAGAAGGAAGGGGGATATTGGGAGTGATGGTGTTCGTCTTCCCAAGTCACTGTTATGTGTGATGGAGCTTACCCTGGAGATGGCTGAACACCCACTTGACATGGGAAGTGTTGGATGAATCCCTTGGTTTGCTTTACCTATTAAACCATCTTTACCTCAGCCCACAACTTTCCTTGCCTTTCCTCTTCCAGTTCTCTCCCCTATCCTGGTGCAGGGGGAGAGCTGCGTGGGGCTGGGGTGAAACCATGACAATCACCCATGCGGTTGCCTGCCTTCAGCCGAGTCTATCCCACCACTTCCACCACTTGAGAAATCCATTTTCTGTTGTGTTTTTTTACCTTTAAAAGGAAAATCCCCACCACCCTCTCACTCAGCACAGCTCAGTTTAACAGATGTCTGCTCGCTTACGACAACGTCCTGCTTACAAGACGGGGTAACTCGTCTGGTTCTTGAACAAAAGCCGCTATATTACCTCGATGCAAATATAACAACAGGTGAGACCTGACAGAACAGACATAATGGCTCATTCTGCAGAATGGGTCCGAAACCATTTATTGCCCCTCTCTCTCAGCAGAAAGGAAACTTCAGGAGTTATTCCTCTCACTTGCTCTCTTAGTTCCTGTTCTTATAGGAGGGGTTTGTATTTCTGCTCTTGGATGTTTGCCCTGTTTGTTGGTGCTGTGCATAAGCTTTTCTTCTCTCTTTGCTTCATCCTATGCCTTTCCAGATCCCTGATCCCATGTAAAGGGAAAGGGAAAGCATGATGACCTCCATGGTCAGATCTCAAAATGCTACAGGAAGGATGCGATTTACATTAAGCAAGAAGGCACTGATGCAGCAAAAGATGGATTTGAAGTCACCCCAAGGCTGAGCACCTAAGTTACACAGCTTTTAGGGACAGACTTTTTTAGCAAGGCCTGTTTTGATAGGACAAGAGATAATGGCTTGAACCTGGCCGAGGGGAGACTGAGCTGAGCTCTTAGGCAGAAGCTCTTCCCTGTGAGGGTGCTGAGGCGCTGGCACAGGGTGCCCAGAGAAGCTGTGGCTGCCCCATCCCTGGCAGTGTTCAAGGCCAGGTTGGACACAGGGGCTTGGAGCAAGCTGCTCCAGTAGAAGGGGTCCCTGCCCGTGGCAGGGGTTGGGGCTGGAGGAGCTTTAAGCTCCCTTCGACACAAACCTGATTCTCTGATCCTATGATCCTCATTTAGGAATATGAACAGACCTCCCATCTGCAATCTGAAGTGCCTGGCTCTAAATCACAAATTCCCTTTAACCCAGATCAGCTGCAGTGGAGTCTAAACTTAGCTATCAAATGCAGCATCAGCTGGTTTCCATGAGGCTCTGCACATGCAGTAGAGATGCTTTCAGCCCCTGCCGCACTCATAAAGGAATTTTGGTGGCAATGAATGGTCCCACAGTGAGGACAAATGCTCCTGATACCGATTAGGAGTGAGAGGCTGGAAAAGCAGCAGCCAGTTCAGTATCAGGAGCGCTGCTCTGGTTAGTGTTATACATCCATCTCAGGCTGAAAGTGCCTGCACGCATCCAGGCTCCTCCAGGGAGGGATTTAACAGCTTTAGCTTTCAAGGCAGAGCCCAGAGGCTCTCTGGAGCATGAGCCCCAAGGGAGCAGAAGCACAGACTGAGGGGATAAGGGAGAGCATTAGTGCACAGCAACCTTGCCATGGCCTCTCTGGTGAAGTTATCATCATCTTTTTCACTGGTAAACCCATAGCAGATGGATTAACCTACTGTGTGTGTACTTTTGCTGTTATGTTTTTCCCTCTGCTTGCACTTGGAGATACACATGCACATTTGCCCACCTCCTCTAGAAATAACTAAAGCACATAGAATGCATACGGCTTTTTCCATTTCTCTTTAAGTTGCTGGTAGATTCAGTGCCTTGGCTGCAGTCTCCAGAGATTTAAATCTTGCAGCCTGCTCTCCCTGCTGACTTCATTGAAATATTTTCTGTTCAAGTTGTAGCTTGGTTTTGATTTTCCTCCTGTTTTTAAAAGTTTCTGTGTGTCGTAAGTGCTTATCAGCAAAAATAACCTCCAAAAGACTTAATCACAGGGATATGATCCTTGCACAGAAACTGAGGTCTAGATCAGGATGGAAATGGGCTGGGAAATCATCACCTCATGAGGCACTTATTTGGCACTTGTTTTGCAGCCCAGCAGCCAGAGCTGAGACCCTGGTGCAGGCAGGAGAATGGTAAGATGTTTCTCCACTCCATGACCAAACTCCTGATGCTGAAGGGATGGGAAGTGCTTTTCTTCACCCATCAGCCATGCTTAGGACCTTGCTTCAGTATGAACAGGACTTTTTGTCCCCATCTTGCAACACACAATAGACAAGGTGGGGGAAATCTCCCAGTGCATCCCCTTGACCATAGTGCTGCTGTAGTGGAGAAGAGACAACCATGTCAAGGCCAGGTTGGACAGGGCTTGGAGCATCCTGCTCTAGTGGAAGATGTCCCTGCCTGTGGCAGGGTTGGAAACTGGAGGATCTTAAGGTGATTTTAATCCAAACCACTCTATGATTCTATGATTCTTGCTTCCAATGAGGCTTGATAAGGTTTCAGTGTACGTAAGGATCCCAAATCCCTCTGTGTGCCTTTTCTACATGAAAATGAATTACCAAAACCAGTGCTCGGCTCCATTGTGTCCTCTGTATGTTTCACTGGAAGCTGCAAAGCCAGCAGAAGCATCACCAGATGCTACAACTGGAAGCAGAGACCAGATCAATTCAGACGGGTGATAAGACGTATTTGTCTTTTCATAAGCATAAAGAACCCTTTGGGTGGCTTACCTAAAGATGTGCTGAATTCTTTATTGTGTGAAGTCCCTAAATCAAGATCGAGTGCCTTTCTAAGAATAGATGTTAACCAGATGGTGCTGTGATCCTTAGTAGGCATCTGATTATTGAATAGGTTGGTGCAGCTAAGGGAAAAGATCAAACCAATCTGTAAATGTGAATTAGAAAAGAACTAAATCCCTTTCCTGTGGCATGGTTGTAGTCTTCCGGTACAAATCACAAAGCTCTCTGTTGTTTTGGTGTTTTATTTAGAGTGATTTTGAGGATGAGGAAGAGAATTTGGCAGCACATTTCTACACTCTGCTTTCTCAAAATGATTTTTCTTTATCGTTCTTGGAGTATAAAGAGTTCCAAAGCAAGGACTTGTAATTGGGCTACCCGGGCTGTACACTAACTGTTGAAGCACCTGAAAAATTGCACCATGAAGCAGGATAGAATCATAGAATAGTTAGGTTTGGATGGGACCTGAAGATCATCCAGTTCCAACCCCCCTGCCATGGGCAGGGACACCTCACACTAAACCATGGCACCCAAGGCTCTGGCCAGCCTGGCCTTGAACACTGCCAGGGATGAAGCATTCACAGCTTCCCTGGGCAACGAGTTCCAGAGCCTCAGCATCCTCACAGGGAAGAACTTCTTCCTTATATCCAATCTAAACTTCCCCTGTTTCAGTTTTAACCTGTTACCCCTTGTCTTATCGCTACAGTCCCTAATGAAGAGTCCCTCCCCAGCATCCTTATAGGCCCCCTTCAGATACTGGATAGAAACAGCTAAGATATCATCAAAACCAGAACATACTCCAACTATGGCACAGACTTCATTTTCTAAACAAGACCAATGAATGCACCACCCCTTCCACCAGAAAACCCTCTGAAATCTTGGTAGGACTTTCTAGGTGAATCTGGTACTTGAAGCAGAGCCAATCCTGCAGATGGCTCTTGGCAGCACTGAGCTGCAGTAACAGGCAGCTACAATGATGGCTTGCGTGGTGCTGCCAGCAGTGGGACTGGGTACCCGAGCCCTCTTACAGGGGGATTGGGATTTGTTTGTATGGTCACTGATCCCAGGAAGCACTGGGCAGCCTTGGAACAGTGGAGAAATAGAAGGGAAAAGAGGGGAAACTGGTGATACTGAGCATTGCACATCTCTGTGATACAGATGGGATAGACTTCATGGTACTCAATCCCTTCAAGAGCATCTCCTCCATAAGCAGAACCCTTACGGATAGATGCCGGCACATGGGACTCTCCAACACTGACACAAAGCAAGAGGCAGGTCCAGAGTCCCCACAAGCAGGTAAGAGTGGTGCAAAGAGAAGATGAGAAACAGGCACCAAGAGACACCTATGTGGGGCAAACTGGGGATATTTCAAGGCCAGGTTGGATGGGGCATCAAGGCCAGGTTAGACGGGGCTTGGAGCTATGGCAGTGGATTGGAACTGAATGAGCTTTAACGTCCCTTCCAACACAAACCATTCTATGATAGTTCCAGGTTTCCTGTGTTTTCCAGCCATACCCCAAGATGCAACCAGCATTTTAGAGAACTTAAGAGGACAGTAACGAGCCACCATCATGAACATGAAGGGTTTGCACAGGAGAGCTCAGATCCTCCATGAGGAACCTCAGCTGAGGCTCCTCAATCTCTGCCTTGTCACTGGGTTAGCCAAAATGTGCCCCCAAACACACACATTCCCTGAGCCCTGTGTTGTGAGAGGCCACAAGAAGCCACCACAGGCAGCAGAAACCTGATTTCCTTTCAGGTTCACAGACCTGCAATGCACATCACAATGATACAACCACTCAGCGAGTAGGGCTTAGCCGGGTGACTACCCCATGTGGGTAATGAACACATTTACAGCCCTGACCCCACGACTGCCTTAGAAACTTACTCAACTGCAGTTAATTCTTTACCAGGTCCAGTCATTAATGCTGTTATTTGTCTTTCCTGGAGTGTGTGAACTGAACTTCCTGACCTTGCATGGGATACAGGGATTTTAATAGGGAAATCTGCTTAATATTAGCACATTTTTCAAGCCCTGCACAGGCCTTGACAAGATTATTTTTAACAGATGACACACAGCTATTTGAAAAGAAGATGAATGGGGTTTTGGCTGCTCAAACCAGAGCAGAAATATCTCATTTGGGGTGATGGAGGGGGAGGAAAAGGAAGGGAAAGCTGCTTGGGAAAGGCAAACTGGAAAGTTAACTGACATACTGTCATTTAGACACCTCTGTCACTCATGTGCAAGTCCTAATCCTGGCTTCAGGGGAGCCATGTGGAGGTCTGGGTTTGGTGAGTGAGCCAGGTCTTCTCTTGCAATGACTATCTTGTCTGGTGTCTGTGAGTCCACGGTACCTGGGATGAGGGCTCAGCTCTTGGCTAAGACATTACATAAAGACATTACTTCTGGGAGAAAAAACAAGGCACTTCTTTAAATGAAAATTGCAAATCAAAGCCCTAACAGCAAAGGTGCGCTTGTGCAGAAGTCATCCGGATCGGGCTCTTTGCTGTCTCTGACACACGTGGTGGAGCATCATGCAGAAATATCCAAGCGTCAGCATTATCTTGGCACTATTTGTGCCAAACCTGGGTCAGACAATGGCACATGATGCTCCCTAGCTCTCAGGCTTGGCGTCACAGAACATGGACCTGAGTTTTCTGCAACCATGGCCCAGGCAAGCCTTGACCCACAAAAGAAACAAAGGGCTTATGCCTAAGTAAGAATGAACAGTAAGAAGAAAGAATGCTTTCTGCACAGTTTGCAGTTTGCATAGACAGCAGCAGCAGCTGGCTGGGTACATAGCAGTCATGAACTGCAGATACCAGCTGAGAATCTGACCCTGTTGGAGTAAAACCAAGGTAAAACAAAGAGATGTTGGCAAAGCCACTTAATGTTCACAAGCTGAAGGATGGGTTTTGTGAAAGCTTCACACCAAGAAACCAGCCCGAGGCATAGGAAATGTCAAGCTGAATGGCAAAGTCACACACAGCTTAAAAGAGGTTTGTAATGGAAAGGCAGAACAAACTACACGCTGTGTGTTACGCTCCATTGCCAAGGAACAGTCTGAGAGACCTCTGAATTTGGGTTCAAGTGCTCTAGGGCTATGGGGAGCTGTAATATAAAGAAGGGCAGTCGTCTGACTCCTCATCTTGTAGCATTGCATGTGTGATAGATGGAGAGGTGCTAAGAGGGAAAGGTGATGGATTTTCCCAGCCTACCCAGTAAATCCACTCTTGCACTTAACCAGCATCTTTTCAGAGACGTGCAAATTCCTTGAGGCCCCAAAGCTGGGCTAACACTCCTGCAAGGGAAAGCTCTTTCTGATTTCCTTGCATTGCCCCTATCTCTGCCCACCTTCCTTCCAGATGAGATTTAAACCAGAGCCACAAAGCTCTGTGAAGCTACCAACATGGTCAGTGCAAGACCTACAGGGAGAGCTTGAGGAAGGTGGGCTTCTTCAAAGGGGATCTAAAAGCAGCCTCCAGCTACTTGAGGGGTAATTCTAAAGATCACAGAATCCGAGACTGGTTTGGGTTGAAGGGACCTTAAAGCTCATCCAGTTCCAACCTCCTGCCATGGGCAGGGACCCCTTCCACTGGAGCAGCTTGCTCCAAGCCCCTGTGTCCAACCTGGCCTTGAACACTGCCAGGGATGGGGCAGCCACAGCTTCTCTGGGCACCCTGTGCCAGTGTCTTACTAATCTCACATCAAAGGGTTTCTTCCTTATATCCAACCTAAATTGCCTCTGTTTAAGTTTAAACCCATCACACCTTGTCCTATCACTCCAGTCCCTGATGAAGAGTCCCTCTCCACCATACCTGTAGGCCCCCTTCAGATATTGGACGGATGCTACAGGGTCTCCACGCAGCTTCTCTTCTCCAGGTTGATGAAGATGAATAAAGCTGAATCATTTTCCATAGTGGCAAATGCAACAGGCAATAGATTTCTTTGTTACTTTCATAGTTGCATGGATGAGAAACCTCCAAGGATCCCTTTCTACCAGCACTTCTTGGACTGCATGAGTAATACTGGTCTGATTTTATTTTGTTTTGAAAGTTAAGTGGGCTTTTATTGAACACGCCTGAGTATAACCCTGTCAAATTGGAAGTGGTTTCTCAGCAGACCTGATTTATCTATAGTCTCCCTTCTTTGACTAATTTAATTGAAGTGCTTTTACTGCTAATTGCCAGCATTTACAGATACCTCAGTCCTACAGAGCTAAATTACCACTGATTAATAGTAAAATCAGTGCAATCATCTGAGCATGTACCTAGCTAAGAAAGAAGGGAGGCATTTCTTTATCCTTGAGAACCAAACACAGGGAGGTCACGATCTGGCATGGTACTTTCAGGTGGAGGAGGTTTGGCACCCAAATGGTAATCTGTAGGCATTCAGATTCAGGAGGACCCAAGTGATGAAAGATCTTTCTAAGTCCTACGGATTGCAATCCTTGTGATAGAGAGAAGGTGAGATGGTCTGAGATGCCCCTGTCCCAGACTGCAATAGCAGTATATCAGGACAGTGGTTTTGGCTGTGTGACTTTCACCCAACAAAAACATGACCACCACAAGTCAAGGAACAGCCAAAAATGCCTCTAGTTGGGCATTGACCATCTGGGACTTACACGTGATGATTAATAGGACTTCACCAAGAAGACATGGTGAAGGGATGGACTGTGAAGCCCTGAGATACCACACAGGTTCCATTTCTCCTCTTAGCTGATTCTTACACAACACCCCAGGTGAAGCTCCCATCACAGCTTGAAAATGGTGCTTTGCAAATGTCTGGCACAGGACCTCATGCTGCAACAGCAGATGAAAGAACTGAGTTTCTTTCTGTTATTATCCCTGCAAGCCAGCCACTATAAATTATTCCAATGGAGTGATTTGGTTTTCCTGTAGCTTCCCCACAGCTGTTCAGCTTGGCTGATGGGCCCAACCCCTCCTGTGATGTTTGGTCAGGTTTCCACCCAGATGGCAAACTTCTCATTGGAAACCTGTGAAAACAAGAAGGAATGAGGTTGCTTTTTGTTCTCCACTTCTTTTGTGCTTCTTAATGTGCAAAAAGGCCATGCCTGGGGCAAAGACCTGTTGCAAAACCTCTGGTGGGCAGGAGGTGAATAAAATGAGATGGAAATTGCAGACTGAATGAAGTAAAAGTGGAATGATATTCTAAAGTTTCCTGAGTGTTATCAAGCTCTTTTAATGTCAAGCTTGGCATTATACCTTTGACAGGCAAATTTGGATATTACACTGAGGTGCAGAAGAACCACTATAAATCATTGCCCAGTCCATCCCACCATGGACAGGCAGGTCAAACACCTAGCCTTTTCCTCTTCTTCCTCTCAGCTGCTTCTTATATTCCACTGCATCCCTGCCTATCATGCAGAAATTATGACTTTGAAGCAGCAGGCTCATAATTTCTGAGGCTGGCTTAGAAATCATGAGAATTAATGGATTCTGTATTCTTTTCCTTTGACTCCCTGGTTTTGGCACACTTAGGCACACTCAGGACATACAGCATAGGTTTTTCAATATTCATGAGGACTAAAATAAACTCTTTTTCCCTTTTTTTTCATGTTGTTTCCCACAAGACAGAAATGGAAACCCAGATGCTCAGCTCCTGGAGCTGGAGCTTGAAGAGAAACCATAAACATCTTGACCTGCACAATGAAGTCGTAAGAGCTAGCAACTTTCTGGACTTCATGTTTCAAAAGTCCTTGTTCTTCTCTCATTATCTAGTTTGGCTTCATTGGGAGGGAAAGAGAGGAAGGGGGGGTCCTTTTCCCCACCATAAGCATCCTTCTTGCTGTGCTCCTTGACAGTTTTGATGGTGGCTACTTCTTCTACCTTGCTTTGGGATGGTGGAGGGCTCTGGATCAGTGTTGTTTAGAAGATACTGTCAGTTTTCATACCTCACCTATTCAGGTGTGATGGGTGATACCGGACTAAAGCACCCACATTGCTCTTACTCCTCCAGATCTCTTGATACTTCGCACCTTTCTGTGGCAGGATGTTGTCCCTAGTTTGGAAGAATAATGGATACCACTGGGCTCTGAGCTGAATTACATCATCTGGGTTAACTAAAACAATACTCCAAAAAAGCACTCGTCATGTTCCCATGATAGAGCAGGGTGAGATTTACATCAGATGACGAGATGGCTCTGCAACGCCAAAGGCCCAGAGCCACTCAGTATTAACTCGCCTTTGCTTCCATGAGTGCATTTGGCTTCAGTGGAAATCAAGAGCTGAAATGCCTTCCTGGAGGTGGGCCAAGATTGCTATTTTATCACGATCCCCTCTTGCTTGTCCCTGTAGAACTATAGGATTGCTGGGGGGCGAAGGGGGAGACAATGCATTTTCTTGTCACTGATGAAAAAGGAAATTGTTTTAACTGGGCACAGAGAAAAAGAAAACTCTTTTCTCCCTGTGGTAACAATAAAATGTTCTTAGGCATTTCCTCATTGATACTGCAGCATCAAGCAAGCATCAGTGGGGCTCCGCGGGTTCATAACCCAACAGCATTTGGCGTCATGCAGGTTCTGTGGATCTCTTCCAGGTTTTTGCTACCACAAAGAGTCAGATTCCCGACCCAGCTTCAAGGGATGGTGATTAAGGGAAGTGTTTCCTAAAAGAGAATATATATTTTACACTTTTTTTGCTATAACTTATCAGATCAACTAATTCCCGCACCCAGTTCTTGTGTATCACTGTTCATACATACCTTTTACCAGCTGGTACCTAAGTAGCTGATCAATGTACATTCTCGTTACTTGAACTAATGTTTCTTTATGCAATGAGGATCCCTAATATGTTGCATGTGGTTTCCATTTGGGGCTTTTTGGGATCTTTTCCAGGAAGTTTCAGGTCATTACCTCAAACCTTCCTCAGCTGAAAACGGATTGAGGTAATAACCCACAATATCCTGGAGGAGGGTGGAAAATAACAAAGAAAGGAAAAGAGAGAAAGAAAAATTCCTATAATGCATTGAAGACAAGAGAATGAAAATTGCATGCAGGATAGATAGAAGGAATGTGGCCTTTGGCCCTCCAGCAAAGGTGTCATAAAATGTGCTGGATTGAAGCAATATGTCAAAACGCAAGATCTTGGGCAAGGAAAACAAACTGCACAAACCCCAAACCACTGGGACCACCGCAAAGTGGTCGGTCTGATCCCCAGCCCCTGCTCGTCTTTCACCTACCAGAGCTGAACGTTAATTAGTTAAGAGGTTTCCTTGGAATTCATTGGAATAATGACTGGATTTTTTAAGATGAAAGAGAAGCAGAATGCACCGTGTGCTAAGAAACCACTTGAAAAGCTTCTGGCGTGATGGGGGTGGCTCAAAAAGATCACAACGAATCACTAGCACAGGAAGGTCAGTTTGAAGTTTAACTTATCTGAGTTCATTCTCCATCACAGCTGACACTATACCTCACTCTATTCACTCGTTTTTCCTCTCCCCATCTGAAAATTGCCTTGACTACAGGAAGTACCATTTACATCCACTTTGTGTTTTCTGGTTGGGAGCCAGATATCTACTGACTAAGCTAACTGACCCCAGGCTTGGTCCAAAATTGTTCAGCACCTACAGCCCTTTTTGAGGTGGGGAAAGGACTGCCTTGCATGGCCTTGGAGGGAAGGGGGTGTTTTTATAGCCCCAACACAAGCAAATGGCTTTAAAAGTGTTCTTTTCCAAAGGACTGAACACTAAATGCTCTTCCTGTTTTCACCTATGGTTAGGAGTGCTCAATGATTTTGATGACCAACAGTGGGTGCTCTGGGTATTTTGTGAAGCTTTAACTCAAAAACTATCTGCAAAGCTCTTTCAGGTGAGATCTGAAATGGTCTATTTAAAATGGTAGAGAAGGAAGCCTCCCTGCGTGGAAAACTATTGGTGGCAATGTGAGTGGAAGAGGCTGCATCAAAGCAGCTTTGGAAGTGGCTGAAACTACTGACTCTGCCAAAGGATGGATGGAGCTGTTCTCCTTTGTTACCTTGTTTTTGTGTTGCTAGCCTGATGGAGTGAAAATGATTCCTTTTACTTGAAAGGATAGGGCTAGCTGGCTGGATGTTGAGGGACATGACAGGAGTTCCTAAATCCCCCTCAATTCATCTACAGCTGGTATCCTCTGAGTGTTCATTAAAGCATTAAAGCAACACCATGTCAACAGGTAGAGGTGAGGATTGATTTTTACCCTGCAAATCTCATATTTCCAAAGCATCAAGCTGGCTCTGGGTATCTACATCAGAAGCCTTTCTGGGGACCTTGTTTCAGTAGGTATTGAATAACCCATGTTAGAAGCAGGTTCCACATTGCCTGCCCCTCCACCAGTCAAAGTTCAGTTTGAAGCCCTTTTTCTCTATTTTTGTAAAGCAAATATCACATCCAGCCAAGCACTGCTCTTTCATCTGTGGCTCTGAAGTGATGGGAATTGAGGGACTGAGCTCCAAAGCACTAAGGATCTACACACTGCTAAACGCTTGAAAAGATGCCTCTCCCTTCTCCACTCCTAGTCCAAACCATCTTTACAGCTAATACATTTTCTTAACATCAACAAGTAACTGCTATAGCATTCCTGTACATCAAGGACCAACATCTTAGAGCTTTCTAAGACTTGAGACAAAAGACAGTGTTTTGTATCCAAGGACAGCACACGTTTCCTTCCTCTTCTCATTCCTCCTGTATTTTAAGGTGCTTGTGTGTGTCATCACCTGCCAGTACTGTCCAGCACAACCATCCAAAATTCCATGAGCCCACCCTAGGAAGTAATGAAATCAACAGGAGATTCAGGAGGTGTTTCTGGGACAAGACACATATTGCTTTTGCTTTGTCTTCTGGTTTCTACGGAGCATCAACTGGCTCCAGACTGATTTTGTACCTCTGGCATTTGGACTGCTTAGACATCCATTTCCATTTGTGATGAGTGATTCCTACAACCGGTTGCATTGATGATGCCTCCAGGAGATACTCCTATTGACAGAGGATCTTTTAAACCACTCCTTGCTTCTCATTTAAGGCTCATTGCTCCAGAAATTAAGCTCTTTATTCTCTTTAAATGCAAGATTATATTTCAGGACATCTCTCCACTTGCTCATCATGGGCTTTAGGAATACTACAGAATAGCACTGAATTCACACATAAAAACATAGTGAGAACAGCTAAAAACATTTTCCAGATTGAGCACTGTGCATGGTAGATTTGAAAAGAAAAAGAATATTTGGAGGGTGTGGGATATTCTATATTTTGGACCAAAAGGAGAAGGTTTTTCTGTTGTGTGATGCATGCTCTTAGAAATTAAAAAAAGAAGCCTCTATCTCTGGTTCTGGATCCTTTCAGCAACTGTAATGAAATCCACACGCTTGTGACTACAATCTGAATCCAGAAACATGCCAAAAAGCCTGCAGACAAACCAGTTTTCGATTAATAAACAGTTTTAGATCATAGTGTAACTCCAGGAGGGAATATTAGCTCATCTGACCTGTATATTGTAGGCTTTTTAATGGTACCCAGTTATCTGTATATTAAGCCCAGCAATTTGTGTTTGACCGCAGCTCATCCTGAGTAAAGAAACCTGTCTGTTTTCAAAGACACAAGAGACATCTTCCACTTCCTTTGGTGCCTTTTTCCAGCACTGATTGCACTTACTTCCACATGTCCATGCTTTATAATCTAAATTTGTCATGCCTTGTCTATGAGACATCTGCTCACATTAGCTTTGCTCGTTCTCCACTGCATGAGAGCCCACTTCTGTTCTACTCTACAAGATGCCTTACATGGAAATCAAGTCACACTTCGGTTAGTTTCTTGATGGCTAAGCAGATTGAGTAGTTGAATTTCTCACTATATGATATTTCCATTTTCTCTTGTTTTTTTTCAGCATCATAAACATAAATTCTATGCTAACTCCAACCATCTCTAGAAGTTGGACATCTACACTACATAAGTTTTCCAGGTCCTTTTTTGGTGCTGGGTTCATCTCCAAATGGGACGATTTTTGTCTGCCTTGGCTGTCTATGATTAGTAGTGCAAGTCAACACATTTGCCTGCTATATGACTAAAGTCTGTTGGGATAAAACCTCACTCCTGAGGCTTGAAGAAATGCCCTGCAGGCCTGAAAAGAACAGGTAATGAAGAAAATGCTTTGTAGTGAGAGGTTTAAACCTGGTCTGGGGATGATCCTACGTATCTGCTGTTCGATAGAGAAAAGCCTGCAAAGCTCAAACAAGTCATCTCCCCATTCTTGCTCACCAGCACCTTTCCTGTTCCTCAGATGGAAAGGAGCAAAGCTGAACCAGAGATATGAAACCTTTCTCTTCCAGTTTGAGTTACTTCAAAAGTGACTATCAGAATAATGCCCAAAAAAGAGGAAATAATTTATCCTCTCTTCCAGTTCTTCACTCATCCTCTTTCTCCTCTGCACCCTTTTCCAGTTTGCTTGACAGACAACAGATTTGTCAGAAACTACCACAAAGGCTCACACTACATTTGTTGAAAACCCCAGATCTTCAGACAACCAGAATCAGTCCTGAACCCAATATAATCAGGACTGCAAGCCCCAGAAGTGCCTCAGTCTTGCCTAGGCAGACCTTTCCTCATGAACAAGGCAGCTTTGAGATGAGGTAACGTCTGAGGACAAGTTGTGTTGGGTTTGTGTAATGAGGTTTTGGTAGCAAGGGGTTACAAGGGTGGGCTCCATGAGAAGCTGCTAGAAGTTTCCCTCATGTCCAATAGAGGCAATGCGAGATGGACTCACAACTGACCAATGCCAAGGCCATCAGTAATGGTGGCAGTACCTATGGGAGAACATGCTTAGGAAGGGGAGAAAGTGGAGGACTGTCTCCTGTGGGAATGACCCCACACTGGAGCAGGGGAAGAGTGTGAGGAAGGAGCAGCAGAGAAAATGTATGATGAACTGACCACAATCCCCATTGCTGTTGGGTGGGAGGGGGCGTGGAATTCAGGAGTGAAGCTGAGCCTGGGAAGAAGTGAGGGGTGGAGGAAAGTGTTTTAAGATCTGGTTAAAAGCTTTACTTGTCATTATCTTATTCTGATTTGATTGGCAATAAACGAAACTCATTTCCCCTAAATTCCCTAATTTTCCATGATGGAAATTAGTGAATGATCTCTCCCTGCCCTTTATTTTGACCCACAGGCCTTTCGTTCTCTCTTCTCTCCCCTATCCAGTTGAAGAGGGGAGTGATAGAGTAGCTATTATGGGCACTTGACATAAGCACAAAGTGGTGACTTCTTGACCAGGAAGGTCTTTGTGAAGAGAAGCATCGGAGCACCACAGTTCCCAGTGACCTTCTGCAGTCCTTATGGCCCAAACACTGTGTGCTGAGAGCTACCCAGTGGTTTTGGTGCATCCACAAAGGTCACCTGCTGACATCTAACAGCCTATATATAAGCAATGGGGAGAGATGGGGCTTTCTAAACTCATGATCCTGACAAACATGCCTTCTGGGGTATCCCCAGTACATGACCCTGAAGGGGTATCATTCTTCAGTCTTTCCTTTGCAAACTCAGCCCTTTGTAAGGAGACCCCTGAAACCAACTCAGGCTCCCCCTACACTGAGAGGACCTATCCATCTGCCTTCACTCATCTTAAAGTACTCTTAAGCAATGTGTTTCCCTTCGTGGTCTGTGTAACACAGTATTATTTCCTTCTTCATGTGTTTCTGCTCCTTCCCTGGTGTATCCCTTTATTTGTTTATTGAATTATCATTTGAACTTGCTTCTGCTTCTTTTCAGAGACCTCCAAATTATTCTTCCTATGCTAATCTTCACCTTCCTTTCAGGCCCCACGTTGGCCTGTGCTGCCCTTTAAGCCTACTGAGGCTTAACAGCGGTGGATTGAAATTGCAAACTCTTCCAACTCTTCCTAGTTTTTCTGCAGTAAAATTCTCCATGCATTTTAAGATCCCAATCACGATTCCTTTGGGCGTTTTACATTCCCTCCGAGTCAGCTGAGCAGAGGTCAAGAACATTTAGTATTGCCTCTTCCAGCGTTTCATTCCTCCCATGCTTTGCGAATCCAGCAGAGTTGTGATTCTTTGTCTGAGATGTTCTGCCTTCACATCATCCCTTTTGCTCTTACCTACAGCTTTAGACCAGAACTTGGTTATTACCCAAGTGGCGCCACGCACAACTGCTTCTACATCAACACACCCTTGCTAGCAATCAGCACCCTCTCTTGCTCTCCTCTGAGTTTAAATTGATTTAAGTCATTCAACTTTCAGTCTTCTCTTATACTTTCTGTCATCTGAGTGCCATTTTCTTTTATGACTACAGTCTCAGAGGAGACCAGAAATAGCCCATAAACCATCATTTTTGGCACTTTGGTACTTCCTTCGGTCCAAGTCCTTGGCAAACAATATAATTCAAGCTTCAGCATGAATGTCCAGTCCACTTACATCAAATAGAGTTTGCTGCAACATGAGCTAACTTTCTTCTGTGGATATTTCAATCCTATGTGCTGTGACAGGAGCTGGCAGAAGTTATCTGTATCATTTAATATTTATATTGCTGTATTGGCCTGAAGTCCCTGCTAGGACCCATCCATATGGATGTTTGGCAAACTTGAGCTGATGTGAAGCCTGTTGAACTCAGAGTCTTCCAGTGACATCCAATGCCAGTTCCATAAATGCTAAAAAGCACAATAACAGATCTGGGCAGGAGATGCACAGATATAGGTGCCTTTTCATTCACTGGTCCCTTTCATTTACACAAGAGAACAAATATTTAGCTGATAACATCCCATCTAACATGATACTTTGCTCCTGAAGGTCACCAGCTTTACATCTTCATTCAGCTATGAACATTGCAATACCATCTTAGAGTAAGAGCTGCTGAATCTGGTAGCCTGATAAGGATGAGTCTGCTGTAATCCCATGTCCCCATGGTCCCCACATCCAGCACTGCCACATATACACAGTACGTATGTGTGTACCTACATAAACATTTCTGTCTTTGGGGAGCTACAGCCCTGACAGTTGACCTTGGTGACATTGAAGTTATGGAGCAGAACATCTTGACTGCCACCATGTGGCATGTACAAGACAACCAGGTGATCAAGCCCAGTCACCATGAGCTTATGAAAGACAGGTCCTGCTTGACTAACCTGATCTCCTTCTAGGACAAGGTGACCCACTTAGTGGATGAGGGAAAGATACTGTCTACCTATGCTTCAGTAAAACCTATGGTCTGAGCAGCATCTGACCACCACATCTGAGGGTCTGCCCTGTAGTTGGCTTGGATTCCCAGTTCCCTCCAGATGCCAGCTTGCCTTGGACTCTCCAGTATCTGTCCTAGCATTATGGCCACTCTTATACTTGGCTTCCAAGCTTCTCCTCCCTCTCTCCACCTTTGGTCTTTTCCCTTAAACATAATGTTAAACTTGCACAACCCCAAGGGCTTCTTTTTCCTCAGCATCTCATGAGTCTCACAAACTGCAGGCTGTGATCTCCCTCAGTCTGCAAGGAGACCTCGTTGTCTCCTTTCTTGGGTGGTTTCACATAAGGACTATGGGTTTCACGTCAGGACCATGAGTGTCACAGCAGTAACATGGGCTGATCCTCCTCTTTATGGCAGTAACAAAGGTGGTCCTGCATTTTCTCCCCCTGAGATGGTTGATCTGCTTCTCTGAGCCTGAAAAGATGAGCCTAAGAAATGAATGTGACAGGCATGTTGGTCACTGTTGGACCATGTAGAAGTTCATGTATGTGGACAGAAGCAGGAAAACCTACCCATGGTCTAGTGTGAGGTGTCCCTGCCCGTGGCAGGGGGCTGGAACTGGATGATCTTCAGGTTCTTTCCAACCCAAACCATTCCATGATTCTATGTGGGACAGTTTAAAACAACCAGGACAGCAAGGTGGCCCTGGGAAGCAAAGCTCTGGGTAGAGTTTGCATCCAACAGTGCCCTCACCTTCCTGTCAGTGGTGCCAATCCCTATCACATGTCTGGCAACCGCATTCACACAGATGAGGTTTCTGCACATAAAACAAACCAAGCCAGAGATCCTCTCTCTTGATAAAATCCCCAAACAAACAAAGCAACAAATCAAGGGAAAGAATTCTCTGGAACAGCAAAAAAGCAGGATCTCAGTTTTGTCCTGAAACTGAAATTTCCAGCCTCGGAAAAATCCAACAGAAACAGAAAAATTCCTTTAACCTTTGCAAAAATACGTTCCCTTTTGCCAGTAAAAGCCATTCCTTTGCAGCACCATTTGGATAATTTTCTTCTACATCTTGTTCATCTGTCACCTCATAGGCTTCAGATTTTGCTGTGTTTTCAGCGCTGGTCTGTATATAAGAAAAGGAGTGGGGGGAGAAAAAGGAGGCACAGATTTTGGCAGGAATCCCTGCCTGGAATGAATATAAAACCTTGTTTTATTTAAGTGATCTGGTTGTGAGAGAGAAAGAGAAGGGAAACAAATAAAGATAGGTTTTTTTTTTAAAGCGAGTGTGAAAGAAATTCCCCAGAGAGACAAATAAAGGACTTTTTTATTGCTAATAACACATGTTCTGGCTGGAGCTTTGCACGTTGTTAACCCACCTTGAAACCGGTGGGTTTAGTTGTTGGTTTGGGTTTGGTTTGGTGGGGTTTTGAAATCTCTCTCCTGGCTTTTGAATTGTTGCAGTAAGGAGGGAAAGATAATTAAAACCCCCAAAACCCAATGCACACCCCCCAAAACTCCATCTCCCTTCTTGCTGCTTGTTTGGATGAGGGGGTGATTTCATTCTGTCCCCTTGTTACATTACTATATCTCCCATCTGGACTGGGGTGGCCTTATGTCAGCTTGTGCATGTATACTTGGGATGCGGTGGGATGGGACGGGATAGGACGGGATGGGGTGGGATGGGATGGATGAATGGATGGTTTCAGCAGCTGTCGTCTTGGTGGTTACCATTTGCTTGACCTGGGTGGATTTAATCACATAGAGCAAAGGAAATGGGCTTTTATGAAAGAGGAAAATAAAATTGCAAAGGAAATAAAAAGGAAAGGTCAAATAGATTCTGGCATTAACTCTGCTCCCCACTTGCATTTGCCAACACATAGTACATAATGCATCAGTTTGGGACAGGGATGTACATAAACCTATATTTGAGCATGTCCTTGACCAATGAAGGACCATAGTGCATGGCTAAATGTTTTCTCAACATGGCCCAAATGCTCATGACCTATTTTGAGTGCAGTGTTGTGGGATGTCATCATGGAAGTGTGGTCAGCTGAGAGTCCTCAGATGCAGACCAAATGGATTTCCAATATTAGACAAAGAGAGAAATTAAAGCTCTGCCTTCCTTCTTGTGGTAGGATCTTCAGCATCATGGCTCTGGAAAGTGTGTGCAGATGAAAGTTAAATGGTAATAAAGAAGTTTCCTGTATTAGTGTTTCTCACTTTTGAAAGTGCAGTCTTCGAACAGGACATTACCAGTCCCTTCCCACAATGGACATAAGGTCTTCACCCAAAGCTGTCCTCACAAAGCACCTCTGCACCTCCTAGAGCACAGCCAGGCTCTAAATCTGGCATTGACTCCCATCTTCCTTCCTCCATGCCTATGTCCTCCTCTGATGGCATTCTTCTCACCCATGGTGACCCCAGATTTCAAACCCTGCTCCCAGCCCACTCTGCCATCTGCTGACCATCTCTTTGTTAGACATACAGTCCCCCTATACAATCTATAAGGTCCCATAACAGGACCTGCTTTCACCCATAGAGTCATAGAATCACAGAATGGTTTGGGTTGGAAAGGACCTTAAGACCATCCAGTTCCAACCCCCTGCCATGGGCAGGGACACCTCACACTAAACCATGGCACCCAAGGCTCTGTCCAACCTGGCCTTGAACACCGCCAGGGATGGAGCATTCACAACTTCCTTGGGCAACCCATTCCAGTGCCTCACCACCCTCACACTAAAGAACTTCTTCCTTATATCCAATCTAAACATCCCCTGTTTAAGTTTTAACCCGTTACCCCGTGTCCTATCACTACAGTCCATCCTGGAAGCAACTCCTACCCTCTGTTTTCCCAGGAATGAACACCTCAAGTGTCACCCAGAAGAATGTGTGTCCCTGTTTGGACAAGCGGATGCTGTTCTACTGCCTTTGCCCATTTACCAAAAAAATCCCACAAGGTCAGTCCAAGGTGAGCCATGCAGCTGATGGACTCCAGGAGCTATATTCATTGCTCAGAGCAGGAAGGTTCAGATCAATATACAGGAGTTGCAGTGCTTTTCTAACCCATACTCCTTCCCCCTAAGCGTTTCTGAGCTCTACCCTATACTACTTCACATCCTTCAACCCCGCTTTTCCCAGCTCCACAAGGATTTCCCTGAGCAGGATCTGCCAAACCAGGACGGTGTCTCTGTGATGATGACAAACATCTGGGAGAGCACGAAGGGAAGAGGCTGCCAAATTCTCCCTCTTGTGATTTGAAGGAGACTTGGCCTTCTCCCTACCATAACCCAGAGCTTTCTCTGGGTGGTGAAAGTGACAGCAGACATTCAGACAGGGCCCTGTCCTCTCTTACCCCAAAGGTACCTCATACACTCAACACTCTGCTGTCAGATTGAGGTCAAAATCACTGAAAAGCTGAACCCAGAGGTATCCAATTCTTGTCTAGACCACCAAAGAACTGGGCTACATGAAGAGCAGTGACACTGATGTGCTGCCTTGAGGGTCCCCATCCAGACATGCTGTATCTCCCAGCTGTGGCCAAGAAGACACTGTCCCACCATATTTCCCAACCCACGTCCTGAGACATTTCTGTCTCACATAGAAACATAGAACCATAGAATGGTTTGGGTTGGAAAGGACCTTAAGATCATCCAGTTCCAACCCCCCTGCTATGGGCAGGGACACCTCACACTAAACCATGGCACCCAAGGCTCTGTTCAACCTGGCCTTGAGCACTGCCAGGGATGGAGCATTCACAACTTCACTGGGCACCCTGTGCCAGCACCTCAGCACCGTCAGGGAACAATTTCTTCCTTATATCCAACCTGAACTTCCCCTGTGTTAGTTTGAACCCATTCTCTCTTGTCCTATTGCTACACGATGGACATGGAGTTACCAATGAAGTTTTAGGATATAGGAACACAAGGCAGAAAGGAATTTCTTCCCAAGAAGGAAAGGGACATCATTTCTCCATGTCACACAGCAGGAGACCAAAGAGGACATGGTGTAGCCTCTTTCCCGCTTCACACAGCCAGGTTTTCTAACATGGGAAAGCCAACCCCTTCATGCCATTTTTGTGAGCAAAAACTTTCACCCTCCCATCAAACACCATCCCATAAAGGTACCAAGAGCTAGAAGCAGGCAGAGGGAGATTTTAAGCCAACCCACCAGCAAATAACTCAGTCCTTAAACTGAAGAAGGGACTTTGGTTAATTGCATTGCTCCTCAGCCATTCATCTGCAAGGGGATTTCTCACTTAACCTGGTGGCTTATTCTGGGGCCTGAGGGATTGTTTGTGGCATTTTGCCCACTGAGCTCTTTGCAAATGGCTTTCTGGAGAGGCAAAAGTCAGGGGGAAAAATCATTCCTCTCCATTTCTCAGCAGGAAAAGCCAGGGATGATCAATGGACAAACCTCTGCAGTGTTCTGCCAGGCTGGCTGGGGTCAGCAACCCCAGAGGATGCAGCACAGCTACTGTCTTGCTATGCCTTCATTTTCTCTCTCCAGTCGACAGCAGACAAAACACAGGGCTTCTGAAGCTGACAGCCAGCCAAAGGGCTGCTTCTTCCACTGCTGGAAAGGCTCTGACTACATCAAGAGCCATAGGTTAACCTTAGACATTGTTAAACACCTCAAAACCCTAATACATCAGGACCCAAGGGTCATAACATAATGGTCATCCATGTCTCAGGGTTAGCCCTTCCACACTACTACTACTACGACTACAACAACAACAACAACAACAACTACTACTACTACTACTACTACTACTACTACTACTGAATTGCACTCTGAATTTATGGCAGCAAGCCAAGTTACCTTTCATCTTTCTGAAGTGTTCATGTCACTTTTCATCTGTCCCAGCCACAAAATGAAGTGTGACAACCCAAGTCTTGTGTTTTAAGCCACAAATAGGTGCTCAAGTAATGCAGTTGCCTTCATCCTGCATGAGACACCCCTATGGGAGCTCCTTCTCATCATGGTTTGCATCACTCCAGACAGGATTGCTTGTCTTTGCAGTCATGAGCTTTAGGTCATCACTGCTTGAACTAGAAGTTTCCATTTTGGTCCATAAATCCAAGCCAAAACCGTAACTTGTCCCTTTCTTAAGATCTCCTGTGTAACTCCTCACTGTGATCCCATGGGAGAGAGAAGCGTAATTGTCCTACATTCAGCTCTGGGGTCCCAAACAGAAGAAGGACGTGGAGCTGTTGGAGCGAGGCCAGAGGAGGCCATGGAGCTGCTGCGAGGGCTGGAGCAGCTCTGCTCTGGAGCCAGGCTGAGAGAGCTGGGCTGGGGCAGCCTGGAGAAGAGAAGGCTCCTCAAGGGGAGACCTGAGAGCAGCTCCAGTGCCTAAAGGGGCTGCAGGAAAGCTGGAGAGGGGCTTGGGACAAGGGCCTGTAGGGACAGGCCAAGGGGAATGGCTTGAACCTGCCCGAGGGGAGACTGAGCTGAGCTCTTAGGCAGAAGCTCTTCCCTGTGAGGGTGCTGAGGCGCTGGCACAGGGTGCCCAGAGAAGCTGTGGCTGCCCCATCCCTGGCAGTGCTCAAGGCCAGGTTGGACACAGGGGCTTGGAACAAGCTGCTCTAGCGGAAGCTTCAGGGTCCCTTCCAGCCCAAACCAATCTGGGATTCTATGAAACTGAGACAGAAAAGGTAAAGAAATCTGAAAAAATCCCTGGAAATGCTCTGGGGTACTTGGTTCCTTTTATTTCATTAGAGAGGTGCCAATACAAATGAAACCTGCTGGTTACTCAGCTCCTTTGAAGTTTAAGCTATGTCACTGGGGGGGTCCTACCTCTTAAGCTTCCAGCTTTGAACATTCTTGCTTCATTGACACATCCATGGCTGAACAGGGAACCGTCAGAGCAAGCAGGAGCTCCTGACTCCCACACCATGGTGTGCAGATCAGAGCATCCTGCATCCATTCTGCAGCCAAAGCTGCACCTCCTTCCCAGCTGTCCACCCTCTGCAAAGCAATGGGAATTGCTTGTAAATCTGAGCCTTGCATTTGGCCTGACACCCATTGAACTGGAGTGCTGACTCCAAAGAACACTCTTATGGCTGGAAAGACAGCTTTCCTAACCATTTCCAGTGAGGACACTGGTGAAAGTGAAACTCAATACAAAGCAGATGCTGCTCATAACCAAATCCCCCAGATGATATTATCTCATCTCACAGCCAGTAGCTTTTATTTGTTGGTGATGCTCCGGTGTTCTTCTCCTTTCCTTGTTTTCCCTGTAGATCAATAACCATGTCTTATCCCTGTTTTCTCTTAGATAGAAGCCAGTTACCTTACTTCAGACACAAAATGTGTATTTCCATCCTCACCTTTTCCCTCTCCTCCTTGCTTGCAGTCATCCTCCAGCAGTTTGGCTACTGCATTTTCTGATCTCCTTATACCATTGCGGCAATAATGATGCTCCTGCCCCTGCAACCACCATGAATAAAATATAGAAGTGAGTTTAGAAACTTACATAGCAAATACACGGGGAATTTGGAGCGTTACATTAGTGACTTAATGCCTTTAAGGTGAATTTGGCGAGTCTTTGAAGGCTATTTACCTGTGCACTTGAACTTTGGCTTTCTTCCTCTCTTCATGTCTCCCAGGCATAGATATCACCTCATAAACATCTCACACCACAGCAAAGATTTCTTTTCATACAGCAAAACACCCGGAAGACACGTGTGACCTCACACCTCGCTTTCGGCAGGGGTATTCATGCAATCAGGTTTTCATGCAGACTGAAGCAGGGGTAAGGATAGCATTTAATGAAGCGCATCACATATACAGCCTCTTAGACCGTCTTGTTATCATGCCCAGCTAAGTCACTGGGCTCTGGTCCCTTGGCAGTAGATGCTGAGATGCTAGGAGTTTCCCAGTTGAAGCTGGGCAGCCCGGCATCCCATCATCTGGGTCTGCAGTGTCTCCAGTCATCTCAAACCTTGTGCTTTGCCTCATGCAATCAAGCCTGGTTTCAAAAGTCTTGGTACCATTCTCTGGTCCAAGCCATCCTAACATGAAGAGGGAGGGAAATATCTTTCCTCTCCCCAAAGAGTGAGATCTTTGGGATTTTGGCCAGCAGCTCAGGGAGGGGATCCTGCCCCTCTGCTGTGCCCTGGGGAGACCCCTCCTGCAGCCCTGATCCAGCTCTGGGGCAGGAGCACAAGAGGGACGTGGAGCTGTTGGAGCGAGGCCAGAGGAGGCCATGGAGCTGCTGCGAGGGCTGGAGCAGCCCTGCTCTGGAGCCAGGCTGAGAGAGCTGGGCTGGGGCAGCCTGGAGAAGAGAAGGCTCCTGAAGGGGAGACCTTAGAGCAGCTCCAGTGCCTAAAGGGCTGCAGGAAAGCTGGAGAGGGGCTTGGGACAAGGGCCTGTAGGGACAGGCCAGGGGGGTATGGGTTTAAACTTAAACAAGGGAGATTTAGATTGGATATTAGAAACCTGCTCTAGTGGAAGGTGGCCCTGCCCATGGCAGGGGTTGGAGCTGGATGAGCTTCAAGGTCCCTTCCAACCCATACAGTTATATGGTGCAGTGATTCTATGATGTGTGTCATCTTTGGAAGCTCTGGAGTTCTGGTTAAAGTACAGGGAGCACCCTAACCATGAAATCACTCTGGGAGGTATGGCATTGTGAAAAAGAGGAGGTTCACTAGGACCAGTCCTACACTATAAAGAAGCAGCCATCCAGACCAGTTCAAGATGCAGATGGGAAATGACTGTATCACGTGCAGAGCAGAGGATGCCTCCATGCCCATGGGCACTGCATTTTACCAGCTTGTTTAGATAGGGTCATGATAGACTCAGGTTAAAACTTGGGTTGAAAATCATTCCATCAGGAACTCCTTAGTCAATAACAACTTGCAGGGAATGGAAGGAGCCATTTCCAGCTACAAGTTCATGCAGGGAAACTGAGACCCAAAATATCTCAGTGTAGGGAGAAGGGTGCATCACCTTTTATCAGTATTCACAGCTGATTAATTGATTGAATGCTGAGGATATCCCACTTGACTTTGAACTTTTCTTTGTCTTATCTACACATCCAGTGCCTGCCAAAGGGGCATTTTTGTCTAACAGGGTTGCTGCTATGGGGGTCACATCTTAAAAGTGATGGCCAGAGGCGTTGATTGAAGAGACACAGCACAAGGTCCATGCCAGAAGGTTATCTGCTGCTGACACTGCCCCTGCAAGGCTTGTGCTCGAACCTTCCCCATCACCCACCGGACCTCTGCACTTCCCAGAATCATTGAGGACTTCTCATATTTGCAGTTGATTTGCCGACAATCTCCTCTTGCTCCAAACAAGCACAAATGAAAGGAGGAACCAAGTTCAGCCTGGATAGGCCATAAACCTGCTTCCACCAAAGGAAAACCTGTCCCGCAGGAATAACATTGTCCAGAGGAGGATGACTGATGAAAACTGAAATCTCCCTGGAGAGCCACTCCAAGTTTCTTTTTTATGCCCTTATCTTGCTATTAAAGGTGCTGTCTCACCCTGTGCTTGGTCTCCCATAGCTGAGCCTTTCTTCCAGACCCACATTAAGCTGCTCCTGGCAAATCCATCCCATCATTTCCTTTATGCCCTTCCTTTCTCAGGCTGTAACACAGAAAAGGTGTGTGTGCGTGGAGGTTTCCCATCAAAATATCCTCTGTCAAATGCACTTCACATGTAACGTTGCTGACACAAATCAGGGCTGGAGGAATGTCATTGAAGTCAATCCTTTTGTTTGGAAGGGGAAATCCAATAAATTCTCTGGCAGCTGGGTTGGGTGTTCAAGGATAGGGGTTTCTTTTCTATCTTTGCTTGTAATATCAGGCATTCTTCCAGCCCCATTCACCTCTAATGGCAATTTCTTCCTTTTACACCTTTTTCTGTTCCTTTCATGTTTTATTTTGGAGGCAAACACTAGCAAACAAACAAACAAAAAAAGCCCCACAAAAATCCTTTGGAACGTAATTGATGGACCCAAATGATTTAATTTGGCCTGGAAGCCACACTGAACAAACAAGTTCAAAAGACACCAGCGAAATCGGCGTTGACCCTTATAAATAGCTTAGTTGGAACAAAGCAAGGTTGGCAGAGACAGGCTCCTTGATGTTAGCCGAGGGTCTGTCCCACCTGATGCCGTGTTATTTTGCTTTCAAACAACATGTGAACAGACCACACAAGTACCAGGAGAGCTGGAGGGTGGCAGGGGATTAACTGCAAACAACCAGCCGGGGCCACTGATTTACACTCAGCAGCCTGAGCTGTGCCCTGCAATAGAGCAACAGAACACATGAGAACCAGCAGTGAGTGCTCACAGGCTATTAAAGGGGACACAAGGACCCCCCTCACACTGAATACCTCATTCTTTAATTACAACATGACAAGAGAAGTGACATGAGCCTATTATTTGGTTTTTAAGATCCTGTTCCCGTCTATAGCAGATGCATTTGTTCTGGGACGATTGACTGCGCTTTGTTTCTGCACTCAGCTTTTGCTCCTCTGCACCTGGGGTGCTCTTTCATTAGCAGTTTTGAGACTAATTTAGCCAAGTTTTGAATCCTTTCAAAGGGCAAATCTCTTGGCAAAAGTGTTTTTTTAAATAGATACCTCCTAAACTATCTGAAACTACCAATTATAGCACAGACATAATGAGTGGTTAAAGGGGAATATTCCCTGTGTCGCTTTGCAGTGCTCGTTTTCAGCTCACAAGGGGAATGCAGGCTGATCACCACCACTTTTCTTCTGGCTGGTTTCCAGTTGCCTTCACTTTCGTTTATATTCAGTTTCCACGTTTTCTATGGTTTCTCATAAGCTGGCTTAAGCAAGGCCACAAAATAAGGCCTGAAATTGCAAGTGAAGAAAGAACCACTGAGATACAGGAAAACGTAATAGCAAAATTACATGTGCCTGAGTTTCTTAGGGCTATAGTGACTTTATATGGTGTGGATAGCCATTCAGTGAACACATTATGCCAGCACTGCCCTAGAGAGCAGCAGTCCTTTGCTCCTCTTGCCATGGATCCTATCCCCTTATTCCTCCCCATTGGCTCTCTGGGGCCACCACAACCATTTATGTCATGACAGGGATTGATATTCCTGCAAAACAGCTTAGGAAGTCTCCATTTAAATAGAGCTTGGTTGCCTGACCTGGTGCAACACCCAGAACTGCTTGTTGTGGGGCAGGAGGTGGTGAGGTGACACCCCACAGTGGTGACAGCTTCTGACAGCTCATCATGTTCATTGAAATGTGGCCTTAAAACCTTCCAGGATATGAAGGACTCTTATTATCCTTGTTCCACAAGACAGCACAAGAGAAAGGATAAGGTGATGGTTACACCATGCAGACCTTTAAATGTGAATTCACAGGGCAGCCCTGAAGTGAGACGTGAATCAGAACTTCTCATATGGGATTCATCCATCTTTACCAGGTTGTTTGAGAGCCTTGAGTGGGACAATGCCGAAGACTCATGTATTCCATGCAAAGGAGAAATTAACCTGATTTAAGCCCAGACACAGAACAATTATCCTAAAAAGGGTTGCACTTTGGTCCTAAAAAGCATCTTCTCACCCTCAAATCATGGGCTTACTACATGCAGAAAAAGTATATCAAGGGAATCTAGCAGAAAGATGCCACAATCATGTACATGTGCATAAACATATATAGAGAGAAAACACATCAATAAGAAGCAGCATAACAAGTCTCTGCAGCCATCAAGTCTGTGATGATTAAAAGCCATCACTTCCCCCCCTTGCCCTACTGCCCCCACAATTTGCTGAAGCCCCAGTGGTCATTACTCACTGAAAACTACACAGCTGGATAAACTCAGTGATCAGACAGGTCTTTCCTATTTCTAATGGGAATCCTCCCTGAACTCTGGCCTGCCCGGGGTAGCCTGGGGAGAAATTAACTGATTAAAAAAGTCCAAAGGGAGCTGCAAATGGGAAGAGTTTCATTCTTCTAAATGCAGTTGGCAATGCATCATGTTAGTGAGTTATCACAAGACGCTGCATGACCAGAATAGCCCATTAAAGCATCTCCTTCCTCCAATTCATTGTCTGGCCCAGGTTCTATATGCCCTGAGCTGGGGGGAGCAATGCCTCTCCAGTGTCTGTCCCCAGGAAGGTCAGGCTGGGTTAACCCAAAGCAGAACAACAGAACAAACACATAGGATAGGATAGGATAGGATAGGATAGGATAGGATAGGATAGGATAGGATAGGATAGGATAGGATAGGATAGGATAGGATAGGATAGGATAGGATAGATGTGGGCAGCATAGAAGTACTTTATGCGTGGACAGCATTTGCCTTACTTTGCTTCTGAGTACAGTGAGTTTGGTTTTATGCATGCTGCCCCCTCCCTGCTCAGTCTTCCCCTTCAGTGCACAGAATGCATTGAACTCCCGTTAGAGCCGAGACCTGGCATGCTTCGCACTGTCACTCCAGGGGGATTCATGGTGGTGAAATCCATCTTACTTGGTTTTCCAGACCCCATGCCTGAAGACATCTCCATCTGAGCTGCAGATCCCACGCTCCTCAGGCATTAGAGTCAAGAGAGGAAAACAGGCACTTCTGTGGTGCAATTTGTCTCAGCCTCATGTAGACATTTCTATGAGGTCAGAACCATGCTCTGCTTCTCTTCACTGACTATAAAGGGAGCCTGGGGTGGCTAGCTTGCATGGAGGCCTCTTTCATAGATGCCTATGTTAGGTGAGATTAGTTCTTTGTTTGCATGGAAGTAAAGGGATGCTGGGGATGGACTCTTCATTAGGGACTGTAGTGACAGGACAAGGGGTGATGGGTTAAAACTGAAACAGGGGAAGTTTAGATTGGATATAAGGAGGAAATTCTTTCCTGTTAGGGTGGTGAGGCACTGGAATGGGTTGCCCAGGGAGGCTGTGAATGCTCCATCTCTGGCAGTGTTCAAGGCCAGGTTGAACAGAGCCTTGGGTGCCATGGTTTAGCGTGAGGTGTCCTTGCCCATGTCAGGGGGGTTGGAACTGGGTGATCTTAAGGTCCTTTCCAACCCTAACTGTTGTATGATTCTATGAAAGCACCCAGTTTTATGTCAGAGCTTTGATTATTGAGCATTACTTGCAAATCTACTTCTTTGTCCCTCTCTCACATCACCTGCAGAAGGGCTCTGATAGAGGTTAATCAACCTGCTGTAATTTTGATAAGCCTGGATAGCATCAGACCCTTTTGATATCTTCTTTGGCAATTCAGCCCAGGAACTTTGCCCCATCCCTGGAAACATTCACAGCCAGGTTGAATGGGGCTCTGAGCAATGTGATCCAGCTGAAGATGTCCCTGCTCATTACAAGAAGGTTGGAACATCCTTCTTGGACATCTAAAGTTCCCTTCCAACCCAAACCAGCCTATTCTATGTTTCTATGACTTGCAGCAAGCATGGGAGCCCTGTTGGGTCAAGGAAAAGCTTTGTTGCAGAAAGATGCTGTGTAGATCAAGCAAAGAGCAGGCCATGGGCAGACTCTGCTTTGAGCACATGCATGCTGGGGATTCAATGTCCTTTGCTGAGCATGACCCACCATCCGTTTGGTAATGACAAGGTGCAAATGCTGTCAACCTCGACACAAAGCTCTGAGTGTCTTAATGTAGCTCCAGTGGCCTGCACAAACCAAGTGGAAGAATGATGAGAAGCCCCAGGCAGCATGAAATCCACAGACACACAGTGCTAAACCGAAACACCGCCACGCTGCTAATGCAGATGTCAAAACAAAGTGTGAGCTCTGGGATTCATCTTTTGCCAGTTCAGTGCAAACAATTTGGCTCACGGAAATGAAGCGAGGAAGTCTAACTTCAAACATGTCCAGGGAATGAGTGGGAATGTGGATGACATCCAGCTCTTTTGAACTTGGTTGATGTTCGCAAAATGAGGGACTGATAGTCACTGGGTAACTATGGAGGACACCGGTATTCATTGTGCTGCTCATCTAGAAGGTGTGACTGGTGTAATAACACATCTCCTGGTGATGAAATGAACATGAAAGGGTATTTAATGCATATTATTGAACCCCAGCCTGGTTTGTGTTGGAGGGGACCTTCAAGCTCCTCCAGCTCCAACCCCTGCCATGGGCAGGGACCCCTTCCACTGGAGCAGCTTGCTCCAAGCCCCTGTGTCCAACCTGGCTTTGAGCACTGCCAGGGATGGGGCAGCCACAGCTTCTCTGGGCACCCTGTGCCAGCGCCTCAGCACCCTCACAGGGAAGAGCTTCTGCCTAAGAGCTCAGCTCAGTCTCCCCTCGGGCAGGTTCAAGCCATTCCCCTTGGCCTGGCCCTACAGGCCCTTGTCCCAAGCCCCTCTCCAGCTTTCCTGCAGCCCCTTTAGGCACTGGAGCTGCTCTAAGGTCTCCCCTTCAGGAGCCTTCTCCAGGCTGACCCAGCCCAGCTCCCTCAGGCTGGCTCCACAGGAAAGGTGTTCCAGCCTCTGTGATACACATCATTCTGACCTAGGTCTCTGATGTATGCACATCTTCATGAACTCTGGTGCATGTCATGTATAGCTGGTGGGGTGAACTGTCACTTCTGCTCAGCCCCCCAAAATTAAGCATGCTTGCTTATCCAAGTTTAACCACAGAATACGTCCTAGCGTGATGCTGACTGTCCTTCACGGATCATAGTCTGAAGTGTTATGGATGAGGGCATCAGCTAAAGCCATCTTAGAAAAAGCCCGCATTAAAGTGATCCTGACAAAATCACTCCATGGCAGCTCAAGTAACAGTTGACCTCCTTTTTCTGTAGCAGAAAGTCTTTTGCTGCCAATGAAGCCATGGGACAGACAGAGCTTTCATCCATTCAGATCCACTGACTGCAATTTGATCAGTCTTTTTGAGGACTCCAGGGTAAAACCTTCAGAATAGAGAAGATTTGTTGACTATTACCTCTCTCTTCCCATTATTTTGACTTTATGGATGCTCCTGCTGGAGTTGCAAGGTGGGTTAGTAGTAATGACAGCAACGTATTTCCCTTGTCAATGTGTTGTTCTCACAGTGGATGTAGTGGCAGTAAGCTGAGTTTAAGTCCTTACCCATTAGCTGAATACTCACTGACGCTACAGAAGAAATCTATATTGTAATAAGAAGCAGGCTATCCTAGTGCTGAAATCACACCAATTTCCACAGGAACAACCACAGTGATAGAATCTAGCTCAAGAAATGCAGTTGCACGTGTAGATTAGGGCCAGATCCACACGAATGGAGCTTCTCGCTGCATTGTTGGGATGGTTCAGCCACTGAAGTCAATCATTTCATCCTAACCATGAGGTTGGACCCCTTTTTTACCATACAAGCACTGTGATAGATTCTGTACTAACACAGTGCTTAACCCACAGCCTCACAGTCAAAGAAGCAAAAGCGACAGAGGACTTCATCTCAGTTCTTTGCCCTAAACATACTGCATGCCTTGTATTCTGTCAGGTGCTTTGAAACCTGGTATTACGAGTTCTGATCAAGAATTTACATCTACTTCATGCAAGCCAGTTGTTATCCTTGCAGCAGCACATGCCTGGATGAGCTCTAGTGAGTGAATTCGTGGGTGTTTGAAAACTGAGCCCTCAAAGAGGCTGTGAACAATGTGAAATCTCTGATGCTTGTTACTGCAGCACTGTGACGGGCCCATTTGGACAACCAGCAGTTTGATGGCATGATAGCTGTGTGCAGAATAAACAACAGTTCTCATGGTGACAAGAAAACTGTGCCTAGACGGATGCATCTTCCTCCTCTATTCACCTATCATCTGCTTTTCTTCCCTTTGGTAAACCAGCTTGTAATCCTTCTGAGATGAGCACTGTCTTTAGCAGGAGTCTGTGCAAGGCTCAGCCTATTTGTACTTATATCCTTGCTTTGGACTATATGGTACTAGTGTGACATACATAATACTCTCTATTGACAGGCAGATAAGAAGTTGCCTAGGTCTTCACTTGCTTGCACTATATCCCAGTTCAAGAATTATCTCACAGGTGAGCTCCCCTTCCAATCACATATGGTCCTGCCAGCAAGTCCCACTGTTATTTCCACGTGAATATAATATTAAGAAAACATTTACTGAAAGCTGTAGCTTAATTTAGCAGAATTTAGCAGCTGGAAATAACAAGGAGGAGCCAGCACCTTGCAAAGAGCCAGCACTGCACAGACCACCAGCAAGTGCTCCACACACCTCAGCTTGGAAAGCGATGAGGCAGATGGAAGTCATTATTTGGTTTTGAACAAAATACCATCTGGGGCCAGCATTTGCTGTCTGTTACTTCTGAGTAAATCCAGAGAAACTCCATTGTGTTCCTTAATAATCAGTCCTGGGACCAATCTTATTAAATATTTTCCTTAATGAACTTGGCAGAAAACAGGAGGTGTCTGGTCGTGAGATCTGCTGGTGACACAGACTTGAACGACTGTGTTGCTGTTGCAGAGGGGGATCAGAGTATGATAGGGGAAGAGCTGGGTGACATTGAAGGAAGGCTGAGTGAGAGAAATGGGTGAGTTTTAACAGTAAGAAATGGTAAGAGATTGCATTTAGACACTGAGGTGAAAGCTTGTTGGTTTGAGGTAACAACAGAGGAAAAAGGACCTGAATTATTCTGTCTGAGCAGAGTGACCTTAAGACTCACAGCATCATAGAATAGTTAGTGTTGGAAAGGACCTTAAGATCATTCAGTTCCAACCCCCTGCCATGGGCAGGGACACCTCACTCTGAACCATGGCACCCAAGGCTCTGTCCAACCTGGCCTTGAACACTGCCAGGGATGGAGCATTCACAACCTCCCTGGGCAACCCATTCCAGTGCCTCACCACCCTCACAGTAAAGAACTTCTTCCTTAGATCCAATCTAAATTTCCCCTGTTTCAGTTTGAACCCATCACCCCTTGTCCTATCACTGCAGTCCCTGATGAAGAGTCCATCCCCAGCATCCTTGCAGCCCCCTTCAGACACTGGAAGCTGCTCTGAGGTCTCCACGCAGCTTCTCTTCTCCAGGCTGAACAGCCCCAACTTTCTCAGCCTCTCTTCATACAGGAGGTGCTCCAGCCCCTGATGATCCTTGTGGCCTCCTCTGGACTTGTTCCAACAGTTCCATGTCCTTTTTATGTTGAGGATGTTAAGAACAACGACAATTGTAAAGTGTCTCAGCTACAGGCCTGAATAACTTTTGTGTAGAGATTAGAAGATGGACTTTTGTTCCCCTGTGTTTGGATGTGTTTGTCTGTACTGGGAACTGGGGGGAGGCGGGGGGGGTGGGGGTGGGGGTTAGTCTGAAGAAGAGAAGGCTCAGGAAAGACATTATCGCTCTCTACAGCTACCTGAAAGGAGGATGGAGATAGTAGGTGACTGGTCCCTGCTCCCAAGGAACAAGCAATAAAGAGGAAATTGCCTCAAGGGGATGTTTAGATTGTAAATTAGGAAAAATGCCTTCATAGAAAAGGTTTTCAGGCATCGGAACAGGCTGCCCAGGGAAGTGGTGGAGTCACCATCCATGGTAGCATTTAACAGACGTGTAGATGTGGCGCCTGGGGACACGGTTTGGTGGTGGACTTGGCAGCGCTGGGTTAACAGTTGGACTCAATGATCTTAAGAGTCTTTTCCAACCTGAATGACTCTGTGTTACTGCTATTGTATGAGCTTCTGTCTTCCAGGATGTTTGAGCCACGAGATAATTGAATCTCCACTTCCTATTGCAGGTTGTGGAAGGTGTGGGGTTCGATCAGAACATGCACAGACGAGAGACTCAGACCAAGATTTCCATGGGAGACTGCTTCCTAAATCATAAATAATTGCATTGCAGCAGTGCTTAAAGGTTCAAGAGAGAACTGGGGAGCCACTGTAGTAGGTACTGCACAGACACACACACGATATACATAACGGCAGGGGTTACAGACATAGCACATACATGTGTACCCTTTGATCATCCTGCTTGCTTTTGTCAGAGCTATCCAGCCTCAGCTGCACTCAGTTTAACTGCAGTCAAGCTCTGATGACAAACACATACAATCCTTGCCTTACAAGACTGGGGGAAGCAAGAACATTAGCAAATGTGCTCATTTCCAAGCTGCACAGCACAATGGTCCTTCTTGCATTCCAGTGCTGTTTCCTTCTCATTTCAGCCATGCAACATCTTGCCTTTCAGACCTATCCCTTAGCTTCAGCCAGCAGATTGACTCTTTTTCACAAGTGCTCCCAGTTTATAATTAGGGAATGGGGAAGAGAAAAGAGGCAATGCTGACCATGGTTAGCACATGCACCATGTGCCCCACTGAATGGAACAGCAGGGATGGTGCAACTTCTTAGTGCTACATGTGCTTCATCTCTTTCTGCACTACAGTTTCATTCTTCTGAGCATTGATGATTTTAGTTTTGGGTTTATTTTGCATTCCTGCATTTGCCAATGTTGATTGAGAGGTAGGGTTTCCAAATCTTACCATATGAACTGCTCAATGTCATCGTTTTGCTTTGAGGTAATGCACCCATGTAGGCTGCCTGAAGACAAGCAGTTTCAATTCCAGGCTCTGGAGCTGATCCACAGCATGACTTCTGTGGGACAAGGAAAACCAGAGCTAAAGTTAGCTCATTGCTCTTCTGCATGTCAAGGTTTCTGATTCCTCCAGGCTTCAAGAACTGTCTAAATGGGACTTTGGAAAAGCTGATGGCCTCCATATTGAGGTAAGGTGGGATAAGTCTTCTATTTGCAGATGGGTGGAAGGGAGGTTGGAAAGCCCTTGACAGCAATTCCCAAGACCTGTCTTGGGCCAGCCATCCTGGAGTCTTAGTATCCTTCAATGCAATGAGAATCTTTTGCATCTGGATTTGGGTTTTCTAGACAATGTGCTACCATGAAACTTCCCAACCTGCTCTTCTCAACCCTTCAGCTGTGGGAAGCCAGCTGTGAAAGCAATAGTCTCTGACTAATGGGGTAATTTGCGTGTCCCCTGATAGCTGAAAGCCTTTCCAAAGCACCTGAGGACAGGACTGACACAAAGGTATTTGGGTGTCTTGTTAAGGTGTCTTCAGGGCTCCTGTGCATGACAAAGAGAAGCCTCAATGTATTCGGACTTTCCACTAAGGTAAACTCTTTCTCCAGCTTATGTGGAAATAAGATTTGTGTCTCTCATTTCCTGGGTCTCCCTTCCTTTTGTTCGTGTTCTCCACATGTAAACCCAAGTAAGAATCTGTGATTATTGATCACAGGAGTTTGGACAACACAGACAGACTTGGTGCTTCCACTGCACCTTGAGAAAGTCACCTTCATATTTGGCTACCCCAGCAGTGGAACAAGAAGCCCAGTGCCAAGTGCATCATTACAACAATATATGACTGCTGAGATGAAGATTTCAAAGCCTGGACCAAGACACTATGCTGAGATTGTACAGTGCTGGCTAGAGAGATGGGGATACAGTAAAATGGGTATCACGACACAAGCCATCATGTGATGCTCTCCAAAAAGTCATCAAGATACAAGTTTACCTCCCCATCCTTAGGAATATTATTCCTTTTCTGTATTTTAAGGTGAGCTCCTATTTCAGAAGCATGTTTAGCTCAGGTAGGCTGTTCTGCATTCCTGAAGTCCCAGTGGTCAGACTTACAGGGATGACCATGCTGGGGCATGACTAAGTCATCTGGATAGTATGCGGAAAAGCTCATTGACACTTAGCTAGCACCTTGTTTTCAGGTCTTCCTGCACTCTCCAATCTCCACAGTTTCTCATCAACTTTGAGCTTAGACAATGCACAAATATCCATGCTGCAGCCAGCATATGCAAGGATTTGGAAGAGTGGTGAAAGGAAGAAGACAAGAAAGCATGAAGCACAGGTCCTTAACTTGGAAGGCAGTAATAGGGATAAGAAGGAGACAGACGAGAACTGGAGATAAGGGGTTAGATAGATCACTGAAAAGACCTCTGGGGGGAGGAGGAAGAGGGGAATAAAAGTTAAACCAAATAAAATGAGGAAACCTGCTTCTGAATGTTCCCTGGGGAGTGTCTTAACCCCAAGTACTGGCTATGGGATAGATGCTCCATAGCAACATCCCATTTCCAGCCTACATGCTGCGGGATTTACAGCTCCACACTGAACAATCCAATAACTACAGCTGTTTGGCTCCATGAAGTAAGCTAGGGACAGTTTTCCAGCCGTGAACACCATTGGCACAACGTGTTTCATGTCCATAGAGATGAACTTCCTTACCTTCCTTCTCAGGTAGCTTGGTGTTGGATCCCAATTTGCTGGGCCAGTCTCCTGAGCCTGAAAGTTCTTATTGGCTTGGGAGTCATGGCCAGGATCATTTCAATATCCTTACAAATCTACTGATTAGACTGCCCTGGAGCTTGAAATTCCCTTCTCCCACACGGACATGGCCCTTCTGGAATGCAACTGAGCTCTTCAGGGATGCAGGATGGATACAGCACATAAGATACCTGCCAAGATAGCTTTTGCAACGGGGTCCCTGAAAACACCATTACGTTGGTTGCCTCCCCATTGACCTACACCACTTCACTCACTACCACAGGACAAACAGACAGCAGCTCCTGTAAGCCAGGAAGACGGAGTCACTCACCAGCCTTTGCACATTGAACATCTGGTTGTTGATAGGGGAATGAATAAGCTTGAGGACTGATGTGAACCAGATTGTTTGCGCTCCATCCAGAAATTCCTCTGCAAGCTCCCAGTGTCGACTTTTGGCTTATCTTTCACATATACACAGCCTCTCTGGGCACTTTCTGGGAAACCAGGAGAAGTATGGATTTGCACCAGCCAAGAAGAAGGATTTACCATGCTCATTGTGCTATGCTTTCATCTGAGCAGGCAGGTTTGGGCTTGATTAAGGACACGCTCCTCCATGTCACTGGAGTGAGGAGAGTCACTCTCCCAAGCTCCAAAGCAAGTGGAGCAAGAAGGGGAGGAAAGGACCATGGAAAGGACCATGGAAAGGACCCTGCTTCTGCAGCAGATGGGGAAGGAACTTGGGGTAGGAGGGAGATGGAAGAAGGCCAGCTCAAAAGTTGCTTATGAAGCCCCAGGACGTTCTTGCTGTTGTACCTTGTTCACTGTGACCAAGGGCTGGGATTCAGCATTTGCATCCATCCTATCTGCAGTTTCACTCGACCCTGAGGATTACTGCAGAGCACAGTGTGGCCAATAGGTTGCTATTGAAACCCAGTTCTTCTCTGAAGGTGAGGCAGGTTTCTTTCTAAGACCTCTTCCCTCAATAACAAGTGAATAAAGAAATTCTGGCCCAACGGGAGGAAATACCAGGTCTGACACCCTGTCTCCATCTATTCACAAAGAAGATGGGCCTAAATTCTGCAAAATCCCCTGTGCAAATCTGCCCCATTTTCCCCTCCATGATGTTTTTTGACACGTTCAAATGATAAATCTGAGAACAGATACATTGCTTTTAAAAATACTTTACAATTTACTTGAGTGCTGGTTGGGTGAGTTTCATCATTCACAAATACCAGTAAACAGGAAAAATGGGGTTTCTCTTTCTTTAACCAGCCATCCTTGGCTTGACTTACACATCTCAGGACCTCTGGAATGACCACTGAGTAAATGGGTGCTCAAAAATGACTGCCTAGGTTCCTCCTAACTGAGGCATAAAGGGAAGCAATTCCAGGGAAAAAAATCCATCATGGGCTGCTGAGTTTATCAACAGCATTATGTGTGTCATCTGTAGAGGGCAAGAGCCACAGCCAATCTATAACAATCAGGCCACCACATTCGGATCCTTGGTACCCTACACTGACACTCTTTCTTTCCCTGCTCTGTCTTCCACACAGCTGTAATTTGTTCCCTGATTACTCATGGTTGTTTATAATGACTTCTCAACATGAAGTCTTGGCCCAGGATTTCTATTATGTTCTACTCTGGCCCAAATAAACCAATAAAGGCTTTTTTTTATTGCAAAAAGAACAATATCTTCCATTTAGCATTGTATAGTGAAGATACTGAGCAGACCTGGCAAGAAATCATGAGGTTCATGAGCAAGGATAATGCAGGTTAGATATAAAGAAAGACTTGCTAGCAGAGATCAGGACTCTGGAATCTGAGGTCTCTGTGGTCTTCAAGACTGCAGGCTGTTAAGCACCATCTCTTTAACTAGATATTTAAGGCAAGACTCTGCTGGGAACAGCATGGTTATAGTTTATCCATTTTTGGTCCAGGAAGACAAGCCAAGTAATGTTTCAAGATGCTTTTTGGTTTTATTCCTGTATAGTTTCAAAAATTGCCTTAGGGGCTAGCACATGGCCTTGGCTTCTCCCATAAAGGAGTGCATGAACATATGCTGCTCTTTTGGGAAGTCTGGATGAAGTTGAGAGAATGGGAACTGTATATCTTGTTTTCTGAAGAGCATCTCTAGGCCATCTTCAAGACCAGATGTGTGAGCCGTAGAGATGGTCATGGTGCAAGAGCAACCTTTGTGTGTGCAGAGGCCTCAGTGTTGAGCTCAAGGGCAATGATGCTCAAAAGCTTAGTGTGCCAATGGTTGCACTGTATGACTCCAACAGCCATATTCTGCCTTCCAATGCTAAGGAAATGCTAAGGGTTTTTAACCTCAAATCGCAACAGAGGGAAAGAATTGAGGTTCCAGCATTATGCCCTTTTGGAATTGCTAATGGAGGAGCCAGGAGGGAAGGAAAATCATCCCATTCAATGCATGAAAGAAGACCATGGAGACTGAACGACCTCTTGAGTCATCTGGTCAAAATGTTGCTGTCTCAGGTACCCTGCCACATATTCCCATCCACATCTTTAATACTACTAAAAAACTTTTCCAGAATGGAATTCCTCTGATGCTTTAAAGCCAATTGCTAATTTTTCCACTTCAAAAGTAGCCGTGGCCCCAGTTTACATCCATTTGTATTCATGCCAACAGAGACCTGCAATTTAAATACCACTTTCTCCCTCCTGCATCATGCGCAGCATCCAGAGCTTTCCTCTCCCATCCACCCCTTACAAGGACTTTGCTCTTTATATTATTTGAGAAACTCAGATTTGGTGCCTAAAGTTGAAAAAACCCAACAAAATAGATATGCCAACAGGTCATTGTTGACAAAACTGACATTAACATAATGTCATATAAAAGTAGCTCATTTTCTCATTAGTATAATCATAACAATTCCATTTCCTTCCTTCCTGTTCACACCCTCTCTAAGGTGAAAGCAAAGGTTTCTGTAATTACTATCACCAAGCCCAAACAACTCTAAAGAAGTCAAATCTGGCATGCAAAACATCTTCACTAACCATATCTTTCAATAGATTATTGCATATTTCACATACAAACACCCACACCCGCACAGGAATGCCCTTTTTAACAGTACTTGATGAGTCTCCCCCAGTGCCAAAAGAATGAGTAAAAGAAGCTGGAAGATTCCTTTGGATCATGGGGTTGAGGAGACACAATCCAAGAAATGTCGATGTTGAAAGACAGAAAGAAGTGTCAAGTCAAAGTAAGGTGGCTCCTGGAAATGCCGTCTAATAGCATAAATCCATACATCATTATATATCCTGAAGTGCATTCAGGCTCAGACTGTGGTTGCTGATCTGCTCTCATAATGCAGATGGGGAAGAGGGCAGTAGCCAAGTCCTGTCTGTAACACAGCAGTTTTCAGGAAGGAATGCAAGTACAGAATGAAATCAACCCAACCTTGAGGAGGCAGATTGGATGGGATTCATCTCATTCAGTGTCTGCAGTGGAGAAGTCTCCATCCCAGCTGGAAGTCCTGAGCTCTCTTTCTAGTTGAAGGAGAAACATGGCCATGTATAGCACAGAGATGGTTTAATCTGTTGTAAATATCTACTTGAGATGAGTCATATCCTTCAAGTGCCTGCTTCCCTCCATTGGCTGCAAAGAGTCCAAACATATAATTATTGCACCATAAATATATAGGGTGGGATTTATAACATGTATTTTACATATACAAAGTACATGCTCTCTTCTGAAAGAGAAATCTAGGTCTCCAGTCAAGTCAATGGTACAAAATATGGTTTTTTGCATCAATGGACTCTTAGGGGTCCAATGGAGTTTTGAGCTGCATTTTGAGTCAATAGAGTTTTAGAGGGCAACCCAGCCAAGCAGATAAAGATTTTGTACATATTGTTTATCATTTACTTAATTTACCTAGTCTCTTATTGCTCTTTATTCTCAGTACTGACTAGGTCTCCATTCACTGTCATAGAAGCCTCAGTGTTCAATGGAGGGATGAATACCTACACTGAAAACATTTGCAGTTATTTAAGATTAATCCCATTGCTGAAGTTAGGTGAGATGGATTCCCACAATGATATGGTGCTTTTCCCTTAGGGCCCACAAACATTTACTACATCCTATACCATGTTTTAATGATCAAGCTTGGTCCACGCACTGTTTCTGCGTCCTAGCTCAGAAGAGGTAAAACTGGCATCTCTCACAGTACAAACCCCTGGAGCATCACACTGGGATGCAGCTGATGGGAAATAGATCCAAGTTCTTACGGAGTTTCAGATTTCCTTAGAGATTTGATGTACTAAGACTGATGTCAGAAAATCTGGCCCCAGCAGAGTAAGGGATGTTTAGAAAGTTCACAGGCTTTGGCAACAGTCCTGATGACTAGACAATGGCTTCAAAGCATCTTTACAGTATTAATTAGCACAGCCTTAGCTGAGACATGGTAAATGCTTGTTTCAGGGGGGTGAATTATGAAGTGAAAAGCTTCATTTTGGACTGCTGTGACTCAAGCCACTTCTACTTTGTATTGGGAAGTGCAAGCAGCACACACAGCCATGGCTGGATCTCATGACTGAAGGTTCTTGGCCATCCAGAACTTGAATCAAGCAAGGCGTTATGATAGCATCACTCCTACTTCTGGCTCCATCACCTCCACAGCCACTGGCTGGGCAGGCACATGCTCCTGAGTCACTTGAAGCAGCTGTGGTCAGACAGCTGGATCAAGCTGAACGTGTTTTTTCCACTTCCAGACACTCTGTGAAGTCCCATCTGAACACCCATTTGATGGGGAGCACGGCATGGAGCATGCATATCTCCAAGACACAGATGCAAGAGGTTTGAAGATCAGATTGGAGGTGTTTCAGGACAAAGTCATAGGCCACAGGACATTCCTTCTTAAGCCATGGCTGCATTATTTCATATTCATACCTTTCTAACAGAAAGCCAGAGGAAAGGCTGTGCTAATCTCAAACCTCACAATTCATGGGGCTGATGGATTAGGCCTGACACGCCAGCAGGTTTGATTGGGTCATGGAAATATCCACTGAAAGCCAATTGAGCACATCTGATTTGGCAATAATAATCACAAAAAAATAAGGAAAAAGAAGAAAAAAACCCCAAACATTTGCTGCATATGAACAGAAAAAGTTGCTTTGTTTTATATGCTGAGTGGGGTGTCGCAGTTTATAGCAGAGAGACAGAAAACATATGTGAATCATCATGTAGATTATATTTATATTGCCTAATGCTCAGGTTTGTTTGGTTGGCATTAACAACAACTCGTGGCTTCCTTTCCTATAATGCTGGTTTACTTTTAATACAATCTTGCATTCACATCATCTCAGCCAAGCATTCTCCTGGGGAGGAGCCGAGGGCAAGGAAGGAAACCTCTGTGAAATGCATTTCAAATGTTCTCCCTCCCTCGTGCAGGGGTTTTATTTCTCTTTTTTCCCTCTTATAAATCAACAAATAAGTAAATGCAAGATGCCCATTAATTGCTTTAGACAAAAAGGCAGGCAAGAGGCTAATAAATGCTTGCATTGGTTTTCCTTGCTTTCAGCACTGTCGCCCTGGGTTGTGCTTGGCGTGCAGTGGTACTCATACTGAGAGCTGGTAATGGGTGCCAGTATATACATTTGGGATTGAAAGATGGTTTAAGATCACTAGAAGGATCAACTTTGTCCTTCTCAGTGGTGATAATGTTTGGAGTAGTGGGTGGGACAACAACTGGGAGAGAATGGGGAAAAGGATGTGGAAAAAAGGGGGTTTTGGGGACTTTACGGGGTCTGAAGTCAAGTTTGTTTGTAGGAATTTGGGGTACATCACATGAGGATGGTTCATCTTGCCAGACAATGTTAAACCCTTGGTCATAGCAGAAGTTCCTCAGCTGCAAATACAAGGCCAGCAAGGTGGCTACACGAGCTTCTTGCTATAAGTAAGGAGCCATGTAAAGGAAAGGGCATTGATCTTCTGTATCACAGACTTCACACATGCTGCAGGAATTAACTAGAAGTCATCAACCACATACAAGTGCGATGGAGCAGAGATGGCTGAACATCAGGGCACAAAACAGTCATTGATCATAGGCCTACCACAGTCTGATAATATTGGATGTGATGCCTTAGGAGCTACCTGCAGATCCTCCCTTCATGTTCCTGGCATTGCGTTTGACTGGGGAAAGCAAAAACTGGTAGGGAACAGGGTTCTCACAAAGTGACTGCTGGAACAAGCATGCTGAGGTTCTTACCATGCATAGGAGAGCAACTAGGTCCTAGTGCCTTGGTTAGACTTCATGGTACATCACCCAGCTGTACCATGGAAGGCTGTTTTGGAGAGCTGTTTTGAGGCCATTCTCTAAGCCAGACTCATTATGCTTACAAAATTCAGCTCTTGGCTCTGAGTAACTACCGAACAGCTCAGAACATGATGGACTTTGAGTCTGGGAGGCTGAAGTGCCCACAGAGAGTGAAAAGAAAACCCATGGCTGCCTTTCAATGTGTCTTAGGGCTGCCCTGGAAGGTCACACCTTGAAAATCTTCCACTTCTAGATATTTTCAAGGTATCATGAAGGATAAAGATGGAGGACACATCAAGTTTCGTCCAGTCCATCCCACTGTATGCAAGCAAGACCAGTTCTCACTCATTCCAGGCTGCTGATACCAATGACCTGGGAACTGCAGCCTTCCTTTGAGGGTGATGAAGAATGATCATCTGTAGATGGTGGGGCAGATGGAGATGTAGGAGAATCAGGAAAAGTAAGAGATTTTTCCCGGAGACATTCACTTATCCATCCAAGTGTTTGGATGCCAGATCCTGCATTCGGTGTCTCCTTACATCTGTTCTTCTCTCAAGTCAGGCATTAGTTTCTCCTAATTTCATTCGTGCTGACGGGAGCAATGAAATGGGTTTGTCTCCTATAGCAAGACCTGCTCCATCACCCTCTTCCTCAAAACCATGGGAAACAAAAGCAATTGCCTTTAATCTCCCAAGCCCAATCAATCCCCATTGCTTCTCCTCCATTACACAGATGTCAAACCAGCTGCGGTAGGAGCTGAAAATGGGCTTTGCATTATGTCCAGCTGTTAGGCAAATCATGGAATAGAAAAGACCACATTTGGGATCTTTTTTGCTTTTCAGTGCTGTCAGTCAGATGAAACAGCAGGTCCCTAAAATAGTTATGAATAACCATTAGCAGGAGAAGACTTTGAACATGTTCCTTGTTTATACATTTGCTGGAGGGTCTAAATCCTGGTAGAGCTTAGAAAAATCCACCGTTTTCACTAAGCTTTCAACTCTGCTTGGGCAAGAGCTCTGCAGCACAGGATAATAAATAAATGTCATGCCACATGTATACACATTTGCTTCCAAGGCTGTTTTCAATTTCTCCTTTCAGGCATGTTTTGCCCTGATGGTTCCCTTTGCTGGCTATATATATAAGAACCAGCTTCAGCACGTCTCTGAAAGCTTTCCAAACAGAAAGCTCATTCATGTCCTCAGCTCTGAGATGAGTAACAGTCTGCAGCCATGTACCTTAGGAGCCATAAAGAAGAATGGATGAGATTGGAAAAGCTCATGTTCCCGTTTCCACCGTGTTTTTTCTTCATGGGAATGATATTCTGGAGGAACAAAGGGGTTGGAAGCAATGCCAGCAGAAGGGCCCTGGAGAGTCAAGTCCCCGTATCTCCAAATTTAGCAGTTTCAGCCTAATCTTGTTATTTTTGCTACCACCTCACTGCCCACATCACGAGCTGAGTCCACAATATATGCAGGACCAGTATATTGATTTGACCTGAAGAGCTAGGCTCCCTAAAGAAGAGGGTACTATAGCAACAAGTGCTGGACCTGCTCACATCACCCACCTTGTCCTCATCATTAGGACAGCTCTTAGAAACACTGCATGACCTTCACAGGTTTTCCATGTGGGCTGCTGCTGGTAGATGTGTCCTTTGGTTCATGGCATCAAGTGGTGTGGCATGGCCATGGTCCATGGCAACAGACCTCAGGTCTATTTCGTGCTTATGTCCTCAGCACGGGGCTGAAACAGAAACTGAGACTACTAAACACCTTGCAGCAGATTAGTTCTAAACCCACCGATTTGAAGCCCTTGAAAACACTTTCTTGCCGTGGTCTATGTCAGATTGAAGTGACACTCAGAGAAAACACAACACAAACCCTCAGGGACACCGAACATACTCTTGATGCTGATGAATTTTGAACATGTTTTACCTGCAGTGCAAGCAGAGACACAGAATCATAGAACCATAGAATGGTTTGGGTTGGAAAGGACCTTAAGACCATCCAGTTCCAACCCCCCTGCCATAGGCAGGGACACCTCACGCTAAACCATGGCACTCAAGGCTCTGTCCAACTTGGCCTTGAACACTGCAAGGGATAGAGCATTTACCACTACTTTGGGCAACCTATTTCAGTGCCTCAGCACCCTCACAATAAAGAACTTCTTCCTTATATCTAACTTATACATCCTTGCTGCCACCTTGCATGCTGTCAAACATGGTGTCCATCCAAAAGTGGCAAGCTTGATATTCCCAATGCGTGTTAGGGGAGTGATCAGATGGAAGCTTATTTGTTGTAATCTGGTTTTGTCTTCTGATCTTGGCCAGGCTTTCCCTTAGAACAATTTCCCCTTCCCATTTATTTAATTACTTTAACAATAACATAGCAATAAAGCATTCTGGAGTGAGTTTTATCAGACCATTAATACACAGCATAGGTGGGTGAAGGCAGAGGCCACAACGCAGCACCCCCCCTGCAAGGCACATAATAATGGGGCCCATAAAACACACTCCTTTGTGTCTTCTGGCTTCGTTGTGAAATGGTTTCCAGATTTAAAACCCCTAAAGAGAATCTTTTAGGGGATCTACATTCATTAGGTAACATCAAAAGCACCAGTAAACATAGGAAATGGGAGCTGCCATTTCGAACTCACAGAGACATAGATCAGTGGGGGGGGGTTAGTAACATTTTCTTTCATATTGGCCCACCCCAATTAAAAGAAGAAAGAAAAATGGGGAAAAAATTAGCTAGCAGACAGAACTGAATACACCAAAAATTATGTTGCTTTCAGGAGCTCGAGATCTCCTTTTGCTTCCTGCCTAGTTCTTAATCCTTTTGTTGAACTGTATGTGTAAAAGAAGCAGGAAGAAAATGAGACCTTGGGGATTAGGAACCACTGGCCACAGCTGGTAAGAGTGTAGATCAATTTTGGGTACCTCAGAGTTTTTGGGTGCCCATCCTGACTAACTTGAAGGTGGCTTAACCTCCACATTATTAACTCCATTGCTTTGCTACGTCCCACATTGGGCACTTGAAGATCCCATAGATTCTGTCTCTGTTTCACCTTGTTTCAGTTTCTTTTCTTTTAACACATCCATAGCAGGGTGGTTCAGTAAATTCCTTCAGATGGCTCTTATTTTCATCATATCCTAGCTTCTTGTAGCTATTTTCCTTGCATCTGGTGCTCATCATGGGCAGAGACACAACAAACTTGCTGGAGTACAGCTCTGTTGTGGGGTGGTCTGGAATTAGAGACCTTCTGCTTGCAGTGTCCTTTGGTACCAGTTCTGTTCCTGAAAGCACCTGGGCTGTCTTCTGATTCCTAACCTGGAAAGTTTCACCAGGAAGGGAAGGGAGGAAAAGAAAGGACAGCTTTTTGCTTCGTCAGTGGGCTTTGGATAGCTGGGAACAAACTCTGCTTGACTGTCTACAGGAGAACCATGAATCCCCCATTTGTGGGACTCACTACCAGTAAAATGATTGACAGCAACCATTTTCCATCACATCATCTTCTCTCTTCTATTCTATTACATAAGTAATATAAAGGGTTCCTCAGTCTGGGGAAATAGATACTATGGGGGAAATAACCTATGCATTAATAGTATATATAATCTCTCTGTGTATGTAGATGACCTGTAGATGTCCATGGTCACAAATAGGTGCTTGAAGACTATACCATCTTCAAGTAGATGGCTAAAATGATCCACCATCAGTTTTCTAATGCAAGTGTATGAAACCAATCAGACAACTTGAACTCTGGAATTGCCTCTTTGTCAACATGGACAATGAAGGGAGTTTACTGTAAGTAGCTCAGATTGCAAACACATCCTCTACACGTGGAAACGTGGATGTCAGTAATATTACCCTTACTTAATCCCTGCCCAAGCTCTTCCTGAGATCCCCTGAGATTCCAAAAGAAGGCCAGGTAACAAGAAAACCTGTTGTGCAGAAGAACCCCATTTGTAAAATAAGGCTGGTAACGCTTTCTCTCTCCCCTTCCATGCTTGCCCTGTTAATCAGTGCTAGAGATTCTGGTTTTATTCAGGATATAGTTCCTTGTATACCACAGCCTTAACCCTCATTCAGGGTACCAGCTTCTCCTCTAAGTCCGTTTCTCTCCAAAACCAACGATGGTGGAAGCCATGCCTTAGGATTCATATCGACACCTTGGCCTGCCTTCATCCAGGTTCAAATCACAAAGGTGGTTTGACCCAACAGTGAGTGAAAAGGGGGTGTAGTGTCTCTAACCTCAAGCTACTGTTCAGTGAGGAGCATTTGGGATCATCTTTAACTGTCCTTACTAAGGAGGATGTGGTCCCATGGAGCTGGGAAGAAGAGGAACAGTTTGGACCATAATCTTGCCTTCATAAAGGGATGCTGATAGCACAGCACTACACAACCGGTTTCACCAAAACATAATGCCAGCAATGTCAAAGTATAAAGATGCTTCTTCTGGACTATGCTGTAAAAAGCCGATTAGTGATGAAGAAACTTTGCTGGATGCCTCTGCTGCTCTCCTGTGCTGTAGGACACTCATCTCTTCTGTCCTAAGAGAGGGCTGTATTTCTTGAGCATGAAATATTGTGTGGATTGGCAGGAAAACCAAGTCACAGAATCATAAAACAAAGAGGGCTGGAAGGATGAGGAGAGGTCATGAAGGCCTTTTCTTTGCCTCAGGGCAGGATCAGTTTGTTCCTAAGCCATTCCTGACAGATGTTTGTCTAATCTGTTTTTAAAGACCTCAATTGGTTCAAGGATCACAGCCTCCCCAGGCAATCTATGCTGGTGCTTAACTGGCTTTACTGTTAGCAACTTGCCTCTCAAGTTTAACAGAAGTCTCCCAGGGCTCCATTTAAGACCATGACTTCATGTCTTGCTCCCTGAGGATACAGAGAAGGCCTTATTCCCTTCCTCTTTACAACCCTTTTTATACAGTCAGAGATTGCTGAGGGCAACCCTGAATAACCCCCTCCTACTGTGTATTTGATGTACACACTGTTGACCAACTTCAGAGGAGCTCTAATGCATTCCTGTGGGGTTTATGCTCCCTTATGGGATGGCTAAGTTCAGTTCTTCTGCTGTCCCACTCCTGGCCAGTAACAGTGCCACAAAAGCTGGGAAGCTTTACTGCCTGAGGGCTTGTGACAATGGGGCACTATGAAAGGCTTGGGAAGTATACATGCAGTGGGTCCCTTGGGGTGGTGATGTTTGCTCTTAGCCCTACATGTCCTGAGAGTGTTAACATCACCTATCTCCTCCCCAGAGACCTACAAGTCCCAGCATCCTTGCAGCCCCTTTCTGGCACTGGGAGCTGCTATGAGGTCTCCACGCATCTTCTCCAGGCTGAACAGCCCCAGTGTTCTCAGCCTGCCTCCATATGGGAGCTGCTGCAGCCCCTGAGCATCCTCATGATCTGTCTCTATGAGCACTTCCATATTCCCTAGACATAACTGCAGCTCATGTGCCCGTAGCCACATGTCCTTCTGTGATGAAAGGCTGAGTCAGCAAAACCTTGAGGAATCCCATTACATTTCATGATGGAAAAAGCAACCAAGCCTTGCTACCAGGTCCCAAAGACAGGCAATAATACATGAGATGGATTGAGGCCAACAGCTGCTCCTGTTCCTCCTCTCTGCGATGGCTCTCGCCTTTCAGAGCAGCCATAGAGTATTGCCTCACAGTGAACATAATCCCCTTCCTTCCCTGCTCCTCTCCTCTCAAGAGGTTGGTAGCCTTTTGGTATCAGCTCACGTTACCAGGCAGGAGGCTTCCCTCCTGCTCCCAGACTGCTTCTTCACTTCAAAGGCCAGCAGGGAGTAGGAAGCACAGCAGAGGCCACATTCCTGCCATCTATCTGCCTTACAGCCAGGTCTCCACACTCTGTTTTCCCTGTCAGGGGTACTCGCAGCCCCCTCCAAGACCTCATCTTGCACTTGGGCATGTAAAATGGTTTCAGAAGAGAAAACAAGAGCTTGTACCCAGGAAAGGTCAGCATCATCTCCTAAGTGATGTAGGCTTTAGCTCTAGTAGGAGTTAAAAGCCTGTGCCATTTACCCTTATGTCTGCACTGCAACTCATCACTGTGCATGGAACAAGAGAACAAAAGCTAGTGCTCCTGCAAAGTGCTAGGAATGGGGAACTCAAAACACTCTGGTATGAGACCAAAATGCAAACGTGGGACAAAAATGCACCCCTCAGATAACTGTAGCATCATAGAATGGTTTGGGTTGGAAAGGACCTTAAGATCATCCAGTTCCACCCTCCTGCCATGGGGGAAGGAGACCTCACACTACACCATGTCACTCAAGGCTCCTTCCAACCTGGCCTTGAACACTGCCATTGATGGAGCATTTACCACTTCTTTGGGCAACCTGTTCTAGTTTCTGAGATCCCTCTAATAAAATCCAGTGTGATTGCAGCTCAGTCAATGGAGGTGGAACCACATTGCTTTATTCACAGCAATTCAAGAAGCATCACTATGAATAACATGCAATGAAGGTACCAAAGCTTTCTGCCTCTTGTGCAAGGACAAAGGCTGTGCTGTCTGTAAGGCATCTGTGCTTCTTGAGCTCAGAGCTGAGGGAGGCAGTGCTTTCTGATTGCCTGCTTTTATAGTCCAGCTGGTGCCACTGGGATTCATTTAACAGGTCCAGCATTAACTTGTGGGGAAGAACAGAGGTGCCACAGCTGATTTTATCAAAACAAACTGTAATGAGAAGGGAAGTGAAGTCATTGCTCCATTCCATTACAGACACTTTCCCACTGCCATTAGCTTTCTCATGCTTCCTTCTGGTTTGTAGTGGGTGAAGGTTTTTTGTCCTTGCTCTTACTGATACCCCATGGAATCCCCATGGTGCCCACTCCATAGAGCTGGGTTAATAAATGTTACCAGTGATGCTTTGTGCTGGGTTGAAACACCATCCTGTGCACCAAGACATGGCACATGTGGTGCCTTGTCCTATAAGCAGCAGGAGCTCTGCCCACCCAAGAAACTGGTCACCATGCTAGTGAGTGATGTCCAAAAGTTCAACCACTCTGGAAGAGGGGCTTCTGGAGTCATCACTGTTTTCTATACCAGTTCATGAAGGGTGTTGGAGACATTTCAAGGCCAGGTTGGACAGAGTCTTGGGTGACATGGTCTAGAGTGAGGTGTCTGGGTTGGAACTGGATGATCTTAAAATCCTTTCCAACCCAAACCATTCTATGATTCTACGATTTATGGGCATGGAAACACGTTCACCTGTGGTTTGGGATCTAGTAGAGGCCAAGAACCATTCCCAGTGAGCAGTCCAGATGAAGGTACCTGCTCAGACTTAAGAACAAGGATACAAGCTCTTCTATGCCAGATGGCCTCAGAGTCACAGGACAATCTTGGGCATGTTTGATTTATTTGCACAGTCACAACCATTGAGTTGAGCCCTTGCTGTTTCAGGCACCCTTTCATGCAGTCTTCCTTAGAAACACATTGAGCTCAAGAGCCCATGTTTCTATAAAAAGAGTGGTTGACTTGTAAGGAGCACTGTGAACTTCTTATCAGTCCTGAGTCTTTTGTTAGAAAGGAATTAGTGTGTGAAGAAGCAAAACCATAAGGAACAATTACAGAGGGAAGGGATCACAAAAAACTACGATGCAGATCTTAAACTCATGGAATCATAGAGAGTCCAGCGCAGGGCAACTAGGATGATTAAGGGAGTGGAGCATCTCCCTTATGAGGAAAGACTGAGGGAGCTGGGTCTCTATAGTTTGGAGAAGAGGAGATTGAGGGGTGACCTTATTAGTGTATATAAATATATAAAGGGGGAGTGTCACGAGGATGGAGCCAGGCTCTTCTCAGTGGCAAACAATGATAGGACAAGGGGCAATGGGTACAAACTGGAACACAAGAGGTTCCACTTAAACTTAGAAGAAACTTCTTCTCAGTGAGGGTGACGGAACACTGGAACAGGCTGCCCAGGGAGGTTGTGGAGTCTCCTTCTCTGGAGACATTCAAGACCCGCCTGGACACGTTCCTGTGTAACCTTATCTAGGTGTTCCTGCTCCAGCAGGGGGATTGGACTAGATGAGCTTTTGAGGTCCCTTCCAATCTCTAACATACTGTGATACTGTGTGACTTGGTTTGGAAAGGACCTTAAAGCTCATTGGGCAGGGACACCTTCCACTAGAGCAGCTTGCTCCAAGCCCTGTCCAATCCAGCTTCTTACTTTCAATTCTTACATTAAGCATAACATCAGCGTAGAAGTTGATGTTATTTAGCCTTGCTTTGACCACATAATAGTAAACCTAGTGTCTGCCTTCTCATTTGTATCAATGCAGCTGTCTAGTAGCCTTTAGCTGATTAAAAATACCTCCCAAAAACTGAAACATTGCTCTTCTGTTGCTGACCTTATCTCCATTTTGAGGTGGGGCTGGGGGTTTCCCTCCATGAGAGCACAAACCACATCAATGGCTGGGATTTTCTGGCTTATCCTTGCCTTTTCAAAGGATTTTGGTTCAAATCCCGTGATGTAAATGTCCCAGGTCATGACTGAAGCTCCCACCACACTTGACAAGGCACAGGCACATAATACAGTGACAGCCCTTACCCTGAAGAGCTTTTGCAAAGGTTCTGAAGCTGGTGGAGGATACATGGAAGAGAATAATTGCCTAACACTATTATTAGTTGCATTACCCACCAGTTTAGGGCAACTCTTCTGAAGATGCCATGGGAGCTGGTGTGTGTGTGCCTATGTGCAGTTGTATGAATCCAAAGTGGGATTCACGTCTCCCAAGTGCACATGGACATTTGAGCCTCACCAGGCTTTGGCTGCATCTTCTGCTCTGACTCAGCCTCTTTCTCTCCATTCATCCCTGTGCCAAAATCTGCATTCTTGATGGTTGCCAAACACGCGATAGGAACATCTGCCTGCCAGAAAGGCACCTGTGTGGGGTCTGCTGCTGCTGCTTCTCCATGAGAGCTGACAGCCCTTGGGGCTTGGAAGGGGTGCCCAGATCCTCATTGCCCTCCCACTATTCACTCTTCCTCTGTAGACCCAAGGTCTGCGCTGTCCTCCATGGCCATAGCACTTTCCCACTGCTTCCAGACTCCTGTGTAACCTCGGACGGAGCCCACATCTTCACGTGTGGGAGCATTGCTTTATCTCCTCTCTCTCTTTTCCATCTCCCTTTCTCATTTTCATGGCTCAAAAGCTTCCATGCACCACAGTGGGAGAACTGAATCAATGAATCATAGAATGGTTTGGGTTGGAAGAGACCTTCAAAGCTCATCCAATTCCTACCCTAATGAGCAGGGATGTCTTCAACTAGACCAGGCTGCCCAGAACCACATCCAGCCTGTCCTTGAATGCCTCTAGAAATGAGGCTTCCACCACCTCTCTGGGCAACCTATGCCAGTGTTTTACCACCCTCATTGTAAAGAATTCCCTCCTCACATCCAGCCTGAATCTCCCTCTTTTAGTTTAAACCCATCACCCCTCATCCTATCACAACAGGCCACGCTAAAAAGTCTCTCCCAATCTTCCTTTTAGGCTCTTTTTAAGAACTGAAATGCTTCGATAAGGTCTTGCTGGAGTCTTCTCCGGGCATGTAGATCTTCAATAACACATGGGATTATGGAAACCCATCAATACACAGAAATCATTTCAGGACAATGAGTACCAGAGGGATGTGTTGGGATCATGGCACTGGAGACTTAAACTGGTTACATCTTGAAGCTTTTCTTCAAGAATTCCAGTTTCTCTGGGCCTTATTTGCCCATGGTAATATTTCCTTTCCTCACTGTTGTCTGTCATATCTACCTAAATAACAGGTTTGGTAGATCTCAGCCTACATGTCTAATGCTTAACACAGTGACACCCAGACCACCCTATACATTACAGGCTTCATTGTAGTAAAACAGAGTCACTCCAGTCAAAAAGAAGCAGCTTTACACAGAGCCTTGAGGTCTGGACTTCTCACATCTCTACCTCTGACCATGAGACAAGCTCCTTAGAGTATTTGGGTACCATAGCATGGAGTTAAAAGAACAAAGCTGCAAATACTCCTTTTCCCCGGCAAAAATGAAGGCATTTAGCAGCAGTCAGAAAGAAATCCCCTTTTATTGCAGTGGCCAAGAGCTAGTCCTGGACAGAAGGAGTGAAGCTGCAATTCCCAAGCGCAACTTAACTGCTGCACACCCAGATGGGGACCAATCCTGCTGAGCACCGCTCCACACACCAGCACAATCACACCCTCCCATGAAGCAGTATTTCTTTACTGGTTCCAAGCCAAAAAAGAGACAAACCCCAGTTCCTGCACGGGCTTTCAAGGAGCGGGAGGGAGGGAAGATGTGTAACACATGTGTTTTGCAGTAGGACATCTTACCTCAGACCAATCCATCACTGTCCGTCCACCCTGCTGGGCCCCGGCGGCAGGTCATCGGCGGAGGCCCCAGATCCACTGCATCTCCAGGAGTGATCAAAGGGTGAGATTGGGAACGGCATAAGCTTTCCTGGATGGGATTACAGCCGAGCCAGAGCATGCGACACTGAGAGATCCCCCTCTTCATCCCTCTGGAATGGGTTCATTTTAACTCCTCTCCTGCCGTGTTCAGTAACCAGAGCTCATAGGAGGTGCAGTAGGGATGGTTTTGGATGAAGACACAATGCAACTTCCAGCCCAAAAGCCTGCAGTACGCTGGAGGTAGTTAGGGCTCACCCTCTGCAGCAGCTTACACAGGAACAAACGTACATCAGATGAAATGTTAAGGTGATAAACTCTAAATAAGGTTTAAAGCAGAAAGATTCCATTGAGCGTGATTAACACAAGCACAGAGAAGCTGTGGCTGCCCCATCCCTGGCAGTGCTCAAGGCCAGGTTGGACACAGGGGCTTGGAGCAAGCTGCTCCAGTGGAAGGGGTCCCTGCCCGTGGCAGGGGTTGGAGCTGGATGAGCTTTAAGGTCGCTTCAACCCAAACCAGTCTGGGATTCTGTGATCTCATTCCTGTCAAGTCATCCTGGGTGCCAGGCAAGAGGATGCCAGGCACTGGTCCTCCATGCTGTCCATGTACAGTAACTGGGTGTAAAGAGGTGAATCCATAGGCTGGTTTTAGGGATCTGAGTCTGACAATGAGGTTTCTCAGCAGAAAACCCCCACTTTTCATAGGTCCATCTTCTCCTGAAAGGTGATGACTACACATCTGGGGTTTCATGAGATTTCTGTGTGTGGAGCAGGCTGCAGTAGGGTCTGGGCTGATGGCTAGTGCCAGAAATATAGGAAAGCCAAGCAGCAGCCAGGAAGGAAAAGGGACTTTCCTTCCAAGGAGGAAAACTTCCTAAAAGGAAGGAAAACACCAATACCTGGTAAGGTTAGCATCGAGCTGTGGGATGTTGCAGGGGAAATAGAGGCAGCCCTTGAGGATATGAGCACAGTGGCATCCTATGGAGAGTGCCTCAGGCACACAGGACCTCCTAAAGACCTCTAAGGTCCATCTGCAGCTATCTTAGAAAGCAAAAGCTAAGTTTCATGAGCGGATTTCGGCCTCCCCAGATAGGAACTGCTGTGACTCCATTACCCCTCTGCCCTCTTCTCCTCTAAAGCAACCATGGAACTGCATCAAACTTCATTTCCTGCCTTAGGTGAAGGACTCAGCCTCTCAGCCATGCACTGGGGTTGTCACAGCTTCTTGTAAGCACTTCATATATTGTGAGAAGTGACTCCCACAAAGGCGTTTTCCAGCTCTGCCTTGTTGCTTCCAATTACCCTGACACCGAGCTGAGGCAGATCCATGTCTCCCATCCGGAGACTCAAGGGAATCTTCCTCCTCTCTATGCCTGTGTCCATTGTCCTCCTCACGGATGAGTTACATCTTCCCTGCCTGCCTGCTTTGGTGAGCAGCCGGAAACGCACACGTAAGGAAGAAATATGCATGTCCTGAAGCAGAACATGTCTTATTGTTTAGATGTTAAGGGCAGGCAGCAACGTGGGATGTGGCATGAATCACAGCTGCGGCTTGCCTGGAGGATGGGGGTACCCCACACATGGCAGCTGGTGCTGATTATCTGGAGTTCTCCTTCTTTCTTTAATTCCTCCTGTTATAATAGGATCCAGTAATTCATCCTCAGCATGGGTTGTGTGTCTGCTCTCTCTGGAGTATCCTGGATGGGTTAGTAATCCATCATAGGGAGATAGCAATCCTTTCCTCCTCTTTGTTTCCCCCCCTCCTCAGGTGATTTCAGGGCAGTCAATGTACTTCTCCTACCTGAGCTATACAGAGACTGGCCTGGTGTGTTCAGTCTCTGAGGAGGGGCATGGTCAAAACCAGTGTTTCTAATTACATCGAATGGAGAGATAAGCACACTGACAGGCAAGCAAAAACTGCAAGGGGTGGTGCAAATGCCCTGCAGTGGAAAAAGCCCTCTCACATGATGGCAGCTCACACAATAATATAAAGCACATTACAGAAGGTCAAGTCTCTGCCTCAAACTGCAACTGGACATTTAAAAAAGCTTTGCAGAGCCATGCACAGATCACCACAAAGGTGGTTCCCCTCCTAAATGAAATGTAGGGCTGATAACACCAAAGCAAGCAGCAGCCCTGTTGTCTGGAGCAATGTGTTTCACACATCATTTGAAATTATGCTCTCAGAATGTAATTCTCAGCATCAAGCCGGGGGATTGCATTGTACCAGGTAGCAAAGTGAGCAACGCAGTGGTTCTGAATGCCAACTGAATCCACTTCACGTTTGAATGCCTTACACTGAATATGCAGCATCAGTTGAGTCCTTTCCCAACTGGAAAGAACACTGCTGATAAAGATATTTGTAAGCAGCAAAGCATCTCCACATGTTGCATCTTGGAAAGTACTGTGGGTACCAAGTTAGATGGATTCTTAACCGGGATGGATGGGACTTTGAGCAACCTGGTCTAGTGGAAGGTGTCTCTGCCTGTGGCAGGGGGTTGGAACTGGGGGAGCTTTAAGGTCCCTTCAAACCAAACCAGTCTGGGATTATGTGATCCTTAAATCAGCCCAGCATAAACATCCTTAAAACACCCATCCTTATAAGGCCTTCAAGACAAAAACTCCAAATCTTCAGTCACATCTGAAAATCCTGGCTTTTGGTCTTTACCATGAGAAAAGATGTGAAAATAAGAGGTGTAACAGCATCTCAACCAGCTCAGTCTGTCCTTAGAAATCAAGCAGAACCATGTTGGTCTGGGTCAAAGATCCATCTAACTTGGTATGTAGCCGTGGTCAAAGTAGAGAATAAGGCAAATACACAATTGACCCCGAACTCCTAGCAACCCCATTCTATTCAACACTTTCTGATACCCCAGTTCATAGTCTGGGGGCTATAACCTGCCTAACACTAAGTACAAACCTGTTAGGAAGCAGGCAGGTCCCACCGAGTGCTCTTATTTGCATCCCATTTCTAACCACCCGTCTCCTCATCTCATTCATCTTTGCAGCCTTGCTCCCGAGTGTCGACAGAGCTGGCGTGTCCAGCCACAGTAGCTTTCCACCGATGGCTGCTAATACCTCAGCACCCCGTGCCATGTGGTTAGAGCTCTGAAGTCCATAAAAATTCCTGGATTATTAGTTTAATAATAAGTCTAGTCTTTCCATGTCAGTACATTATAGACCCCCGGCTAGGCGTTTGAAGACCAGGACTATGAGGGAATGTTGTAAAGCCTCCAGCCCACAAGCCTGTTTTTTTCCCTTTGAGAAAGAGGAAAATTAATAAGACAACCTCAAGAATGGGAATAAGTCCAGGAGACAAAGGAAAAGAATGAGAGGGAGGAGAAAAGGGGGGAAATGGGGGGGGGAAGAAGTGGAATAAAGCCAGAGGGCAAAAGATGGAGGCTGATAAATGGCTCTGTTGAAAGGCATATTGAAACTTTGTTTACAATCTCATGGTACCAAAGCATGCAGCATTAATAGCCTTCGACACCTTGTAAACTCAGCAAAACTCATTTTGCAGGGAAGAAGTCCTTTCCCAGAAGTCTCCTCTTTCTTGTTTAACACATTTCCTAGGGCTGACATGTCCCCTTTTCATCACGACAGCACAAAGGAAGCAGGAAGGTTTGCCAGGACACCTGGGGTAATGCCCCACTTGCTATTGCAGAGGTAGAACACAAAACCAGCTCCATCCGATCTTTACTGGCCCCAGCCACCCCATAGCACTCTGCTGGGACAATGGGTCTGGAGGTGAACTTGCAAACACCACTTGTGAGGTATTCAGTCCTTATTGTCCCAGGCTGACGGATAAAGAAGCTGAGCGGGGTAGTCCATGGTCACACAGGAAACTGATGTCAAAGCTGGGACAGAAGCAGGGGCTGCACCCTGTGATCCTGACAAGCCCTTGCTGAAGCATGGACTGAACTACAGCATGCTCCTTTAGCACCATAAGCATGCAGCTTAGGAGGTATGGCCACACTGGTATACCAGAATGAAGTACCCTTCCTACTTCATCAGCTACCAAATGTGTAGGGTTGGAACACATCCATGGTCTAAGAACCATGGGCCTTTCAAGGCTCTTCTGGCCAGCTCACTCCTTGGCGCAAGTAAATGATGGTTGCTGGACACAGTCAGTCACCCATGTTCCCACAGGAGAAGGATAAGAGTGGTACCATGAACCAAACCATGATCCTTGGTGCATCCCAAATCTCAGCTAAAAGCCCTACCTGATCTATGGCTTGCATAAAAGTAGTCTGGGCTCAAGACATGGCACAGCCCCTCACAGGGTGTTGATTATAGAACGGTTTGTGTTGGAAGGGACCTTAAAGCTCACCCAGCTCCAACCCCTGCCACGGGCAGGGACCCCTTCCACTGGAGCAGCTTGCTCCAAGCCCCTGTGTCCAACCTGGCCTTGAGCACTGCCAGGGATGGGGCAGCCACAGCTTCTCTGGGCACCCTGTGCCAGCGCCTCAGCACCCTCACAGGGAAGAGCTTCTGCCTAAGAGCTCAGCTCAGTCTCCCCTCGGGCAGGTTCAAGCCATTCCCCCTTATCTTATCCCTCACCAGCATGCTTGTAAGTCCCCTTTAGGTATTGGAAGGGAAACCTTATAGCAGCCGATAGGATGCACAAGGCTGAAACAAGGTCTTCTGGATAACTAGAGCTGGTGGGCTTATGCAGGAGCACCAAGAACAGATGTAAAGAAAGGTGCAGGAATAGTTTTTACTAAAAGCTTTTAGTTTAAAAATTACCTTTTCTCCCCCATGAACGAAACCTCTTACATGAAATTTCCCTTTGTTAACATTCTTTGTGATCATTATTTATGGATGATTTATCTGATTGCTCTTGAGATTTTCCATTCATCCTGCTCCAATGAATATTTCCCTATACATTATGAAACACCATTAGAAACAGAACAAGAAAAGCTATCCCGGATTAGTGGGAATGGCAACCATCTGCACTGCAGGTAACTGACAGTGAGAGTCCCATTATGTTGATACTTGTCTGTCTAACTCCACAGTCCTAACACCATAGAAGCAGCATCTTTGTGTGCCTCCCTCTTCCAAGAAGGGGACAGAGGCACTTGGTTCAAGACAGAGCTGCCTTCGAGGTGCTTCCTTTCAAGGGATAAGGGACTGACTGCAGCAAGCTGTCAGAAGATCCAGTTTATGGGTCATTGTCCACCTCCAGTTGCAGGTTATTCTCACCTCCTACTGCTGGTAACATGAGCTAGAGCTCCCCAAAGACAGAGATTAGCTGGCAGCTATCGAAGTCAGCCCAAGAACATGACATGGCCATGCTGCCTCCACCACACATGCCCTCCCTCTGGGCTCCATCACTTGGCTACAAATCTCACACACTGGTTGATGTCTCAGAAGACACCACTTTGGTTTCCCCCCTGGTCTCCAGTGATGCTGGGCTGGTGACTTTCTGACCCTTTCAGTAGCCCAGTGAATGTCTAGACCAATATCTACTCTCAACCTTTCCAATGAAAACAAAACAAGGCAAAGCCATCCACTCCCTGCTCTCATGCTCTCTGAAAGGCCACAGCAGTCTTGAATAGTTTAACCCTCCCCTTTCCACCACCCCTCCAACAGCACAACATTTTTCACTCTGTAATAAGCTTGACTCAGCAGGCAGGAGATGCACCAGTTCCTGGGTTGAAAGGTTCTAGCACAAACTGGATCAGTTGAGTCCTTTCCCAACTGGAAAACATCACTGCTGGGGTGGAAAACATACCAAACAAGAAGCCCTGCAGGACTCTCCCCTCCAACTGGAACCTAAATCCAGATACTCGTCTGGTTTCAGCAGCGCTGTAGAGTTGACCCAGACATGGCAGCAGCAAGTGTGCATTCAATGGAAAGTAATATTCATGGCCCACATGCTGACCCAGCAAGAGCATTCAGTTCTTCTGCCAGCTCTTGGGACGTTGGCTTGATGAGCAAGTACATTGGGCTGGTTGTATATTCATTAAGCAATGTTTTCATATGCTTGCTGTTACTTCAGGGGACAGTGAAGTCTCTAATGACATAGGAAAGGATTAATCCAGTTCATTTGTAGCAGCATGGTGTGATCAACCGCAGTGCTCATCCTTGTTATGCCAGCATAGGATGGGATTGCACACATAGCAGATGTTAGATGGGGAGAAGGATGTGAAAGAGAAACGTTGGCCATGGAAGAGATGTTGGGGTGGAATGTAGATAACCTGTGGCTTGCAGAATCCAGAGAGCAGAGGAGGTTTCAGGCACTTCTAAGCCACTTCTCCATTTCAAAACAAATCCCAGTATTTACTCAGTGTTGCAAAACCAAGAAAGCTAAAAAAGATATAAAGAGATGGAACCCCCTAATCTGCTCTAGTAATAATGTAAACACGGATCTATAGCAGGACATACACACTTCCACTGCTCAGCTCCAACACAGATGAGATTTGTTTATATCTGGGGGGGACTATATGGGAAACGGAGATTTCCAGCCTTCTGAGAACTGACCTGATGAAACTGGGAAGGTGTCCAAAAGCATCTGCTGTGTCAATGGAGGGTGAAGGAAGAAGCTTTGGGGAGATTTTAGCATGCGGAGCTGATTGAGCAAGACCTCCACACTGTGATTGTGATATATTGCTCAAGGGCAGCACAATGAGCTTGTGGCTTCTTCCACCTGCCTAAGACCTGGCATCCAGCTTGGCAGCGATGGAGCTGATACTCTCACGAAGGATTCGAGATGAAAACATGCAGGGTTTAATGTTTAATGAGATGGCTGTTAAATGTTACTGGAATAGGAATTGATGAGAAACACATTGAGGTCTAACCAGCAACAGAGACTCATCCATGGCTGTTCTTGCAGTCAATATGAAAGCTTTTTTAAAGGACTATCTGCGTGGTCCTGAATTTCAGCATGGGGTCGGAGTGGGATGTTTGGTGATGTTCTGCTCTCCAGACTGGGAACACAGCTCCCACCTCAACCCAGATGAGCTGTCCCAGCCTCTGTTGTCTCTTAAGTTGAGGAGTGTACAGCAGATATTTGCTAGGTGCTCCAGACCTACAATCTGCCGAGCTGCTCCTGAAAACTGGCAGAGAGAAGATTGAGCTATTGAGAAGATTCATCAGTTTCCCTTCATATATCCAGAAGCCTCCAGCTGTCTTTGGACTGACACCCATTGCCATGGAATAGGCAATGCTACTGACTGTAAAAAACCACTTTCATGCTTTGCTATCAGGCCCACCAAACTTCTGGTCTAGAGCTGCATTAGAAGTTTCATAGGATGCTGATGCAAAGGGTGTAGGTGCTACAGTGGGTGCCACGTTCCTAATGTAGCTGCACCTATATCCTTTGATATAGGCACCCACAGCACACCACCTATATACTTTGTGTCAGCATCCTATGAAGCCCAGAGCATTCATAATTCTGAGCAACAAGCCAGACAGTGTAACTTCAGGTCTAGCCCCATTTCATACTGAGTGAATTCAGGTCTTTATTCCTGGCCAAAGACTGTTCCATTCAATAACTTTGCAGTCTATTAGACTGTACAGGGCCTTTAACCTAGAGCCTGTCTTTTCTTCCCCTTTATCTTGTTTCCAGTCCCAGCCTGGTTTGGGATGAAGGGACCTTAAAGCTCATTCAGTTCCAACCCCCTGCCACGGGCAGGGACACCTTCCACTAGAGCAGGTTTCCCCAAGCCCCTGTGTCCAGCCTGGCCTTGAACACTGTCAGGGATAGGGCATTACATGCAAATCTCTGCAGCAATATCATCTTCTGATGAGCATCCATGGCTCAGAATCAGGAGTCACATCGAGTGTCAATGTCTCATCACACCAGTTAGGCATCTAATCCACCAATAACACTTCCTTTCAAGAACTACATCTGCTGAGAGCAGGCTAGCAAATGAACTGCAGAGAACCTAGCAACATAGAATCATAGAATCATAGTATAGTTAGGGTTGGAAAGGACCTCAAGATCATTCAGTTCCAACCCCCCTGCCATGGGCAGGGACACCTCACACTAAACCATGGCACCCAAGGCTCTGTCCAACCTGGCCACGGACGGAGCATTCACAACTTCCCTGGGCAACCCATTCCAGTGCCTTACCACCCTCACAGGAAAGAACTTCTTCCTTATATCCAATCTAAACTTCCCCTGTTTAAGTTTGAACCCATCACCCCTTGTCCTATCACTACAGTCCCTAATGAAGAGTCCATCTGCAGCATCCCTATAGGCCCCCTTCCTATACTGGAAGGCTGCTATGAGGTCTCCACGCAGCTTCTCTTCTCCAGGCTGAACAGCCCCAACTTTCTCAGCCTGGCTCCATACAGGAGCTGCTCCAGCCCCTGATCATCTTTGTGGTCTCCTCTGGACTTGTTCCAACAGTTCCATGTCCTTTCTATGTTGAGGACACCAGAACTGCACACAATGCTCCAAGTGTGGTCTCACAAGAGCAGAGCAGAGGGGCAGGATCACTTCCTTCAACCTGCTGGTCACGCTCCTTTTGATGCAGCCCAGGATACGGTTGCTTTCTGGGCTGCAAGCGCACACTGAAGCCGGCTCATGTTCATTTTCTCATCGACCAGCACCCCCAAGTCCTTCTCCTCAGGGCTGCTCTGAATCTCTTCTCTGCTCAACCTGTAACTGTGCCTGTTATTGCTCTGACAAACATGGAGTCCTTGTAGACACCCATGGATTGCAGGGGCTTCTTGAGAGGAGAGGAGCTTAGGAACTGGCATTCCTCTGGTCTCAGCTTCACATCAGTCAATTTGCCCAAGATCCTGGGATCCTGGAAGCTGAGGACTCCCCTCCCACTCCACCAGTTGAAAAACCAAGCAGGGTGAGCTAGAAACACACCAGCTTTCCATCAGGTCCTTGATGAAATCCTATCGTCCCCATGGACCATTTAGGCTTCAGCTGTGCGATCGACAGAGGTATTGTCATGGAGGGAGGTAGGGCTAAAACTGAGGCAAGAGAAACAAACTAACAGTGCCTTGTAAACAAGGGAAAAATAATATCTGAGGATTTAAAGGGAAATAATTAGTGCTGGAGCCAACCCAGGTCATTTATCTGAAATCCCACATACCTTGGGGGCCTTCATCTGAAACATGTCTAGCTTTTGCCTTTGCTTTCTTTCTGTTGTTTTAACCAGGCTGAAGCCCACAAGACAAAGGTTTGAGACACTAATAACTGTGGCTGATTTCTGCCTGGATGCGTTTCAGCCCTCTGTCTCTTCATGCTAACCCACGGAATGAAGAATAATTAATAACACTCCAAATCCTGCACTCCGAGCGCGAAGTGCCATTGTTCCCTTTGCATTCCTCATCCTGATTCCGCAGGGCCCCAACCCAACAAAGCAATCAAATACATGTGTAACACTGACAGCCTGCCTAGCAGCTTTGGCTCCAAGGAGCTCGAGGCTAGTATTGCATCCAAAAAGGTGCTGGGCTATTAGTATGGACATCTTGAACAGGTTCTTGCCTTGGCTTTGAGTATGACCATTCGTGACTTCATCTTTCATGTGGGCTTCCATGTTTTCAAAGCTGGCCATGATAATCTAGCCCTGAAGCTTTAGATGAGCTTCCAAAATAGTTTCAAGGAGGGTATTGGTTGATGCAGAAAAGGTTTCTGTTAGTCTGTGTCCATATGGGTAAATCAAACAGCACCTGGGATTATTCCCAGGCATGAGAGAGCTCCCTTCTCCAAATGGTTTAATTATAGGGATGCTTTGGCAGCATTCAGGTCTGACCACCAGGCTGCTTCATGGACACTGCTCAGGAGGTAGAACAAGCCAGGGACTCCAAACAAGCAGATTGGAAGCAGCCACCTGGGTTTGGATGTCAAGAAGGAACAGCAGCATGAACACAGGCCCTTCCTTGACGCTTGGCCTTGGGGCTGGAGATCAGCACTGGGCACATTTCATTTACTAGTATAGACCCAGTGACTATATCACTCTCTTACCCTCTCCGTTACCCAGTGGGAACTTCTCATGTGGCAGAGCTGTTTCTAAACCTTCATCCATCTGGAAGCTATTATCTCAAAATGAAGTTTATTTGAAGGAATTGTATTAAATGATTACATGTTATTTTTGCCTCAGCTAGAAAGCAAACTGTTGTACCATTGCTGAGAGCCTCTCTTTGGTCCAGCTTTGTTTTAATACTTTATCTAGACTATCAGCATCAGGCTGTGGCAGCTCATTTGGCTGCTTTGCTACGGTTGTCTGGTGGTCGGACATAATTTATTAAGAGTTTGACTCTTTATTTAGGTTTATTTGTTACTGTTCCTCTTCTCCATCTTCTGTTAGGTCTATGCATCACCCGTCTAAATTGTCTCTTTATTTACTTCTTGCATTTTGCAGTGGAGATTTGAAACACATATGAAAGCCCAGAAAAGAAGGAGAACAAGACTGCTAAAAAAGAAAGATCCCAGATAGATTGCCAAAATAGTGTCACTTGTGTTGTGTACTGGGAAAAAGCTGGACTGGACAGCTGTGGGGCTGATCCTTCTCCTAGTGAAAAGAAAATGAGGGAAAAATACAGTGAGGACTAAAGCAGAGCATTGACCTTCAGCAAATGCACAGATTTGCAGGCCAGATGTTGGTTTCTACTATCATGCAATCTTATTGCAGGCTTCCACACCACTGGTTGATAATTCATGATCCCTTTTGAAGGGGAAAATAACTGTTTGATTTCAGTATGTTAACCAGTGGAGACTCAGATCGTCCCCTGCATTGATGTTCAGTTCTGGCTCATTGCCTTACACATGCTGCCTCTGCAGCCTGCCCTTTCCAACCCATCTGCACCACCAAACCCTTGTGTGGGAACTTCTTTTCCTCTGATCTTGACAAACGCCCTCCCATCCCTGCTGATATTCATCCTGAGCGAGGATCTCTTTGATCATGTCTCTTACTCCCCAGGCAGCTCTCCTTGGATTCCTCCATCTGTGCGCATCCCACATGAGCTGCTTCTCCCTGCTTTCAAAGCCTCTCATCCCTCAGTCAGCATCAGGCCTTTCCCAATGCCAGGTTTACCATCTGCTGCCCATTCCAGGTTCCTCAGACATATCCTGGATTCACACTAACACATGAACAAATGAGGTCCAGGAGACAGCGCTACTCAAGCGCTTTGACCATCAAGGCTTGTGGGGTCCTTCCATGCCCCTTTTGGGGTGCATCTCAGGAAGATAAAAGGAAGAGATTTCGGGGCCCATGCAGCAAAGGGACACCATAAGTGAGCGTGAACATGAGGTCCAAGACATGAAAAAGTTGTGAAGTGATTGTCGTAGCAATAGTTAGAAGTAGTTTTAAACCATCATGTACTTCCTTTCTGGGTATGTTATTCCCCACTGCAAATCTGACCAGAATGGGTGTTTTTTTGTCACCAAAGGCCAGAAGATCAAGAAATCTTTCCTTTTTCCCTTGCACATTAAAAATCTCACTCTAGAATCATGTCACAGACCAGAGCCAGTGCTGCACTATCCTCTGGCCAGGCACCATCTCCCTCTGCTGTGCTAGCATCATGACCAGCACAGCGAACAACTTCTGCCTTATACAAAACCAAACTACAATCATTCACTTTTATACCCTGTGGCCACATTTCCACCTCCAAAGTGTCCATTTCACGCTCCATAGCAATTCCTTAACACTTCAGTTAAATCCCTTTAACAAGCAGGATAAATGTCAGCCAGATCCTATGATTTGTAGGCTTCCAAAGTTTCCAAACCCATCCTTATCGGCTTAATTTTTCTCTTTATTTTTCTTGCTAATGACATATTTAGAAAGGAATTCCATATTCTGGCGGGTTTAGAGGCATTTATTAATTACATCCTGCTCTTTGTTTATTAATGAGCCTGGGTTCTCATTTTCCCCTGTTATAATCGTAGAGGGCTTTTATTTCCCTTTAGCCCTCGCACACTTAACATGAGCTCATAAATGTTTCCTTTCTTATGCCCAGAGATTTTCACTATTAGTTTAATTGACCAAGGGCTCATCTCAAGTAAGGAACTGACTCATTGTGCACTACAGCTGTCAGCACCTTGACTAATTGATAATACACTCGTTGAGGCCAAGCCCAGGACAGCTTGTGATAAGTAGAAAGTCAAGACCAGATTTCTCCTGTATGTTTGCACACCACCTACCACAACCCAGGCCAGAGCTGCTCGAGATTTCCTATATAGTTATACAATAGAAATAGTAATAAATAATTAAGTATTAATAAGAAATTATAATGGTGTTGGAAGAATGGAACAGATTGCCCAGAGAAGCTGTGGCTGCCCCATCCCTGGCAGTGCTCAAGGCCAGGTTGGACACAGGGGCTTGGACCAACAGGGAAGGTGTCCCTGCCCATGGAAGGGGATTAGAACTGGAGGAGCTTTAAGGTCTCTTCCAACCCAAACCATTTATGATTCTATAGTAAATAATAATAAATGCTGGAGGTAATGTATGAAGAAGATGGGGAAATGCTCCCACAAAAACACAGTTTAGCTCCTTCCAGTTCCGAAGTGTTCAGCTGACCCATTTTCCACATGACATTACAAGTTCTTCTAATGAAAACCCCAGTTGTACTCAAGAAACTTGTTTTCTGGTTAAAAAAAAAAAAAAAAAGTTAAAAAATCATGGATGGAGATGTCAAAACAAGTCAACATCACTGGGATGATGGGCGCTGAGGGAGCTCTTGTGAAGTGGATACTATAGATGGAAAAGGCCAGCATTGCCCTGAACCAGGAGTCTCTTTGGTGATCAGTAACTGCAAATGAGCTGCCCAAAAGGCTGCAGTAGAGGAAACCAGTCAGAAACTGACAGTGAAGCCATCCCTTCAGAACATCAGCAATGCTTTCAAACATATGCCCAGTACTGGATGCCATGGGACAAGAACGTCCATAAGCTTACAATTAAGGATGGCCCATGCTGATTGCAAAGGTGTTGCATTCCCATGTGAGTTGAAGCCACGTTTGCCCTGACAGGGGTCCGTTAGTGGGTTGGGATGGAAACCATGGTTCCCTGCAAAGGGGCAGAAAGCCTCAGCCTAATGCAACTCCTCACCCTCCTCACTATCAGGAGGACAATTTGGAAGTCAAAGCCAGATCTCATGCTGGGGCCATCTACCCTAAGGTTTGCTCTGTACCCCCTCAAGAAGAGCTGAATAAATGTAATTTGGGGGGATATTGGGGTATCAGCAGAAAGGTGGCCTGCATCTCTGGGGTCCCATGGTGAAAATGGGGAGAGAATTCGTGAGTCTATGATCTGCCTTTGCTAGTTTTACCTCTTGGTCCTTCCTGGCCCTCTCCAAATACATCACATTTTACCCATTGCACTTCAGACCCAGACAAGGAGCTCAATCATGTTCTTCCACCTTCAATCTGAAGCAGCCCAAGAAAGCCCCTTGTGAAGCCCAAAACATCTCCTCCCTGCACCACAGGAGCTTGGAAACTGTCTGATACATGAGAGAAGTCTGCTCTTCTGTCTGTTATTCTCTCCCTCAGCTGTGAGCTTCCTCCTCCAGGCTCCCCCTTTGATTTACTGGACTTTTGCACTTCTGAGCACCTGGAAAGTGTTTTTGTCCCATTAATTCTGGCTTGGAAGTTTCAATGTTTCCCAGGAGAAAAATCAATCACTCGAGCTGGGAAGACGCGCCCCACACAACCTCCTCCCTTGTCTGAGTCCCCTCTCCTGCTTTCCACTCTCTATTCCCTCCTACTGTTCCCTTCCCCCTGCTCCAAGAGGGGAGAAGAGTGATAAATGTGCCATGCAAGGTATGAAATCCATATACTAGGAGCAACGAGGTAATCTTATCTGTCTAAAAATTGTTTTACTGAGCACCTAAATAAAGCTCTCTGCACCCAGCATATTCCATATTGATGGAGATGAACACTGTGGTCCAAGGAAAGAAAGCAACAGATGGAGAGGTCTAACCCCTGCAGGGGTCTGCCTCCACTTCTAAAGCATTTGGGGCCCAGAAGTTTGAAACACCTCTGGATGGGCAGTATTGGGCTGATATTGAGTTTCCTTTAAAGGTGACTCTTCCAGTGCAAAGGTCTCAAGTCTCTCTGTTGCATATTACTTATCCCACTCTCCCATGTTGCCTCTTAGCTTGTTGTCATTCACCTTGCAAGGAAGAGACTTCCAATAGCACTCATTGGTCATCCTGAACAAACGACATACCCCAAATCAAGTCTTTTCCCATTTTATCAGGCATAGGAACACAGCAATGAAATATATTTACTCTTGGGTTCAATGTCCAGCCTCATGCCGCTGCCCCACCGTTGATTCCTTGCTAAAATCCTGCTGTGTAAGTTATCTTGTTCAAGGATAGCTCCTGCTCTGCACTGGGGCAATTATCCCTTTGCTTTAGGATATTCACTAAACACTCAATAATTAGGATTTTGTAATATCCTCCTTTCCCTCACCACTTGGACAACTCTTGCAGATTCCCTCCAGTGATGAGCACATGATGGACAAATTAGACATACTTGGCACTGAAGGAAGAGCTTCCCAGTCTATGAAATGTTTGCCTAATCAAGCCTTGTTTGAAAAGGAATTCAATTTGTTTTAAAGATAGCTTCAATCCCCACACCAGCTCCGTTTTAAGGTTTTCCACAGTTCCCTTTTCTTCCATTCAGTACAGGAAAGACAGTGAGGGAACCACTTGTGAGTTCACTTTAGCATTTTATCGTATAGCCTTCTTTTTTTTTTCTCTCTGGAAATGATATTTATGTGGTCATTCAACCTGTCATCTATCAATCCCCCACAGACTTCTCCACCTGTTGGCTTCTCAAACAGCTTTGACAGAAAGCTGAAGGTCTCCGAAGGAATTATGCTCATATTTCCACATGAAAATAAAGATTCAGAGAAAGCAGTGATTTCAATCTAAACAGTTTCTTCTTAATTTTTATCCTATTAGCTGATTCCTACAAGGAGGGCGATGCACATAGCACATTGTAGTAGACAAATTGTACAGAACACCAAGGGAATCCTAAAGGTGCAACAGAAAGCCATGGACAATCTTCAAATAAATCAGTTTAACAAGCCATCAGCTTTGAGGCATAAATCCATAGCGACCAGACTCTGCTTGCTGCCGTTCCTTGTTCTTCCAGTTTCTGTCTGGATTTGAGTCCACTGAAACCCTGCTAAAAGGTAATTCCTTCTGCTATTTCCATGCTGTCTGAGTAGAAAGCATTGGAAATTCCTCCAGAAGGCACATTTTCACATGGTTTCCAGTAGTGTTTTGCATGCTGTGGTCCCTAGATGCAGTACGTGCACCACAATTAGGAGGGAAACCGTTTCAAGAGGGTACTCAGCCCTGCACAGGGGCCAAAGCAACCAGTGCCAGATGTCTTAAACTGGTTGTGACTTCAAAACCAGCACTTCTAACAGTAAAGGGAAGGAGGACACTTTCCTCTAGACTGGAGGTTTGAATTGCTGGGTGATGTCACCCAGAGCAATATTTAGGACATAACTCATTCCAACCTAGACTTAGTATGTTAAATGAATTGCGTGACCAAAAGCCTGCTTCTCTCCATTCTACTAAACTAAACACAAAAGTAATGAAAGCAAATGAGACCAAAAAAAAAGAGAAGTCATTCCAATAAGAGCATTGTAAAGAATCCAAGTCTTCTCAGTTTATTCCCCGCTGCCCTTGAGAAGTTACAGCACGTCATTCAGGAGCATCAGACAGAAGAGCCTTGTCCAATTCCAGAAGTGCAGCTCAACAGAACTTAATTTTAGTCTTGTCTTGATCAAATTCCATTGGACTGAAAGCGTTTCCTGGGGGAAAACCAGCCTAGGAGAGCGAAAAAGCAGGCAAGTGTGTTTTGTGAAGCAAGACAAGCATGAGTGCTCTACCTGCAGTGAAGCTGCACGGAGGATATGCAGCTCCAGGGGGACATGGGGAGTGCGGTAGGTTGGATGTCAACGGGTGTGCTAGAATAACACTACTTCCACACTACATTGCTAAGGAGACCCACTTGGGAAAACACAATAAATAACATGACTACATAATAGCTCTGTAGTGCCTTTCATCCATATATCTCCAAACACTGTGCAAAGGTTCATTAGAACTGCCGCTAACCCCAGACAAAGCAGCGCTATCTGTGCCATGCAGCAGATAAGGGAATTGAGGTTATGTTATTTCCAGGAGCTTGTGACAGGGGCCAGGGTAAGAGCCAAGAGTCCTGCCACCTACTCCCCTTTGCCCCATGGGAAAGATGGAAAAAAATGGATACGAAGGCCTGGGTCTGCTCTAAAGCCATCCTCATGTCAAGGGCACATCAGTGGTGGCTTCTTTTGTTCCTGAGTCAAGTGACAATGCAGAGAAAATGGAAAGGTATTGGGAGAAACAGTAAAGAAATTACATATAGAAACATGCTCAGGTCAATGAACGGTACATTCATAAACACTTGGAGCTGGGAGATGTGATCCAAGGGACAGGAAAACGGGGAATGGCTTTAAGCAGACAGAGGGGAGATTGAGATCTGATTGAGCAAAGACATATGAATGATGATCTCTTTGTTCAAAGCTCTGATAGTCCTCCCTTCCCAAGCCCTGACTGTAATGAAACAGTTTGATAAATCTAATCCAGTTTTATTTCAATGTAAAAAAGGAGGAATTCAGACTGTTGTGTTTTCTGACCTATAGCTAGCAATACGTAACCCTTGTCTCCCTTTGCAACTCTAAAGCATTGATGTTAGTATAACGCTAGATGATGAGGAAGCAATTCCTCACAAATATTATGATGGGGTTGTCATGTTGCAGTCCATGTGGAGTGATGCACAGTCTGAACAACAAACTGACCTGCTGGAACTCAGCCCCAAAAGACAAGTCTTCTTATTTCTTCAAAGCGACTCCTTACGGGACTGTGAAGGAAGAGGGACCGAGGTGCAAGAGGAACTGACAGTCCTCTCCCAGGGATGCAGTGAACAGTTACCACATTGACGTGGGTCTCTTTGGCTGAAGAAGCTCTGCTCAAAGGAGAAGGGAGCATGGATTGGTTTGTATACGGGTAGAGATTTACTTGGGATTCAAAAGGGGCTTCCACTCATTGCTTTTTACTAAATAGAGTGGGATTTCTATTATGGTCCTGATGCACTCACCCCTCCTTGGGCAGACAGTACCTGGTGGTGGTGGCTCTGTATAAAGACAAGTCAAACAGTACAGAGGATACTTTACTCATTTCAGACACAAAAGAAACATCAGAGCTCCGGCATCTCTTAAAACCCAAGACACCTGCTCTAATGTTAACCATGTCCAAGTCTGGGGAAGCTTTACAGGAATGTCTCCTACTGAGAAACAATCAAAACTCCCCCAGACATCAGATGTCAGCTCTTCCAAGGCTCGCTATATATCTGTGGTGTTGTCCAAGTTCTTTTTATGTTTTAGAAATTAAGGAAGGAGTAAAACTCCCAAAGTCCACCTGGTTGTCTCCTTCCTCCTCCCAGGGAAGAATCCCATCCCTGGAGTTCATTTCTGCTCCCTAGGACCAGGCTTTTGATTTGGCAGCTCATAGATCACATCCATCCCACCAGCCACCACGGTGGACTCCTCCATGTAGTTCCAGCTTGGGGAGTTACCATGAAGGTCCCTTATTGCTGGAATCCAGTCCAGACAGACCTCCTGTCTCCTGGAAACCAGTGTGAGATCAAGGACAGCCCAAGATGCAGCAGGACCCAGCACTGCCTCTGCATGGTCCACACAGACAGGAACCCTCTCCTCTAACCTCAGGGTACGATGGCATTGCTAGGTAGTAGCTCAAGCCCACCTGGAATACCCACAGAATCATGGAGGATCTCCTCATTTCCAGTTGGGGTGAGACACCAAACTCCTTTCTGGGATCCCAGGAGCACCATGATGGCTTTCCAGCAAGCACCCCAAGCAGGGTGCAGGCTGCTGGTATTGCAAAGACGCATGAAAGATGCATGGATGAGTCTGTGATCCCTCTCCCCATGGCTCAGGAATTCCTCTCTTCACCTCTTAAGGTGAAGAGTAAAGAGTAGATGTTCTTTGTACTGGAGTTCATTAAAAAGATGCCTGTGAAAGCAGGATTCCAGTACAAAGAACTCAGTGATGCTCCCTTCCAACTTTCAACCTCCTGTCCCTTTCTCTGCCTCTTTCTACCACTGTGGGGAACATATTCACTCCACATCCCTTCTCAAAGTGCCCACTGCCTTCACTGAGAGCCTTTCAGGTCTAAGTCCAATCTGTCTTTCCCATGGGGAAGGGAGAGACCAACCCATAATTCTTGCTGGGAATCTGGATCTCCAGCCACTTCCAGCACAGCAGAACAGCCCCAGCTCTGTGTTTTCCCTTGCAATTGATATTTTCCCTGCTGTATGGACAAGAAAATACCTGCCAATAAAATAATGATGCATTTATGAAGGCATCCCTGCAGGGAGCATTTAAATCTATGTGCAAAGACTCCAGATCCAAACGAGACACGGGCTGAATCCCCACCTCAGAGAGAGATGCCATATGCAACCCTTTCTCAGGCCATAATAAGAATTCTACAGTTCTGTGCTATGTCAAGACAGCATCATGAAACTCCTTTGATGTACCTGCTATTTACGGCCTTACTATAGAACAGTGTAGGAGCTACAGCTGATTTCAAGGCTTTCAGCATCTAAGCAACATCTGGTTGCACATTAGAACATTGATGGCTTTTAAGGTTTACAGTTCAAGCAAATGTCACAAGCAAAGGGCAAGAGGAGGACAATAGCAGAGCACAGCTTCCCCATTCACTCTGCAGATAGGGCTTTTTCTCAGTCTTTGTCTGCTAACTCCTCTTCTCTTGCCCGACCATTGGTGAAATTGGAGGCCCAATGGGGTTCCCCAAAGTGTACTTTGTCAAACAAGAAGAAGCTGAAGTCGTCTTCTGAAGTCAGATTCATTCACAGGTCGGGTATCAGGAGGGAGACTGTCCTTGGTCTTCTCACCTCCTCTTTGGTCTGAACAAGGAAGACCTATACGGAACAAAGTGGACCATATCCCTTCACCATGAAAGGGAGCCCAGAGGCAACTCTTCCTCAGCAGCCATGGGCACAGATCAAAGCTGCTCCATTTCTCAGGGAATGTGGAGGTTTGTTGCCCTCTGGATAGGGGAATGAAGCTGCCCCAAGCCTGAGAAGGAGAAAGGGGCACAGATAAGGAATTGCTCCAGGGCTGACAGAGGACAGGGGACAACTGAGGGCACAGCAGCTGGAGCACACAGTTGGGTTTTTACCATCAGGATTCTCTTTGCACTGCATTGGCAAGCGCCTGCTGAGCTTGTTGGCAGAGCAGTTCCCTGTGGGTTCTCCCATTCATGGGACAGATCACACGTCCTCCCTGATGTCTAAGCTGGTCAAATCAAACACCCATAAACCTGTCTGTCCATCATGATATGGGCTGTACTTGAGGACACACAGATACTACACCTCCATGTGAGGCTCTCTGTTTAACCCTGGCTATCACAGCAGAGATTAAAGGCATCCACAGCATCTCCTACCCACACCATTCACAACGTGCAATCATTCATATCAAGATACCATAGAAATCACCACCACCCTTTTCCGAAGCAAGCACAAAAGGCATTACAGAGAAGCAGCACTGCAGGCTCTAACTCCTTCTTCTGCAGGAATAGGATATTGCAAAGGCAAAACTATAAGCACAGCAACTCCACTGCTGAGATAAACTGCAAGCTGCAATTTCTCTTTGCTGCCAGGGTTTGATGAAGGTGGGAGTGATTTGTGGCATCCTAAGAAGGCAAAGTTTGTACAGTCGCTGTTGAAGCATGTGGGAGTGAGTATCTATCTGTCTAACAGGCTGTCTGCTTTTCCTCTAGCCATTTTTGAGCCCTTTCACCAATTTCCAGCTAATTTGACAGAAAAGGAGCAGTCTGCAAAGCGCTTGAGTTCCAGCGTGTTTTATGAAGGAGGAAAGAGGAAGAGGGAGGCAATATAAATGTTCCTGCTGAGGAAAAGCAGGTATATGCTTTCTGTCCTTATTAGACCCTAGAAGATCTACATGGGAGAAGCTGTGAACATCCCGAACACTGTAAAAGCTTCAGCAAGGTTTGTAGCTAATAGACACTGGAGACCATAAAACAGAAAACAAAATCCTTTTAGATCAAGGCGCATCGCTGCCCATGGCAGGGGGTTGGAACTGGATGATCTGAAGGTCCTTTCCAACCCAAACCATTCTATGATTCTATTGCTCTTTAATCCTTGCAGAGACCAGGAGTCCCCAGCACTGATTGCAATGAATTGAGCAAGTCCTAAGTGTCCCTGCGGCTGACACTACAGGTTTATCATATCTCCTCTTGCTCTTCCGCTTCCCCTTTACAAGTCAGGACTGCTTTAATCTCATCCTGCCAGCACCTCCCTCTCCACGAGCACCCTCCACTCCTCGGCCTATCCCATCTTTATCACTGGAGTCTGGCAGGACAATGCGGGAGTGAATTTGCACTTGTATCTCCTGCTGTTTGTTATGATGGCCTGGCCTGTGCCTCCTGCTGGAGAGTTTGTTTGAGCTCTTACATTTCCAGCCAAGCCTTTGTAGATGAGCGAATCCATGTGTCCTGATCTCTTTATCCCCTTGGAGCGCTCCAAGCTTTCCTGGTCCTGCCCCAACCGCGGTGTCCAAGTCATGCCTGCTTCGTGGAGAGACAGGAAAGATTTGTGTCGTGTGCGTCTGCAAGGTCGGACTCTCAAACCCCATGGGTTTCCACATGTTATCCCAAGGTTTTTGGCTTCCTCTCTCCCAGTTTTCATTATTCTTAACTCTTTCTCCCACTCTGCAGATACACAAACTACTGATCCACAAGGAAAACATCCCCATATCATGCTGTTGAGAAGCTGTTAGGACCTGGGACATTAAAATAGATCATTTCACAAAGGGGGATAAGCAGAGGAATAAGCCAGTCCTTATTGGTCACTAGGATGTTGACTCTTTCTCTATATACCTGCAGATACAGAATATGTAAATAATCAAACAAAAGGAGCAGTTTCTTCAATCTGCCCCCAGGTCTGCATGCATGGGTGGTTTGTGCCCCAGTAGCCCCATTTCTCTGTCCTCCCTTAGCCCGTATCGCTAACACATCTCCATTAGCTGGAGGAAACAAAGGAGGAGATGAGACAGGACCAGCATGAAAAATAAAACAAGCTGAAATCCTGAAACAAGCACATGTAGACAGAATGGAATCATCCTGATGGGACAGTTTTACTTGTGGAGAGGGATATTGTTGTTGGAGCGAGGCCAGAGGAGGCCATGGAGCTGCTGCGAGGGCTGGAGCAGCTCTGCTCTGGAGCCAGGCTGAGAGAGCTGGGCTGGGGCAGCCTGGAGAAGAGAAGGCTCCTGAAGGGGAGACCTTAGAGCAGCTCCAGTGCCTAAAGGGGCTGCAGGAAAGCTGGAGAGGGGCTCTTCATCAGGGAACGTAGTGATGGGATGAGAGGTAACAGTTATGAAGTGAACGAGGGTAGATATAGATGTGATATAAGACATTCTTTACAATGAGGGTGCTGAGGCGCTGGCACAGGGTGCCCAGAGAAGCTGTGGCTGCCCCATCCCTGGCAGTGCTCAAGGCCAGGTTGGACACAGGGGCTTGGAGCAAGCTGCTCCAGTGGAAGGGGTCCCTGCCCGTGGCAGGGGTTGGAGCTGGATGAGCCTTAAGGTCTCTTCCAACCCAAACCAGGCTGGGATTCTGTGATTCCATATCAGGGTTTTCTGAAAGCCACATGGACACTCTCCTGTCCATAGAGTGTTATCGTCTACTGGGAAAAAAGCAGCAGAAACCTTACTCCCTTGCTGGGTGTTCCACTGTGGTGACCACGCTGCATTTCACTGTCCCTGAGATGTGAGAGATGTTCATTATTCCTTTCACTGAGCTGAAAAACAGCCACTTCTGCAACCAAAGCCTTTACCTACCTCTGTCATTGCCTCAGAGCTGCTGTTCACGCTCTTAACCTAATGGTTTCTAATGGTCTGTAGATCACAAATCTCCATCCTTCCAACTGAATCATGTTTCCTCTCCTAACACAATGGCTCAGGGTGCAACCCAGCCCTTGTTAATGCACATGAACCAGCACAAGGAATTGAAAATCCATGGACCCTGGCCTGGCACAGGGTTGAACTTCAGTCAGAATCAGGCTTCTAGAGGTGATAAATCCCACCAGTTCCAGGAGGAATGGCTGCACACAGAAATAAGGTTCATAGTGTGTGGGCACCCCTTATCCCCCAGCATGGCTCACACACAGAAGGCTCCACAGCCTGCAAACCACACTGCCACTGGGAGTATATTCTGTGGTGCCCTATTCAGTTCATGTCAGGCTGAACCAGCTGGGATTGCTCAGGGATTCAGGAGGGAAACACATGGGATGCTCATCACCAGGGCAAGCAAGAGGAGCATGTGCTTTCCAGAGACCAGAGGGACACACCATGCCTAGCATCTGCTTCCATCACAGAGGATCACAGATTTCCCTTTGGTTGTCCCTTCCCACACCCTCACCCCATAGAGCTGAGACTTATACTTCAGCATGAAAACTATGCCGCAGCATGGAAAGCCACATAGGGGCTCGGATGGGCAGTCTCTGTGTTGCACGCCAGCAGTGGAAAGCATCCTTGTAATGATACCCAGCTCTTGCTAAGCTGAAATATGTAGCAGGAACCTCTGTGGGGAAGCACCAATTTATCAGTCTAACTGTCTTGGAAATTCCTTTTCGGCAGGATCTCTCCCTCTCGAACATGTGCAGCACAGCCCCAGGCATGAGCAATGAACATGACATCTCTTTTATGTCCGCCGTGGCAGACATCCTATTCATAATAATAATAATAGCTTCAAAAACACACCCAGCCTGCCTAGATGTAAAACATAGATGGGAAACGCTACGAGACGTCTGTGCTGTTTAGCCTTGGGATGCCTGTCTCCTGCCTCAGTTTACTTCAGGGCTAATTGGTCGCATCTCTGAGATGTTGTAATGTGTGAGTAGCAAGTTGAGTAAACGCTGCAAGAGGGTGCAGCTGAAGGGCCCCCCACATAACTTGTTTTCTCTGGTGTCTAGCAAGGGTTATGCTCACTCCTCAGCCCTTTCTTCCACCGAGCAGGTTTTCTTTCTCTTATGTGCTTGGATTCACAGGGCATATTAGAAATTCCTCCTCTTTAGCTGGCCAACATCCTTAATGGGTTTTGAAGAGATAAACAGCCACAGGCATGTGCACAGCATGATGGGTAAGTTGTGCTTTCTTAGGGAGCCAAGTAGAAAGGGAGCCAGATGACTTCAACCCAAGCTGCACTTAGAAAAGAAACCCTTGTGAAGGCGATCGTGGTGGTGAGGATTGAGCGGGTGCAAGGGGAAACAGGCTGAGTTTGGGTAAATTCAAACAAACAGGGGTGATATCAGCCAAAGGATTGCAGAGCCTCAGCCAAAGTGTTTGTACGCTGAGAGCAGAATTTGGCTTCAGAGGAATAAAGCTGCTACTGGTTGTTCAGGGTGAATCACCCTGGGTACATCCATCCTGCAGCACTGGGACACTGAAATCACAGCAGGGCTGTGCTCTTTATAGACCAGGAAGTACAGATGAGACCATAAAGAAGAGGAGAAGCCAAAGCACCTTCTCTCTGTCAAGACCCCCATGCTGTCCCTGAGAACAGTGGGGTTGGGTCCCACCTCCCAAGCTCAGATGGAGAGTGAGGGTTTAATCAAAACACAAGAATTGGTCCTAATAGATATTGGTCCTAATAGATATCAAAACACTGAGAGATGGCAATGGGTGCCATAACAAGTCTCATCTGAGGTGCTCTTGGTGTTCCTTTTCAGGTGCTTGACAGAGCTGAGAGGTTTTGTGTACCTGGGGCTGCAATGGGGATGTACTTATGGACGGAGAAGACACAAATAGAGCTACAAATCCCATTGAAACCAGTTTTGAAGCCTACACTGATGCTGAACTCCCCAGAGCATGGCCATCAAGGGGGTTAGGGAGCATTAGCTACACAGTGCAGGTTGAGGAGAGGTCAGCTATGGGCCTTTGCCATATTGAAAAAGGATCTGCAGCAGAAGGCAGGGCTGACTTGAGAGCTCCCCTCCGGGACCACTTGCAGCATGAACATAATTGCCTGAGCATTAAAGAAAATAGAGATCCATCTTTCCATGCAAGTGGGCCTGCCGCTGGGAAAGGGAAAGCTCAGGGAAACAGCGGAACAAATACTGGTGCTTTGCAAAGCAGAGATAAATCCCACCAGCAAGGAGGGAGCAAAGTCAGAGAGCTTTGGGAAGCCTTAGCACATCAAATGAGCAGTGCATCCCCTGATGAGTGAGGGTGTCGTGGAAGTAGATCGATGGGCAAACGCTCCGAACAGTAGCATCCATCTCTTGTAATAAGGCAGCGAAACTGCTCTTGTTTCCTGTAATCTGATAACCCACCAGAGGAAGGGGGGAAAAATGCCTTTAAATGGTGATTATAATTCCCGTCATGGTGTTTCCTGACAAAGTGGCCCCCCAACATAGTGTTGTTATCAATCACAACTACTGCAGTAGCATCCTGAGGCTCCCATGCAGATCGGTACCTTCAGAGGGAGAACTTTGATGTCCTGAAGGACCTGCAGGACCTTTGTGGCAGTGAATGAGGGCTCCACAGAGGTGAAATGAGTTGTTCAAGGCCTCCCATCTGGGAGTAAGATCAAACCCAACTGCTCTTTGGGTTGTGGGATTATGTGAGCATCACGCAATCGTAGCAGTGTCGGCTGGTAGGGACATGCACAAGTCTTTAACCCAACCTCCTGCTCAAAGCTGGACCACCACGAGCTTCCATTCAAGAAACAGCAGCTCACAAGTTGGCATAGTCACAGCAAACTAAAAGTGAAGTCTGATAAACATGACCACCAAAGCTCTATGTTAATGTATAATCTCATGAGCATCAAGCCAAGTGTTAGCAAGGCTGGACACTTCATGCCATTTTTGGTTCCTCCCTATTGCTGCTAATGTGTGGCAGCTCAGGACTGGTTTTCACCTCCATGGTTATGAGAGGCAGTGGTAATGCTGCTTCTCTTTGTTCAGCAAAATGCATGTCTATGGCCATTGTTAGCATTGCTGCCATTTGTACTCCAGATGTATCTGTGTGGGCCAAGTGAACCCTGTGCTAGGTCCTACAAAAACGAATCCTTCCTCAAAGAAGCACTGCATGGTGACCAGTACCTCATTCCTGTCCTGAAAGACCAACCTCAGTTGTGCCCCATGCCTCCACAGCACCTCTGATCAGTGGTCCCCATGCAGCACCATGGCTTGACCCTCTCTCATTCATCCTCCCTCATTAAAGAAGTATGTTCAAGTGGGAACTTTCAATCACCTTTGGTCATATGAGTGCAAAAGAAGATGAGATCCAAGCTGTGTCCACCAACACATCATTGGAAATGAAGATCTAGTGTGAGGCATTCCTGCTCGTGGCATGGGGTTGGAACTGGATGATCTTCAGGTCCTTTCCAACTCAAACCAGTCTGGAATTCTATGAGTCTATGAAGTCTATGAGACTGAGGTGCTGCAAGGCAAAGCCTTGAGGTAGCAACCAACCTACCCAGGACATAATGACCTCCTCTGGACAGAAGAGATGCAAATATCCTAATGTGCCCCTAGCATTCACCTACCTGCCTCATTCCTTATGGGAGAGCTGGACTGGGAGATCCCATCCCATTCCTTGTCCTGCTTTTGCCTTCCCTAAGTGATGAATTCCTCAGAAGCAGGACCGGCAATCCCAGCCATAAATCTGTCTTCCATGGAGCATGGTGAGGCAAGCAGGAGGAGGGAAGATGTCGTGGGCACTCCAGAATAATCATTAGCACAAAGCAAACCCTGTATCCCTCCTCAAAACAAAGAGGGAATGAAGGAAAGAGGTCCATAAAACTCCCCTTTTACGCCTCATATCATAGACACACAGGTCTGCCCAGCTTGGTGATTAATTAGGTAGGTAATGGGTGACTGCTTCAGACAATGTGCAGGAACCGAGCAGCACTGAGCCACGGGCCTGAGAACAGGCAGAACAAAAGCCCCACGTTGCTTTATGATGTTTCTGCTATTAAATCATCTCTTCTAGAGGCAGGGTTGTTTTAAGCCAGAGCGCAGATGCAGGCAGGAGGGTTGCCCAAGGCTGGTTTCTGCTCTGTAGCTGCAAACACATCGTTCCCATCAGATCTACCTGGAGTAAAGGGAACTCCAGGCCCTGACACTGTTGGGTGCGTATTCCCAAGAGCCAGCCTCCCATTGCTGCAAGTCCAACACCTTTCCTGGTTAACTCTGGACCCCAGAATAGATGTTTTCCTCTCTGATCCCACACTTCCAGCTCCCCATTGTGTGTGGCTTGGGGAAGCCAATCCCACTACCCTCTGGGTGCCTCAGGGAATAATTTGGAGCAGGTCAACACAAAGAAACCACAGCGACATTATCCCTCTTCTTAAAACGTGTCCAGACTAGAAACCATGCACAAATCACAAGCTATGGATTACCATGAAATGATGGTGGCCTTGGCAGTCCTGGGGTGGAGGTTGGACTTGATGATCTAAAAGGTATTTTCCAACCTGGTTGATTCTATGATTGGATGATGGATGATACCTACTCTATTTGCCACGAGAGGGCACTTTTACATTAATTCTCACGGCCTTGGCTCTAGCATGGAGTCTGACAGAATTCCGCTTGGGATCCAATATCCAACTCATTGGGGGGGGATTTATTTTGCAAGGAGAGGGTTGTGTTGAGTGTGTTTCTTGTTACATTAGAGGGGAGACCACAATAAGGGTGTAGTTGAGAGTTTTGGTATCAGTTCTATATGGAGAGAGGCAATAGCAAAGAAAAACCCAATGGGAGAGGGTGCTACATGCAAAAAAACCTTCCTAAAGGAAACAGTTTTGTAGGGAATACTAACACAGAAGTGCAATGTCTTTCAATGCAGATGAAGGAGACACCTGCTTCTTCCCAACGTCCCCACCAAACACGGCATAAACTAGAATCTTGGGAACAGGACAGTGACTTATGCTTGCTGCAGACACGAGTCATTCCTTTGACACGAGTCATTCCTTTGCTAACACCTCTCCAGCTGGAAGCTGCAGGATAGAATCCAGGCTGCTGCCTCAGAGCTGATTAAAAACCTTATTTCCCCCTCTTTCCTTTCCATCATGCAGTAGATGTGGAAACCTGCAGACTCTGAGAGCATGCATAGCTCCGAAATTACCGCTATTCATCATGTCCAATTGGCTCTTGGACGAATCCCAACCGGTCAAGGAGTTCTGCAGCATAACAATAGGTGATTACCATTTACTCCAATTCATTTTGTCACAACAGCCTCCCAGCCTCTGCTGGGCTGTGATTTCCATTTGGTTTCCAGGAAAAGGACTGAAGATCCAAGCAATGAGACAGGTCTTTTTGATTCTCTAGGGAAGGTATCTCATGCTTGGGCAAGAAATCAACTGTGCCTTGATTTCCAGTTAACAGACATGATCACTATCTTGTGTCTCGGGATGGGAAGGAGGAGATAAACGTCTTTTTACTCTGCAACTTTAATCCAGAAAGGAAGGGAATGACAGACATGAGTTAGATCAGCCCTCTGAAAAAGAAAGCCTTTTTTCAGTCATCTTTACCCCCCCTCTTTTCATCTTAAGGATGCAACCGTAGATGTGAGACACAACCTTTTAAAACACCATCAACACTGCAACAAGGAGCAGTCAAATGCTGAGCAAACAGAGGAAAAGCTCATGGAAGAACAAGGATGATAAGAGGCTGAAGAAAATAGGGCTTGGGAGAAAGACTCGTGGGGTGGTGACTCCTCAGCCTAGAGAAAAGAAGCCCAAGGAAGGGAACCTGATGACTGCTTTGGCATCATTTGCAGCAGAGCACATTTAGGTTGGCTCCAAAGGAAACTGAGGAAGTCGATGGAAGAGAAACAGTGAGAAAGTCTGGACTCGTTTCTGCTGTGGGTTTTTATGAACTGGCATCATGGTCCTTGATGTAGGCACTTGGACTAGGCCCATCTTCAGCTTTCTTCTATCCCAAAGCTTCTTCCATGCACAAGATGGTGAAATTCCACACGCTCTGCTATAGAGGTCCCATGAAGAAAGGAGTCTTCGTAGCTCCACGACCCAGACTTACACCACAAGGGCAAGCACAGTAGCAGGGAGACATTCATACTGTCTTCAGAACCAGCACTGGTGGCCAAAGACATACATTCACCCACATACATCCTACCTCTAAGCATCACTTTTTACAAGGCCTGGTTATGATGAAGGAGGTTGAGCTCAGCAGGTTGAGTGGAGGTGAAGAATCACATCCCCTTCTCTGTAGCGTTAGGTAAGTCTTTCTGCAAGGAGCTTACATGAGCTTTTGTCCTTGCTGAGGAGATGCCAATAGAGAAGTTGAAAAGAAGACAGAAAAGAGCTAAGATTGTTTTGTTTCCTTTGTGGCAAATGAAAGAGCATTTCACAGCATTGGAGTGTGTTGAAGCCTTCCCAGGTGGATGAAGGAGACAGAAGAGCATTGCCTGCACTGGGGTAGCATGCACCAGGATTCCTGCCCATGTGCTGGGCTGCACCCCCAAAGCGTGAGCAGCAGCTCAGGGAGGGGATCCTGCCCCCCTACAGTCCTGATCCAGCTCTGGGGCAGCAGCACAAGAGGGATGTGGAACTGTTGGAGCGAGGCCAGAGGAGGCCATGGAGATGCTCCGAGGGCTAAAAAGCAAAGGCAGAGCAAGGGAGGGCTCCCAGGAGGTACAACAGGCAGGAGCACTTCTATCATCTCTAAACCTTCTCTGTCCCCCTGCATTAACCTCTTGCATCCTCTTCCCAAACACAACCAACAGAGGAGCATAGCCCTCCCCAGCAGGTCGCTGCTTTGAGTGGCAGGGCTGTTTGCAGCAACAAGCTCTTGCTCAAGAGACCATCTCAATAGCATTTCATTTCAGTGGGGCTCATGGGTTGTATTTCTTTCCCCTTCCACCCCCCCATGTGAGCAAATAAAACGTGTTGCAACGACTCTTGGAGACAGGGAATGACATGTGGATCTCTGGCACCTTCCTGCTGAATTCTTTCAGTGGAGGAGTCTGACCCTTCCCAGTTCATGCGTGTGTGTGATAAGAGGGGAACATCTGCACCAAGGCAGCCTCTTTGCATGTAGAAAACCACCCACAAAGTGTCTTCTCCCATCACCTTTCCCCAGCCACGGTCTCCCTGAGTCCATTGCGAGCCATGGCTCCTTGCAGGCACCTATTCCTTGCACCAGGTTTGTCTCCATCACTCATCTTCTACACAGAAACTACTCCCTCCGGCCATGAAAATCAAGTCACGGCACACTTGCAATGTGATGATCTGAGAACAGAAAGGTTACGAGCGCTTGGGAAAGGCTGGGTTTGAAACCCAGGTGAGATTCAGGAGGGGTGGTGATAAAACAGAGATGATTTGCACACAGTGGGTGAAAGATGATCAGTGCTGTGGGTGTTATTTTGCCTGCGCTAAGCCTCTTCAATGTGATCTGTGGCTGCACACCAAAGGGGGAAGCTGGGGACCAGCTCATAAGCTGGCACTTCCCAACCACACCAAGCATTTCCCTGGATATTAACCAATGAAGGACCCCAAAAACTCCCAAATTTGGGAGAAACATCCTCAAAAAACGATGCTGAAAGCATTTTCCCAACATCTAGCAGTGAAAACAGGGAGATAACGCGGCAGGAGAAAACAAGCCGTGCTATTACCAGGAAGATTAATTACAAGTGCAATAATATCCAGGCCTTCTGATGAAATATTTTACAGTCTATTGCCCTCAGGAGAGCGGCTGCTTTCACTGATTTATTTCAACCCTCGCATTACCCAGCTACGTTATAGACGTCTTCAGAGATGCCCCGGTGTTATTTGCCCCCTGACAGCAAATAATAAACTCTTTCTCAGCTATATAACATTGCTAAGGAAGCCCTTGACGTGACTAGGAAAACACTGAGGACAATTAAGTCACATGGCACTCAGAGCCCTGTGGGAACGGGATAAAGCTCTGCTCCAGGACTCGGATAGCATGAGAAAGCCTGGTTCAAACGGAGTAGCAAGCGTCGTGGAGGTAGTCGTTATTAAAGATCTCCTGGTTAAAGATCCTCTGGGGTCTCTCTATTATGTTAATAACAGCTCAAGCCAACTTTACTGCTTCCAGAGGAGCCCGTTAGCACAAAGGAGGAAGGGCCCATCGCAAGGGAATGCAGGCTACCCAGTTTCATTCAGTTTAAGGAAGGGGGGGGGTGTTGGTCACACATCTTTTGGGGTCCAGGTAAATTTGGTGTTTCTCTTGCACCCCTGCTTTCAGTCGCCCTGGATGGAGCAATGTCATGGGCAGAGGTTGCTGTGGGGTTCCCACAGTCAGAACAAGGGGATGCAGGGAACGTGGGGAGGTTTCCAGCCCAGATGGCCTCCTCCATCCTGCCCTTGGCTCCTCATCTGCAATTAAACAAGCAGCCTTTTTCCCCTCATTACAGTTCTCCTGCCTCTGCTGTGTTTGTTTCTCCACACCAGCTTACCACAGTATCATAGAACAGTTCGGGTTGGAAAGAACCTTAAGGCCACGAACCTGCTCTTCTTCAACCCTGCAGTCTCCTCATCCCATCCGCACAGCAAAACCCCCTTAAATAATTTCATAACCATCAAGGCATCTTAATATAACATGAGTCCTACCCCATCTAACTCAGATGCCATATGCAATTCCTCTCTTTGCTGTGATGTATGATGGCATGGTGGCATGGAAGTCCACATACCTGGAATCATAGAATCACAGAACTAGGATTGGAACTGGATGAGCTTTAAGGTCCCTTCCAACCCAAACCAAACTGTGATTCTGTGATCGGTATCTACATTCATGTGACCATCTTCTTATTTGTAGGGTCCCTGCAGTGTCTGAGCACTAGTCTGCTGACTCCATGCTTACACCCCTGCTCTGCACTCATGTGTAGTAGATGGCCATGGGTGAGGAGAAACCACCATAAAGGTGACCCTGTAACTCCAGGTTTAGGCTATTCCTAAAGCATTCAGCACTTCGAGCTTCTTGTCCCAAAGGGAGCGACTCCTCTATGTAGCAATGGCAGCATCACCCCCTCAGTCCCCTTTACCAACATCACAAACCTGAAGCGAAGGGCAGTGCGCACACACCTCCGATGCCGTTTTTTGCCTCCTCCTCCTCCTTCCCAATGCCTGCGATGCTGGAACAGATCCCTGCAAAACCACTTTGGTTGGGAGGCTGTTGTCAAGTCATGCTGGGAAGTCTGCAACACTTCGCAAATTGTTCTTGCCTGAGGTTGTACAATAACAGTGCCGTTACTCACAAACCCCATTATGCTCGGCACAGGTCACATCTCCCCACCCACAACAATATTCCAAGGGTAAAAAAGAGGTGGAAAAGGAATTGTTAAACATGAGCTGGAGATGACAGTGAAAAATTTACCCTGAATTGTGTATATTTTTATGGAGGAGGGTTATCTATCCATCCATCATCACTTACTAGCACAGGAAAGAGCCTGGGAGTATTAAGGTATTTATATCTTGCATGGGTAGTTAAAGAGAAGAAATACCCTTATGGATGTAGGGCTGTCCTTAATCCCTCCCTTTTCTGCCCATCACAAACACTGAATAAGGCTCTCACCCCACCTGTTTTAATTGCCTATATTAGGAAGAAATAAATAGAAGTGGCTCTTTGGCACCAGCAACAATAAAAGGAGCCTCAAGCAATTAGTTCAGGTGTACAAAACTACTGTGTCAGAGCAATCCCATCTCTGTGTGGCTGCCCCATCCCTGGCAGTGTTCAAGGTCAGGATGGATGGGGCTTGGAGCAAGCTGCTCTAGTGGAAGGGGTCCCTGCCCATGGCAGGGGTTCAACTGGATGGGCTTTAAGGTGCTTTCCAATCCAAACCATTCCATGATTCTAAAGCAGAGACAATAACCCTGCCTTTGTCTCAAAGCGACACAGGGATCCAGAAGGGAAGAGTGTTCATGACATAGGGTTGTTATCTACGAAATAGCAGAATCAGGTTAACAACAAAGTGAGTAATGAGCTCATATATAAAACGTGCTATAGGACTGCAAAATCCATGTTTTGGATATTTATGTCTCTATTTCCCCCCTAGCTCAAACTGGATCCTGGACTTCTTATTCTACGAGAACTCACCAATTTTCAAATCCAGTATTGAAGAGGACAGGTGGCTCTTCCTAAAAGCCACATTCATCATCTCATCCAAATTGTGTGCCTGTATTCAGTGCAATCCCCACTTTTCCAGCATTTTGGTGAACTAAATGCAACAAATACCAAAACCCACAGGAAATTAGAAGGGTTTTTTATCCCATTTTCCCTTTTTTTTCCCTTCACCTTTATATTTTCTCTTCCCCCACCCTGTCTTGGACCTCTCAGCATCAATGAAATACCTCAAGGTGCAAGAACAGAACAAGGACACAATGGAGTCACTCTGGAGAGGGTACCCCTTTGTATCCTCTGTGCAAGAACCTTACTCATCAGCATATCTTGTCCAGCTGATGGGAAGCAGTTGGTGTCTTGAGGCCATTCCAAGCCATGCCTGCCTGTTCCTGGGTCTGCAGCATGGATACGGGGCTCTGGAAGGGGCTCGGGTTGGAAAAGCTGGGATCTGATGCCTGGAATGACTGCAGGAAGACCCAGCCCATGGAAAGCCGTTGGCAGCTGGGGATGAAAGGTGTAAGAAGGAGCTAGGGCTTGGAGGTGTCCCCACATGAGCCTCAACTGCTGGGATGGAACCAGGACATATCTTAATATGTGACCATAGCGCATGTGTCCAGGGGCTGGGGGAGACATCCCTTCCCATTCCAGTGCCTAAAGGGCTCACCAATGAGCAGGGCACAGGGAGCCCTCATGGAGCATGTGTGTTGGCTCCTGAAGATACCATGAGACCCCCCAAAACTCATGATGTCAATGACAGACTTGTTCCAGGAGTTAAAGGGTGGCTACAGGGACAATGGAGACTTCCTTTTGACAAGGAGTCCCATGGAAAAGCCAGGGGGTGATGGGCACAAGTTACTGCTGGGAGATTCCCAATGGACACAAGAGGGAAATGTTTCCCAGTGAGAACAAGAAGCCATTGGAATAATCTCCCCAGGGAAGTGGTGACTCCACAGCGTTGGACACTGTTAAGACTGGGCTGCACAGGGTGCTGGGCATCCAGTCTAGGTCATGCTGTGCCTGGAAAGGTTGGAGCAGATGATCCCTGAGGTCCCTTCAACCTGGGATTCTGTGATAGACCCCTTCTAGCATTAGGGCAAGGAAACAGCATCTTCTGGGCACCATCTGCTTCACGCCCATGCTTTGCATCAGCTCCTGAACACCTTCAGCATCTTGAAGTCTCTGTGAGAGACTGGATTGGGTGAGGTTTTGCCCCCTCGTTGAGTCAGGTCAGAATCAGGACCTGGGTCTTCAGAGGAGTTTCTAAATATCCACAAGGTTCCAACAACATCAATTTCCTCTCAATCAGCATTTCCTTCTCTGCTGCTGGGTCCTTTCTGCCTTTCCTACATCTCCAGCCCCTGCACCCTCATAAAGCACTGAAGGAGAACGGTCCTGCTTGGTTGAATGACAGAAAATCACTGCCGTTTTTCACCTCTTTTAACCCAAGCAGGTGCCCTCCAGGCATCCATCAATGGGCAGCTGCACCTTGGCCCTTCCAGCCCCGTCCCCAGAGAGGTCTTGGTGCCAGCAGCAGTGCAGGGAAGAAGCCAAGCTCTTTGTTTAGAGTGGCACAAGGAGAGCTGCATCTCCAGCCGAGCCTCAGCATCACCTTGGTATTGCAGTGAGGGCTGCAGAGCACCCCAGCCACCCCCAAAGGTTGGCAGCCACTGATTTGAATGTGTTTAACCTGGGTTTGGACACATCACCCCTTGTCCCATCGTGGTTTACTGGGTGTTAGCACCGACATCTCTGGGATACTGCTGTGCTTTGGCACCTCTCTGATGGATTTGGGCCACAAAAGCCCTAAGAAGGGTTCCCAACTCCCATACATCTGTATGGGGAGAGTTAATAGAGAGGAGCTCTGTGGCAGAACGTAAAGGCAGGACTTCAAAATGTCCATCAAGTTTTGTCTCCTTCCTTCATCATTTAAGAGGAATAATGAAAGGCAAAGACCAACATGTTGGGTAAAGAGCCTCCAACCTTGCTAAGGGCATCATACCGTTATTTTTTGGGTGGAAAAATGCAGTTCTCAGACAACCAAAACTATTCTATGATTGCTGTGATCAGCATTCATATGACTCTAGACATGTGGGGCTTGAACAAACCTGAAGCTGGTCCTGCTGCACTACCTGGTTTGAGGAAAGCTCTGCGGCTTCTCTCTTTCTCCATCATCACCAGCAACAACCAGAGGGCACGGATGGTGGTAAGAAATCACACCCAACCATTGAGTAACAGAAGAATTAGAACCCACAACCCAACCACATCACCTCATCTCTTGTAGTTTGTGGAGAGGATGCTCCAGGCCCTGGGTTTCCAGGTGTGGTCCAGCTTGTTTCCTCACTTCCCAGAAGGTTCACTGCACAAACAGGTCTGTACAACACTCCTCTCATATTTTCTACTGCTATAGCTCTGAATTTTACCCTAAACCACACCAAGTGCACATTTGCTGTGCGTGGATGCATTTCTTCTCACCATATGGCAGCAGATACAAGCATAGAAATGATCCCTTGCTCTCTTCTTTACATCCCATCTTGCCAACGCTTTGCTGGAGATGCATCTTTTGGTAACAACATCACCTCTGGCTCCTGCCCCACACGTGAGGGGGATCCTCTCAGCTCTCTCCCACCATTCAACCCCACACAGAACCATTTCACATTTCCCTTTTGGAAAGCAGGTTTCCCCTTAGAAATCCAGCTTCAAATTCCACTGGTAGCTTGAAAATCCCATCTGAGACCCATTGTATGCAGAGAGCTGTATGTGTTTCTATAAGGTATCAGTTTCATTGAGGGAAGGAGGTGGACACAGGATTGATGCTGTTCATGTGCCAAACGGGCATGGACATGGAATCATAGAATGGTTTGGGTTGGAAACAACCTTAAGATCATCCAGTTCCAACCCCCTGCCATAAGCAGGGACACAAGTCCCAAGCCAAGTTCACACCTCATCATAACAGCTTATTAACCAGCAGGTCAAGGGCTTGAGTAGCAACCTCACTGTGTTGCAACCCTCATATGGCCATGGGAAGCTTGGGAGATGGAGGTAAGGGGGATATCTAAAGCCTTATCTGCTTTAGATAAGGAGGCTATCGTGGCTGCTCACAGAAGATGCTGTGCAGATTTTCCTCTTGCTCTTTAGAAAGTGGGACAAGAGGCAACGGTTCGGGTTCCAAAAACACATGAAATGTGCTTAGCCATAGGATTGTGGATGCATCCACTGCTTTCTAATGAGCTCCCCCATGGGAGCAGCACCGAGAGCCTGTTTGGGAGCTGTGCAGGGGCCTCCTCCTCCAATCCCAAGCAATAAGGAAGGATAAAGCATCACTGCGCTAGACAAAAAAATACAGCTCCACTCCAGCTCCAAAACCCTTTTGGCATCACTTGCTAAGTTGAATTTTATCTGCAAACGTTTTCAGCTCCATCCCATTGGGAATCCTGATTTTTCCAAGACTTACCAACAGGAAATCCCTGAGCCGGAGGGTTTAGTTGTAATGAACTTATTGTATATTCAAGCACTGAACGTCAATTTGGATTACTGTGTCAAACATAAGCACTGAGAGCATGCAACCGTACCCTGGGGTCACCCGTCAGGAACTCCAGACTGAAACTGGCCAGATAGAGACCAGCACAGCCTTGATTTATATCTTTCCCTGTGCAAATAGAACAGCTAAAACCGAATAAACCTGCTGCATCTTGGAGATGAGCCCCTTCCTGTTCTCCCCAGCGCCTTCATCCACTGTGCATGGGCTTCCTTGGCTGGGGATGCTTCATTAGAGGCTGCCCAAAGAGCTCAGGTGTGGTGGGAAGCTGAATCCCTCTATTAGTGCATGTCTAAATCACTGCCACTTGTGTCCTTCTGGGAGCCCCCAGTCCCAGGCACAATCAGGATTCCCATCCACACACACACTCAGTATGTGCAGGTGAAACCAAACTGTTGCTCCCCAGTCTTGGGCTAAGGATACACTGGAATTCATCCAGAGCACTGGATGCAAGAGAAAAGGTGCATAGCAGGAGGGATAATTTACACCTTCCTCTCCAGGCATCTGGCCACAGGGGCTGCAGGCAGCTCACGCCCGCCCATCCATCCATCCATCCACCCATCCATCCATCCATCCATCCACCCACCCATCCATCCCCTTTTCTCTGCAGCCCAGGTGCAGACACAAGCAGACAGGCTGGAAGCAGAAAGCTGAGGATGTCCATTGGTTTCTCATGCTCCATCCCAAGCAATCAGGGGTGGGAGCTGGTCCTCTTCTGCTGCCCACTGCTCACTGCAATCATGGAGCGGCACCCATGGGGCACACAGAGTGGGCATCATGGGCTTGGCTGTGCAGAAAGGGTAATAACATCGCATGGGGATGAGGAAAGGAATCCTACCAAGAGGGTGCCAAGTGGAAGCGCAAATCCCAGGTACAAGTCATGTTCTGGGTCTTTAATTCCAAAGTAGGAGACAAGAATCAGATGCAAATATGCCATTACACATGTTCAAAGCTGTTCAGGCTGCCTGTTTGGTTGGTAAAGTTGTAAAGGCCAAGTTGGATGGGGTTTGGAGCAACCTGCTCTAGTGAAAGGTGTCCCTGGATGGCAGGGGTTGGAACTTTAAGGTCCCTTCCAACACAAACCAGTCTGGGATTCTATAGAAAGACCTTTAAGATCATCAAGTCCAACCATTACCCCAGCACTGCCAAGCCCACCACTAACCCATGTCTCTAAGCATCACATCTGAATGTCTTTTTAATCCCTCCAGGGACGGTGACCCCACCACTGCCCTGGACAGGCTGTTCCAGTGCTTGACAACCCTCTAATGCAGATGCTGAAAAGCTTTGGATCTCCTTTGCTTTGGCAGGTAGCGAAGGGTCGATTGCGTCTGGTTTGCTTCTGATGCTGAAAATTACAGCAGTGGCGGAGGTTCAGAGATGCTCAGCCAAAGAGCAGGAAAATGCTGCTCTACTCCTCTGGTCCCAACTTGACAGACACCCGAGGCACAAATACTCTTCATTAATGCTGGAAGCTCCACTGCACTGAGCAGCCTGGTGCTAATCACATCCTCCAGTGCCTCATCTCTGGCTAACGTCAAGGCAGGGAGGATTAAAGCTTCCCTCTTCGGCCATCTGCAGTTCCCAGCAAAGCTGACAGCATCTTGGACTTGTCACCCAGGACAAATCCTACCCCAACTGAGCAAGTCTCCTCCGTGGACAAAGGAGCAGCCAAACAAGGGCCTCGTGTTGTCACACTGTGTGCTGCTGACAAAGATATCGCTGTTAAAACAAGCTGGAGCCAAACCAACAGGGCCCTCCACCGACTCCAGATGAGAGCATTTCCTGCTATCACAGGGGGAAGGGTTGCTAGAGATACACATAGGAGTAAAGGTAAAAGTTTTGGTGCAGGTAGGGTAGCTGCACTTGTTTTGATCAGTATTTAAGGTCTGGAAAAGGTGATCTGTAACAGGAGGGCTCCATCCAGCAGGTGACAAGTATGAAACCCAAAGACTGGATGGCAAAACTGGATTAGGTAGATGAGAATGGTGCAATAAGGAAGAGAGGAGACTGAGCTGAGCTCTTAGGCAGAAGCTCTTCCCTGTGAGGGTGCTGAGGCGCTGGCACAGGGTGCCCAGAGAAGCTGTGGCTGCCCCATCCCTGGCAGTGCTCAAGGCTTGGAGCAAGCTGCTCTTCTGCCTAAGAGCTCATCTCAGTCTCCCCTCAGGCAGGTTCAAGCCATTCCCCTTGGCCTGGCCCTACAGGCCCTTGTCCCAAGCCCCTCTCCAGCTTTCCTGCAGCCCCTTTAGGCACTGGAGCTGCTCTCAGGTCTCCCCTTCAGGAGCCTTCTCTTCTCCAGGCTGCCCCAGCCCAGCTCTCTCAGCCTGGCTCCAGAGCAGAGCTGCTCCAGCCCTCGCAGCAGCTCCATGGCCTCCTCTGGCCTCGCTCCAACAGCTCCACATCCCTCTTGTGTTGAGGACAGCAGAACGCACGCAGTGCTCAAGGAAGAGCAGGATCACCTCCATGACCTGCTGCTCACGCTCCTTTTGATGCAGCCCAGCACAGGGGTGCTTTCCGGGCTCAGACACACATTGCCCTAACTGGGTTTATTGCTGCTCCTCCCAGCTTTGGTTTAAACTGTGAAACAAAGCAGGACTTCAGTGAGACTACCACGAACCTGAGATGTTATCGCAACATCTGCACTGTGTCTGGCAGATGCCCCATCTCTCTGCCAGGAATCCTTCCCTCTTGGTCCCACACAGGCACACAGAACCACAGCCATAGAAAACAGACATGCATAAGGGTCCGTCTGTCTCTCTGCCAGCGTGCTCATGTCTCCAGTTAAACCATGGAGGATGGATCAGGTTGCTGTGAAATTTCACCATCACTGCAAATCTGCAGGGAGAAGATTACAATGAGAACACGATTGCCAAAGCCGGGAGCCATGTTCTGAGCAGGTCAGAGGAAATCACAGAGGACAACCCCAAACTCTCTGCCTAACTTTAGACCAACAACCATAGCCAGGGTCCTGAAAGCAGAACAGTAAAAACAAGGGCTGAAAAGAAGGGATAACGGACTTCTGCTGCAGAGTTTCACTGAGCAAGGGCAAAGAAGTCCATGAGCATCCTCCACTAGGATATATCCTGCAAGGAAAAGATTTTCTTTCCCTAAAGTGCCTCCATTGCTTGTAGCATGTGTAAGTCTCAGCTGAAAATAGAAGTACTTGGCATCAGCAGCACTGGCAGCAATGAAGCAGCCAGCAGGAGGGATATTGGCTTCTCCAATGGAGAAGGCCAAGGACCACTCACAATCAGCAGAGCTGTTAAGAAGTAGAGCTGGGATTAGAGTCTGGGTAGGGATGGGTAACGCAGTCGCCACACCATGCTGCCATTATCTGCTGCCTTCATAAAATGGCTTGAGTTGGAAGGGACCTTAAAGCTCCTCCAGCTCCAACCCCTGCCACGGGCAGGGACCCCTTCCACTAGAGCAGCTTGCTCCAAGCCCCTGTGTCCAACCTGGCCTTGAGCACTCCACAGTTTCTCTGGGCACCCTGTGCCAGCGCCTCAGCACCCTCACAGGGAAGAGCTTCTGCCTAAGAGCTCAGCTCAGTCTCCCCTCGGGCAGGTCAAAGCCATTCCCTTTGTCTTATCCCTACTTTCTGACAGATTTCAGCAGCAGCAGAGCTGACATCTGACAATTCCCAAGGGGAAAACCAGTTTTCATATTATTGAACGAAAAACTAAAACCTTACAAACCATCAAAAACAACCCTGTTACCCCAATGATACCTGGATGGTCTCTGCAGCTCTTCACAGAATCAGCCAGGTTGGAAAAGACCTTTAAGATCATCAAGTCCAACCATCTGTACTCTGCTTCCCACCAGCAACTCCATGCCATGGACAGTCTCCTCCCAGGACCTATGCAGCAGACTCCTGTTTGAGAGGAACATCAGCTCTTTAGGTGGACACATGCTGTTAGCTCAGATCAGAGAGCTGCAGGAGGAGCAGGGAAGTCTCCCTGATAATGGAACACAGTGTTTCCACTATCCATAAAGCTTCGCAAATCCATGTCTCCAGCCCCATTGAAGCCTGCGGCTGTTTTTGCAGCTGCATGCCATCATTCTGGAAGGAGAGTGAAACAGAACTGCGTTAACCGTCTCGTGTGAATCGGGATTTAGAGCCAGCAAAGCAGCCAGGTCTTCAGCACATCCTCTTTGCCCAAATATTCCCATTTGGATCAATATGGGCTCGATGAATGATGAGTCAATGAGTGGTTTTAGGGCTGGGGAAGGCCACCGTGGTTGAAATCAGGCTTGGAAGGAAAACAAACAGAGAGGAGCCATGAAGAGAAGACGCACAAGTGGAGAGATACTAATCAGTTTTATTTTATAAATACAGATGAGCTTTCCTGCAATTACCAACATGGTTTGAATGTGGCATTTCCTAGGGGATATTCCGGGTTTGCTTCTTTTCAATACCTGGTCAAGCAAGGAGAAGCCAACGCTGTTGCGCTTGCTAGAAAAATAAGAGTGGGATACGCTCTTCCAAAACTAATACTCTCAGAAATGTCAGGAATTCCTGGTGAGGGGAAAGGACTGCAATGAAATGTGGTCTCTGCTTAAAGACATTTGCAGACATTTAACAGTGTCACAGCTGTGCAGGAACTGAAAGGCTCTTGCCAGTGGAAAGCACGCTGTGATACATCATCTCACCTTCAAACCTACTCTTTGCTTCTCTCCCATTATGCTCTTTTCAAAGGTATTTAAAGGGGGGGGGAGAAATAAACACAAAAGTAGTGGCTATGAGGTGGTTGGAGGGGGTTCAACCCCATCCTCACAGCAATGAGACGTTTGTTAACACTTTAAATAGCCCCACGACACCACCCCCCTGCACACCAGCTTCCAGATGGAAAGTGGTTAAGAGTGGAAGAGAAATACAGGGACAAGTTTAGGGCTACTAAAGGTACATCCATAGGAAGCCCGGTCACAGACTCATGCGGCAGATGCAGGAATCAACCATCGTGTCTGACACATCAACCAGTACAGGGTTCAAACAGGAACAATAGGACATCAAGGTTAGGGGGGGAATGACTTCATTTGGTTGGGTGCAACCTGAGAAAATCTGAAACTAGTGATAAAAACCAATCCCAAGCCCCACTGATGCTCTATGGACCTAATCTCACACGGGGCTGAATTGCACGGAGATGCTCCACGTTTGCTTACCAAACACAGCGGCTTCACAACTACTCTTTGGGTTGCTTTGAAAAGTCACCACCACACAGAAGCTAATGCCTTTCTGTCATAGAGGAAAGGAGAAGAGGGTGCCTACAAACAGGTCTGTGCTGCTCTGAGGTCCTGCAACTGACTCAGTGTTGCCCAATTTCACCTAGCATTATAGTGCCATCAGAAGATGGGAAGATCAGGTCACAGGACAGAGCATCTTATCCCCACTTCATGAGTAAGTGGTGTGCTTTCAGGTGTTCATTTCTTCCTTATCTACACCAAAGCACAGCAAGAGCTTCCTACCCATCTCTCCTCAAAGATCATATTGATGCTTTACGCTGCTGCAGCACTGCCTTTAGGGAAGCTCTTCATGAGGTTGGAACAAAGCTTAGATAGGGGAGAAGATATTCATGAATGTGTCCATGCCCAAGTCTGCACCTGAAATCATGTTCAGTGACTTACAGAATCGAGGCCTCTGCTTCTGTTTCCACCTAGCACATCCTACTAGGACAGACCAAAGACCATGAATCACTGTAGCAAGGCTTGATCCAGCAACACAACTGCAGACACAACCCTTAAAAGCTAACAGAAGAAATGTGAATATAGTTTTAATACAATCATTAAGGTGTTACCTGGAAAGATGCATATTCTAGAACAGTGCTATTATTATGTATATTGGTTCTCACATACATGTCTTGCTTTGACAACAGATAGTTGAGGTTATACATATCCACATTTGAAGACGTTAATTTAGGCTAGCCTTATGTGAAGTTAGGAGAAAGACTAGGTCATTGGTTCAAAAGAAAGCATAGACTGGGGGGGGAAAGCCAGGCATGAAGAAGTGGTGTTTATTCTGCTATATATCTTTATATTTGAGAGCTCAAACCCGAGCCCCAATTCTTGGGTATACAATATAGAAAGCAAAGAGCAATGAAATCCCAACTGAAACGAATACCAGGAATCATTGAAGAGGCTGCAAATTGCTTTCCCATTAGTGCAGCTGAACACGTGTGCCAGTGGTAACCTATGTAAGAGCAAAAGCACATCTCCAGCAAAGCACTGGAGGTTTCTTCCTTTAAAATACATATGGTTAAAAGGGTATTCATTGAGATGAATGATGCTGAGTGCCTCCTTTCTACAGATTCCACAGAGTTGCCTAATTCCAAAGTGCTGACTGCATTTTCAGGCTGGGTTTTATTATGAAGGCTCTTGTGAAGTGCCTCATGGCACATAGATGCCATTAGACACCTCAAAGGGTGGCCACTGAACCCCGCATAGTGCATTTGTTAGGTCGCTACTGATGAGGTTGAAGTGGGGAACGTTCAGGCTGAGACTTATATGGAACCTTGGAAGTGATTTAGTCCTCAAGGCTTCTACTGGAAGGAACAGTATGAAGGAGGAGGGAAAAGAAGACTAAATGTCATTTCTGATTCATCAGGTGTAAGAAAACTGCAGCTATCATGGAGGTGCTCATTCTCTGGCAAGTTCACATCACCAACTGAAGACCCATCAGTGCAAACTAGAACTTGAAAGGCTACAGAGCACAGCCAAGAGAAAGCTGTCCAATGATAAAGAGAACAAATACCCATGGTATTTCTGGAACACTGATTACATTGCTCAAGAGAACACAGGAGTACATGGGAGAAAGTAAAGAGATCTTACCATAAATGTGCTTTTAAATTTACTTCTTTCTTCTGAAAAGGATTAAAACAAATTTAAAGAATAATTATGAACAAATACTCATAGAAGGGGCCTGAATCAGCACTAAAAGGTGTTTTCAGGAAAGCCTTTACAAATGGATTCCAAAACGTAAACCCACCCCCCAAACCAACCTTCCAACAGATTATAAATACCATGTAAGAGGACTGGAAGCAGAATCAAAATGTACCTGGGCTGTTGAATATACCATGATCCTGTGTTATCGTGCTCAAGTCCATTTGTCTACCACCATAGGAAATAGCTTTAGCTGGTTTTATTTTTCTTTTTTATATAATTAATATAAAGAATAAGTGCAATTTCATCTCTATTCCCACATCACTGATTTCACCTCCATGTCTGCTATCAACCCCCTGGTCCCAGCTCACTTGTCCGAACTCTTCCTTGGCCTGCGGAAGCTGGACATGTTCTCATTCAGTGCATAGATCCTCCGAGAGAACTCCTCGAACTCCCCTAGGACTTGTTCATCACACTCCACCGCCACGGCGTGTTCCACTGGGATGGAGTTAAAGTCTTCGAGCTGATCTCCCGAGCTGAACCCCGTCGCTTCCATCCCCATGATCTCCTCTGCTTGCTCCACGGTGCAGCAAAGGACGGGGTTGAGCGCGGGGCGGAACTCACAGGGCTGCTCGGTGCTTGTGGTGCCAGAGCACTCACCAGGTAGGAAAGCCCCATTTATTGCACTAGTACGTCCTAAGAAAGACTCCTGCTGGTCTTGGGTGTTGTTTAAGCTCCTGCTTTCTCCATTGAAACTGCTGCACAAGTTCTCACCTTTCTTGGTGTTTCCTTTTGCAGAGTCCATAGAGGTATCCAAAGAAGAAGATATTGACCCAGGTTTTTTATCTAACTCTCCTACACGGGCTGAGATGGCAACGGGCTGTGTTAAAGCAGAGTTGTAGCTAGGAGGAGGAGTTTTGTGCTGCAGTCTCTCGTTTCCCGTGCTGGCTCGTTTTCTGAGTCCTTTATCTGGAGAAGGAAGCCCACTGGAAAAGCCAATATCCAACCTGCCGAAGCTAGAGCTCTGTCTCTTTGGAACAGGAATCGCGCTGGATGTATGGTGTCGGTCACTGGAAAAGAAGGGAAGGACAAATCACAGCTGTTAGGCACGTTCATGAGCACTACAGACGTTTAACCAAAGGCTGAAGCAATTACTTTATCGCAAATCCAAGCTCTGTTTGGCCAATTACTTGTATCCTGAAGTGCTAAACCCCTAAACGTGTTTAATGCTATCTGAACTACAGAAGACACCCCAGAGGACAGCTTTACTGAAAACCAGGAAGATCCTGGAGGAACATTTACAAAGCTCTATGGTTTGAAGTCAATCACCCAAGAAACCACCACATTATGTTAATTCGGACTGTTAACACTGTTTTATGGGACGAAGCTGTGATTTATGAATCACTACTGTTGACCGCGCATTTATGTATTTAGGGCCTGTCCTGGGCCATCATAAACTCCTCAAAAGCGAGTTTGAATCCTCTCAGAGTGACTTCTTGCAGGAGTGGACTCTCCTCACAGTTACACAAAGGAGTAAAACCACACTAAACGTTGCTATTTACAGAGGATTCTCTTTGCCAGATCTCCTCCCCTGTGCCAATCATTCCAAAGCTTTTTGGACAAACATCAACCTCTGTTTCTTGACGAGAACGAACTAATCAAGCTTAATTTACAAGTTTGATTTTCCTATTTAATACGCTACTTACACTGTGTCTCAGGTTCTGTAACTTGGAACATCCCCATCACATCATCTGGGGTGTGTTACATGAATCTTCCTTCATCAGTTTAATCCTTATCCAAGTACAATCACCAGGCTATATGCAAATAGTGTGCTGTCCATTAACTAAAACAACTGCTTCATTTTTCCTTCCAAATGTAAAAATAATAAAGAGTACAGCTATTCCTGATGTGCTGAATGTGTAACTCCAAGATTCAACCGCTGTAAGTATGAGTCTAAGCTCCATTTAAAAAGAAACTCTTTCTACTCAAGGCCTGACACATTTTGGGTGTTGTAATGCAGGGGAAAATCTTGGAATAGCAGTTAAGAGTAGTCCCTGGAATGGATCCTTTTCCATGTTATTTCCCTTTTCTTTCTCCCCTTTGTAAATAGGATAAGGTAGATTGCAAAAAGGCTCTCTGAGAAAAAGCAGCCTCCCCATGGGAAGGCAGCATGGAGTACTGCTACTCTTTACCTTCCCATCTCACCTCCTCCCAGGCTGCCCTTTAATAAATGCATGGAGCTTTCTTCTTTTCCATAAAGCCCTCAAATTACCCTAAGGAACAGTTGCTTTTTGGAACTACGCTTCTGGACAGTAGAGAGATAGCAGCAAAACTATTACATTTCCTCTTCTACTGCTGTTTCAGCCCTTTATAATGCAAACTCGGAGCCTTCTCAACAGAGGTGGCAAACCAGAAAGCAGGATGTGCTACAGATGCTGACAAGTGGTGTGTGCATAGTTACGGAGATGAGGCGCTGGCACAGGGTGCCCAGAGAAGCTTTGGCTGCCCCATCCCTGGCAGTGTTCAAGGCCAGGTTGGACACAGGGGCTTGGAGCAAGCTGCTTTAGTGGAAGGTGTCCCTGCCCATGGCAGGGGTTGGAGCTGGATGAGCTTTAAGGTCCCTTCCAACTTGCTCAAATTCATTCCTCTTAGGTCAGATGCTTTAAAGGTCAAAGACAAGCATGCGTAAAACTGCTTAACTGCTGAACCCCAAACTGCCTTTAAGCAAGGGCTTATCAGCCCAATGTAGGCACAACAACGTTTCCACGCAGCAGAAATCTCAGTGAGTAAACCAACATGAGAACTGTGGTTTCCAATTAGCTCAGGAGAAGCAGCTTTACAAACTGTTGTGGTGGGCATATAAATCTAAATTCCTCTTAAAGAGAAACATGCCCACATTCCTTTGTAAATCTAGGCCTTAGAGGCAAATGGGTGAGAAATTAATTAGTCTGCAGGACCAGGAGAGCTTTTAAAGAGCTTGTTATGACAAGGCCATTCAAGCTAACACGTTATGTATGCCTGAACAATACCTCTTTAGACCAGCAGCCAAAGAAAATCTTCCCTTCCTTAGTAAGTTGAAGTGGCAGGATGATGTATACTAAGTGATCTAACAGCCTGAACGTATCAGCAATACAAAGCTAATCTCCCTCATCCACAAAATAACTTCCCAGTTAATAGAGTACATGAGGGCTGCCCCATAGGGCAGTAAAGCAGGAATGATCTTCATTTATCATGGAAGTGTTCAAAGTAATGAATCAGAACAAAAAGCACTTGCAGGCAGGATCCTTAAACTACATGCAATGAAATGGATCTTGCTTAAGAGCACAGAACCAGGTTTTAAGCTGCTGGAGACACACGTGGGCAGATTTCTGAAACCACCTATTGCTGCCAATAAATACAAATGGGATGGGTTTAACTTCAGTAAGGAATAAATACAGGCATAACGGCCCAAAAGTGGGAAAGCAGAAATGAAGTCAATAGAATGGCTTAAGTGCTTATCAAGTATTACCTAAGGCATTCAGATAAAAGTCAATATGCACAAAGGGCTTTGGAGATCAGCCATCTAAGAGGTCATTGCCCAGGCTCCTTCCACAGCCACTAGAGAAGAAACAAGTGTGGGAGAAGGGCTGGAATGGTTTGGGTTGGAATGGACCATAAAGCTCATCCAGTTCCAATCCCTGCCACAGGCAGGGACCCCTTCCACTGGAGCAGCTTGTTCCAAGCCCCTGTGTCCAACCTGGCCTTAAACACTGCCAGGGATGGGGCAGCCACAGCTTCTTTCAAATCCCCTGTTGAGAGCCATTCATCATCAGTGGAAAGCCACCCTGTCAAGATGCCTCTTGTCAACCACAAGGACTATCTAAGCACCTAGGTGAGGCCGTGTGACAAGCGTGTATAAAGCAAACATTAGAAGATGAAGAGCTCTCTGTATACTAAGTAGAACCACGGTCAGAATCTTGCAGGCAAGTAAAATCAAACCAAAATGGCTGTAGGTACAGTGGGTTAAGCAGTTAAGTCAACAGGTCTTTTCCTGTTCCATCACCTCCCTCCAGGTGGGAATGAGAAGTCAGGCTGAAGGGTCTGGGTCAAAAGCAATGTGTACAGAGAGGCACAGAGCTCAGAAAGACTAGTTTGCTATTGCTCTTCATGAAAACAGGCAGCTGATGGAGGATCTCTGCTCCATTTGCATTTTCCTTCAGGAAAAGGCTGTACTGTTACCAGAATTCATAGCACTGCACCAAAGCAAAGCCCACAGAAAGAGATGCTTTATCAGCTTCACAGCTTCTGGAATTAACATAGCAAAAACATAGCAAAAAAGCAAGTCACATTAGAAAACTATCATCCTATCTCCCAGAACCTTTAGAGTAAGGTATTGTCACCAGTGACAAGAGTTTGGCTTGCAGGAACATAGTCCTTTACTCCGAGGTACAAGCTTGACCTGAATTACTAGAGTTGAACCAGTTCAGCTTCCAGCCACAAGTAATTACTCTAGGGTCATTGACACTGAGACAGCAAACTGGTGTGGACACCTGCCCAAAAAGAATGGCCTGTCACTAGTGGAGGATAAAACCTGATTTGATGAACTGCCATCAGGCCTTAAGGACTTTTAGTCATCAACTTGGATCAGCCTCGAAGTGGTTCCGTATGGGAGTGTGTATAGTTTCTATCAGGAAGCAGAAGTTCTGAATTAGGAAAGAAAAGCCTCGGATTTATTGGACAGTACAGATAAGAGAATTACATCCCCACCCACCTGAAGGCTTCAATTGCATTCAAGTCTCAAAAGCCAATTCATAACAACCTAACTTCAGCTCTAAGTTTTAGTGGCAGCAAAACTACAAAGTAGCTGCTTTCCCCCCCAAATATTAGTTCTCACTTGTTAATAAATAGTCCGTTTGGGCATTCTTGCAGCCCCCAGGCACAAGATGCAGACTCCATGCTGTAAACAGGCGAGATAAAGTGATGGAAGCAGGACACAACCACTTGTGAAGCTGTTGTTTTAGCCGTCCTGGTTGGAATCTGTTTGCAGCTTCAATCAAAAAGAAAAGGTTCCTTGAGTTGAGATTCACTTGTGCTTATTTAAGCTGGCTGCAAAGGGGCTCGGAGAAACTGTAAAGCACTATGAGAGACAGAATACAATTCACAGGCTCAAATATGTATCTTTTCCTCTCCGCAAAATGTTTCCTCGGAGGGACATTACTGGATCACAGCTGGTCAAAATACTAAATCTTGATTGTCTGGCCCCAAGCCAGTATCCACAGCTACAGCTCTTTGGTATGAGAATACTTACCCAAAGCAAAAAATCATAAGTTAAACACCATTTGATCTTTTCTGTTGCAAACTATGACCTCATGGCAGCAAGAACGCTAAATGAAGGTGTTTAAGTTGGTTTATAGCCATCTGAAAGGTTTGAAGCTCCAAGCGTAGCTCCGAGCCAATATCATGTCAAGCGTGCTAAAAAGCAGTAATAGTTTCTCACCTTCTTGGAGATTCCTGCTTCAAGAACACACAATAGCCACGGGGCTGCAAAAGGGAGGCTGCCAGCATGAAGTGAAGGTGAAACTGGGTCTTTTGGCAGCTAAGAAACTCTGACACACGCTTTAGACAAAAAGAAAACCTCCATAAATTAAGCTACCAGGGTTTGCTTGACTCAAATGTTCAGTTTTAGGCTCCTCTTGAAGCTAGCAGTACATGAATCAAGACTTACCTTCGAAACACAGATTTAAGCCTTGGCATGCAAGTGGGTTTGAGTCCAGCTTTTAAATGCAGGCTCAAAAGGACATCTCCCTGACTACAGACAAGACCTCAAGGACTATCTCGTATTGGCCAGCAATTAGATGAGCCTTTTGCCTAATCTATTCACTAGGAATAAAGCCTTCTTCTCGCTGCACTGCTCAAGTCGGTGATGTGCTCTTTACCCGCTATTGATAATCACAAATGCTATCCCTTTCCTTACACAGAGTAAATAAAACTAAGCTGAAGAATAGGAGAGAAAATGCAAGAGCCTCCTGATTTAATGCAATGACCTAAAGAGTCTGACTTGTGCAAGATAAATCTGAACACGGAAAAGGGAATAAACCAAGGATCAAAATGTACAGTTTGGTCTCAAAACCTGGAGTAAACTGCGTGCTCCAGAGTGAAAAGGATTTAAGAGGAAAGCTGCACAGGGCCTTTTGCATCAGCAAAAGCTAATCTTAAAAATGAGCTGCTTTTCTGGAAGCCAGTGAGATTCCAGGACTGAAAAAAAGACTGGAAACAGAGAGAATTAATCCCAAAGGAAACAGAAAAGATTTGGGGACCACAACCCAGACAGCCTAAATCAACAACAACTTTGTCTCATCATCTTTCACCTTAAGAGTCGACATGCAGAGTTGATATCAGAAAAAGAAGCAGTCCTGTAGCCTCCATCACAGTATGCACGGGGACCAACAGATCTGTCTTGATTTTGTCTATATACAGTACAAGTAATATTGTGTAAGGGGGGGTAGCAAAGTAAATACAGCAGAATATAGGTGCCAGGAGAGATGAAGAGGGAAGCAGAGCTTGTAGACCTGCAAGCTCGCTATAATAAATCAGGCATGTTGGGATGTGAAAGCATGTATTAATCATTTCAGTGTCATGCCTGAGAAACCAAAACAACCCAGATCTCACCAGGCAGAGGGACCAACAGCAACACAATTACACCTCGAGGCAAAGGCACTGGACTCCACAAACCTTCGGAGGGGACAGAGGCTCGCAAAGGCTGAAGGAAAGATTGAAAGATAAATTTGCTCTGATAGAAGCATGAAATAGATGGGAGCTTCCACAAAAGCTGGGGCAGTGTTTGTTTTAATCTGAAGGGGTTAAAGAAACTGTTCTGTACTTAAAACTAGACATTGATGCTGCGAGGGCTGGAGCAGCTCTGCTCTGGAGCCAGGCTGAGAGAGCTGGGCTGGGGCAGCCTGGAGAAGAGAAGGCTCCTGAAGGGGAGACCTTAGAGCAGCTCCAGTGCCTAAAGGGGCTCCAGGAAAGCTGGAGAGGGGCTTGGGACAAGGGCCTGTAGGGACAGGCCAAGGGGAATGGCTTGAACCTGCCCGAGGGGAGACTGAGCTGAGCTCTTAGGCAGAAGCTCTTCCCTGTGAGGGTGCTGAGGCGCTGGCACAGGGTGCCCAGAGAAGCTGTGGCTGCCCCATCCCTGGCAGTGTTCAAGGCCAGGTTGGACACAGGGGCTTGGAGCAAGCTGCTCCAGTGGAAGGGGTCCCTGCCCGTGGCAGGGGTTGGAGCTGGATGAGCTTTAAGGTCCCTTCAACCTAAAGCAGTCTGGGATTCTGTGATGCTTACCAGAGGAAGAAGTTAAGCCTGAAATAACTCTGTATTCCTGTTACCACCCTGCATATGTAGGGGATTCATTTCCATTCCCAACTGCAGAGCAATGTCTCTATTCAAAAGCAAAACCAAGGACAACGCACATGCCAGGAGTTAAAACCAGTCCTGTTCAAAGAGAAACTAATTACAGTGTGTTGTTTTTTACCAGTGTGATTATGCTTTGACAGAACTTAAGTACACCAAAACCCGACCTCAGTGCTAAGAAAGGAAACTGAAGGCCAGCACCAACAAAACCAAACCAACCAGGCAGTGCAAGTGTATCTGTAGATAAGAAAAACCCATCACCACCTCATCTAGTGTGAGGCATCCCTGCCCATGGCACAGGGGTGGAACAAAGTGTTCTTAAAGTCCTTTCCTCCCCAAACCATCCTGTGACTCGATGTTCCTGCTCCCATGCTGCAAGTGAAGGATGATGTGGACTTACTGTACGGACTGTGGTTTGTGGGATGGGGGATAATGTAACTCACCTCCAGCATCCTGAAAACAAAAAAATTCCTTCAAATCCTTATTTGAACAGCGGGTGGCCTTTAAGCTTGTTTAAATCTCTGCAATCAGATATTATCCACGAGACAGTGGGCATCTGTACTCTGCTATGTGTGTGTGCTCAACTGCAAGGCCCAATTAGGGAAGTCTAGCCGGTTTTCCCCTTGAGCTAGACTCCCTGTAAAGCCCCATTTCCATGTATATTAGTAGGAAGCACTAAGAAGCATTGTTTAGAATCATTAGCCTTAAAAAAAAACAAAAAGAAGAGTTAAAAATGAACAACTCTTCATACATGTTTTGGAGGTGAGAAGGAAATGAGGCATAGACAGACAGGGAGGGGGGAACGTGATACTCCCAGAGAACCATGCTTCATATTTCTACTTGTTTTGAAATATTATCCAGCCAAAATACATGTGTTTTGTCTTGCTAATGACTGTGTATCACCTATAGGAAAAAAAACAAGTGGCTATATGACAGCAAAGCCCCTAAGGCTTAACTAAAGCTTCCAATATCTGTTCTTCAAAGGCAGCACACGTCAGAAGGGAAGAACAGAGAATCCCACACTGGTTTGGGTTGAAGGGACCTTAAAGTTCATCCAGTCACAACCCCCTGCCACAGGCAGGGACCCCTTCCACTGGAGCAGCTTGCTCCAAGCGCCTGTGTCCAACCTGGCCTTGAACACTGCCAGCTATGGGGCAGCCACAGCTTCTCTGGGCACCCTGTGCCAGTGCCTCAGCACCCTCACAGTACCTTACAGGTGCCTCCATGTGGAAAGTGATTCCCATTTAACATCTCAGCACTGCTTATTCAAGTCAGAAGGGAACATCAACAACCTGTACCCTCCCCTCCACTGAGGAGTGCACACAAGCACTATAGAAGCCATGGATCTGGTGTTTCAGTCCTTCATTTCCAGATTTGCTGAGGGGACCACACACCATTCCGGTGTTTTTACATCGCAGTGATGGATACCACATGAAACCTCACAGTAATGTTATCCCCAAAGAAGAAAGCTTTGGGTTATGCATCTTGCTAGGGGATAAGAAGAAAAGGAAGGAGAATCTTTTCAGCTGTGCTTGAAATTACTGACAGAATAAAACAGCACAAGGGACTGCGCTGCCTTTTCTCAGGGCCTGTTTACTTGCACTGTTTCGTTGGCCGAGCTGAATTTCCATCAGGCAACACTTTTTACAGCATTGCTCAAAGATGTTCCTTTTGCTACTCCTGTATTTCTTTTCCTTTGCCAAGACTCTCCTCCCAAAACAAGTGATTTGGACACCAGCTTAGAGCGCACTGGACCAGTGTTTCTGGGCTTTGAAACTGTGCTTTGCCAGTGCAAACCTCACTAAGTTCAACAAGGCTGACGTGAAACCTGGAGAAGGCTTTTGGGCAAGGGACCATAGGGCCAGGCCAAGGGGAATGGCTTGAACCTGCCCGAGGGGAGACTGAGCTGAGCTCTTAGGCAGAAGCTCTTCCCTGTGAGGGTGCTGAGGCGCTGGCACAGGGTGCCCAGAGAAGCTGTGGCTGCCCCATCCCTGGCAGTGCTCAAGGCCAGGTTGGACACAGTGGCTTGGAGCAAGCTGCTCCAGTGGAAGGGGTCCCTGGCCTGTGACAGGGGTTGGAGCTGGATGAGCTTTAAGGTCCCTTCCATCACAAACCAGTTGATTCTATGATGATTAATTCACCTCCCTCTAGTGAAGGGCACTGCTTTTCAAACATCCTCCCCCTGCATCTCCCTACCCCTCTGGGAAGGGTTATGGGCCCATCATCTAGAAAATACAACAGCACATACAAATAGCAGAATATTGTGGACATTTCCATAGTCTGTAGTTTGGGAAAGTCATCATCTTCAAGTATGCTTAACTCTAGTGAAGCTCTTAACTGCTTATATCTAAGTATGATGCAGCATCCACCTCTTTAATCACAAAAACCCCACTTACCATCTAACCATTAGCCCGAGCTCCATGAAGTTCTTCAGGTTAGGAAGAGTTTGCCGGAGATCTGGGGTACTCAGCCCATGTTGATATCTAAGCTATAGAAACAGGAAAAAGAAACCCAAAATTAACACTGCTTTCCAAATCCCACATTCCATTGAATATAACGTTCTGGTCAGTTAATTTACTGGGGTTTTGAAGAAAGGGTAGGATAATCAAACAGTTCCCTTACGGAAATGTTCCATTTAATACTCATAACCTCCTATTAGCAAAAGCCACCCAAGAACAGAGAGAAAATAATCAATCTGCCTGTTAAAGCTCATTACACCTTTTCCATTTCCTATCTGGAACAGGAGAGCAGCCTCCCAGCTTAATGAAAGCACAGCCATTAGGTGGAAAGACCCAATTTCAACACAGTGGTCTATATCCATTGACTCCAAACATGTATTTGTGTGCGTCACTCCTGAGTGCATCAATGTATGTTGGAATTAGTACAGTGATATCAACTGGTATGAATACATATTGTCACACAACTGGTCTAAATCTGTTCCTTATAGAGTTTCCATCAACATTTAAACTATTTCTATTATTCCCATAATTAAACCCAGCATTCACATACAATGTATGTAGCTAAGAGAAAGGCTTCAAGCACTGACTGACTTTAAGCCAAGTATCAGCTCCCATGTGGGTGCAAACAGAAAGGAAAAGATTCCATATCCGACACCATGCAAACTTGCTTTTACTCTCAGGTTATCAAATGAATACCCAACAGAACTGTCACTGCTGGTGGTTATGAACTGCTTAAATAAGAAGCTCCCAAACTAAAAATACCTCCTAAAGAAAGCACAAGGAAGGGGAAAACTGCCTTTCAAGTGTGAATCCCAGCACTGCAGGGAAACTTTGCAGGGAGATTCATCCCTTGTGTGGTTAAAATAAGACAACTAAAATATCCCTAAATTCCCCTATCTTTCAGACTAGCAGGATAAAGAGGAATCAGCATAATAAACAGTTCTCAGCAGCTAACACCCTCTAGAACAGCAGGTATCACCCTCTAGAAGCCACAGCTGGCCTCCACTGCACACATACAGTAACTGCACAAACTGGATACTGAAGTAGTTGCTGTAACATGGAACGATCACAGAATCATGGAATGGTTTAGGTTGGAAGGGACCTTAAAGCTCATCCAGTTCCAACCCCTGAAGCAGGCAGGGACACCTTCCACTAGAGCAGCTTGCTCCAATCCCCATCCACAATAATCCCATTCCAAGTTAAACCTGGTTTTCCAGATCCACACCTGTTTCCAGGACTGATGGGAGTGAGGTGTAAGCAAGAATCCTTCAAGTTAGAAAGATTTCTGACCAAAAAAGACTCAAAATTGGGAATGATTTCCATGCTTTTCTGAGTTTGAGGAAGAAAAATAGCTTTGGAAGAAAATCATCCTCAACACTGCTTTGTACAAGAGGCCATTTATTACACAGGTTATTAGTTCCATATGGACCCAGCCAAGGCATATGGTGGGCTTGGATTCAGATTTGCTGCTGCAATGACAGAACCTGGATTAAGACAACCATCCAATACAAATGACTCTTCGATCACCACGTTCTCCTGATGGGATTACAGTGGATTTGGTTAACCAAAGCATGAGCCTGGGGGCAAAAGAAATAAACCAGCAAAACAAATCAAAACCATCCCATTGTCCCTCCTACTACAATCAAACATTCAGAGACGATTCCTTTTTATAGGCACCCTTAAATTCTAAGGTTTCATAGCATGAAAAGTGCTGGATTAAGGGATCGCTCTACTGCCAACAGCCAAGATCAGAGGAATGTATGTGAGATTCCTGTATCCAAACGTGAACAAGACCACTATTCCTGCTACATTTACTTATTGCAAACACTAGAGATGCAAGGTAAGCAAAGTTGGGATGTCAGGAAAATAATGTGATTTAACTTTATAAACCCCATTCTATATTGGCTACATAGCAGCTTAAAGCCAAAGTAATATTACCTTATGTGTCTGTATCAACAGAATGTGATGATGATGCATTTACAAAACAAACATAGAGGGAAACCCAGGAGCTGCTAAAAAACTCATCTGCCTTCTAGTGGCAGACAAACAGCAGTTGAAGCATCAGAGCCATGGGTTATTTCCCAGGTTTTAGTCTGGCTCCTAAAATACATCCCCCATCAACGTGACAAGGTTAACTCCTACTTTGCAGTGGTCCCACCTACTCTGAAAGAGAAATCTCTCCACCTCTACTGAGTGATAGAACGCATGACATGTGCAGCAAATACCAGCTGGAAGCACCAAAGAATCCCACACTGGTTTGGGTTGGAAGGGACCTTAGAGCTCCTCCAGCTCCAACCCCTGCCATGGGCAGGGACCCCTTCCACTGGAGCAGCTTGCTCCAAGCCCCTGTGTCCAACCTGGCCTTGAACACTGCCAGGGATGGGGCAGCCACAGCTTCTCTGGGCACCCTGTGCCAGCGCCTCAGCACCCTCACAGGGAAGAGCTTCTGCCTAAGAGCTCATCTCAGTCTCCCCTCGGGCAGGTTCAAGCCATTCCCCTTGGCCTGTCCCTACAGGCCCTTGTCCCAAGCCCCTCTCCAGCTTTCCTGCAGTCCCTTTAGGCACTGGAAGGCTTCATCATTAGTAAGAACTGTGGGTTTTTTCCTCCCCAAAGCATAAAGCATTTCTCTTACACCTTCCCTTCAGTTTAATATCTTTTAACAGCCAATACCACACATACACAGACAGTAACTCCACCTCGTCCAATAACCAGCAAGACACAACAGCAATAACCCTCACCCATGACCTGTGACAGTAGAATTCATACAAGTGCCCTCTAACATCAAAATCAATTTTAAGAAGAGGTGAATGTAGGGAGAAGACAGATGCTTTGCTCGTGAGACCTGAAAAGGTGGGAAAAGAAAAGCCTGAGGTGACTGTTGCTGTCTGGATTCTCCCAAGGAACCGAGTTCAGATTTCATTTGTTGCTATTGAACATCACCCACCTCCACCCACCCCACGCTCCGCTTCCAAAGGAACCAAGTGTCATTTGCTAAAGCAGTGCTTTATTTAAAGATGAGATTGTTTCTTCAGGGTATTAGAGGCCCAGACATCCATGGAAACACAGGTTTTAATTTGAGGGAACAAGTGGCCAGGACTTGTGTTCATGTTTATATCCCTGTATTCACCATGGGACTGTAAGTCATTAATGATGATCAAGTAATAAAGTACTATTTGCACTTCCTTTTCAATATTCAGCTCCTATAAGCAGCTTTGTTTTCCCAAGTGCTGTGTGAAACGTTACTCCATTGAACAAAACACGTAGTAAACATTAATTGGAAAACAAGGAAGACATCAGACAGGAGACAGAGTCTGCTCTTGTAAGCAGTTATTAGCAACACTTACTCCACAGAAACAAGGTGTAGCAGAGTAGATCATAGAGTGGTTTGGGTTGGAAAGGACCTTAAAGCTCCTCCAGCTCCAACCCCTGCCACGGGCAAGGATCCCTTCCACTGGAGCAGCTTGCTCCAAGCCCCTGTGTCCAACCTGGCCTTGAGCACTGCCAGGGATGGGGCAGCCACAGCTTCTCTGGGCACCCTGTGCCAGCGCCTCAGCACCCTCACAGGGAAGAGCTTCTGCCTTATCCCCAACCTGAACTTCCCCTGTTTCAATTTGAACCCATCACCCCTTGCCCTATCACTGCAGTCCCTGATGAAGGGTCCCTCCCCAACATCCTTGTGACCCCTTTCAGATAGGCATCATATTTCATGAGCAGTTCAAACCAGAAGGACTTCAGGTCACTGGTTTAAGGAGAAAAATAATCTCACTTCATAATTTCTTTCAATTACACTGATTAACTCCTTTTACTCACCTCAAAGAGAAGAAGATTCAAAGCCACATTTTACTGGGCTTTGTCACTCTGGCTTTTATGTTAACTAACAGCACTCAAAGTTATTTAATCAAAGATGTAACACAGCAGCTACTCAAAGATAACTTAAAAGTACATAGTCATGTTTCTCCAAGATTAAGGAAAACTCTACATTCATCCTATTTGATGACTTTCTTTACTTGTATCCCCAGACTTCTGATGCTACAAATCCAGTGTGACAAAGTGAGTAACTTCAGCATTAGGAAAAGACATTGATAGGAGGACAGTGTTTAAAGTGTCAGTAACTGCCTAGACTGCTCCTGTAAAATCTGGGGGTTCTGTCCTCAAATTCAGGAGGCACCTGTAAGGAAGAATATGAAGATGACCAGGGGCTGGACCACCTCCTGTATGAAGAGAGGCTGAGAACATTGGGGCTGTTCAGCCTGGAGAAGAGAAGCTGCGTGGAGACCTCAGAGCAGCTTCCAGTATCTGAAGCGGGGCTATAAGGATGCTGGGGAGGGACTCTTCATCAGAGACTGCAGTGATAGGACAAGGGGTGATGGGTTCAAACTGAAACAGGGGAAGTTTAGACTGGATATAAGGAAGAAGTTCTTTCCTGTGAGGGTGCTGAGGCACTGGAATGGGTTGCTCAGGGAGGTTGTGAATGCTCCATCCCTGGCAGTGCTCAAGGCCAGGATGGACAGAGCCTTGGGTGCCATGGTTTAGTGTGAGGTGTCCCTGCCCATGGCAGTGGGGCTGGAACTGGATGATCTTAAGGTCCTTTCCAACCCAAACTATTCTATGATTCTAAGAAAGAGGATATTAAGTTTATATTAAGGGCAACTCTACCTCTCTAGAAGACCAGCCTATTATATTAGGGGGTATTTAACATTACTGCTATTGATTCCAACATCACGTACAACCATAAATGTTCCCAGAATCCCAGGTTGAAGGGACTTCAGGGATCATCTGGTCCAACCTTTCCAGGCACAGCATGACCTAGACGGGATGCCCAGCACCCTGTCCAGCCCAATCTTAACAGTGTCCAACACTGGGGAGTCACCACTTCCCTGGGGACATTATTCCAATGGATTATTGCTCCCACTGTGAAAAAATCCCTCTTGTGCCCAGTGGGAATCTTCCAGCAGTAATTTGTGCCCATCACCCCTCGTCTTTCCCATGGGACTTCTTGTCAAAAGAGAGTCTCCACCTTCACTGTGGACCCCGTTTAACTCCTGGCACATGGGGATCAGGTCTCCCTGAGCCTTCTCCAGGCTGAAGGCACAGCTCTCTCAGCCTTGAGAGAAAACCAACTGCATTTAAGACAATGGTTCTCAAAGTGAAAGGTGGATTTACTCTTAAAACTTGTATCAGCTTTCTAATACAGTGCTTAAACACTTCATTTCCATCAAACCCCATGAAAACTGTTCCAGCTAAGACAACCACAGTATCACTTGTAGGTGAGGCATGACAAACCCCTTAAGTTAACTCATAACAAGCCAGGCATAGTTGGTTTAGACTCTTTAGGAAGAGGAGGGAAAAGAAATACCGTAGTATCATAGAATGATTTGGGTTGGAAGGGACCTCAGTAAAAGCACCCAGTACCTGCATTCCTTTCAGTGCAATGGCTTGAACTTCTACTGGAAGGCAGGCGTCAGTCCTCAGCAGGAGCCAGCTCCACACCGGGTGTCTCTAAACCACTGCCATCCAAGCACCTTCTAAGTATTTATTTTGCCACCTAGACTGTTATACTTAATTAGAATCACATCAGAAGACATAAAAGCTCAACACCTTTCTAAAGGCAACAGTTCCATAGTAAAACATTTATTCATCAAACCATGATACACACAGCAGCCTCATTTGTTAACTAAAATACAAACCTGTGAAGGTTCAGTTACTCTCCTGTACAGCCCATAAGATAAGAAGGAATGGAACTATTTAAGTTTCCCAATAAGTTGGCTTAAAAAGAAGCCATTTAGTTATCTTTCTATTTCTGGGTAGTATCATATTGCATCCAAGACCAAAATTAGGGCTCTTGCCACTAAGGGGCTGCCTCTTAAGAAGAATAATGATATCCTGCATTTACATGCGAAGAAGAATAACCCATTTCCTACACTAATTCCTGTAGCAGGATTTAATGACTAATGGTACACAAGCACATACATTTACTCCCAGCCAGAAACCACAGAGTACCTGGACTGGAATATCCTTTTTTGAGGGAGCACAGAGTAACTCTGATTCTGACTTCATCTGTTCATCATTTAGCATATTGTTTCCCCAGCCCTATTCATCTTGGTCTAAGACAGGTGGAAGCAGTCTCACAGCTCAACCTATGTTAATAAAGATTAAAATACCTTAATAAACATATGTTAATAAAGATTATTTATATCTATATATTTCTATATCTATCTATATATACATAAATAATAAACAACCTATGTTAATAAAGATTAAAATACCTTAATAAAGATTAAAATAAAAGCCCCTTTAATACATATTATGCCTAATATTGGAGCCTACATCCAAATCTGCCCTTATCATAGAATTATGGAATGGTTTGGGTTGGAAGGGACCATACAGTTCTAATACTTCCCTTAGTCTCTACTGTAGGCGGCTGGGTCCTTGGTCTCTATCTATACAAGCGGACTCAACCCACTACCACACTACGCACTGTGTTAAGGCAGTCAAAAGCAATCCTGAAACCTTTTCAGCTAAACAAGGAGTTTCTCTTGCTAGCATCAGGCATTTCAAAAGCCCATCTGCTCCCCAAATGTGAAAGCCTACAAACAAAAATAGAAGCAAGAGTGTTCTTTCAACCCAGTTTGGAGGGTTGGTTGGGAGCCAAGCATTCACATCAGGCTTTCAGAGGATGTCAAATGCTGGGAGAGAACTAGAAAAGGCAAGATTCAATCAAATGACATAGTTAATTGTTTTACAAGATCCTGGAGGACTTCTCAGAGGCTGAAGGAGCATTGGCTGGCCTTCAGATGACTAAGCACTGCAATAATGAAAACAGAAAGCGTTGTTATAATGCCTGTTGCTATATAAACAACCTTGGGGGATCAGTGGAATAATGCCTGCTGCTATATACACAGTTGTGTGTGTTTATACCTTTTGGGGGAAATTAGACCATTTTAGATTATTTGCACTCTTCACATGTTGCTCGCCTTTGTTTTATTAAGGCTGGTGAGTTGTTCTCACTTAGATGGGGGGTTTACTGAATAACCCTCGAGCCGCAACATGTGCAAAAGGCATTGTGGTATCAATCAGCACTTGAGATAGTGTATCTCAAAGCTAAACATGTCAAATTCATTGGCATTTTTTGTATTTAAAACACTGCCAGAATGCATCTATCACAGCTTGGAAGTAAATTTAACCAAGGGGATGTGTTTCAGTTTTTTAAGCTTCTTCACAGAATCATGGAATGGTTTGGAAGGGACCTTAAAGTTCCTCCAGCTCCAACCCCTGCCATGGACAGGGACCCCTTCCACTGGAGCAGCTTGCTCCAAGCCCCTGTGTCCAACCTGGCCTTGAACACTGCCAGGGATGGGGCAGCCACAGCTTCTCTGGGCACCCTGTGCCAGCGCCTCAGCACCCTCACAGGGAAGAGCTTCTGCCTAAGAGCTCAGCTCAGTCTCCCCTCGGGCAGGTTCAAGCCATTCCCCTTGGCCTGGCCCTACAGGCCCTTGTCCCAAGCCCCTCTCCAGCTTTCCTGCAGCCCCTTTAGGCACTGGAGCTGCTCTAAGGCCTCCCCTTCAGGAGCCTTCTCTTCTCCAGGCTGCCCCAGCCCAGCTCTCTCAGCCTGGCTCCAGAGCAGAGCTGCTCCAGCCCTCGCAGCAGCTTCCATGGCCTCCTCTGGCCTCACTCCAACAGCTCCACGTCCCTCTTGTGCTGCTGCCCCAGAGCTGGACACTAAGGTCTTACACTTCTTTCACTGTGATTGAAACACGTCTTCAAGTCCTCACTGTTGCTTTCAGAAGGAGCAAATAAAGAACTGCCACAAGCAGGGACAACCCTCAGCCAAACAAGAGGAAGTGCTCAAATACACAGCTATTTATATGGAAATGCTGACTTGAATCTTGCTATGCCAGCACCTGCCTCCCTCTCCCAAGTGGATTTCCATGCTGTTCAGAGGTCCACCCTGTAAAGCAGATGTTTACTTTGCAATGCTTCTAAGAGTACTAAAGAAACAAGAAAAACAAGTGACATCAACACCCTTGAAGACCTGTCCTTCATTAATCCATAGAGCACACACTTTATAGTCCCTCAAGCTGACCCAACATGCTAAAAGCCTTCATTAGAGCTGTGTTAAAGGACTCCCATCGCAGTTTTGATTCAGCAATAACAAATAAGGCATATATACAGAAGCCAAAGCAGCAACAGGAGATAACTCCAGTCTGTGCTGTCCCTTCAAAGGCTGCTTAGAATCACTGTTAGTTCTGAACCATGCTTAGTTCTAAACTAGCTTGATTTTCCTCCCATTTACAAGGTAGAGGCTATCAAAAGTAAGATATTTTTCCTCTTACTTCGATTTTTAACAGTGATAACTAACAGTTGAGATGCTGCAAAGTCACTGGTCCAATAGTACTGTCAGGAAATGTCAATCTCTACATCATGGCTAAGGGTCTGCATGCATTAGGTCAGGATGGAGCTCTGATTCAGTTCGCACTGCATCAAATCCATCTGGTAACTTCTCATCACTGGTTCCTCCCACCCCTTTCCTCTCCTCTCATCCTGGACAATTCCAACTCACTTCCATCTGAAAGGCAGGGGGAATTCATGCATGAAATCTAAGCATGGGAATGGTTCAGCAGTGACCAGGGGAACTACATTCTCAGCTGATAACAGATCTCATTCCCTTGTAACCTCCTTCCATTCCCCTCTGAATTCTATTAAGCTGCTTTTTTCCCTTCACATCCACCAACACACAAAGCCTGAGCACTACTCAAACCCAGCAGCAGCCTGGATTCTCATGCTCAGCAACTCGTAATATTGTGCCAAAGGTTAATGAAGTAGCTTTCTTCTAATTATTAAAGCTGAAATGCGATAATAGGCCCAGTTTAATACTGGGTTCTGGTTTCACAGCACTAGTGTTTATTGGAGATAGACCGCAGGACGGTAAAGGAAATAGGAGTACGTGTTTGAGTACATGCAGAACACAGTGCAGAACTGAACACTGAGATGAGCCAAAAGCTCCGTTTCCTCCAGGACTCTCTTGCTTGTATTTGTGAAACCCTTCCTGAGAGTAAACACAATATCCCCTCTGGAGAGGTCTCAATCATCAGCTTCACTGAGGCTGGTGTCCCAGGAAGGATACGGGAAAGCATCACCAGAGACTAAACATACAGGGGTTAGTGGGCTTGTAAGAACAACATACACGGGCCCCTTTGCCCATGAAGGTGCCTCTCACATAGAAAAAGGATATATAAGGCAATTTAGGAAATAGAGCAGGTACTGGCCTGAGAAAAGCATCCCCTCTCATATAACTAAAACCGTGTTTGCTGTTCAGCCCCAGTCTTGCTGCATTATGGCTTGATGAGATGAAACTGTACAGCACAAGCTTCCCACGTTCAAGGCAGAACTTCTTGAAGCAGCTCGGTATCACAGAGTGATGCTTCTTGGATTATAATCACGGGCACAGATACTTCCTATGAGCTCATCCATCCTGAGCTTTGGTATTAAAGAAACTCATTACATCAGGCACAGAACCAAGGGTCAGATATGTAAAAGGCAGGAATAAAGCAACCTTTTGTACCTCCTTCTATAACATGGTGTTTCCTTTAAGCATTTAGCACGCCAAGCCTAATTTTACAACACCTGAAGTGTGATTTTCACCTATATACAGCAAAAGGACAATCAGAAGGGCACAGGTAGGTGAAGTCCCAAAGAAGGTTGAGGGATGCAACTGTTCCCTCTGCTCTGGTGAGAGACCAGGGATGGGGCAGCCACAGCTTCTCTGGGCACCCTGTGCCAGCGCCTCAGCACCCTCACAGGGAAGAGCTTCTGCCTCAGATCCCATCTCAGTCTCCCCTCTGGCAGGTTAAAGACATTCATAGAATCATAGAATGGTTTGGGTTGGAAAGGACCTTAACATCATCCAGTTCCAACCCCTGCCATGGGCAGACACACCTCACACTAAACCATGGCACCCAAGGCTCTGTCCAACCTAACCTTGAACACCGTCAGGGATGGGGCATTCACAGCTTCCCTGGGCAACCCATTCCAGTGCCTCAGCACCCTCACAGGGAAGAGCTTCTTCCTTATATCCAATCTAAACTTCCCCATTACCCTTTGAACCCATCACCCCTTGTCCTATCACTGCACTCCCTGATGAACAGTCCCTCTCCCGCATCCCTATAGGCCCCCTTCACACACTGGAAGCTGCTCTGAGGTCTCCACGCAGCTTCTCTTCTCCAGGCTCAACAGCCCCAATGTTCTCAGCCTGGCTCCATACAGGAGCTGCTCCAGTCCCCTGATCATCCTCATGGCCTCCTCTGGACTTGTTCCAACAGCTCCATGTCCTTTTTATGTTGAGGAAACCAGAACTGCACACAATGCTCCAGGTGAGGTCTCACAAGAGCAGAGCAGAGGGGCAGGATCACCTCCTTCGACCTGCTGGTCACGCTCCTTTGGATGCGGCCCAGGATGCATTCCGCTTGTCCTGTCCTTCCAGGCCCATGTCCAAAGCCCCTCTCCAGGTTTTTTTATATATGGAAGACTGTGATTCCTTTTGTTGGAGAACAGCTTGCTCTGAACTCCAACCACAGCGTATAATAACCCTGAAAGGCATTTATGGATGATTAAGTAGCTGTCATACCCAAAGCCTTCAAAGCAGGGTTTGTGCCCTGATGTGCCAAATCCGATGCATAGAAACCCTGCTTCATGGAGCACAAAATGCACATATTAAACTATAACACAGAACAACATAGGCTGGAGAAGTGAAAACAACAGAAGCATAGCAAAAGAACACCAAAACTAAACCCCAAAAGCCACAGTTTGGCATTTGCTAATGACAGATACATCATTTTTATGCATTAAAGCCAAAGATATGCATTTTCACATCAATTTCCCCCCCCCATTAAGAGATGGCAACATGGCAGGAAGCGAGAAGGCTCCTGCAGGAAGAGACGGGCTCCCAAATGAGATCCAGGAATTCCACAGGTGTTAACACTTTGGATCTGAAAATCAAGCTTTGCCTCCAAAGCATACACTCAACTCAATAGGAACAATTACACACTGCATCTTATCCCTACGCTAACACTGTGTGCCATGGCTTGGTAACAGAATTCCCCCTTCCCTATCTCTTCCAATTCCAAATTGCAGTGCTTATATATATACTACAAAGCAGTTGAAGTTGGCAAATCACACGTGTTTATGTCAGCTTTACTGTATCAGGAATCCATTTTTCCTTTTGATTACTGGATTTGGGCTCTATTTTAAACACATACTCAGTTGTTCTTTAAATAGCTTAGGCTGAAGAGCTAATGCAGAGAGATGATGACAGCCACGCAGTACACAAGTGATCTAACGCACAGAGCATGCCTGCAAGGGGTGGTCCCCCAAATCCTTATGGAGAAGGGGCTCCAGGCATGGCTGGTGATGCCAGATCTTATATATCTGCTCCAGAGGAGGCCATGAGGATGCTCAGGGACTGGAGCAGCTCCTGTATGGAGCCAGGCTGAGAACACTGGGGCTGTTCAGCCTGGAGAAGAGAAGCTGCGTGGAGACCTCAGAGCAGCTTCCAGTGTCGGAAGGGGGCTACAGGGATGCTGGAGAGGGACTCTTCATTAGGGACTGCAGTGATAGGACAAGGGGTGATGGGTTCACACTGAAACAGGGCAAGCTCAGGTTGGAGATAAGGAAGAAGTTCTTCACTGTGAGGGTGCTGAGGCACTGGAATGGGTTGCCCAGGGAGGTTGTGAATGCTCCATCCCTGGCAGTATCACAGTATCACAGTATGTTAGAGACTGGAAGGGACCTCAAAAGATCATCTAGTCCAATCCCCCTGCCGGAGCAGGAACACCTAGATAAGGTTACACAGGAACGTGTCCAGGCGGGTTTTGAATGTCTCCAAAGAAGGAGATTCCACAACCTCCCTGGGCAGCCTGTTCCAGTAAGTGTTCAAGGCCAGGTTGGACACAGCCTTGGGTGCCATGGTTTAGTGTGAGGTGTCCCTGCCCATGGCAGGGGGGTTGGAACTGGATGAGCTTAAGGTCCTTTCCAACCCAAACCATTCCCTGATTCTCTCTACAAGCATGGCCCAGGTTCAAGCTGCAGGTGATAGTACAGCCTGGGGAAGCCAAGAACCTTCTCGTCCACAGAGCAAGTTCACCCCGGCCTTTTGGTGATCAGCACCATGAGCACTATGAGCAAGGACAGGCAGGCTTTCATCTGTATGAAAGGGTGACTGTTGTTACAGCTAATCCAGCCTCATTTCAACCTATTTTATCTTGGCATGGGTGATAGGAAAGGAAAAAAAAAGGAAAAGCTTCCAACAAGTTTGCAATAAACCATATGTAAATTCCCCAGCTCTAAATGACCTGGCCAAGTATCAGCCCATTGCTACCCTAGGAGACTTTCAGGAATGAAACCTCTCCTAACAGCTTTTGGCTCTACACAGCTGGAGAAGGTACTTTGTGGTTTTTCAGGTGCAGTCCCTTCCTCTTACCATTAAAATGAACGCTTGGCACTTTACAAGATGGGGGCTCGGCTCTGGCTTCAACCTGCGCTCTTTCAAGAGCACTTTTTTTCCCCATGCAGTTAAATTGGCCCCAGATTCAGACAGTGCATTCTTTCTGAACTGTACATTTTACGATGGGAGTTTAGGGGCCTCATAAAAAGATGTAGTGTGCAAGTCACAGGATCCTGCACTCAGAGGGTCATAAGCACTGCCTCTCCACCGATACCCACAGAACGCTTAAAGACACTTCTGCTCTGTGGTGTTTATTGCCAAAACAAATGCAGAGCCCTAACGTTTCTGCTGTTCGGCTTCCCATGGAAAAGTTTAATCGTTCCAAGGATAAAGTTGATTTTCCTGCATGTTTGATACCTTACCAGAGCCAGACACTGAACATCTTGCCTTGTTTCATGCTGCGGAGCTGAACTGCAGTTCAGTTCCTTACACATGGCGCTAGTACATGAGCATTCAGCTTTTATTCTATTAAAGGTATCAGTATGACTGCAACTCAAACACATCCAGAAGTACTTTAGAATCACAGAATGGTTTGGGTTGGAAAGGACCTGAAGATCATCCAGTTCCAAACCCCTGCCATGGGCAGGGACACCTCACACTAAACCATGGCACCCAAGGCTCTGTCCAACCTGGCCTTGAACACTGCCAGGGATGGAGCATTCATAACTTGGGCAACCCATTCCAGTGCCTCAGCACCCTCACAGGAAAGAACTTCTGCCTTATATCCAATCTAAACTTCCCCTGTTTAACTTTTAATCCCTTACCCCTTGTCCTATAACTCTGCTTTTCTCCCATGCTGCTGTGAATGTCACTTACCTCGTGCATTAGACAAGCAACTGAACCCCAAAGCACCATTCCCAGGGGATCAGCATTGGCTGATCAACATCTCCAACAGGTTGCACAGAGCACATAAATGTCGCCTGCCACCCTGTGGACACAGCGACTGTGGACACGTAAGGGGAGGGCTGAACACAAGTTACTTGGATCTGTATCACAGCGATGTGAAAACAAACATCCCTGGGGGAGCCGACAGAAGATGCCAGGAGTGACGCTCTTCATGTCAAACAGTAATGTTCATCTGTTGCTAATGACTGTCAGATGAAAGCAGAACTATGCTCTGGCCAGGGCTGAGCAAACCATACCAATGAGAGTGGGAGCATCAGCCTAACATCACTCAATAGCTGTCTGACAAAACAAACCAAGAGAAGCTCTGCCTTGTGAGGTTATTGTGAGCACACATTCAGCAGGAACAGGGGAAACCACCCTGAACTCCTGCAGTGATGCCCGGGAAGGTCTGCTCTGAATGCCACCACTGCAGTGCCCCCCTGGCAAACACCAGTGATGAACTGGGGTAAGATAAGACACATTCACTGCTTAAGCTTGGCTCTAGGAAATTGAATCATCTGATGGTCAGAGTTGCAAATAAGATGATTGTCCCATCCAAGAAAGTAACTGCAGTAAAACCCCTTCTGATTGAGACCAGAGGTAACAAGCTCTACAGCTGTAACACAGTCATATCCTCTCTAAGCAATCCTGCAACTGGATGAGGAACAGTACCTGCCAAATAGCATGTCAGGGACAGCTTCTGCAATATCCAAAGGAACTGGAAGGTTCATGCATAAGATGGTCATGCTCTCTTCAATACATCACATATGCATGGGTTACAAATAATGATTAATACAGAAAAAAAATCTTGTAATATCATACTAGTGAGACCCTGTGTGCTCACTAAGGACCCAGCTCAAGGAGGATTGCCACTAAAACCACATCTCTTCATATGTAAAGAAGAACACATGGTAAAGTCAGGCCCAAGCAATCAAGACTGGGAGTGAAGGGAAGAGACAGCAAAACAACCAATAATGCAGCAACAAAGCTTCTCATTTCTACACATCTGAGATCTGGAACTCAAAGCCAATGAGCCCTCATCCCCCCAAAACTCTAAGGTGGACCAGAACCCCCCCGTGTGCTGGGCTGCAACCCCAGAGCGTGAGCAGCAGCTCAGGGAGGGGATCCTGCCCCTCTGCTGTGTGAAGGGGAGACCCCCCCTGCAGCCCTGATCCAGCTCTGGGGCAGCAGCACAAGAGGGACGTGGAGCTGTTGGAGCGAGGCCAGAGGAGGCCATGGAGCTGCTGCGAGGGCTGGAGCAGCTCTGCTCTGGAGCCAGGCTGAGAGAGCTGGGCTGGGGCAGCCTGGAGAAGAGAAGGCTCCTGAAGGGGAGACCTTAGAGCAGCTCCACTGCCTAAAGGGGCTGCAGGAAAGCTGGAGAGGGGCTTGGGACAAGGGCCTGTAGGGCCAGGCCAAGGGGAATGGCTTGAACCTGCCCGAGGGGAGGCTGAGCTGAGCTCTTAGGCAGAAGCTCTTCCCTGTGAGGGTGCTGAGGCGCTGGCACAGGGTGCCCAGAGAAGCTGTGGCTGCCCCATCCCTGGCAGTGCTCAAGGCCAGGTTGGACACAGGGGCTTGGAGTAAGCTGCCCCAGTGGAAGGGGTCCCTGCCCATGGCAGGGGTCGGAGCTGGATGATCTCATGGTCCTTTCCAACCCAAACCATTCCATGATTCTATGTCTAAAGAACTGTTTCAGAGGTGCGGCTTGCCCATGCTGTGTGCTTGCTTCTCACCCACAAAAACCCCTCACAGCCTTCAAGGAGTCCCTAATATTCACCCACTGTAACAAGATGTTTTCACCATGAATCTCAACTCCCCTACTGTGAAAACCAATTCAAGAGTTCATCTCATTCTCTTACTAAAGCCTCATCTTCCTCAGGTACTCCACACACATCTGTATCCTTGCAGCTGCAGGGTTTGTGGGGCCAGCTACCTGCTGCATCATCTCCCCGTGCCTAATGCTTTGGACAGCAGTCATTCACTCCCATTTTTAGCAACTGTTTTGTGCTTCACCTTTGACAACGGGCTGGAAAGACAGTGATTTTTGTTGTTGATGTTATGAGACAGAAGTCACTAACACCCCCCTATAAAAGCCAACACGTTTTGTAAGTTCATTAGAGTCAAAGGGCTGAAATCATAACTGGAAATTTAAGGTCTTACCTAACGTTACCCAAGTGGAAAAGCTGCTCTGTGAACGTCGGGAGGGATTCCATTTTATAAGTAAAAACTATGGGGATTGAAGCAATTTGTGCTCCCATACAGATGGAAGTGATTATGAACTCTCAGAATTAACACACATTGTTCAGACTTCGGAATGTAACAGCAAAGCAAGTTTCTCTACAGAAATGCTCTACCAAGCTAGCACTGAGCTGCTTTTGATTCCAGCTGGATTCTCCCGAGTGCAAGATGTGGTTTACATTGTTGTCATCCTGCTGGTTTACAAAACAGCACCACTGTATCCCTAGAAGAGCTTTTACTGCAGTGATTTTACTTGATATCAAGCCAGTCTCACTTCTTCCTCACTCATTTTAATCTTTGCAGCCAGAATTCCAGGTAATTGGAAAGGAAAACAGAAATAAAGGGATCTGGGAAAGCAGGGAAGACTTTATGAATCCTTTCAAGTATTTAAGGTTTTCTGGGCTCTTTGTGTCTCACCCACAGCCATCAAGACTTGATGAATGAGTTGTAGGAGGTGATGGAGACCCAAGCTCTTCTCAGTGCTCCACTAGAGCCAGCACTGTTCCTCCTATGCACCTCCAACCTTCCCAAAGCACCCAGAGGGAACTGAGCAGCTAATCCACATGATTCTCAACCAAGTAAGTTGTAGGACTCGTGCTATGAATTAAGGCCAAAACCTTGGGGCCTTAAAAGTATTCTCTCACAGGTTGTAATAGTCTAGAGGTAAGAAAGAGGCTGTTGCTCATTCTCCATCCAAACTCAGTTTCACACATTCATATGAACTAAGCATATAGAATGACAGGATCACAGAATGGTTTATGTTGGAAGGGACCTTAAAGCTCATCCAGTTCCAACCCCTGCCACAGGCAGGGACCCCTTCCACTGGAGCAGCTTGCTCCAAGCCCCTGTGTCCAGCCTGGCCTTGAACACTGCCAGGGATGGAGCAGATCTAAAAGCTTCTCCCAAAGCACCCTGAAGATCTTCTAAAAGCCACTCCAATCAAGCTCCAGCCTCCAAAGGAACACACAAAGGGTTCAATCTCAGGTTTTTAGCTCAAGTCACCCCTAAGTATGACGTTTCTGGTGTATTTCTTGATGTTATTTACCTGTTCTGCTCTCACAATGGAATTTCCCCTTGGCAGAACTATAAAAAGCTGCACTGTTTACCCACAGATATCAAGACAAAGGTGACTACAACAGTTTATGTGGACTTCAGCAACGCTTTCCTGATTAAGTAACATTGTAGAAGCCCCCCTAAAATCCTGATTCACTTTTATGATGTTTTTCTATTCAACAGCATAAAATCTCAAGCATTAACATGTGAACCACTGGTGTTGTACAAACCACTTCAAAGCCCGGCCAAGGACTGTTCCAGCTTCTACCAGCACCACCGACCCCATGTAAATTTGGAAACTTTTAATACAAAGACATACTTAAAAGTCTTAATTTACTTTTATGAGTTTAGAGGTGTGCCAGGGAAGTCAGAAACCAACTGGAAGGACTTGGAAAGCACCACGGGTGAGTGAGCACGCGTTCAACTGCTCGGAGTCCTGTAGGAATAGGACAAACTGAAACAGGGGAAGTTCAAGTTGGATATAAGGAAGAAGCTCTTCCCTGTGAGGGTGCTGAGGCGCTGGCACAGGGTGCCCAGAGAAGCTGTGGCTGCCCCATCCCTGGCAGTGTTCAAGGCCAGGTTGGACACAGGGGCTTGGAGCAAGCTGCTCCAGTGGAAGGTGTCCCTGCCCGTGGCACAGGTTGGAGCTGGAGGAGCTTTAAGGTCCCTTCTGACCCAAATCTATGATTCTAAGAGTTCACCATCTCAGTCAAGGAAGAAGCACAGAGCACTTGCATCAGCTCCAGAGCAGCAACCAAACCATGAAAGGCTGACAAGCAAAGGGAACAGCATCACGACTCAAGTGGCAGAATGAACTAATGTATTTACTTAAGCAGAGATTGAGGAAAGCATTGATTTGATAGTAATGGAGAGAGAAAGCTATCAAAGCCTTTGAAGGAAAGAGTATTTAATCCCTGTTTCTCACTAGTCTTCAAGTGTGAACAGCTGTCTGCCATTATTAATACCAGGAACAAAGAGGCTCAGTCTAAGTTATATTAACAGCCTGGTTAAGTGAATTTCCAAGATTAGCAGGACTTGATTAACTTCATCTTATAGTATTTTAGCCTTTAAGTCATTTCAGAGCCATTGGAGGTTATCTTCCAAAATACACTAAGTATGGGCATGATACCAGAAGTCTGGAAAATGGTAAATGCAATCCAAGCTTCAAAAACAAACACCACAAAGAGACCCAGAAGCTTGATTTCAATTCTGGGTAGGGAATAAGGGGAAAAAAGACTGGTGGAAAAGAGAAGTGGAAAACCAACTAGAAACTAAGCACAAAAACGATATTTCATGAATAAAACTGTCAGAGCAATCTTATTCTGAGCCTTACAAACAGGTTAGAGGCTGAAATGCCACTATTTCTGTTGGAATATAAATACATCTCTTGGCACTTCATGGTGTAACATGCTTGCAAGCAAGCTGGGGAAATGGGATATTGATGAAGTATGAATGAATCCAGAGCTAGCAAGTACTCTTTGGGCGTAGCTGAACAATGGCTCACTGCTGTAAATGGAAGTGCTAAAGAAGCTGGGCTCCAGCTGGGTTTAGGCTTTCCACCAGTTCCATTCAATACTTTTAGGTGAGCTGGATAGAGAATAGGCTCAGATGCAGAAAGCACAGCTTCTCTGGGCACCCTGCAGCACCCTCACAGGGAAGAGCTTCTGTCTAAGAGCTCAGCTCAGTCTCCCCTCAGGCAAGTTCAAGCCATTCCCCTTAGTTGGTCCCTACAGGCCCTTGTCCCAAGCCCCTCTCCATCTTTCCTGCAGCCCCTTTAGGCACTGGAGCTGCTCTAAGGTCTCTCCTTAAGGAGCCTTCTCTTCTCCAGGCTGACCCAGCCCAGCTCTCCAAATACAAGTTTGTAAACTCTCAGGCATTTGCCAAAGTAGAGGATGATTTTCAAAGCACACAAAGAACAAAGAAGGAAGGAGGATTAGAGGACTCCTTATGTTCTTTTACCGTAAAATCACACATTTGCAAGGCTTAAGAAACACAAGCTGGAAAGACTGATCCTAAGTACAGGGGTAGGATACTAGTTATACTGGTAATACAGCAAATTAAAGACACAGCAATGAGAATGACACGCATGGATCCTCAAACGTGACAGAATACAAGTAACAGAAAACACTGACAACTATCAAACCAGTGCCTATGGACTCAGCACTTCCTGCTTGCAAAGGAAAAGGTTCATTACCAGGTGGTGAGCCCTTCTCTGAGCACCACAGAGGAAAGTCTCAATCACAGAGGTGTAAGGTAAGCGAAGACAAGGGTTTGAAGAACATGTCCACCAATTCACAAATGTTCACCACAGAGAAGAGCATCACAAGCCAGTGGATGCACATCCATGACACACTGATGCTAAGCACACAGTAGGTAAGAGAAGAAGGAAAGCTCAGTGTACCCACCTGTGCTATGTTTTTGTTGAGAAGATACACTCCGTATTCAAACTGAAGCTTCTCCCCTCCTTTTGGATATAAAGGAAACCTGATGGGAAAGAAAACAAGGAAAACAAAAGCATTTAAGGTGTAATAATCCAGATGCTTAAATATGTCAAAGCCACAGACTCCTGTTCTCAGAAGGGGAACACTTAAAAAGGCTGCCTTCTCCTGGGAATCCCTTTCATGGAATGCACTTGGGAGTCCTCAGCAGCTCCAGTCACTCACCTTTTAAAGACTGATGTCAAAATTGAGCTAATGGACTATGTTTTCTAAAGTATTTTAGCTTTTTAAGAGATGCTTTATGACTCTCCCAGTGGTGCAACATTCCTCTCATGAAGTGAAGCATTGAATGGTTTGGGTTGGAAAGGACCATAAGATCATTTGGTTCCAACCCCCTGCCATGGGCAGGGACACCTCACACTAGGCCATGTCACCCAAGGTTCTGTCCTACCGCCTTGAATACTGCCAGGAATGGAGCACTCACCACTTCTCTGGCCACCCTGTGCCAGTGCTTCCCCACCCTCACAGTAAAGAACTTCCTTATAGCACAGTAAAACACAAGACCCCACGTTATTCCTTTGCAGTCAACTATTTCCATTTGCTTAGCTCATTTCCGAATAGAAACAATCTTTTAAAGAAAGGAGTTCTCTTCTGATTCCTATTTTGTGACTGAATGTGCACAAACCTCTTCATACACAGAAGACATTTGCAGGCTCACTTTACCATCACACTGGAACAAGGCTCAAAGAACGTAAAGGGATGCTTTGTCTTTCAACAAGCTTCACCCATGCAGCAAAGGCTTCAGTCAGTTTCAGCATCAGAGGTCACTACAGCCCTTGAAAATATCATCATAGAATCCCAGCCTGGTTTGGGTTGAAGGGACCTTAAAGCTCCTCCAGCTCCAACCCTTGCCACAGGCAGGGACCCCTTCCACTGGAGCAGCTTGCTCCAAGCCCCTGTGTCCAACCTGGCCTTGAGCACTGTCAGGGATGGGGCAGCCACAGCTTCTCTGGGCACCCTGTGCCAGCGCCTCAGCACCCTCACAGGGAAGAGCTTCTGCCTAAGAGCTCAGCTCAGTCTCCCCTCAGGCAGGGTCAAGCCATTCCCCTTGCCCTGTCCCTACAGGCCCTTGTCCCAAGCCCCTCTGCAGCTTTCCTGCAGCCCCTTTAGGCACTGGAGCTGCTCTAAGGTCTCCCCTTCAGGAGCCTTCTCCAGGCTGACCCAGCCCAGCTCTCTCAGACTGGCTCCAGAGCAGAGCTGCTCCAGCCCTTGCAGCAGCTCCATGGCCTCCTCTGGTCTCACTTCAGTAGGTCCAAAGTTTACTTCTCCTATTTAATAACTAAGGCATTTTGCCCAATTTCAAACACCTGGATGCAGCACAGCTTACTCCTGTCTTTAGTGCTGCATGTACTAGAGAGCTAAAACTTTATTCCCTAAACTACTGAGAGCCTGCATTGAAGAATGTGATTTTATATGTATATTTTAGGAATCTTTAAGTGAAGCAGTTCTCATAAACACCTTTAATACCCATACACTGCATTTCTTAGGATGAGCTTTTGACTGTTCCCTGCCACCAGAGGCTGTGAGGTCACCGTGGGCAATGCAGTCATCTCAGTGCAATCTAAAATGTACCTTTATGGGAACCACCCCATGAAATGAGCTCTTGCCTTTACAAGCACCGTATGTTCTGTAGCTCCTAATCAAGATCCTGAGCGTATTATCTGTGCACAACCCACATTACATCAGGAACCCAAGTCTCCCTCAAACAGAAGATAACAAATAGAGGAGATCAGTATCTGCTAGAAACAACACACATCCTAAAGGGCTGCTTACACAAAGGGTATTTTATCATCAATCAGCCCCACAGTAGAGTACTTTTAAGGAGAATTATATAGAGCCATTAAAGCTAAAGGTTAACAGGTCATGATCACAGCAGATCAAATATTAAGACATCAGCTTTCAGTTTAAGGCTATTTTCAAGCTCACTGGGTCACTTTGAGTTTGAGGGATATAAAAATCCCTGTGAATAGTCTATCTCTAGCTCACCTTGCTTAATAGAGCTATAAATCCAACTAGTTCCCCATGCAAGAGAAGAAAAGCTTTCCAAGTGAACACACGCTACAAAAATGCCACGAGGCATTATCCTAAGTGTAAAACCCCAATCAAAAGGAATTCATTTCAATATCTACAGTTACACTAAGGAGAAAGAACAGGGTTTAGATTTAAAGATACCTCTACAATTAAGAGTATAAAACGAACTCAAGCTTGACAATAAAAGCCCCATTAGGAACACAAGCCACGGTTCACTAGAAGATAGGATTTCATTGAGTCATTGGTAAAGGGAACCCTGTATTCTGTTGTTAGGCAGTGTAGAAAAAGAGGATAAAACCCTGGTTTACAGCTCTTGCCACCATCTCACACACAGTTTAAGTGGTAAAGACTAAGCTTTGTATTTAACACATTGCTCCTCCCCTCTTTGCTAATATTCCCATTCCTGCCCTCTAACTCCCACTAATGACCCTTGAAAGCCTCTCAACTACATCCACCTTCGTGTCAGCTTTCATAACATAACCATTTACATGAGAAACATCAGAGGATGTCTTTGTGCATGAGCATTTGTGACGCTGAGAACTACATTACCAGCTTCCACATCTCCTTCTTTGGGTGTTATCTTGCTTGCCTGGTCACAAGCAATAAAACCCAGGGATACAAACCCCAACATTTCATGTAGTGGTGCATTGAGTATAACTGAATGCAACTTTAACTGCTGGCTCCCTATGTGAAACTCTTCTTGCCTGCCCTTTAAACAAGCATGGCTGTAAGCCGAGTCTCTCAGGCATGCTGCTCTGTAGGGTTTTAGTTATGCTTGCTCAAAAAAAACACCATCTGAAAAGTACTATTTTGGTATTTTTATCATCATAAAGCACTCAGTAAAATGGAAAATGGCATCTGCTTGTCCACTGTGCAACATGTACCTTCCTTGTTCCCATTCTTGCCATGTTTGGTTGGGGGAAGTAAAAATCATTCAGCTCTTCTGAAGCAGCACACTTCATCCAAGAGATTCAAGTTCAGAGGAATAAGAGTGATGCGTTTAGAGGAAAGTAGAAAAACACCAATACAAATGTCTGTTGTATGGTCACCAGAAGAGATCCCAGACTGGTTTGTGTTGGAAGAGACCTTAAAGCTCAACCAGTTCCAACCCCTGCCTCAGGCGGGGATACCTTCCACTGGAGCAGCTTGCTCCAAGCCCCTGTGTCCAACCTGGCCTTGAGCACTGCCAGGGATGGGGCAGCCACAGCTTCTCTGGGCACCCTGTGCCAGCGCCTCAGCACCCTCACAGGGAAGAGCTCCTGCCTAAGAGCTCGGCTCAATCTCATGTGAACTCTTCAGCTTAAACCACATCAAGAAAAACTGGCATGGAAGTCAGAAGGGAGCACATTATAAACACCCAGTCAAGAATCTCTCCTTCTCCATACTCAGTACTAATGCTAAATCAGATTAAAGTCACTAAATCACCCAATAGTCAAACCAGATACTATTCTTAGCACTGAAATCGTTTTGTTTACACAACTGGATGCCACTAACCACGAGTAGTACTAAGAATAAAGAAGGGGTATTGATGTACAGAGGTCAACTGATCTTCAGTCTATCCTTACACATAAGGATAGGCAGGTCTGATAGGCAACGAGTAAGCAAACAATTACAAGCAAGTCAAGGCTTGGAGTACTGCTGATCTATGTACAAAAATACACCTACCAGTAAGAAACTCAAAGGAGAGCAACAAATCAAAGCGTGTCCTCATGTACCAGAGTGCAGATTAGTGCAAGGCTAAGAGGAAGGGGGCAAAAAGGGGTGGAAAGGAAAGAAATCCCAGCTAAGAGAAGTGTCAACATGGGTGTTATTTTACACCATAGACTCCACGTGGAAGTTTCTAGGGTATTAAACCTCATTAAACCATTCCCAGGGAGTTGTGAAAAGGAAAAAGCAAGGCAAAGGTTGTGTGCTGTGTTCACAGTCACTAAGAAGGGGAAAAGTAACCTCAAGTCAGCCTCTGAAATGGAAAACAGGGCTGAAAGCCTACCTGTGCTTCGAGTCTACAGAACCGGCACCCTGCCATCAGCAATGGGATTAGATGTGGAGTTCTTCAAGGATCTTGCAACACTTCACAAATGCTGTTCTGAGATAGTCTGGGTATTTGCATTAGAAATAACATAATGATGGGTATTGAGCTACAAGCACCCAACTACACCATCAACAGGACTGTTACTTTGGAGTCAGTCTTTAATGATGTTTATTGCTAACATGGTATTCAGTCAAGTAGAACACATCTTAGACATAACACATACCTGCAGGAAACTGAACAGCGAAGTGATCTTACCACAATAAATCACATTTTAAGGTTACAAAGACAAGGTACTAAACTGTCAACTCTGGTTTAAAAACCTTCCTCTAAAATAAATACAACATATGCATTTCCAGTCAAGATGAAACTATTAGTGGCTCACTGCCATCATTTCCATTTCAGTTGAACCACAGAATAACAGAATGGTTTGGGTTGGAAAGGACCTTAAAATCATCCAGTTCCAATGCCCTGCCATGGGCAGGGACACCTCACACTAGAGCAGCTTGCTCCAAGCCCCTGTGTCCAACCTGGCCTTGAACACTGCCAGGGATGGGGCAGCCACAGCTTCTCTGGGCACCCTGTGCCAGTGCCTCAGCACCCTCATGAGGAAGGGTTTTTCCTTATATCTAGCCTGAACTTCCCCTGTTGTTTGAACCCATCACCCCTTGTCCTATCCCTACAGCCCCTGATGAAGAGTGCTTCATTAAGATACAACAGAAATATCAGGGTTAAACCAAGGCAACTTTCAGTCCTCAGTTCAAGGTGTATTCCTGAATCTGCCCAAGCAACATCTGTGGTCTGGGGCAGCACAGGATGAGCAGACACAAGGTTTGATGAATGCCTTTGCCACCTGTACCTGTCTGGGAGCCTGACAACACTTCTGCTGGAAGTAGATCCTATGGCAACTCTGCAGCAACCCAATCCAAAAGCTGCAAAGTGTCCCATGAGACCACCAGCCATCACTCCATGATGCTGAAAATGCCTGTTCATCCAGATACAAGCAGGTCATCCTATAATCATAACAGCTACAGGCACAAAGAAGGCAAAGGTATCTCTAAGGCAAGTTTAAACCTCTCTTATCTCAGCCATAACACCTCCCTCTACATAAACTTCACTATTCCTTGATGCAGAAGATTGTCTAAATTACTTTCCAGTGTTGATTTCAGCCTTATTTTCTACGATTCAAGGTGTAACAAAGGAGATTATGCTCCTCTGCTGCTGGAAGTCAGAGTAATCTCAAGAGCAGATGGTAGAAAAAGCCTCTTGCAAGGCTTTTTTCATACTTACAGTTCAAGGTGAGGTGTCTCCAGCTTGACTCAATCAGGTTTGGTGTTTTATTTCCCCCTTATAAAAAGTATTAGTTACTACTTAATAAAAGAAAGGCTTGTAACCGAGCTCTTAGTGACCTGAATGTACACACTAAAGCACTGGTTTTGATAAGACAGCATGGGCAGGATGGTTGCTACTACAGCATCTCCAACCAAAACCCGTCTTTACACATAAATTGTGCTAAGTATTGTACACTTACCACTAAGAACTCCTCTTTCTTACCTTTTCCAGCTGACCTTAGACAAGGACTTATCAGCCACTGAGATCTCATTTAACTTTATCTCTTCAACTAACCTTTAGCTGTTTTACAGGAGAACTTCAGTGTTTGATGAACATGCAGTAAATCACTACAGGATTCTCAGCGCAGGCAGATGGGATCTGTTAGGAAAAGCTGAAAGAATCCTTATATTCCATCCATTTATTACAGACCTCAAGTATCTCTTCTGAATGCGAGTCCAAATACATTTATTGTTGTGTGCTGGGATTTATGGACTCCTCTGCATCCAGAAAAATCCCAGATGGACCAATAGATTGGTGGCCCATTTTTATTGTCTATAACCGCCTGTCTTTAATACAAGCTATTTTTAAAGCTTAAGGAATTGCTTCATTTTTAACTGCTTTCACCTGCTTCTACTTTGGTATCCCACCATCTGGTTTAGATCTCTTTTCTTCTGTTCAGGCTTCTGCCGTATCCCAAATTATATTCAAAGTCTCAAAGTTTAATCTCTCCTTCAGAAAGCTCTTTAGGGAAGAAGTCAGGAAAATAATGATTTTTGCACATCACAGCTAACTGTTTTCCACAGGCTGAAGCGTGGCACAAGTTAAATAGGATATTACATCCCCTTTGGCAAGTGTAAGTCAAATTCCAAATCCAGTTTGGAATTGTGTTAGAAAACCTTAATTCGCAAAGTGATGGAAAAGTTCAAAGACTGCTAATATACATGGCTTTGCAAGCCAAATTAACAGCAAGGACAGTGCTGTTTTAAGAACACTTAATTATCCCAGAACCCCAGACTGGTTTGGTTTGGAAGGGAACTTAAAGCTCATCCAGCTCCAACCCCTGCCATGGGTAGGGAACCCTTCCACTAGAGCAGCTTGCTCCAAGCCCCTGTGTCCAGCCTGGCCTTGAGCACTGCCAGGGATGGGGCAGCCACAGCTTCTCTGGGCACCCTGTGCCAGTGCCTCAGCACCCTCACAGGGAAGAGCTTCTGCCTAAGAGCTCAGCTCAGTCTCCCCTCGGGCAGGTTCAAGCCATTCCCCTTGGCCTGGCCCTACAGGCCCTTGTCCCAAGCCCCTCTCCAGGTTCCCTGCAGCCCCTTTAGGCACTGGAGCTGCTCTAAGGTCTCCCCTTCAGGAGCCTTCTCTTCTCCAGGCTGCCCCAGCCCAGCTCTCTCAGCCTGGCTCCAGAGCAGAGCTGCTCCAGCCCTCGCAGCAGCTCCATGGCCTCCTCTGGCCTCGCTCCAACAGCTCCACGTCCCTCTTGTGCTGCTGCCCCAGAGCTGCATCAGGGCTGCAGGGGGGGTCTCCCCTTCACACAGCAGAGGGGCAGGATCCCCTCCCTGAGCTGCTGCTCACGCTCTGGGGGTGCAGCCCAGCACACGGGGGGGTTCTGGGCTCAAGCGCTCACTGAAGCTGGGTCATGGGGAGCTGCTCCTCACCCAGCACCCCAAGTCCTTCTCCTCAGGCTGCTCCATCCCATCTCCCCCATCCTGTGTCTGTGCTGGGATTGCCCTGACCCAGGGGCAGGACCTTGCCCTTGGCTTGGTTGAGCTCCATGAGGTTCACATGGTCCCACCTCTCCAGCCTGTCCAGGTCCCTCTGGATCCCATCCCTTCCCTCCAGTGTCCCTGCACCACACAGCTCGGTGGCATCAGCAAACCTGATGAGGGTGCTCGATCCCACTGTCCATGGCACCAGCAAAGATATTCAACAGCTCCAAGCCCAATGTTGACCTCTGAGGAACACCACTCATCCACTTGGACATCAAGACATTACCTATGAGTTCACTGAAGATCACAGACTCAGTCCACTGACTAAATGAAGCCAGTACCACCATATCTGAAACACCTTTGCTGCTTCCTGCCCAACTTCATGTACTGGATTTGTGATAGAACCAACACGCTGTGGTCTTCTTCACTCCTTATTTCCAAGGCCAATCAGCAGGATGGCTGCAGGGAGATGAGTACAGAGCAGGACTTGGCAGAATGCAGCTGAAACCCAATTATTCACTCTTGCACAGATAAAGAGCTGATGCATTTCTGTGCCTGTAGCAGTGTGATAGCAGAGTCATCCGTCAGATGAGGGGAACAACTGTGCCTCACACAACACTACCAAGAACCATGGTAGTTTATAGAATGATGGATTTTAAGCTTAAGCCATGGATAGAACACCCTGTAAGAGGATAGAACTAAACAGCCCAAACCAGATAAGATAATGACCTGAAGAAGTCACAAGTTCTTGCTTGATAGGGCTGAAGTATGAGGAGTGGACAAGAACACGGTCTAAACATTTACTGAAGTTTGAGTTGTTTCAACCTCAGCCCTTATGGGGGTCTGCGAGGGGGGCAGGCACTGATGGAAGGAGCTGGTGTCTTCCCTCCAACACAAACCACATCCTGTTTGCTCACTGTAAAGGAATGTTGTATCTGCAGAAAGCTTTTGTTATTTAATAGTGCTGGGGCTTTTCCTGCATCAGTAGAATGCAAACCTTAAAATCCTTTTTTAAGTGAGAAGGGCTCCCATTGTCCAAGCCAGGTCACTTGAAATCAGTACTCCCAAGGATGATTCCAAGTGGGTATTAGGAAAAGCAGTCTGATGAAGAACAGGCACAAGAATACCCAACACTCCAATAGAATCACAGAATCGTAGAATAGTTTGGGTTGGAAAGGACCTTAAGATCACTGAGTTCCAACCCCCCTGCCATGGGCAGGGACATCTCGCTCTAAACCATGGTACCCAAGGCCTCATCCAACCTGGCCTTGAACACTCCCAGGGATGGAGCATTCACAACCTCCCTAGACAACCCATTCCAGTGCCTCACCACCCTCACAGGAAAGAATTTCTTCCTTATATCCAACCTAAATTTCCCCTGTTTCAGTTTGAACCCATTACCCCTTGTCCTATCACTACAGTCCCTAATGAAGAGTCCCTCCCCAGCATCCCTATAGGCCCCCTTCACACACTGGAAGCTGCTCTGAGCTCTCCATGCAGCTTCTCTTCTCCAGGCTCAACAGCCCCAACTTTCTCCGCCTGTTCTCCATACAGGAGCTGCTCCAGGCCCTGATCATCCTCGTGGCCTCCTCTGGACTTGTTCCAACAGCTCCATGTCCTTTTTATGTTGAGGACACCAGAACTGCACACAGTGCTGCAGGTGAGGTCTCAGAAGAGCAGAGCAGAGGGACAGGATCACCTCCTTCGACCTGCTGGTCAGGCTCCTTTTGACAGATTAGCAAGGCACATGGAATCACGGAATCATGGAATCCCAGACTGGTTTGTGTTAGAAGGGATCTCAAAGCTCACCCCGCTCCAACCCTTGCCATGGGCAGGGACCCCTTTCACTGGAGCAGCTTGCTCCAAGCCCCTGTGTCCAACCTGGCCTTGAGCACTGCCAGGGATGGGGCAGCCACAGCTTCTCTGGGTACCCTGTGTCAGTGCCTCAGCACCCTCACAGGGAAGAGCTTCTGCCTAAGAACTCAGCTCAGTCTCCCCTCGGGCAGGTTCAAGCCATTCCCCTTGGCCTATTCCTATGGGCCCTTGCCCAAAGCCCCTTTCCAGCTATCTTGTCAGCCTTGTTGACCTCCATGAGGTTTGCAGCAGCAAAGCCCAGCTTCAAAGCCCATCTCCTTCTCAAATAAGCTGCTCCACAGCTGTACGAGCTTCAGAGCAGAGACTGGCACTGATGTTACATAGCAGACAAGCAGCTTGAGTGCCTGTTGGAAAGAACACAACGAAGACGCCATGGTAGGAAACCGCCATCACCACCACACTTCTCAACTACAAAGCTGCAACACAATACTCCTCATACCCTTTTTAGATCAAGCTACCAAATGATGGTGGAGGCCACAAACTGACCCCAAGGTGCCCAGTTGCCTACCAGGAAGAGCTAACCAGTCTGCCAGCCATCAGCATGCTTGGAAGAGTGTCAAACTAAGAAGCTAAGATCCCCATCTGATGAGCAACACTGAAATCAAATGGAAAAGCAGGATTAAAAGCATGCACTTTGCTTTCTTACTGCTGACATTAAAACATGGGGATGAATCACAAATCACAAGTGAACGCAGATTTGGTTACTACAGGAGTTTTAGTAACTGGAGAGAAACTTGTAAAACAAACTTGATGACAAAAATACTGACTGCCAAGGGGAAAAAAAAAACCATATCCTCATTCAAGCTTTACACAACACAAAGAGAATTACTTTATTGGGAAAGCAATACGTATTGGCAGTTTAACTTTATGGAATGGGCTTTTGAAATGCCTATCTGAATAGCTCAAGATGATGATAATGCAAAGCAGAAGGGCTGCCATCTTCTTATTAAGAAGTGTAACGGCTGTGACTTTGCTCTTGGAGAACCTACAATAGCTTCAATAGGTACAGGCTAGATAGAGGGAAAAGAAAGCAAAGAGGCAGTTTTGGACAAGACAGCCAGCAATTTAGACAGGAGGGTATCGTTATAGAATCATACTAGCCCATGTTACCCAAAGCTCTGTCCAAACTGGCCTTGAACATTGCCAGGGATGGGGCAGCCACAGCTTCTCTGGGCACCCTGTGCCAGCGCCTCAGCACCCTCACAGGAAAAAGCTTTTTCCTTATATCTAAACTGAACTTCCCCTGTTTCAGTTTGAACCCATCACCCCTTGTCCCATCACTGCAGTCCCTAATGAAGAGTCCCTCCCTAGCATCCTTGTAGTCCTCTTCAGACACTGGAAGAGATTCCTCTCTTCTCCAGGCTCAACAGCCCCAATGTTCTCAGCCTGGCTCCATACAGGAGGTGCTCCAGTCCCTGATCATCCTTGTGGCCTCCTTTGGACTTGCTCCAACAGCTCCATGTCCTTTTTATGCTGGGGACACCAGAAGTATTTCAGCAATTAATGCTTTCAAACACCTCCAGAACACAGCTAGCAATCCATGGAGTGAGTAACCCTGATGGCCTTTAGTAAATCAGACGTTTTCATGACACATCCCAGCTTGAATTCCAGGCTTGCCACATACAAACCATTACAAAGAAGGACTATCTGTGAGGACAGAGCAGACAACCTCCCTACCACAGCTTTACATCTCCCTGCCACTGAAGGCTTAGTTTTTAACTAGAGGACACTTTATACAGGTCAAGTCCTTGCTTCTTGAGCAATGAAGTAATGCTTAGAGAAATCATCTCAGCAGGAGTCTAGTGCTCCAATGGGAGTGAGTTAAGACTCATATGTCTTCACAGAAACATTTGTCAGCTGTAGATGTCTGGGGTCAGTGGTCTCATCTACTGCACTAACCAAAATCAGCTTTCTCAGCCTCAGCCAGGAGCATGTAAAAGCTCCTAGTTCCCAGAACCAGTTGTTAACAGCATCTAAATCCATTCAAGAACACCTGATGTAATCCTTAATCTGCACACAGTAATATTTGCTGACCCAAGGAAGGCAAAAAGCATTGTTTTGGTGATCAGGAATAAAACAAGCCAGGACTCTAGCTGAGTAGCCTCAAGAATGTGGGATGTAATAATGCAGTTCAAGATAAGTTCATGGCAACAAGCATTCTTTGAGCAACACTTTACACACACTCAATCTACCACAAAGACTCAACGTTGCTTTGACAGCTATTAGATTTCTCAACAAACCATCTCCCTCCATCTGATTGGACTTTGCCAAGATTCCTTCCCCAAGCTGCCATTGTATTATCTCAGCTCAAGTACCAAATGTGATTAAAGACTTCGAGTGAGCTGGAAGATGTTAATGGCAGGGAAAAGTTACTCTTCACTTACTTGTGTGAGATGACTTTGTGGTAAGTGGCTTATCTGTTACCAGCCACAAAGCAATAACCACCTTAGTACTGTGGTAGTAAGTCTACTACAGTTGAAACTCTGATTTTTCATACTAATTGGAGCAGGAGCAAGGCCATGGTAGCAAGGATCACTTTTCAACTACACTCATTCTACAAGTGATTTCAAACACTCCAAAACTATCCATATGCCTGTTGAGCAACGCTCATCACCACTTATTTGCCAATCCAGCTTGTCACATTGAATTGAAAGACAACACATTGAGAAAGGTAATTTGGAGGAAGTCTTGATCTCTTTGCTTTACTCATAGAATCCCAGACTGGTTTGTGCTGGAAAGGACCTCAAAGCTCATCCAGCTCCAACCCCTGTCATCCAGGGACCCCTTCCACTGGAGCAGCTTGCTCCAAGCCCCTGTGTCCAACCTGGCCTTGAACACTGCCAGGTATGGGGCAGCCACAGCTTCTCTGGGCACCCTGTGCCAGCGCCTCAGCACCCTCACAGGGAAGAGCTTCTGCCTAAGAGCTCAGCTCAGTCTCCCCTCTGCCAGGTTCAAGCCATTCCCCTTGGCCTGTCCCTGCAGGCCCTTGTCCAAAGCCCCTCTCCACCACTCATCACTTCCTGCATTTACTCACAACAGGTTTTCAGACAGGACAAGTAGCAGCATGATTTAGAAAGCTGTCTCATGATTAAATGAGCATTCTTTTCTTTAATATTCAACAAGCAGGTTGTAGAAACGTTATATGATATCTCAATTACAAGAAGTAGGAACTGAGCATAGCTTTGAAGTCAGAGATGCCCAAAGGCTCCCAAAACAGATGGCATGAGTGTGCTCCACTGTACTCACATTACAACTAAAAGGAGACTGATATGATTTAAAGAGATTCAGTAGCTTCCAGCCAGAAACATACAGGCATTGACTCTGTGAGATGCTCAGCATGTATCAGCACTGAATGAAGACTATATGAGGAATACTACAACAATAACAGCAACAACAGAGTCTGCCTCCCTCCAGACACAACAATCCTTATTTTGCTCTAAACTCTAAGCTATTCTCTATATAAAATCTGGGAGCAGACTACCAGAAGCATTAGGCTTGACAGACAGTGTCAAAACATATCATTGATAGTTTAATCTCAGCATTCTTCCTGTGTTTCTGAGGCTCTGATGAAGTGTGAGACTTCAGCTCTGCAAGAATGATGCTAAAGAATGTAGGTGCTTTATCCAGCAAACATGTTTGTTTGTCAATGGAGGGAGGAACAAGCTGCTGTCTCAAGCAGCTGAAATATCATAGAATCATGGAATAGTTCGGGTTGGAAAGGACCTTAAGATCATCAAGTTCCAATTCCCTGTCATGGGCAGGAACCATGGCACCCAAGGCTCTGTCTAACCTGGCCTTGAACACTGCCAGGGATGGAGCACTCACAACTTCACTGGGCAACCCATTCCAGTGCTTCACCACCCTCACAGGAAAGAACTTCTTCTTGATATCCAATCTAAACTTCCCCTGTTTCAGTCTGAACCCATCACCCCTTGTCCTGTCACTGCAGTCCCTGATGAAGAGTCCCTCTCCACCATCCTTGTAGCTCCCTTTAGACACTGGAAGCTGCTATGAGGTCTCCACGCAGCTTCTCCAGGCTCAACAGCCCCAGCTTTCTCAGCCTGGCTCTATATAGGAGCTGCTCCAGCCCCTGGTCATCCTCGTGCCCTCCTCTGGACTTGTTCCAACAGTTCCATGTCCTTTTTATGCTGAGGACACCAGAACTGCACACAATGCTCCATGTGAGGTCTCACGAGAGCAGAGCAGAGGGGCAGGATCACCTCCTTCGCTCTGCTGGTCACGCTCCTTTGGATGCAGCCCAGGATACAGTTGCTTTCTGGGCTGCAAGTGCACACTGAAGCCGGCTCATGTTCATTTTCTCATTGCCCAGCACCCCCAAGTCCTTCTCCTTGGGCTGCTCTGAATCTCTTCTCTGCCCAGCCTGTAGCTGTGTCTGGGATTGCTCCGACTCAGGTCTAGGACCTTGCACTTGCCATGGTTAAACTTCATGAGGTTGGCATCAGCCCACCTCACCAGCGTGTCAAGGTCCCTCTGGATGGCATTCCTTCCCTCCAGCGCATCAACTGAACCACACAGCTTGGTGTCATCGGCAAACTTGCTGAGGGCGCACTCAATCCCACTGTCCATGGCAGCGACGAAGATATTAAACAAGACCGGTCCCAACACTGATCCCTGAGGGACACCACTTGTTACTGGTCTCCAGCCGGACACTGAGCCATTGACCACAACTCTTTGTGTGCGGCCATCCAGCCAGTTCTTTATCCACCGAGTGGTCCATTCATCAAATTGATGTCTCTCCAATTTAGAGACAAGGATGTCGTGTGGGACAGTGTCGAATGCTTTACACAAATCCAGGAGATGACTGCTCTACCCCTGTCCATCAGTTCTGTAGCCCCATCATAGAAGGCCACCAAATTGGTCAGGCAGGATTTCCCCTTGGTGAAGCCATGCTGGCTGTCACCAAGCACCTTGTTGTTTTTCATGTGCCTTAGCATGCCTTCTAGGAGGATCTGCTCCAAGATGTTGCCAGGCACAGAGGTGAGACTGACTGGTCTGCAATTCCCTGGGTCATCTATTATCTATTTTCCCCTTCTTGAAAATGGGGGTTATATTTCCCTTTTTCCAGTCATCGGGAACATCACCTGACTGCCATGCTCCACCACCTCAATGTCTCTCTTGTAGTGAGGGGCCCAGAACTGAACACAGGATTCAAGGTGCTGCTGCCACACTGGTGCTGAAAGGGGCCAGGATGCTGTTGGCTTCCTGGGCACAAGCTGCTCATGCTCAGCTCCATCAATCAGCACCCCCAGGTCCTTTTCCATGAGCAGTTTCCAGCCACAATTCCTCAAGCCTGGAGTGTTTCACGGGGTTGTTGTGACCCAAGTGCAGGACCCAGCACTAAGCCCTGTTGAACCTCATATGACTGGCTTTGTCCCATAGTTCCAACCTGTCCAGATCCCTCTGCAGAGCTTTCCTATCCTCCAGCACATCAACACTCTGTATCACCTGCAAACGTACCGAGGGTACACTCATATGCTTTGAAATCTTGGCTCCAGAACTTCTAAGCAATAATACTCTTTCCTTCCTACATATTTGATGCACTCTGGAAATGTGGAAAGGGACCACTGAAGAAGTGCATTAATGAGATATTTAGGAAGAAACATTTTCCTGCCTTAATTTGGTGGTTCAGAAAGTCACAAGTAGATTTATGACAGAAACAGCCTTGTAATAGCACCAGAGCTATTTTATAGAACCAAGAAAGGAACAGTTATTGAATAGATTATAAAGACCACCATCTCTGCAGTTACAAAGCCGATCATGTATTGTATGCTACCAGTAGGTATTCTACACCTCATTCTACCTGCACTCATGTGACAAGTGCTTAAGTTCTCACCAGAGCCTCCTGCTTCATTTGTACACTCTTCAGGTCTGGTCTAACAGTAACTGCAGCAGACAAACATACAAGAACCTTGATATTGAATGACCTGGAACATCCAAGTATACAGGTGTGAAGCAGATAAAGTAACTTATGTCGTGAAAGCTCTCAGAATGTTTAACCAGCTTATAACAAGGGCTTGAAAATCCTGGTAAAGAAAGCTTAGAATGAAGCAAGACATTTATGCAGTGTAACAGTAGAAACAAACATATGTACTTATGGAATACTCTCTAGTAAAGATATCAGTTATTCCTCCAATGTATGTCTTTTTAGAACCATAGAATCATAGAATGGTTTGAGTTGGAAAGGACCTTAAGATCATCCAGTTCCAAACCCCCTGCCATGGGCAGGGACACCTCACACTAAACCATGGCACCCAAGGCTCTGTCCAACCTGGCCTTGAACACTGCCAGGGATGGAGCATTCACAACCTCCCTGGGCAACCCATTCCAGTGCCTCAGCATCCTCACAGTAAAGAACTTCTTCCTTTTCTCCAATCTAAACTTCCCCTGTTTCAGTTTGAACCCGTTACCCCTTGTCCTATCACTGCAGTCCCTAATGGAGAGTCCCTCCCCAGCATCCTTATAAGCCGCCTTCAGATACTGGAAGGCTGCTATGAGGTCTCCAAAAGAGCTTAGAAGCTCTTAATACGGATCTCAGGGCAACCCTGGAGTCCAAAAGAAGTATAAAGGCAAGGAAAACGTTTAACCCAGTCAATAATCAGTATTACTACAACACACAACATCATGCAGCAGAGAGAAAACCTCACTGCAGTTACTCAACAGCTGAGGCTGGAGTTTGAAAAGCTGCTAAATGGCAGGTGACTGAAAAGAAGACATTCACTAATGGCTGTTAATTGCTATGTTCAATTCAGTTCAGGAGCAGGTGAGAAACATGAGCTATTAGTCTGGAATGAAAAAGTGCAAGTTAAGCCTTTGGAGGTTTTCTATAGCTAGCCAAGTCCTTTGAGAGATGGGGGGACTTACTCTCTGAAAGCCAAGAACAGAAGATCTCAGCAGGAGCTAATCCTGACTAAAGTGTTGCAGAACACAAGGAAATGGCCCCAAAGGGATTCAGAGACTTAGCTAAAAACTTTCTCCTTTGCAGAAACCTATTGTGAAATGAAACATTAAGTCAGGAGGGGCTGTGAGGCTACGGCCTGAAGGACTAAACCTTCCAATCTGTCTCAGACAACAGGAAATTGGTTTAATCTTCCCTACACCCACACACAGGCAGCTCCACTCCTCTGAAATCTGTTTTCCAGATAGAATCATAGAATAGTTTGGGTTGGAAAGGACCTTAAGATCATCCAGTTACAAACCCCCTGCCATGGGCAGGGACACCTCACACTAAACCATGGCACCCAAGGCTCTTTTCAGACTGGCCTTGAACACTGCCAGGGATGGGGCATTCACAGCTTCCCTGGGCAACCCATTCCAGCCCCTCACCACCCTAACAGGAAAGAACTTCCTCCTTATATCAAATCTAAACTTCCCCTGTTTCAGTTTTAATCCATCACCTCTTGTCCTATCACTGCAGTCCCTAATGAAGAGTCCCTCCCCAGCATCCTTGTAGCCCCCTTCAGACAGTGGAAGCTGCTCTGAGGTCTCCACGCAGCTTCTCTTCTCCAGTCTCAACAGCCCCAGTGTTCTCAGCCTGGCTCCATACAGGAGATGCTCCAGCCCCTGAGCATCCTCGTAGCCTCCTCTGGACTTGTTCCAACAGATCCATATCCTTTCTATGCTGAGGACACCAGAACTGCACAGTGCTCCAAGTGACGTCTCACAAGAGCAGAGACAGAAATGGTCTAAGAACAGGAAAGAGTTTGATCATATGCAAAGAGAACTACACTGAAGCAAACCAGATTCATGGTAAGTTGCCCAAGAAGTGTTTGGACAAGTTCTTAAAATGGTATCAGAATTCATTTGTAAGACATCATTCTATAGCCCTATTTTATTGTGTCAGAACAGGAAGACCTCAGTGAGTTCAACTCAGGGGTCTGCTTGCCAATGGTCACTAAGCTTCAAAGACAAATCAGACACTTCCAAGCATCCCAATCCTGTCAACTGTGCACAATAAGACCCTTCCAACTTGATTTGGACCATTAGGAATTAATGTAATACTTTGATTGCACATTTCCAAAGAGAAGAGGGGTCCTGTGTCACACACAGCTCCTTTCCATAAATGCATTTCCCCTCAGCCATTTCCGTTCCTACTTTTCCAAACCTTTCCTATGGAATAACAAAGTTCCTGACCCTGCCACCATCCACACACAGACAGGATCAGACCTGGCCTTGACAGATGGTCAGCAGTGAGTTCCTTTGAATTCTGTGGTTTCAGGCTTTATGTAAAGCCTAACCAACAATTGCAGCTACTTTCACATTAGAGCACACAGGTGCAAAGACAGTGTGAAAGAGGCAAAGTGCCAAAACACATGAGAGGATGTGGAGAGTGAATTTAAGGACAGCAGGACCCTGTTTCCTAGTAGCATAACAATAACAATAGCATAGCTACATGTTGAAAGACAATGACTGCAGAACATGTTAAACACTCCTCATTGAGAATTAAGTTGATTTATAGTAGGGAACAGCTTACACTGCCCTTTTTCAGTTGATTAAAATCCTCTGTGTTAAAACAAAGTACTAGTTTTACTAGGTTTTAGATCATGGAGTCCCAGACTGGTTTGGGTTGGAAGGGAACTTAAAGCTCTTCCAGTTCCAGCGCCCTGCCATGGGCAGGGACATCTTCCACTAGAGCAGCTTGCTCCAAGCCCCTGTGTCCAACCTTGCCTTAAACACTGCCAGGGATGGGGCAGCCACAGCTTCTCTGGGCACCCTGTGCCAGCGCCTCAGCACCCTCACAGGGAAGAACTTCTTCCTTATCTCCAACCTGAACTTCCCCTGTTTCAGTTTGAACCCATCACCCCTTGTCCTATCACTCCAGTCCCTAATGAAGAGTCCCTCTCCAGCATCCTTGCAGCCCCCTTCAGACACTGGAAGCTGCTCTGAGGTCTCCATGCAGCTTCTCTTCTCCAGGCTCAACAGCCCCAACCTTCTCAGCCTGTCAAGCAGTAATAACTTCAAACTCTGTGTCCCTTCAGACTACCCAGAACTGTTCAAGGGGGTTTTGTTGTTTTCATAAAGGACATAAGCATATTTACAACATACTTACTCTCGCTCTTTCTCCGTCAGTTTGTCATTGATGTTGTCCTTTATTGTAGACCGGGAGCCCTTGTGGATTATTGGATACCTGAGTGGCACTTGTAAGAAGTAGGATATCATTGACACCAAGTGAGCAGTGTAGCCCAGGGCAACAGCAATGCTTCCATCATCTTTTGCTGTCAAGAACAAAAAGATTATTTAAATAATCAATTGAACCCAAGTGTAGGCTGAGTGCAAGTTCATCATAGAAACGTTTGGGTTGGAAAGGACCTTAAGTTCATCCAGTTCCAACCCCTTGCTATGGGCAGGGACACCTCACACTAGACTGTGTCACCCAAGGCTCTGTCCAACCTGGCCTTGAACACTGCCAGGGATGGAGCGTTCACCACTTCTCTGGGCACCCTGTGTCAGCACATCAGCATCCTCACAGGGAAGACCTTCTTCCTTATCTCCAACCTGAATGTCCCCTGTTTCAGTTTGAACCCATCACCCCTTGCTGCATCACCACAGACCCTGATGAAGAGTCCCTCTCCAGCATCCTTGTAGGCCCCTTCAGATATTATTGCTCAGAGAACGATACAATAATGAAGCTGCCAGAAGTTACAACTCAAGAAGAGGTTCAAGACTGAAATTTAGGCTGTTTTACAGTTGCTTGCACTTCACTGCATTTGCCTCTTCCATTAAAGAGCAATATAAAATGGGGGATACCTTGTTCTCCTTACAATTTTCCACTTTTCAAAGCTAAAAATGACTCTTCAACACTTGCTGAGTAGGGGAGGGTGGAGAAGAAATGGGAAAAGCAAAACAAAATCCCCAAGACAAAACTGAAGCCTCAAGCTTTCTGCATGTCTGAGATGGAGCTGACATGTATGACCGGGGTCAGGGAAAGCTGCATTCCTCCAAGCTCCATTCATTGGTGAGATCAGCTGGAGAGACACTGACCCCAGGGTATGAGATCTATTCTCTGCCAATAACTGCAAGAACTTAGATTAACCCATTGGTTTAAAGTATCATTTTTAATTGGACATTTAAGGTTGCAACCTTAAAGTTTCACCTGAGGGGGAATACACACAGGTCTGGCAATTCAAATTACAGCCTTCAGCCTCTGAGGGCTTTTCCTTTCTGTTTGCTCTGTTTTAGTTCTTTGTAAGTGAACACACCAATGCAAACAACATGAGAATCACTCTTTCAGAGGCACAATGGAGTCCTGTGAAATCAGCTGTACAGAGGACCCTCCAAGAAGCTTACAGTGATGCTCAGCCACAACTGTGAATCATACTGAGCTCTGAGAGCATAACCTCGAATCATAGAATGGCTTGGGTTGAAAAGGACCTTAAGATCATCCAGTTCCACCACCCTGCAATAGGTTGCTCCAAAAGCCTTCCATTAGAGCAGCTTGCTCCAAGCCCCTGTGTCCAACCTGGCCTTGAACACTGTCAGGGATGGGGCAGCCACAGCTTTCCTGGGCACCCTGTGCCAGTTCCTCAGCACCCTCCTGTACAATTGTACACCTGTAAGTGTTACTCAGAAAGGTATATTACAGATTTGTTTCTGCAACAGGATGACTACAGACAGTTAAACGAGAAGCTGACTTCCAAAATACTCCACATACTCCAGCTTTAAAGTCTTCCTTATGCAACATATGTATTTCATAAGCTCACCAGCAGCTACAGCAAACTGAATGGAGATTCATGCACAATGTCCCATCCAGGGTTATGGACTGCCAGTAGCCACAATGGAATTTTAGGTCAGACAAATATTATCCAGCATCCCTCCATTTGGAAGGCACCTCTGGAAACTGCACAGTCCTACCACCCTGCTCAGTGTAGGATCAGCTACACCAGGCTGTGCAGGACCCCACTGGGTTCTGAGCATCCTCAAGGATGGAGACTCCAGATGGAAATTCTGGAGCCTCTCTGGGTAACCTGCTCCAGTGTCCCAGTATTGAGACTTGGAATACTGAGGTACAGTAACCCCCTTTGTACTAGGAATTAGGAATAAATAATGCATGTTTACTACTAGTCCCTTTTCAACCAGGTATTTGGATCCTAAGCCATTCCTATCATTTACTTAATTCCATGAAGTTCATCAGCAGTGCCAACTGTAACAACTGAATTAAGAACATGCAACTACCTTGAAAGTCTTCAGAATTCGGAAGCTTGACTCCACAAACAAAGTAATCCTTTTGATCATTCTGCAAGGTTAAAAGCCAACAATGAGAATGGAAAAGGAACACCCAGAACACAGAAACCTGCACAAAAAACCCATCACAACAAAGCATTTTTTGAGAGAAGAAACTAAATAATTCAACTAAATTCAGAGTGAGTTTGTATTTTAATTCATGCTTTATATTATATAGAAATAAAGGCTACATAGAAAAAGGGAGAGCTTCATCTTAATTCATTATATAAAGGTTTTGGAGCTCTACTTTGACATCTGTTTATGTGCACTCCATTACAGCTCAGCTAGATTACTGTCAGGGTTACTTTATATCATGGTAAACAGAATGGAAAGCATCCATTAAAATACAGCCATTCTGCTCTTGTAGTGGAGACTATTTGAGAGATGTTGGCGTAAATCCCCCCCTGTAAGTCCCAATCCAGGGACCAAATCCAAGGAAAAGCTGGGAAAAACCAGCATGAGTGAAGAGCAAGTTTCATCATGAATAAAACATGGTATTTGCTCACAGTGTGATAAAAAGGAGGCTTATTTCTCATCAAGCAGAATGTCAAAACCATACCAGATCAATAGGGTAGATGTAGGAGAGCTCTGACAGCAGTTGCTTGCATCGAACAGTCTGCTGGGCGTGTGTCTTCAGAAACAGCTCTCTTTGGGGAAAGAGATCCCAAACCCATTAGTTTGTACAAAAAGCTTTAAGTAAAGGTATTAAACCATCATATTCCTTCTGCACCTTCCCAAGCATCACCTCCCCTCTCCCAAAAAAGCAAGGCAATTCCACCCCGATAAAAATAGAGAACACACAGGTAACTTTGCATTTTCACTTGTACCTCATAGAAGCTTATTTTGCCTATGACAATCAATTACTAAAGCTGTGCTACATTAAAACAGACCTAAAACTCTTTACCATAGTCCACACATGCAACCAAGCGTCTGTGCTCTTCTAGACTTGCCACTCTCAATTATCACTTTAGATAACTACAAATCATAGCAGATATGTCTGAACAGAGGTTTTGGGGTGACACTGGAAAGAATTTGGTGCCAGGAGCCAAATGGCCTGCTCTCAAGCTTGTATTTCCTTTCCAAGAGCAGAAAAGGCATCGGTCCTGTTACCTCTTGGCAGTGCATTCCTTTCTTAATTCATGCAGGGATTCATTATGCTCTTGAAGTTTCTGGTATTCACTCTCAAATGCATTTCCTAAACATGAGGAATCAGGGAAAAAATAATAGTATCAAATCAAATATTTTCTTGGCTATCTGAAGTTTTATAAATATAGATACTGACACAAATGTTGGCAATAACCCTCCACGTACTCTTAGATGCCTGTTTTCCATGTGATGCTGCCAACAAGGGAATGACAGTTGAGGAGGAACACCTCTCCATGCATTACACACCATTCACCAGCCAAATACACCCAATTCATTCTTCTTTGACACCTGCTCCCCTCATGTCCACAGTAGTGAAGAAATTCATAGGATCCCAGCCTGGTTTGGGTTAAAGGAACCATAAAGCTCCTCCAGTTCCAACCCCTGCCTTGGCCAGGGACCCCTTCCACTCGAGCAGCTTGCTCCAAGCCCCTGTGTCCAACCTGGCCTTGAGCACTGCCAGGGATGGGGCAGCCACAGCTTCTCTGGGCACCCTGTGCCAGCGCCTCAGCACCCTCACAGGGAAGAGCTTCTGCCTAAGAGCTCAGCTCAGTCTCCCCTCGGGCAGGTTCAAGCCATTCCCCTTGGCCTGGCCCTACAGGCCCTTGTCCCAAGCCCCTCTCCAGCTTTCCTGCAGCCCCTTTAGGCACTGGAGCTGCTCTAAGGTCTCCCCTTCAGGAGCCTTCTCTTCTCCAGGCTGACTCAGCCCAGCTCTCTCAGCCTGGCTCCAGAGCAGAGCTGCTCCAGCCCTCACAGCACCTTCATAGCCTCCTCTGGACTCACTCCAACAAGCCTATAGGCCCTTGTAAAAAGCCCCTCTCCAGCTTTCTTCAGAGGCAGAAGTAAAAGACAATACCCCCTAATTTTTAGTAGTGATCAATTACTGTAGACTCAACTACGTTTTAAAAGCCCTGGAAGAAGATCAAACATCCCTGTAGCTTGGTCTCTGGTGAGCTCCAGAGACACTGACATAGATCTTACCACTACAGGACACTTCCCCAGTAAAAGGAAACACCAAGACAACTATGCATGTCATCCTTCACTTACATTATAAGCTATTAAGAGGGATATTTGTCTTCTAACACTTAAAATGGGATCCTAATCACAGGTATGATAACATCCTTTATAACATGATAATGTGCCTGCATCACGGTGCTGTTTACTGTGTTATAGTGCAGCTCTTCTGATTTTCCCATTACAGTTTAATTAAGCATTGATATAATGTTGCTTTAGAGATGTGCCATGGTAAGAAGCTCTTTAGAAACAGAACAGAATCTCCTGTCCAGGATTCATTATTACAGATGGTGAAGAGATTGGATCTGGCTGCAAACTTCAGATAAACAGAAGTTAGAGCAGGTTAAAAAACCAACCTAAAACAGCACCTTCATGCTGGTGACCATGACCATCAGCAAGGCTGCTACTCTTCTGATCAGTGGATTACGGATACCTGCAATAGCAGCAGTTTTACACTTACCTCTGTCATGCAAAGTACTTTTTTCCTTATGCAATAAGGCTACTTCTTGACCAAGGGCTTTCTTCTGCCTCTCCAGTTCATTGCGTAGCACCAGGATCTTCAGCTGTAAACATTCACTCTCCTTTTTCTGTTGGAAGAAAAGCACGTTTTAAACAATAAAGCAGTTTTTCTGCACACAAACAGTTCCATAAAAGGGGTGATAGGAGAGAAGGGAAAAAATAGGACCAGACCAGTGTCTGCCAGAGTTCATAGATTACCGCAGGCCCTAAGCATTTTGCTGCTTTGGAAGGAGAGAAACTCAGCTGCGTCCTCCTCTGGGATGCATCTCCTCTGCTCTGATTGTGGAAGAGTGGCTGGAAAGCTGATCATGGAAAAGGCATTGGGGGTCCTGATTAATGGACCTGAACATGAGTTTGTGCCCAGGCAGCCAAGAAGGCAACAGCATCCTGGCCTGTATCAGCACCAGTGTAGCAGCAGGGCCACAGAAGGAACCTTAAAGATCATCTAGCTCCAGCCCAGAATCCACCTCACAGCAATAAAGTAACTTCACATCCCATGTTTGCCTGTTCCTGGACAAGGCACCAACCTCATGTCAGTGAGGACAAATAAAATGAAGTCACAGAATCATAGAATGGTTTGGGCTGGAAAGGACCTTAAGATCATCCAGTTCCAATCCCCTGCCATGGGCACAGACACCACACACTAAACCATGGCACCCAAGGCTCTGCGCAGCCTGGCCTTGAACACTGCCAGGGATGGGGCATTCACAGCTTCCTTGGGCAACCCATTCCAGTGCCTCAGCACCCTCACAGTAAAGAACTTCTTCCTTAGATCCAATCTAAACTTCCCCTGTTTCAGTTTGAACCCATCACCCCTTGTTCTGTTACTACAGTCCCTGATGAATCCTTGCAGCCCCCTTCAGACACTGGAAGCTGCTCTGAGGTCTCCACACAGCTTCTCTTCTCCAGGCTCAACAGCCCCAATGTTCTCAGCCTGGCTCCATACAGGAGCTGCTCCAGCCCCTAAGCATCCTCGTGGCCTCCTCTGGACTTGCTCCAACAGCTCCATGTCTGTCTTATGCTGAGGACACCAGAACTGCACACAGTCACTTTGAGCCCCTCTTGTTCTGTCACCTCACTGCTTGCACCTGAGCTGAACCTTTGTGGGCAGAAAGCAGGAACTAATGCCAGTACATGCTTTTGGAGAGGGGAAGAGGACAGGCAAAACAAACTGTCAAAAGCCATTGTGAGATCTAATACAATTCCTGCTTAAAATGAATGTGTCACTTGAGTGACAGCTTCTGCAGGAATTGGGTTCACCCAAAGGGAGCAGGGTGCAAGAAGATACTGGCAATAGACTCACCTCCCTCTAAATCCACCACAGGTTCCTGTCAAGATTTATCTAAATCATTCCAAGTTTGGTTCTCCTGATCAACCTCTCCTGTGCACTGCGCTGTATTTAGGCTTTTACTGTTTCAAAGCAGTTATAGAAAATAAAGGTAGAAATAGGATAAACAGTCCATTAACAGAGACAAATCTCAAATCCATTCCATTCTGCTTCTCCAAGGAGTTCCCATTTGAAATGACAGGTTTAAAGATAGACTTTCAAGGGTGAAGGAAAACAAGAAACACCAGCCAGATGCTTGAGCAAGCCTGTAGAATAAGGTTTTAAACACCCAAACTCACCAGTTCATTGCTTGTAGATGTACATCTCAGCTTCTCTTCAATCTCCCTTCCTATTTTCTGAACAGTTACCTGAGTCTGTTTAATTGCACACTGGGCTCTGTGAAGCCTGTGAGGAAAAGAGAAGATAGGGCTGAAGTGCAGGTTCCCCGACACATGATGAATGCATCAGCTGCCTTAAGCCCAGCAGCAGTAATGTGAATGCAGATGTCAGCTTCCAGTTAGAAATGAAGCATTAGAGGAGGAATCATCACATGAAGGAGTATCCAAAGCAAACCAGCAAGTGTCTAAATATGATCAACCAAGAAATCTCCTTTTCATTCATTAAATACAATAGAAGCTGATAAGCAAAGCTGTAGGTGACAGAGGAGATAATCATGACATGAAATCTCTGTAATCAAGTTCTAACACTGCTAATATCAAGACACAACAGTTACCATGGGCACTGTTATAGCCCAGCTTTAAAAAGTACAAATATCCTTTAGATAACACAGAGCTCCCTAGGCCAAGAGAGCAAAATACCCTTTAGTATCTCCCTATATCCTATGGACCCTTCTACGACAGAAATGTGGGCTTCTGAGTTGAACTATGTTTAAAGAGTGAAAGGTGAGGGCTATTTCTGATCTAACCCTGACTTCAGGGTGAAAAGGAAACTGATTATTTGCCTTATTTACAAGGAAAAAGAAACCAGGCAGAAGAAAGCAGTGGCAAAAAATGCTCTACGAGAGACATTAAAGTTAGTATGGGGTAGAAATTAATGTATTCACTAAATGAGACTTGGTCTGCAGACAATGTCTTTTAAGGCATGCACACCCAGGCTAACTCTTCCCAGTCACAGTTTTCACTATAAATGGCTTCTCCTTTTGTGAGGATACTCTTCAGACAACCTTGCTACTGGGATAAGAACATAACTAAGGTCTAATGGGAACAGCAAAACCCCAAACAGCTATCCTACCAGATGGTATTACCGCTTTGCCACGCTGATGCAATGCAAAGGCCAAGGTTGTTTCAATGACCATCACCATTCACCCAAAATTAACCCTGCCTCTTCATGGGAATGCTTAACTCTATTAAAGTAAGGCCACACATTTGCTGTGAGCCAAGGACCAAAGCACAAGAGCACACAGAAGAGGCTACACAGCTCCTTCCTTCTACACCCTTTAATCTCTTCCAGATTTATAAGCATTATTATTCAAAGGCTTTGGCTAATGGTTTTTAATGGTATCTATGCAGCCTGACCAGCCTACATGCTTCAAGTATGAGTAACCATAAAGCATTACTACTGCGCACAGCATCTCCCCCCAGCATGCCAACTTAATGGCACACATTACATCTCAGCTCATCCCGTGTGAGGACAGCGGCTCAGCAAGCTAATACACAGCAAGGAGATGATACATAGACAACAGGGAACAAGCAGTCCTAGTAAGATTCATAGAGTCATGGATTGGTTTGGGTTGGAACAGAGCTTAAAGCTCCTCCAGCTCCAATCCCTGCCATGAGCAGGGACCCCTTCCACTGGAGCAGCTTGCTCCAAGCCCCTGTGTCCAACCTGGCCTTGAACACTGCCAGGGATGGGGCAGCCACAGCTTCTCTGGGCACCCTGTGCCAGCGCCTCAGCACCCTCACAGGGAAGAGCTTCTGCCTAAGAGCTCAGCTCAGTCTCCCCTCGGGCAGGTTAAAGCCATTCCCCTTGGCCTGTCACTAATTTCTTCTACAGGTGCCCAAGTATAAGGGACAAACATCAACAAACATCAGACTGACTCCTCAAACCAGTACACAGTTTAGAACACTTCAGTTCAGTTAATCTGTACCTAAAGGTCTACTCCTAACCTATACAGGCTGCTACACAAAGTAAGATTAAAACTTTTAGGGATTCATGTCACAAATGCAACAGCTATCAACAAAAAACTCCCTTTTCCACCCAAAAAGGTCCCCACATGGAAATCCTTGGTTATTCAACAACAGGAATGCAAACTAAGCGATGGGAACATCAGTAAAAGGGGAATGGCTTGAACCTGCCCGAGGGGAGCCTGAGCTGAGCTCTTAGGCAGAAGCTCTTCCCTGTGAGGGTGCTGAGGCGCTGGCACAGGGTGCCCAGAGAAGCTGTGGCTGCCCCATCCCTGGCAGTGTTCAAGGCCAGGTTGGACACAGGGGCTTGGAGCAAGCTGCTCCAGTGGAAGGGGTCCCTGTTATCGTTTTTGCACGCACAAGACAGTGTAGTGGAGGCAGTTATGATTGTACCCATGAACAGAGATCAAGTTGAGGCCATAAATCTACATTAAAATATATATGTAGTCAATGGAGAGAAATTTCACTGCTAATTGACCACAGATTTTTCCCATTTCTAGTCTGAATGCAAGTCCAACACTACAGCCTAAAGCTGGCACAATGTGTGCTTTGAACACAATCTGGATTGCCCTGGGAGGCTGTGAATGCTCCATCCCTGGCAGTGCTCAAGGACAGGTTGGACAGAGCCTTGGGTGCCATGGTTTAGTGTGAGGTGTCCCTGCCCATGGCAGGGGGTTGGAACTGGGTGATCTTAAGGTCCTTTCCAGCCCTAACTATTCTATGATTCTATGGATTGGTTTAGCACTTGAGAACAATCAGCCAACTGATGGCATAACCTATGTGCTATTAGCCAATGCAGGATTCTTCCTACATTGTTCAAGAGAGCTATTATTTCTTATTAAAATTAGCACTTCCATAGCCCTTCAAGAGCTAATTCAGGGCTTTAAGAGGCCACTGGCTTGCTACCAGACTTCCTTCAGTGGTCAGGAAAGCCAAACCAGTCAGAGCAGAGCCTCAAGCCTTCTTCAAGGCACAGCTTAGCCAACAGTGTCGTCACCCTGGGTCAGCAGGCTGCTCTAGTGGCTCTGCAGCAGCTCACAGCCATTGGCAGCCAGCACCAGAGTAACATGCACATTAAGTGGGACAGATTTACTGCTGCTGGGGGCCCCCTGATAGCTGCTGTGCAATGGTGCAACCTCAGGTGAGTTTGCTGCTGCCTGGGAAAGAGCTGGGAAGCAAAGCAGGCATTAACATTCCTTATAACTCTCAGAGATTGGAGGTGGAGATGCATGAAGCTGCTGTTCTACTTTCATTCTCCTATTACCTTCTTTTCTGAGGTGGGGAGATTAAGAGGAAACAAGATACTCTCCCTTCCTTTGGAAGCTTAAGGGGATAGATACAAGCCCATTATAACCCATTACAGTACTGCAAGCCAAGACCAACAAAGGTTGCATCCCTACTTGATGTAGGAAGACCCAGTAGGTAAAGTTTCAGCATCTCTACACATGCTATATCCCAAGTAGCTGAAATTTGGGCTATTTAGGGTAATTCCTATTTCCTTCCCCTACTAAAAAAACCCTACTTCCTACCTTGGCTGTAAGATTTAAAGCAATTCTAGTATATGATGCTCTGCCAATCAATTCAACCTGGGTACTGACTTAGAAAGGAAAAAGAACTTGCCATGCTTTGGACTTCCTCACCATTAATATAGGATTTCTTTGCAATACCAGCCATGTCTTGTTTGCAAGAAGGAGCAGGCTTCCTGACTTCCCAAGCTTCCACAATGCAGTGGTCCAACACAACTTGACTTCACAACTGGGGACTGGGCTGTAACAACACATTTGCTCTCTTTCAGCTTTGCAGTGTTCAGAGGTTCAGCTGAAGCACTTTCCTTTAGGAAACATGCTGTATCCTGCAACTGAGATATCCCTCTTGGCCATGAATTAGTCTGGTGATTTACTAGTTTATACAGCAAGTCCATTCCTGGCTGCAGTCCCTATAAACCTGAAAGCTGGATGTAGGGACAGTTGTGCCTATTAAGCTAACATATGCTTAGATTTACATTAATGAAAGACTCTCAGCTTTATTGGACATTTGATACAGGATTTTTTAGTTCTATCACACACTCCAAATAGCTCTTTGCTTCTATCAGACACATCTGGATCGCTCATGGACACAACTTTAAGCCATAAATACATCCATTAATTACAGCAGTCCCATACTCCAGCTACTTCTCACAAGAGAAATAAACTCCTATGCTTGTAGTTGCCAGAACAACCTTAGTTTACAATGAGTCTAAATTTAAACTGAGAATTACTACCAGGGATTTAGAAGAGAGAACAGAATACTTCTGGCAATAAGCAATACGTAGGATCCTAGAAGGAAAATACCCAAACCTATTATTAAAGAAGTAATCCAAGACTTTCCTATTAAATATAAAAAATGGAACACACATTACCTTGTATCAGCCCAGCAATGAGATTATGGCGAGTGCCAGCCAGCTAAAACATACTTCTGACACAGTCCTTTAAACCATCATCTGCTATATCTGCTTTCCCACAAGAACAAGGTAAAGCTCCTGATCTTCCACTCCCTTTCCCAATTTCCTCAGCAACCCACAGCTCCAACTTGTTAAAAGGTGAGAGAAGACAGTAGGGAGTAAGAGGAGAAGAAAATGCAAGTCTGACTTGTTCATTTATGGCATTAAAACTCTATGAGAGCCAGTGATGTGAGAAACTCAAACAAGACAGTGCTGCCGGAGCACAGGCACATCATCCTTCCACACAGGTTTGAGTCTTACATGTGTAAGACTCCAATGAAGCTTTTGGAGAATCAAATCCATGTGGACACCTCAGCAGTGGATGCTTTGAGCTAAGTGTAAATGGAGAAGGAAAGGACCAAACACATCTGGCAGGCTGGGAGCAAGGGAGGTGATGGCCTTCAGCATGAGGGGCTACCTAGTAGATAGATCACCTTCAATACATACAGGGCAGGACTGGAAGAGGAGTCTACATGTGCAGAAATGAAGTCACAAAACCTGAGCTGTCTCTGACCCTCTTATTCCAAGTCACAGACTGGACTCCAGTGCTGGGGTGGGTTATGGCTTGACTTCTATTTGTGGCAAATAACAAAAGGAAGCTGCTTTTTGTTCTTAATACTGGTGCCTATCAGTTTGTGATAAGTCAGGGCAACAGACAATCGCATTCAAGACAGTCTACATAGTACAAAGGTAAATTACATGCAAATCCAATTCCCAAAGGGCATAAACATGAAGATTTAGGACAAGAGGAACTGGCCTCAAGCTGCACCAGGGCAGGTTTAGATGGAGCTGAGGGGCAATTCCTGCCCCAGAGGGTGCTCAGGCATTGGAACAGGCTGCGCAGGGCAGGGCTGCAGGCACCGGCCCTGCAAGGGTTCACACCCCGTGGAGACGAGGCCTCAGTGCCATGGGGCAGTGGTGGCAATGGTTGGACTGGATGAACTTAAAGGGCTTTTCCAACCCAGCTGAGTCTATGACTTCTAATCTCATTGAGCATCACTTCATTGATACGGTCTTTCACACACCAACACAAATAAAGCAGCAGAATAAAGCTGTTTATGAAGTTCTGCACAGCTCTGTGTCATTCCTCTTTTAAACAGAGCTCTGACCCAGATTTGATCAAGAGCTAGCAATATGCCTATCATGCTTAGGCTAAAGATCTGCCACCATAAAGGCATTTCATTCCATATGGTGTACTAGGAAAGTTGAAGATAAACGCAGCAGCTAACTGTATGTTAACTGCTAACCCTGCAGTTAACATACAAACCCCCCACCTCTCTCCCATGCTTCACGGGCTGTTTCAACTTGCTGCAACCCATGTCATTCCCTTCTACAGATCTGGGCAAAAGTCAGCCTTGTAAACTGGCTCTTGTGGTGACTGATTAGCCTCAGTTTCCATACAGCTTTACACCACACAAGTGAAATGCCTGGGAACAGATTTGTCCATAATGTCTGATTCCACAGATGAATATCCCTAAGGAACCTCTTCAGAAAATTCAGATCCCAGTTTCCATCCCAGGAAGACACCACCCCATGATTCCAACCCCCATGGTTTTTAGGCCAGGAGAGATGACACTTGTAGCATTCATCCATGTGAGTGATGCTTATTGAAGCATACAGAGGCACTCAAGAGGTCCCGTTACAGTTTATTTGTGTTGGCTTCAGGCCACCTGGGGTTTCATGTCCCAAGCCAAGGGGATGCCTGCCTTGTCTTGGCTGCTTACACAGTACGAAGAGCCAAGTCTTCCAGGTGGAAATGCTTCCTAGCTTAGAAACATCCAGGCTGGCCACTGCAGGAAAACAATCACGGTTATCACTAGCAAAGGGGATTTTTAGCAGAGGAACTTACTCATTTAAAAGCACAAGTCAGGCTAAGGGGAATCCTACTGCCCATTCCAGGATTGAGATGGTGTATTTCCATATCTGCTGGGAGAGGGTGGTGGCAGCAACATGATTAAAGTCTTAAGGTTTGCAGTTTGAAAGCCAGCAATTTGATTGGTGAGATAGAATCATAGAATGGTTTGGGTTGGAAAGGACCTTAAGATCATCACGTTCCAACTCCCTGACATGGGCAGGGACACCTCACACTAAACCATGGCACCCAAGGCTCTGTCCAACCTGGCCTTGAACACTGCCAGGGATGAATTATTCACAACCTCCCTGGGCAACCCATTCCAGTGCCTCAGCACCCTCACAGGAAAAAATTTCCTCCTTATATCCAATCTAAACTTCCTGTTTCACTTTGAACCCATCACCCCTTGTCCTATCACTCCAGTCCCTAATGAAGAGTCCATCCCCAGCATCCCTATAGGCCCCCTTCAGGCACTGGAAGCTGCTCTGAGGTCTCCACACAGCTTCTCTTCTCCAGGCTCAACAGCCCCAGCTTTCTCAGCCTGGCTCCATACAGGAGCTGCTCCAGTTCCTGATCATCCTCGTGGCCTCCTCTGGACTTGTTCCAACAGCTCCATGCCCTTTTTATGTTGAGGACACCAGAACTGCACACAATGCTCCAGGTGAGGTCTCACGAGAGCAGAGCAGAGGGGCAGGATCACCTCCTTCAACCTGCTGGTCACGCTCCTTTTGATGCAGCCCAGGATACAACCAAAATGCTTTCAATCTGCACTTAGTGGCTGGCTAAAAGGCACAAGCATGCCATTCATGCTGCTAAGAAAGGGTTAAACCACAGACAATGCAGTTTTTGACTGAAGAGAGGAAAACATAAGAAACAAACCTTCCAAGGGGCGTGTTTTACTAAATCTTCGAGCACTTTCTGTCTGCAGGCAGAATTTGGGAGGATTTGAGGCACTTATACATAGAAGCATAAAAACTAATAGCAGGCCAATTGTTCTGTCACAATACCATGAGAAGCTGTTGCAGAATGCAAGATATTAGTTTATACTTAGGAACTGAAGCAGAATCCTAACATATAGGATTTTAAGCTCTTCTTTTAGCAATTGCCAGCACAACCCATCTTCCCAACACCATTGCATACTGAAAGGTCTATATTTCACTATTTAAAGAAAGGAGAGAAAACTCAGAGAATCCTAAATATAAACCTATTCCCATTAGTGCTGCAAACGTGCCGAGAGCGTGATTACGGAGACGTGTCCAGAACATGACCTCAGATGAATCTGGCCCATCTTGAGTGTGATGTGAAAGGTGAAACACGTTACTCTCTAACCTATTACCACCAGCAACATAATATTTAGAATGCCTTTAAGTGACCTCTCCTCAGGAAATCTGACAAGATGGCCAAGGGACAAAGCCTCAACCTTTCAGCTTTCCAATGGGGGGGCTCATTTTTGTTAGCTAGCCCTTTTAAAACAAAAGGCTGGGAGAACATTTGTCATTGCTATATGGCATTAACAACTGCTTAGCAGCACTGCATTTCATACAGTCACAGAATGGTTTGGATTGGAAAGCACCTTAAGACCATTCAGTTCCAACCCCTGCCACAGGCAGGGACACCTTCCACTGGAGCAGCTTGCCCCAAGCCCCTGTGTCCAACCTGGCCTTGAACACTGCCAGGGATGGGGCAGCCACAGTAAAGCACTTCTGCCTTCTATCCAACCTGAACTTCCCCCGTTTCATTCTGAACCCATCACCTCTTGTCCTGTCACTGCAGTCCCTAATGAAGAGTCCCTCCCCAGCATCCTTGCAGCCCCCTTCAGACACTGGAAGCTGCTCTGAGGTCTCCACGCAGCTTCTCTTCTCCAGCTGCAACAGCCCCAATGTTCTCAGCCTGTTTTCATCTGCCTGAGGTTCTTGCTCCTGCCCCAAAGCAAGAAGGTTCATGAGCTGCAGAGGTGCTGAGAACTTTCCCTGTGTAAAGCTCAGCTCTCTGGGTACTTAAACTTTTCCTCCTGCTTAATGAACTTGTAAATCTGAGTCATTAAGCATCTGAGCACACAGGCACGACTTTCATCCAACATTCAGACCATTTTCTACTGTTCACACGCTCTGGCATTCCTAACTAATTTCTTTAAATCAACAGAATTTGAGCCAAGCACGTGCTTTTCATTAAGGCCTATTCACAAGCTTCATGAGTTTGAGCTATTCGCTTCTTCTGAGAAGTAAAAACAAAAACTCAATCATTTCTTTCCCAAAAAACAGGTTTGATGGAGAGATCGACCACAGAAGTTCTTGCTTTGCACTTTTTCAGGAGATGAGGGTTGAGGTAAAACCTCCTCTCTCAGTTGCTCATCTCACACGGTGATGATGCCCCATCGTTGGCTGTGTTCAGGGCCAGGTTGGACACAGGGGCTTGGAGCAAGCTGCTCCAGTGGAAGGGGTCCCTGCCCATAGCAGGGGTTGGAGCTGGAGGAGCTTTAAGGTCCCTTCCAACGCAAACCCTTCTATGATTTCCACACTGTTCAGCTGACCCCACCTGGCAGAATGACACCATTGGAGTAACTGGGGTACAGACACCACCATCACTAGGATTTGCTTCCTGTTTTTAGGGAGTTTAAGCAAAACCGGGACAAAGCTGTTCTTCATATCCACATGTCTCATGGAAGCATTAGGAAACCACATGTGCAGCTTGTGAATTTTTACTACAGGCAAGCATCATATCATGAGAAAGTCTTCAAAATGTGGGATTTATGTGACCAGATGCAAGCACAGACACCTCCCTATTCTCTTTACAGCCAACGGACAGAAGCAGGCAGACAGAGATTCATTTCCTCCCCAAGTAGACGTCCTGTCAAATGAATCACAACTCAAATTATGCCCATCTCTCTCTTCAGGTTGCAAATGGAACATAGTCACACAAAAACCATCATTGGAAAGAGTTCATAGGCTCGTTACTCAAGCCTGGACTTGAGCTGGAGGAGGTGGTAACCAACATGCTTGGTAGGAGCAAAGGGACACCTGACAAGAAGAGACTGGAGATTGCTTTAAAAGAAATAAACACTATCACCAGTGGTTTAAGGTTGATGTCGAAGGTAAGCAGCAGTACAGAAAGTGTACCTGTAAAATAGCAGAGCTAATGGGGGAGGGAATAGACTCACAGACTGGTTTGGGTTGGAAGGGACCTTAAGATCATCCAGTTCTAACCCCTGCCACGGGCAGGGACCCCTTCCACTGGAGCAGCTTGCTCCAAGCCCCTGTGTCCAACCTGGCCTTGAACACTGCCAGGGATGGGGCAGCCACAGCTTCTCTGGGCACCCTGTGCCAGCGCCTCAGCACCCTTACAGTAAAGAAATTCTTCCTTATATCCAACCTGAACTTCCCCTGTTTAAGTCTGGACCCACAGAAATCCATAGAAAGGATTCTAGACTCTGCCTCTGCTCCTGAAGAGCTTTCTTAGATAAGAAGGAAACAGGCAAAAAGAACACCTAGAAATGGTCACAGCTGATAACTGCTAACTTCTGATGGAACTAGACAATGCAAGATGTACTCCTATAGGATATGTAGAACCCACTGAGGCACAATCACCACCAGGCCTGGTGGTGAGGCCTGGATAAAAACCTCTTTCTTTTAGGACAAAGCAAAAAGAGAATGTCTCAGCTCAGAGGCAGGGCTGAACAAGAGCTACACCCAACAGCACACCTAGAAACTGTAAAGAGATCATGTCTGGGCTCTCAAGAACCTTCAAAGACCAAGCAAAGTGCTCAGCTTCAGTGCTGAGGTTTCATAACAGCATCCAGCAAGTGGAGCTTTAGCAAAGCTGGCATCTTCATTTCTTGTTAGCTTTATGATAGACACTTTCACAGAAGGACCACAGTTCATATTAGACAGGGTTAGACAGGCTCAGACAGGCTCAAGTTGGTCAAGTCATGACCAGCTGGCATAATAGTGTGTGAGTATGCTTCATACTACAAGGAAATGCAAAGGAAATGTGGAAAACTCACCAAACCACATCAGCAAAGCAATCAGGATGACCAGCACACAATCTATTCTATTTAACAAAGACAATGTTAGGTAGTAGCTGAGTTCTCTTCTAACAGACTGTGACAGAACGCAACCAGAAGTTTATAACACACCCCCAGGTTGTTTTGCACTAGAAGTACAGGAGACAGGCATTTAGAATGCAGCTTTTGGTTCAAACCTGTTTTATGCAACCAAGAAACAGCACATTTAAGTTTTAAGAGAGCTTGTAAAACAAGGACTTTTGAACAAGCAACATAGAGTTAACATCTCCTAGAGTTAACGTCTTCACTTCACAAGCAACAGTGACACCTACTGTTAACACTACCAAAGGCATTCAACCTTTATTACAACTGCTAAAAACACAAATGTATTTCTCCAAAGACTTTTGAAAGCATATTAGAATCATAGAATCATAGAATAGTTTGGGTTGGAAAGTACCTTAATATCATCAAGTTCCAACCCCTCTGCCATGAGCAGAGACACCTCACACTAAACCATGGCACCCAAGGCTCTGTCCAACCTGGCCTTGAACACCGCCAGGGATGAAGCATTCACAACTTCCCTGGGCAACCCATTCCAGTGCCTCAGCACCCACACAGTAAAGAACTTCCTCCTTATATCCAGTCTAAACTTCCCATTTCAGTTGAACCCATCACCCCTTGTCCTGTCACTACAGTCCTTGATGAAGAGTCCCTCCCCAGCATCCTTGTAGCCACCTTCAGATACTGGAAGCTGCTCTGAAGTCTCCACACAGCTTCTCTTCTCCAGGCTCAACAGCCCCAGCTTCTGCAGCCTATCTTCATACAGGAGCTGCTCCAGCCCCTGAGCATCCTCGTGGCCTCCTCTGGACTTGTTCCAACAGCTCCATGTCCTTTTTACGTTGAGGACACCAGAACTGCACACAATGCTCCAGGTGAGGTCTCACGAGAGCAGAATAAAGGGGCAGGATCACCTCCTTCGCCCTGCTGGTCACACTCCTTTTGATGCAGCCCAGGGTACGGCTGCTTTCTGGGCTGCGAGCGAACACTGAAGCCGGCTCATGTTCATTTTCTCATCGACCAACACCCCCAAGTCTTTCTCTGCAGGGCTTGTTAAATGCCTTTTGAACTCCTCAAAATCCATCTACTGACAAGTGTTTAAAATGTCTGGTTTTCCACACATAATGTTCTTGAGCTATTATCATTAAAGCAGATCTGAAAAAGGACCTTTTATTTACCTTTATGCTAGCATTTTGTGGGTTTCACCACCTGACGCCTAAATAACCTCCTAAAACTGCAGTCACCATACCCATCTTATACCACACAAGTGTTGGAGTAACTGGGTTCTGACTTTGTGCAGTGCCTATTTTCTGGATTATAAAGCAAAAAAAAGCAAATTCAATTCAAATTCAACATTTAAAAAGACACAAACCACACACATTCAGGTGTGTAGCTGCTTTGCTCCAACTACAGCTTCATTCAACCAAGTTAAGTTTGGGCAAGTTGCTTCCCCCCCTGCCCCTAGTTCTAATTTAGTTAAGCTTTAATGTTGTTGAGGAGAACAGAGTGGGGGTGTTGTGGTTTAACCCCAGGTGGTAACCAAGTACCAGGCAGCCACTCACACATACAACCCCACAGTGAGACAGGGAGGAGACTTGGGGGAAACGGTACATCAGCCTTACATGGATATCTCCTTTGCATATTCCAGTCCAGAAGAGTTGGTTTTATACTTGGAAAGGCTCCTTCTACACACATGCTAAAGAAGTTACCAAGAGCTACATAGAATATTCTCCAACACCTTACCTAAGCAAAGAGAAGACATCATACGAGTTACGGACACAGTTCTGATCCACCTGGAGAAGACTGCTCTTCAGGGTACCTGAGTGATCCTTAAGGCAAAGAAAAGAATGTTAATTTAAGAACCAAAACTTCTCCATCTTGACATGCACTTTTGGTAGGACAACAAATAATGTTGCATTTAATGTCTTTTAAATCTCTTTTCACATGGTTTTATGTGCAGTAGATAGAAACAATATATGGTGGTAATGAAACCATGTTCAAGTCCGGCTCTTAACAGCACTTACCTACAAAGGTGTTAGTGACCTATCACACTGTGTTCTAGACAGAGAGTGTGGTTTCCTGACCTTTATAATCCATTACTGCACAGATTCCATGCACAGAAATACTGAGGGATGCAGTTTAGAGTGCTGCCATTCTTCAGGTTCAGATCTGAGAGCCTATTCGGTGACGTGAGATAAAGCTCTACTCCCTATCCATGCGGAAACACGTTTAAAGGATCAAAGCAATCTCAGTTGTGAATGATGTGAATAAGTCTCTGGAAGTTACAAGAAAACCCTTCTATCATTCTTAAGCAAGCAAAGCGTACACTCTGCACAAGAGGCATTGAAACAGTGACAAAGAGCAATTCTTCACACTGCAAAGATCACATATTGAATGCTTCTATATCATAGTCACACAAACTCCTAGAAGCACCAGAGACTCAGAACGGGTTCTTCACATGATAAAGTGAATTCTAAATAGGTCAAACCACCAGCAGCCCTGTAATAAGTTTACAGACTGTAGGAAAACAGGCATTCATCTTAGTGTATGCACTAACTCCAGCTGATCCCATCTATCAGCTGATTTTCCAAGTGATGCAGGTGTACTCAGAGTACCACAATCCCTGCACACTCCCTGCCTAACAGGCTGCTGTCATATATAACATGTTGAAAAGCAGAGTTACATGTCAGCATCTCCTGACACAATTGCATTAGCCACAAGCCATTCAGCACATTCTTTCCCACAAAAAATAAAGTTCCACCTAAATAATCGTGTGATCTATATGCTGCAATATGCATCATATTGCAACGGAGGCACCATATCATAGAATCCCAGACTAGTTTGGGCTGGAAGGGACCTTAGAGCTTATCCAGCTCCAACCCCTGCCACAGGCAGGGACGCCTTCACTGGAGCAGCTTGCTCCAAGCCCCTGTGTCCAGCCTGGCCTTGAACACTGCCAGGGATGGGGCAGCCACAGCTTCTCTGGGCACCCTGTGCCAGCGCCTCAGCACCCTCACAGGGAAGAGCTTCTGCCTAAGAGCTCAGCTCAGTCTCCCCTCTGGCAGGTTCAAGCCATTCCCCTTGGCCTGTCCCTACAGGCCCTTGTCCCAAGCCCCTCTCCAGGTCTCCTGCAGCCCCTTTAGGCGCTGGGAACTGCTGTAAGGTCTCCTTGGAGCCTTTTCTTCCCCAGGCTGAACACCTTCTCTGTGCAACCAGTTCCAGTGTCCCACCACTCTCACAGTGAAGGATTTCTTCCTAGTACCTGATCTGCACATTGCTGACTATAGAGCCATCACTTCCATTCAAATCCCCACAAGACAGGACTTGCTGGTTGTGGCTAAAGCAGAAACTGTAGCTGTGCATCAAGGAGCCATCTCCTTTCCAGCCAGGGACTCCTTATACAACCTACCTATACCACAGCACTGCCACTGGCAATTTGGGATTAAGATAAACCCAACAACCTGTCAGCTGTGCTATTTGCTATAGGTAACTTTAAGCTTTTTCAGCATCGATGTAGTAATCAGCACTGCCATAGGATGAATGTGGCTGCAGTCAGAATATTGGCTGAACAAGCACAAATACTTCAGTGGAGTCTTTGAAGAACAAAAACCATGGGGTGAAACAGGGGCAACATGGAGCAAATAGATTCCTACTTAAGAGCTACAAACTCCAGTTTTAAAACTGGTAACTAAAACTTCATGTGCTTTTCTATTTGCCATGAAAATGAGTCTTAGAAACCACACCATTTCAGAATGTTCTATGTTTAAATGCAATGTCTGCTTGAAAGAATAGTCTTATTTCCAGTATCAAGGGGTTTTTGGACTTAAAATACTAGTTCCTGTCTTCCCAAACAGCTCAGATGTCCACACCACAAAGTAACAGTTATCTGTTATGTCAAAAAAAGTGTTCCTTCTCAAAATGAAGCATTTTTGTGTATTTAAGTGTGAAAATGTCAGTTTCCAAGCTCAATTTCAGCTTGCCAGCAGTACCAACAAGCCAGAAGTACAAGATGCCCTTACCTTCTGCTCAAATGAAGCTCCGTAGTAACCATCATTGAGACCAAAAATAATCTCATTGGGGTTTCTTGCATGTATCTGGAAGAAGAGAAGGAAAAAAAATCATTCCAGTCACCTAACTATGACTTTATACCGGACATAGAGCACAAAAGCATGGAATGCTCTGACAGTCGAAAGCAGTTTCTCAGCACCTGCAATTCTAGAAGCACAGGAAAACTAAGTGAAAATGGAATTTATCCATAGAAAATGCATTTGCTTCACAGGTTTAATATGTCACTGAATGTGCTCAGCGATTCTACCTTGAAATCAGAAACACTGGCCAGAGCATCCTTCCTATTGCTGCGTTTCCAGCTGACAAAAATAAGGAGACCAGTAAACTAATCAAAGAAATAAGTCTTAAGAATAACTAGCTTGCACATAATGATAAGTAAGGATCCTAAAAATGAGGGTTCTCTGGTCACAGCAGACAAAATCATGGAATCACAGTATGGTTCAGGTTGGAAAAGACCCTAGGATCACCCAGTTCCAAACCCCTGCCATGGGCAGGGACACCTCACACTAGCACAGGTTGTTCCAAGCCCCATCCAACCTGGCCTTGAACACTGCCAGGGATGGGGCAGCCACAGCTTCTCTGGGCACCCTGTGCCAGTGCCTCAGCACCCTCACATTTAGTGGTTTTATCATTTATGTGATATGGGTTTCTTTCTGAGCCACGTTTACTACAGGCTCCACAATTCAGAACACACCTCTCTTTTCACCTCATTCAAAAGGAGATGAGTAATATACAAATCCCAGAATAAAACAGATCTGAGAGTAAGCTCCTTGGACTGAAGAGCTTTGATGGTTTGTCATTGCTATGTGAATGGATTAAAACTGTCATATACACAAACATTTAATAACAGCAAGCAGGGCCAGGCCAAGGGAAATGGCTTGAACCTGCCCGAGGGGAGACTGAGCTGAGCTCTTAGGCAGAAGCTCTTCCCTGTGAGGGTGCTGAGGCGCTGGCACAGGGTGCCCAGAGAAGCTGTGGCTGCCCCATCCCTGGCAGTGTTCAAGGCCAGGTTGGACACAGGGGCTTGGAGCAAGCTGCTCCAGTGGAAGGGGTCCCTGCCCGTGGCAGGGGTTGGAACTGGATGAGCTTTAAGGTCCCTTCCAATCCAAGCCAGGCTGGGATTCTATGAAGTATGCATACAATCACACCACCATTTCCTTGAAGTGAGGCACTGCAATTTAAACCACTACCATTTGAGAGGCTCAGTCAATAGTGGTACCTTAAAGCAGTCGAGATATAAAGCTCAGAGGTAACCTAGCATGAAACTCTGCAATCAAACTTTAAAACATGCCCATCAAATGTGTTCATTTCCCCACTTAGCCTTCTATCTATTTGTTCATCCACATAACTTGTTTTCTTCAGTAAAGAGTTGAGAATAAACTGTTTTCACATTACCTGCTGACCCAAGTACTTCAACCCATCCAGATTGACCTTCCATTCAATCAAAAGCTGGAAGTGCTCCTTCTTGCCACCCCAGATCCTCACTACAAAGCAGGAGACAGAGGTATCAAGACGATCAGGCATGATCCCAAAGTCCAGACTCCTCCATGTTGGATTCTGTGGGTAAAAGAGGGATAAAACCAACTCAAACTAAACAATGCAGAAGGTAGTGAAGTCCATGTCAAACGTTATGTCTATATATATATAGAGAGAGAGATATAGATATAAAAGAATAACAAACACCCTATTTCAAGGTTCACACATGGCTCAAGCCAACAGGCTCTGCTGCTTCCTTAGTCTGTTTACTACAGAGAATCCCTGGGTTAAAAGCTTCATGGTGTAAAGTACTTCAGAAGCTCAGAGTGGGCTCTGCTTCCTTCCATTAGGAAACGTTGAAGAATTTACTCAGAATGCACTCATGCAGTTGAACCAAATCAGGACCTTCACAAGTAGAAGTGACTTCCCAAGTCATAACTGAGCTTCTGAGTACAGTTTACATTGCAAAAGTGAAGTTTAAAAGGAGGGCTGATCTACTCAATGATTCAGTTTGCATTATTGACATATATGTTTGCACTCTTCTCCTCCTTGACTGATGCTGATGGCAATCCTCAAATGTTGCCTCTTCATCCCAAGAGATCAGATATGCATCTCAAGCTTTATAAAGCCAGCATACTAATCTGCTAACATCTAACTCCCTAGAACTCAGATTTGCAAACATGAGGCATTCCAAGAACTTTCACTCATCTCTGATAACACAGAATTAAAGATTTATGGAATGGTTGTAACTGGCAATAGAGTCAATGCAACACTACATGTGCCAAGAGACAGATACTGACTTTAGGACTTCCACAGGCCATAAATCCCAGGGTGTTCTAAGACAGAAATGGGGAAGAGCTTTTTATACACATCTCCCTCCTCTGCTACACGCAGAAATGGTAACTCCTCCAAAACAAATGTGGGAACCCACCACTACCCCACGATACAACAAGCTTTTCCTTCTAGTGCTTAAGAAGCTTGGAACAGGCCAACCACCTCTGAACTGGTGTTAGGCAATTTAGAGGCAGATGACTCTGAAAAGAAGGGAGGAGCAAAGCCACCCATAAAGTACTGCAGAAGGAATACATGCATGGAGTTTTCCTAAGGAGATATTTGGTAGCACAAAACCACCGTTTTAATAAATACCCATAGACAATGCATGAAATTTGCTCGAGACATCTTTGATTTACATTTGTGACATTTCACCTCATGTTGCCTTTGGTTAGATTCCCTTTTTGTCATTCCTTGTCCTGATTTAGAACAGGCAGACCTCAAAATCTAAAGTCTCATGGAACTTTTCTCTCGCATAAATGAGGCTTGAGGATGTAGAGAGCTGCTTCTCCACTCAGGAGCTTTTCAAAGCATTTACAGCTCGTGGGCTATAAACGGTGCTGTTCTATCTTCTTCATGCAGGTTTTCAAACTCCTTTACCCAGTATCTGCAACATCCTACACCTAGAGAGACACCTACCCCTCATCTGCTGTGAGAACCTGACCCTTTCTGGGCCCTTCACTGACCCAAAATGGGAAATGTAGAAACTCTAAGATGCTTTCAATTTCACTTTCTTAAAGCTATTCAAAGAATGCACATGTGTATATGTGCAGGTACATGCTGCTTACCATTCACTTATACAACAGGGAGATGTTCAAAGAAATCAGTGCAACTCTGTTTGACTGTCCCTCTGCCTGGGGTGTTGCAAACAGGGCCTTAGCTTCTACATCACTGCACAACCTGAGCTTCTATTGAATCCGTACGCCCAAAGTAACATGTAAGTGCTTCTTAAATAGACATTTAAATAAAAGCAACTATTTCTGTTAACACCAAGAACAGCAAATAAAGAGATGAACTGCACACAAACCTGAGTTATGGCACATACAAACCTCAGATACTGAAATGACTTAAACCCGTAAAAACACAGCTAATGGTACTTTACCTATTTGGTGTTCTTAATATTGAATTTATATTTTAAAGCTTAATTTGAAGTTTTCACATGAAAACACCCTGCCCTTGGGGTGTTCTATCTTGCAAGAGGACCAAAAGACTTAAAACCAACACACATTTCTACTAGTCAGTAACTCACTACCGCAACCCCTGTGAGAATGACCTGGAAAGGAAAATGGGATACTCCAACCAAAACTGAAGAGTGCAAATACACATTTAACAGTGCTGGGATTCAGCAGAGAAATCAATCTACTGCAGTAAATACACAGTTTTTCAAAGGAAAGGTTTCATTATTAAAGTAACTTACCAGAGAATTCTTGATCACCTCACTCTTATAAAACTCTGAAGAAAAAAATGAGTAAAAAGACACCTTTAGATTAGTTTAAACATGGATATAGAACAGAAAAGACTAAAATAAATAACATTAATGTAAGACAAATGCTAATGGGTCTAGTTTATCAGGAGCAGATTCATGAGGAAGACTTGGAAGTACAGGCATGCTTTGAACTACAGCGAGACCTCACTTGAAACACTGTGTGCAGTTCTGGGGTCCTCAGCATAAATAGGACATGGAGCTGTCGGAACAAGTCCAGAGGAGGCCACGAGGATGAGCAGGGGCTGGAGCAGCTCCTGTATGAAGATAGGCTGAGAAAGTTGGGGCTGTTGAGCCTGGAGAAGTGAAGCTGTGTGGAGACCTCAGAGCAGCTTCCAGTGTCTGAAGGGGGCTGCAAGGATGCTGGGCAGAGACTCTTCATCAGGGACTGTAGTGATAGGACAAGGGGTAGCGGGTTTGAACTGCAACAAGGGAAGTTTAGACTGGATATAAGGAAGAAGTTCTTTCTTGTTAGGGTGGTGAGGCACTGGAATGGGTTGCCCATGGAGGTTGTGAATGCTCCATCCCTGGCGGTGTTCAAGGCCAGGTTGGGCAGAGCCTTGGGTGCCATGGCTTAGTGTGAGGTGTCCCTGCCCATGGCAGGAAGGTTGGAACTTGATGATCTTAAGGTCCTTTCCAACCCAAACTATTCTATGATTCTATGATTCATTCACACTTCCCTATTAGATATCATCATTTGAACTTAGCATTTCACCTTTATATCCAAGATAATTCTCAAGATTTACTGAGGTTTTGGTTTCTGGGGTGCCCCAGTACTTCACAATATGTGGAAGACATTAGCAAAGTGACTTCTTCGTCACGCCACATCTTCCTAGAGGAGAGCAACACTCATTGCACTGCTTTCCTGAAGAGCATGAGGGACCTTGAGGTCCTTTCCAACCCTACTATCCTATGATTCTATGACCCGTTCTAGATGCTTGGAGAGTGAAGAGCCAAATTACCCCACAGAGGTGCCTAGAACCCTGTATTAAATAGAAATAAGCAACTGCTGACACAGGGACCTTGGTTTTTCCATCCCAAAAAGGAACTTGAAGGGTCTTCAGGTAGAGATCTCTGGAGGCTATAATACAGATCATGTACTGTATCCCTTGTACTCCAACGGACTAAAGTTTTGAACGGAATGCAGGACAGTCCCTTACATGAGAGGCTGTAGAAGTAGTGATCAGTTAGAGGTTCAGCCAACCACAGAGAAGTCCAGGCTGCAACCTCACGTTATATACCCTTATCCTTCTAAAACCTTAGAGAGAAGCAAGGATCAATTACACTAGCTGAAAATAAAGATTAGAAGAAAACAAAAATTCATCTCCAACTGTTAAGCATATCAAAAAGCAGGTTAAAAATATAGTTTTAATGACATCTCTCTACAGTCTAGAACTGTAGTGGAAAGCAAAGCATTAAAGGGTGTAGAGAGCTTGACATCAGAATGGCTAAGCAGAAGAGGCCACGATACCATACAGTTGGTAGAAATGTAGGCCTCAAAGGTACTGCAATCTTGTGGTTAATGTTTGCCTCAGGTTGCTTAAGAGACAGGACATATATCTTGCTGAAACAGCACAACGGTAATGCTTGAGCAAGCTGGAACATGTTGAGCAAGTTGAGACATGTCGAAACAAGAAGTGGTTTGTGGTTTTTGTTACTTGGAAACTTTTGTGTTAAACATAGCGTAACCAATAATCTCGCTGTATCCTAGCAGATAATGTGTCTAACTCTGTAGACTATAAAAGTTGCTGTGCTTTGCTTAATAAACGAGACTTGCTGACCATGAGATCATGAGGCTTGTCTTCTGTGACTCCAACATTTGGCGCCCGAACAGGGACCCTGCTGGACAGGGACCCCGCTGGGACCTGAACTCTTGCTAACCGACGGAGTTGCGTTGGGTGCGGGTCTCGATTCAAAGACGGCTTCTGCAAAACGGGAGTGCTACATCGGTGGACTACTCGTCTCCTGCTTAAGCCCAGAGTGCTGCATCGGCTGGCTCTGCCGCTACGCGCTGCCGACGCCTGGAAGGTGCAACGGATCCGGTAATTATGGACAGGCAAGCGGCGTATGATCTTTTTACTGCCTTCCTCCGTCGCCGGGGGCTAAAAGGCTTAGATTTTGATAAAGAGCTCCCTGCCCTTCTTTCTTATGCCCGGTCTTTTGGTATCTTTGCCGATCCCCATTCTATTCACCAGTTATCAGAATGGCGCCGATATGGCGATAAACTTTGGGATCTTACATTAGACGATGATAAAACAGCAAAAAAGTTTTCTAAATTATGGCGTTTAGTGCATAATGAGCTGTTGATGGTACAGGCAGAAAAACGTGCAGCTGAAAGTGCCCGTTTGGCACAAGATCAAAATCGTAATTATGACCCTTCTGCTCCTAATCCGCCCACCGTTTCCACAGTTGAAATATTACCTTCACCCCCACCACCCCCTCCTCCCTCTCCTCCATCTGCTCCTGTTCCCGCAACTGGACCGTCTGATTCTCCTCAACCCTCCCCCCCTCTGTCCTCTAATGCCACGGAGCCGTTCCCCGGAGCCCTTTCGGACCTCGCGGAGGCTATGGCAAAACAGAGACGGGAGGCTTGGGCTGCTTTGGCACGCCATGGGGTTGAAAATGGAGACAGCGTCCTTGCCGAGGAAGCACAGGATCATGTCACTACTTCTATGGCTTTTCCTGTTATCTTTCACCCACGACCCGGTGGCGGCTTTAGAGCCGATATTACTCAAATTGATTGGAAGTTATTGGCACAACTTCGGGCCACGGTTGCTCAATTTGGGGTTACTAGTGAACCAGCAAAACAAATGCTTGATTACCTATTCAATTCAATGATTCTTCTGCCTGTAGATATCAAAGGAATTGCCCGGTTAATTTATACCCCTCATCAAAAGCTGCCGCCCCTGGCAACTGGGTAGTTCAAGACCTTTTAGACAAGGCAAACACCCTCCCCTCAGGTAGTCAAATTTTTATAATAGAGGCCCTTGACAAAATCGGCAATAAAATTAGCGAAAGTCTTAATACCCAATCTCAAGCTCAAATTCAAGCGCAAAGCCAAGTTCTGGCAGCCCTTGCACCTCTCCAGGCGGCAGTCGCACAAACTCGCCCTGCAGCCCCAGCAACCCGACTGACAGCTACAAGCCTTTCACGAAATCATGCATTGTGTCACAAGTGGATTTGTCTCCCGTCGTGATCCTACTCTCCCTCTAGATCTAATCATATGGAACTCGGAGGACCATCTCTTAGCAGCAATTGCCCAATTAAGGAAAACGGGGGACAAGACTCAGGACACCTTGGTTATTGAATGGCTAACACCACAATTACAACAGCGAAAGTCAATTACAAAGAAATTGGAGCGATTAGCGGCCCTGATACGTAAAGGCCGACTACGAACTGTTGAAATTAGTGGAAAAGAGCCTGAGACCATTTATTTACCCATGGACCATTCTGATTTAGATTGGTTTCTCTTAAACGATAATGACTTAGCCCTTGCCTTGCTAAACGCCCCTTGTAAAGTGCTCACATCAAAAAACAAGCCTAGCACATTAGCATGGCTCGGTCAATGGCAGTGGATTGTTAAACCCCTCAGAAGTGAATCGCCCATTCCGGAAGCCATTACAGTTTTTACAGACGCAGGGAAGAGGTCCCGAAGAGCAGCAGCTACATGGAAACAGGGAAAAACTTGGTGTCATCATATTCTCAACGCGACACCTGAAGACAATCTTCAAACCCTTGAACTTTTGGCTGTTATTTGGACTCTTCATGCGTTCCAACAACCCCTTAATGTTATTTCCGATTCCCTATATGTAGTGACAGTAACCTCTCGTATCGAAGATGCTGCTATCAAAGATGTTACTAATCCTAGACTTGGGGAACTCTTTTTATCCCTCAGAAGGGTGATACATGCCAGAGCACATCCCTATTCTGTGCTCCACATTAGAAGTCATAAGTGGGATGTGGGGCTAGGGGAAGGAAACGCAAGGGCTGATAAATTGGTGGCTATACAACAGCCAGCAGTCATACCTCGCAGTATCGCTGCTAAAGAAAGCCACAATATTTTTCACCAAAATGCTAAAGGATTAGCTAAAGAATTTGATATTCCCATAAATGAAGCTCGTGCCATCATTAGAACGTGTTCTGTCTGTAGCTACCCTCAAGGAGGAGTAGGCTTAAGCATGGGAGTTAACCCTAAAGGACTAGACTCTAATCAAATTTGGCAAATGGATGTTACTCATATACCCCATTTTGGAAAGCTAAAATATGTTCATGTCACTATTGATACATATAGTCATTATATTTGGGCAACTGCTCAGACAGGTGAAAAGGCCATACATGTCGAAAAACACTTAAATAGCTGTATAGCTGTAATGGGAATCCCCAAGGAAATCAAAACTGACAATGGTCCAGCGTACATTAGTGAACGCGTACAAAGATATATGTTATTTTGGGGAATCAAGCATACTAAAGGTATTCCCCACAACCCTACCGGTCAAGCAATAGTAGAAAGGGCGAATAACACAAGTTAACAACAAGTTAATCAAAGTAGTATATGTCTTGCTTTAGCTACAACTTCTGATCCCTTTAGAACGTGCTTAGTAGGTGTACCGATGCCAAATATAAACTACACACTTTTTAAATTTAATATGTACAAAAATGTCTCCGACATTCAGGAATTTAACATATTAGGCTCAGCACCAGCACAAAATTGTGTTAAATTTGACCCTAATCCTGGTCAAGATAACCCAATAAATGTTTCCTCCCACAGACCCTATAATTAGACCGCTTATTGCCAGAGCATTACCGAGAAAACCATTATAACCTCCAACACAGTCTATCTCCCTGGAGGACAATTTCTTATTTGCGGTGACAGAGCTTGGCAAGGAATTCCCAGGAGCCCGGTAGGAGGACCCTGTTATATAGGCCATCTGACGATGTTTGCACCTGACATAATTACAGTTCTTAACACCAATCGTACTCATGTACGTCGTAAAAGAGCAACCACTCAATTAAACTCAGAGTGTCAAGATACTGTCACACTTTGGGATCGTCCAGAAGTTGTTTTAGCCAGCCTTTTTGCTCCTGGTGTAGCATCTGCCCAAGCTCTCACGCAATTAAGAAAGTTAGCTTGCTGGACAGGGAAACAAATAAACATCACAACAAAAATTTTGTCAGAATTAGCTATGGACGTAGATGGAGTCCGACATGCAATCCTTCAAAATCGAGCTGCCATAGATTTTTTACTCCTCGCACAAGGTCATGGGTGTGATGAGTTTGAAGGCATGTGCTGCATGAATCTATCGGATCACTCTAACTCCATTCACAAGCAATTAGCACAGTTGAAAGATAGTATGCGAAAGTTACAGGAAACAAGTGATCCTTTTACAAATTGGTTAGCATCTTTTGGGTTATCCTCCTGGCTTATCTCCTTAATAGAGAAAATTGTTTTGGTAGTGGTCATAATATTGTTAGCAGTTTTGCTTTTACCATGTATCATGCAATGCTTGCAAAGAATGATAACGAATGCTTTTGATCGCAAGATGGCTATGTTGACTATTAAAGAAAACGGGGGAAGTGTAGAGAGCTTGACATCAGAATGGCTAAGCAGAAGAGGCCACGATACCATACAGTTGGTAGAAATGTAGGCCTCAAAGGTACTGCAGTCTTGTGGTTAATGTTTGCCTCAGGTTGCTTAAGAGACAGGGAGAGCATACACTCTCTTGGCCCAAACAGCACAATGGTAATGCTTGCAGCAAGCTGGGACATGTTTCGCAGGTTGAGACATGTCGAAAAGAGAAAGTGGTTTGTGGGTTTTGTTACTTGGAAACTTTTGTGTTAAACATAGCGTAACCAATAATCTCGCTGTATCCTAGCAGATAATGTGTCTAACTCTGTAGACTATAAAAGTTGCTGTGTTTTGCTTAATAAACGAGACTTGCTGACCATGAGAGCATGAGGCTTGTCTCCCGCGACTCCAACAAAGGGGAATGAGATCCAACACTCAAACACAGCTATCAAAAGCAGAGCAGATGCCTGGATGCTTCATGTCATTGGTTGACAAGTCTATTTTTGGAAAACTTTGATAATGAGTGCTGGTTTCTGCTCTGAAAAGTAACTGAGCAGAGAGCAGGACACTCTCCCCCATAAAGCAACTAAGGCTCCAAAGGCTTTAACTGTTCTGTGCTCTTGGAAGTTCCCAAGTTTCCTAAATTATCAGTGAGGGGAGAGGAGCAAAAAACAATAATAAGCTAATTTAAGACACTACTAAATGCATCATCTGTTTTGCTTCCTTGGTTGTCAACTAAAAGCTTTTAGGAAGCTCAGGAAACTAAAGAGCTCTTCTCCACTATTAGTATAAGCGATGCAAATACAGCAGCGGGTTGTCAAGGTAATAAAAGGGCAGAGAATCTGGATCACAGGAACCCAAGGATTAACCAGTGAAAATCTGCCTTACCTTTGTATATCTTGGTGTTATCACACAAGTGAAGAGTGAAGTACGTATCCAAGAGGCGATACCCATTCTTGTTGATGATGTTCCGGGCAGCAATATTCCGAAGGTGGCGAAGCCGGCGCTGAAAATGAGCAAAACAACAAAACAAAACAGATCAAGAACTCTGAAAGGGGCTTACAGCAGTGGAAGGCATCCCTGGCCATAGCAGGAGGTTGGAACTGGATGATCTTAAGGTCCTATCCAACACAAACCATTCTATGATTCTTTGAAACTGTTTGAACAAGCAGCGACCAGCACCTATGAGCTCAGATTAAGCAACACTGATCCACTACCCAGACTTGTATCCTGTACCTGCTTTCTACTCTTCATGTCTAAACCACCCCACCTAATCCGGCAGTTTCAAGTGAATATGTGAGACACTGAGCTTCAAACAGCAGCAGCACCACCCAGGTATTCTGCATCATCATATTGGAAACACTTCCAAGGCAAAACTATGCTCAACAAGCACTAGAGAAGAGCTCCAACATAAACCAACTCCTAATCCAGAGCTGGATAAAGCTTCCTGAATTCACAGTAATGCTGGAAACTGCCAGCACAGCCTCGAATAAAACATACCATAGAATCCTATTGGAAAGTCATATACAGGTTTTCAGGGAATATGAAGGGCACAGTGGAAGTTGTGACGTCTGTCAGCTACCATCTGCTCAGATAACAAAGTCCTTTTCTCTTGGAGTGAATACACTTGAATATGGCACTAAAATCTTTAGTTTAAGTGATTTCAGCATTATGCTAGTTTGCTACAATACTGTACCTTGAATGAAAACCCTCAGATTGAGTCAAGCCCTCTCCATTCACCTTTATTGCTCCAAATTCCCAACAGCTATGGCTCAAAGCACAAAATACCCTTTACTTTGACAAATACAGAACATGACCAGCAGGTTGAAGGAGGTGATCCTGCCCCTCTACTATGCTCTCATGAGACCCCACTTGCAGCATTGTGTGCAGTTCTGGTGTCCTCAACATAAGAAGGACATGGACCTGTTGAGCAAGTCTAGAGGAGGCCACGAGGATCATCAGGGGCTAGAGCAGCTCCTGTATGGAGCCAGACTGAGAACACTGGGGCTGTTGAGCCTGGAGAAGAGAAGCTGTGTGGAGACCTCAGAGCAGCTTCCAGTGTCAGAAGGGGGCTACAAGGATGCTGGAGAGGGACTCTTCATTAGGGACTGCAGTGACATGACAAGAGGTGATGGGCTAAAACTGAAACAGCAGAAGTTTAGACTGGGGATAAGGAAGAAGCTCTTCCCTGTGAGGGTGCTGAGGCGCTGGCACAGGGTGCCCAGAGAAGCTGTGGCTGCCCCATCCCTGGCAGTGTTCAAGGCCAGGTTGGACACAGCCTTGGGTGAGGTGTCCCTGCCCATGGCAGGGGGGTTGGAGCTGGATGAACTGAAGGTCCTTTCCAACCCAAACCATTCTATGATTATAAATTCATTGCTAACAAGTTAACACAGACCCTCCAGTCATTCTTAACTCATTTCTTAGCTGTGCTTCTTATTTTAACTCTGAAAACCCACGCAAGCTTAAAACAGACTGTCATGAACCTAACACTCAGCAAGCCACCCTTTCACACATATAAAGTTCGCCTCAATTCCTTCGGTATTGCATTCCACCAGTGAATGTCTCAATCTACTCTCACTCATCTACCACAAGGATGTTGACAAGTGGCTGCTTATCCTTTCTGGATCACCACAAACCATCTACAAGCCTCAAACAACCGGGTTAGTGCATCCTTTGACCACAAAGCTCATTTTACAGCATACTGGTGCTTCCAGAAAGCCTCTAAATCTGGATCCACCTTCACAGAAACACACTCGCCAAAAGAGGGTTTAAATGGTTTTGAAATCAAGAGGCAACTTTTCTGTTTGCAGCTTGTCCTAAAAGGCATTTATGAGAGTTAAAAGGCTACCACCTGTGTTACAATAACAGTTACAGTGACATTTTGTATCACTTGGCATCACTTCAGTGATGTCTTACTTTTCCTTACTGGAAATCTTTAAGAGGAATATTACATTTCTGTTGATGTGACAGATTCAAAACCATCAGTTTCATTCCTGCAAAGGCCGAGTTACACTAAAAACAGAGCTGAGATAGGATGACCACCTAACTCCAGCATAAACATACAAGATTAAAAACACACCCGAGGGAAGGAATGGGATCCAGAGGGAACTAGACACACTGGAGAGGTGGGATCGTTCAAGGCCAGGCTGGACAGAGCCTTGGGTGCCATGGTTTAGTGTGAGGTGTCCCTGCCCATGGCAGGGGGTTGGAACTGGAGGATCTTAAGGTCCTTTCCAACCCTAACTATTCTATGATTCTATGACCTCATGGAGCTCAACAAGGCCAAGGGCAAGGTCCTGCCCCTGGGTCGGGCAATCCCAGCACAAATACAGGATGCGGGAGCCTGGATGAAGCAGCCTGAGGAGGACTTGGGGTTCTGGGTGAGCAGAAGCTCCCCATGACCCGGCTTCAGTGAGCGCTTGAGCCCAGACCACCTCCGTGTGCTGGGCTGCACCCCCAGAGCGTGAGCAGCAGCTCAGGGAGGGGATCCTGCCCCTCTGCTGTGTGAAGGGGAGACCCCCCCCCCGCAGCCCTGATCGAGCCCTGGGGCAGCAGCACAAGAGGGACGTGGAGCTGTTGGAGAGAGGCCAGAGGAGGCCATGGAGCTGCTGCGAGGGCTGGAGCAGCTCTGCTCTGGAGCCAGGCTGAGAGAGCTGGGCTGGGGCAGCCTGGAGAAGAGAAGGCTCCTGAAGGGGAGACCTGAGAGCAGCTCCAGTGCCTAAAGGGGCTGCAGGAAAGCTGGAGAGGGGCTTGGGACAAGGGCCTGTAGGGACAGGCCAAGGGGAATGGCTTGAACCTGCCTGAGGGGAGACTGAGCTGAGCTCTTAGGCAGAAGCTCTTCCCTGTGAGGGTGCTGAGGCGCTGGCACAGGGTGCCCAGAGAAGCTGTGGCTGCCCCATCCCTGGCAGTGTTCAAGGCCAGGTTGGACACAGGGGCTTGGAGCAAGCTGCTCCAGTGGAAGGGGTCCCTGCCTGTGGCAGAGGTTGGAACTGGATGAGCTTTAAAGGTCCCTTCCAAACCAAACCACTCTGGAATTCTAAAAAAACAAACCCACACCAAACCACCCACAAACCTAAGTTGCTTCATTGCTCAACTACACGGTGTTATTTTGTTAGAGATTGGTATCAACATTGTCAACAGAAAGATTAAGCTTCACTTAAAAAAGCTACATGGATCTCGTACATCAGTTGAAATCCAACTTCAAAGCTGTGTAGTTTCACTGGCCATTTTTATAAGGAACCTAAACACTCCTTAAGAAATGGCTTTGAACATACATTACACTCTCTATAAGAAATGATACATCTCTCTCCTTTAATTAACTTCTGTAGCACACAGATCAATCCTCTACCATGCTCACATATATATACAGATATATACATTAAATCCTTTACAACCTAAAAGCAGCCCATACTGCATCTAACAAAGAGAGCAGCCTTCTCCACATCATCTTAGGACTGCAAGCTAATTGTGTGCCTGGTTTAAGTAGTGTGTTACAATAAGTAGCCACCAAGCAAAGCCAAACATTTGCTTGTCTTTCACTACATGCAATCAGGTTTGGAAAAAGCTTTAGTGTTACAACCAACACCTGCACCTCTGGATAAGATCCGAGTCCATGTCTTCATGGTTTGTGACATCTCTGCACCCTTCAAAGTCTGGAATTGATCCTCAGTTCTCTCAAAGCAGCTGGAAGAGGAAAGGTACATTCAGGGCTGTGAGACCACAGCACAGTCCAGGAGTCAGAATGCAACAGGTAGTGAATGTCTATTTAAATCTTCAACTTAGTCATCCCTCTCCTCCTCCCTTCTGTCCCACTACTTGTCCATTTAGCCCAGCTGATAGGGAACAAGTTTCCAGTTAATGGACAATTCTCTTGTTCATGTTCTTTGACATGAGGTCATGACAACAGAGACTTGGATCCTGAAAATAAGCCTCCCTACACTGTCCTGATATTATATTGCAGTACTCAGATCTCCTCAGAACTCTACAGAGGCTGCATTCAGAGTTAACCTCCGTCATTAACCTCTCCTGACCAGAGATAATCAGCTTTAGCCAGGACACCATCAGCTAAAGACATACCCAAAAGGCAATTCAAATAGGCTTTAAAATACTTCATCAAGGACTTACAGCTGCTCTGTGACAAACTAAGTATTATTTAAGGGTATTTTCAAACCCTTATTAAGTGTATTTCATATCATTTTTGCTCAAGATGTTGGAATACACAAAACCTCCATGATGTCGTAATTCAGGTCTCCCCAGCATCAGCCAAATTCCCTGCTGACAACCCCCATTGCCTACTTGCACCACTGCAAATAACTGCAAGTTCTTTGTACCACCATAAAGGAGCTGCTCCACGAATCACACTGGGGAACTGAGCTGGATGAAACCTCACCATGGCCCTTCTGCTGGGTTGGTTTCACGAGAGCAGTTCCTCAGTGTGGTTCCTAATGTGGCTGTAGAAGCAGCTGCACTGACGCAAGAGGGGACAGAGCAGCAGTCAAAGTCAGACAGAACTAACTGGTGCAGTTCTGCTCTGGAGCCAGGCTGAGAGAGCTGGGCTGGAGAAGAGAAGGCTCCTCAAGAGGAGATGTTAGAGGAGCTCCCAGTGCCGAAAGCAGCTACAGAAAACACAGAGAGGTGCTTCTGTCCAAAGGCCTGTAGGGACAAGGAATGTAAAATATGTGCTGAGCTTCTTCCAGAAGTCAGGGGTCTCTTATTCAAGAAAAGTACTTGGTTTTCATAGACTCACAGAATGGTTTGGGTTGGAAAGGACTGTGTAAGATCATCCAGTTCCAACCCCCTGAAATGGCCAGGGACACCTCACACTAGACCATGTCACTTGAGGCTCTGTCCACCCTGGCCTTGAACGCTACCAGGGATGGAACATTTACCATTTGTTTGGGCACCCTGTGCCAGCACTTCAGCACCCTCACAGTAAAGAACTTCTTACTTATCTCCAATCTGAACTTCCCTTGTTTTAGTTTGAACCCATCACTTCTTGTCCTATTGCTGCATCATTCTGACACTGTGCCCTTGTGGCCAAGAAGGCCAATGGCATCCTGGGGTGTATTAGAAGGGGGGTGGTTAGTAGGTCGAGAGAGGTCCTCCTTCCCCTCTACTCTGCCCTGGTGAGACCTCATCTGGAATATTGTGTCCAGTTCTGGGCCCCTCAGTTTAAAAAGGACAGGGACCTGCTGAGAGAGTCCAGCGCAGGGCAACTAAGATGATTAAGGGAGTGGAGCATCTCCCTTATGAGGAAAGACTGAGGGAGTTGGGTCTCTATAGTTTGGAGAAGAGGAGATTGAGGGGTGACCTTATTAGTGTATATAAATATATAAAGGGGGAGTGTCACGAGGATGGAGCCAGGCTCTTCTCAGTGGCAAACAATGAAAGGACAAGGGGTAATGGGTACAAATTGGAGCACAAGAGGTTCCACTTAAACCTGAGAAGAAACTTCTTCTCAGTGAGGGTGACGAAACACTGGAACAGGCTGCCCAGGGAGGTTGTGGAATCTCCTTGTTTGGAGACATTCAAAACCCGCCTGGACACGTTCCTGTGTAACCTTATCTAGGTGTTCCTGCTCCGGCAGGGGGATTGGACTAGATGATCTTTTGAGGTCCCTTCCAATCTCTAACATACTGTGATACTGTGATACTGTGATCTTATTTGATGTACCTACTGTTCCCATTTCACGTTTTCCTGTGAACATCTCCAGATTTACCACAGGCCACACACACGTCAGACTGCTGTAGAATAAAGTATTTTGGTTGACAACCTTCTTAATACTTTGCTTTTTCATTCAATCATCCCAGAACCCTAAACCGCCGAAGACATGGTAGACTGTAAAGGACTGAAGCTGCCTGTTCCCTTCATGCTTTAGCTCCCTCAACAGGAAGATCGCATAATCTTTCACTACCTCTGCCCAAAACACCACCTTCTGCATCAGACATTTGTTTCCACACAGTGTTTTCTGGTGCATTTCTGCTGTCTCACAGAGAGGGTCAGAGAATTTAACCAAGGAAAAGCTGTCAAAAAAGAAGTTAGTTTGAAACTTGTGCAAGTTCCTCTAATTTCTCTCACTGTATCTACACAGATGTGCCCAGCACAAAAGCAATACAAAGCAGACAGACTGCGGTTTGTTGGTGGCTTCAACTGATCCAAACAACACTCTTTGCTTCCTTCCAGCTCTGAGGAACTTGGATAACAATACTGGATATTCACTGTGTTTGTTTGTCTAACAATGTGGTACCATTAATAAAAATCACTGCAGAGATGAAGGGGGAAGGAAGAAACGGAAGAAGAGGTAATAAGACAAAACAAGAAAGAGAAGCGTGCTGCTGTTAGCATGCAGTCTGGCCTGTTCATGAAACCACAAGAGAACAGCGACTACCTCCAATAGCCTAAAGTATTCATGCAATTTCCTAATGATTTCTTCAAGGTCATCTAATGGGCAGCAAAATCAAGCACAGCGAGTTCTGACTCCTCTTCCATCTCAACCACTTTGTTATTCTCTCACAAGATGATGACCCTGGGAAAGAAACCATAATGTAAGAAAACCTGACTGGATGAGAACTCAGCCAAGCACTGTTTTCCCATCTTCACTGCTGAACTACCACACTTAGCAAGCAGCTCAGACCCTAGGAATTGTGCAGCTCAGGTTATTAATACCATAGAATCCCAGAGTGGTTTGGGTTGGAAGGGACCTTAAAGCTCATCCACTTCTAACCCCTGCCACGGGCAGGGACCCCTTCCACTTGCTCCAAGCCCCTGTGTCCAACCTGGCCTTGAGCACTGCCAGGGATGGGGCAGCCACAGCTTCTCTGGGCACCCTGTGCCAGAGCCTCAGCACCCTCACAGGGAAGAGCTTCTGCCTAAGAGCTCAGCTCAGTCCTCCCTCTGGCAGGTTAAAGACATTCCCCTTGACCTTATCCCTCCTTGCTTTAATAAAAAGCTCATTTTGGCCTAATACATTTCACATTTTGCCAGAGTTTCTGGGTTTTGAGCTAGAGCCTTTAAGAACAGAAAAAAACCCACAACCTCTCAGCCTGACATGCAGAACCCCGTGTTTCTCTGTGACTTATAACAAAATATAGAGACCCCAAGAGCTGACCTTGCAGGCCAGTTCTGTTAAGCTTGAAACAAGCAAGTTTGTTGTAGTAACGTCTCTGCTGGTAACTAATCTTTGCACACTGCTTTAATGCTGAAATTGTTGGAAGGATTTTGCTTAAATTCTTCCAGAGTTATTGTGGGTCATAAAGAAGCAGGCTAGAAAACTCATGTGAAAGCCAGGTAAAACCAGAATATGTACCAGCTTGTGGAGAGGTCAGTGCTGATCGTGACCTGAAAAGAATTTATGGAATAGCCCCCATTGAAACAGTCGGGAAGCAGCATTCTGAAAAGCAGAGGTGACGTCCAGAGACTATGTCTCCATATGGGAGATGAAGCACTTCCTGTATGAAGACAGGCTGAGAAAAGTGGGGCTGTTCACCCTGGAGAGGAGAAGCTGTGTAAAAGCTTTCATGAGGGCCGGTGCCTGCAGCCCTGCCCTGGGCAGCCTGTTCCAATGCCTGAGCACCCTCTGGGGCAGGAATTGGTCCTAAGCTCCATCTAAACCTGCCCTGGTGCAGCTTGAAGCCAGTTCCTCTTGTCCCATCCCTTGTTCCTTGGGAGCAGAGCCCAGCCCCTCCTGGCTCCATCCTCCTCTCAGGCACTTGTAGGGAGCCATCAGGTCCCCCCTGAGCCTTCTCTTCTCCAGACTGAACCCCCCAGGTCCCCCAGCCCTTCCCCATCACACTTGGGCTCCAGACATCCATACTCCTGCTTACTTACACAACTTACTGCACTGAGAGGTTCAACAAGGACAGTCAGCAAATGGAAGCTGTTGTCTGAAAAGCATCAAGTCTTCCCTAATTCATATAGGGAGAAAGTGAAAGAGGAAGAATAAGAAACATCTCCACATTTGACATGGCCCATGCAGAAGTATAATTATTCCCCAGCTACTGGAATGCAAAGCAGCCTTCATGAGCTCAACCCAGAGCTGAAGAATATAACGTGGGAAGTTGATGTGACAGCTGAAAACATGTCAGTCTATGGCACAACCTACTCCTCAAACTAAGAAAAATAATTAAGATTACTAATTATATAAATGAAAAAATTAAAATGGAGACATACATATATATTACTCCTAAAAGTAGGTACAGCCTTTAGTCCATCTTTCCTCACATCTCTTACTAGCTAGCCCACTAAACTCTTTCCTCACTAAGTAACTGAATTTACACCACAGAGCAACTCAAAACTCCACATCATTGCTCTTACGTAGTAGTTAAGAGCTGATAATTGTTCAGCAGGGACAAGAAACCTTCTCTTTGTACACCATAATCACATAGAACATCTACGCTGCTGTTTTTAGATCTCAGAACCAATGAGACAAACAAGACCAAAAGCCATCTTCAATGCAAGCCCCCAGCGTCCACACTCTTCTCTCAATTTCTGCATCCTCATCCTTCTTTCCACATCCAGAATGTGTGGTCAATACTGCAGAAAGACTGAAAAAGCCTGTTATTTAAAAATTAAGGTGGAAGAGGTACAGAAGACAGCTTAGGATACAAACAGGATAGCTTTTAAAAGACTCACAATACAGCCTGTACCTCAATGTAATGTTAGCAGGAAGGGTTTAAAAGCCAAGTCATGAGCCCATGCAGGGACCAAGGCAAATGAAGTAGTGTGTATTGTTTCAACAGCTGTGTTTGGTTATGGTCACTACAACATCAAGAGAGACACACCAAGAGCTGGCAGCCACCACAACCCTGAAGAATAAAAACTGTCAGCACACCCTAAAAGAACTTGCTCTAAACTGGGGTTAAGAAAATCTGAACTGACTGTTTTGACAGATGAAGCTCCTCTTGCAGGGTGTTTAGATAGGAAACGAATAACAAGGAACAAGATACACAGTCTTTGCATCCTAAACCAAGACCTTTCAGAAAGACCATCTTTCCTTAAAGGAGGTTTTCATTTGAGTTGGTCTAAATAAATATTTACTCACTTGCAAGATGAAAGACTAGAACTGCAACTGCTTGACACAACATTTGAACTACACCATGGGAAAGACAAAAGAACATCAGGGTGCAAGTTCCACATCATTAATAACATGCTGTAGAAGCTTCTTCACATGTTAAGAAGGCTCTTAACATCACCTTGGGTAAGAAAGCATTAGTCTGTATTAGCTGTGGGAATGAACTGAGAACACCAATTGAGCAATGGAAAACAAGATGCTGCTCAGAGGGAAGGACTCAAAAAGTAAGTAGGGTCTTCTGGGATAAAGCATCAACAAAATCAAAGCAAAGGCACTTCTGACCTTAAGGAACCACTTGATTTTAAGCTGCACAAGCAAACAGTGTTTGTTGATTAACACACCTTGAAGTGTATTAATGTTTATCGTGTTACTGGATGAGAAACCAAGGGCAAACAGGAAACCCTCTCATCATAAGAAACGTATCTTTAGTTACCAGCTACCAATCCTTCCTTCAATTAAGGATATTTCCTAACCCCCCACAGATCTCCTGAATAAAGCATCAAAGCCGATTTACTACAGCTTTCTGACTGAACAGGGCCTGACTTAATCACAGAATCTCAGACTAGTTTGAGTTGCAAAGGACCTTAAAGCTCATCCAGTTCCAACCCCCAGCCACGGGCAGGGACCCCTTCCACTGGAGCAGCTTGCTCCAAGCCCCTGTGTCCAACCTGGCCTTGAGCACTGCCAGGGATGGGGCAGCCACAGCTTCTCTGGGCACCCTGTGCCAGTGCCTCAGCACCCTCACAGAGAAGAACTTCTTCCTTATACCCAACCTAAATCTTCTCTATTTCACCCCTTGTCCTATCACTGCAGTCCCTAATGAAGAGTCCCTCTCCAGCATCCTTGCAGCCCCCTTCAGACACTGGGAGCTGCTCTGAGCTCTCCACACAGCTTCTCTTCTCCAGGCTCAACAGCCCCAGTGTTCTCAGCCTGGCTCCATACAGGAGCTGCTCCAGCCCCTGATCATCCTCGTGGCCTCCTCTGCACTTGCTCAACAGGTCCATGTCCTTCTTATGATGGGGACACCAGAACTGTACGCATACTCCAAGCGCATACACAGTACTCCAGCTGTCAACAGATAACTCAGTCTGTAAAACACATATGCATTCCTTAAAAAAAACACAGGGGGGTTGGAACGAGGTGATCTTAAACCCAAAGGTTCATTCCAACCCTAAATATTCTATGATTCTATATATAATGCAGATAGCAAAAACCGAGCCCCAGATTGTCACCCAACCTTTTGGGCTACAATTACTATTTAACAGTAACTTTAACAACTCTTTCCTCCTAATTGCCTCTAACGAATTCTATAGACATTGACACAATTGTAGAAGATCACCAGGCCCACACTCACATGGTGGTGTTATACTGGAGCAGCACTTCCGTCTGTCTCAGTGGTTAAAGACAGTGCATGTCAACAAGAAGTGAAAGCAGTATTCAACCATGACACTTTCCAGCCACTACTTTGATTTCCCCCAGCAGATTTAGTAGGAAAAAGGAAGTAAAATATTTGAGTCAGTCTTTGTTTTCATATTACTCAGTGGAATGTGTAACAATAGGTATATAGAACTATTTCAGACAAGAAGATGCTCTTTTCACACTGATTTAGATGAAAAACTAGTTCAGATGCAGTCCACAGCCATGGTGGATTTCTTCACTTCTACTTCAAAACCTCGCAAACCCATTTGCCAGAGCACTTAAAATTACCCATTTCTGCCATGTTACCCACTCTGCTGTGAATGGTTTGCATTCTCAGAGCAAATAACTATGAAATTTTAGCCTTGTTGTAATCCACCTATATTCTTCTCCTGTTGCTTTACCTCTACTCACTTGAATTGCTTCAAGTATCCAAGGTACTGGATTACCATTTCCAACTACTGAAAACATTGGTTTATTTACTGTTTAAATCCAGAACTACTACAGTTCAGAAGCACTACTTCTTATTCTCCTTAGGAAGCACTTTCCAAAAGTACTTCCAAAAGGAGAAACATCTTTCGCTTTCGAGTTCACTTGACTCATGAGCATTCCTCTGCATCCTGGGATCAAACAGGGCAGCAATGCCAGTTTCTGAAGCAAGGAAGTTAAGCTCATGGTATTACTAAAACGCCAAGAGCTCAAAAAATGCTAAATGTTTAGTAGATACGATTTCTTTAAACATATGGAATCACAGAACCATAGAATAGTTAGGGTTGGAAAGGACCTTAACATCACCAAGTTCCAACCCCCCTGCACGATTTATTGTATTTTACAGAATGCACAGCATCTTCACTTCTACAGTCACAAAATCACAGAATGGTTTGGGTCGGAAATGACCTTAAGCTCATCCAGTTCCAACTCCCTACCATAGGCAGGGACACCTTCCACTAGAGCAGATTGCCCCAAGCCCCTGTGTCCAACCTGGCCTTGAGCACTGCCAGGGATGGAGCATTTACCACTAAATGAAACCACTTTCTAAGAGCTCATCTCAGTCTCCCCTCGGGCAGGTTCAAGCCATTCCCCTTGGCCTGGCCCTACAGGCCCTTGTTCCAAGCCCCTCTCCAGCTTTCCTGCAGCCCCTTTAGGCACTGGAGCTGCTCTAAGGTCTCCCCTTCAGGAGCCTTCTCTTCTCCCGGCTGCCCCAGCCCAGCTCTCGCAGCCTGGCTCCAGAGCAGAGCTGCTCCAGCCCTCACAGCAGCTCCATGGCCTCCTCTGGCCTCACTCCAACAGCTCCACGTCCCTCTTGTGCTGCTGCCCCAGAGCTGATCAAGACTGTAGGGGGGTCTCCCAGAGTGCAGCAGAAGGGAAGAATACTCTTCCTCAACCTGATCATTCTTTTTTCTTCTTCACTGCTCCCTAATCGCTCATTACAAACTATGCATCAGTGAAGCTGTTTGTACAACAGTTACATGTTCAAGCTTGAGGGTCTTCAAACACTGTCTCTCAGCTCATTAAGAGCCTCAGTCACTCCAGTGCTGGAATTACTATTAAAAGCTTTTCAGCTTCAGCATAAAGGAAAAGCTTGAAGTGCCTGGGCAGTGCTCTAAGGTCCATGAAGATGTGCTTTCCTGCCTCTAGACAACCACACGACATCTGTTTTGGTCAGCAGTTGGCACAGTAACATTCAACAGATCATTTGACTGCAGCATGACTGTCTCAATGTTAAGACTGCACTTTTTGTCCAACTCCTTCTATCTAGAATAGAAGAGCATGAAAGGTTTGGCTCCCTCAATCTCCATTGCTTTGTGCTGCTTATGGTGACAGGTTTGAGCAGTTAGAAAACCCTAAGTTATCATGGCAGTCCTGGCCTTGCATCAAGCAACTAGGAGGAGGTAACGCTAAAGAATCCATCTCTCCTTTTAAGTGTAATTACTTCAGTTCTGTTAGACTCACCTCTTTCAGCAAAGGAAAACTATATCCCAGCATAATTAGGGATAAAAATTCAAATTCTATGCTTATCTAGATCCATTTTTTTACAGCCATATCCTCTATTTCTCCCACTTTAAATATAGAAGACAACAGAAAAAGGAATTCTTAGGCCAGGTCATCTAGTTACCAAGGAAAAAGAACAGGTTAGTCAGACACAAGCAAAAGGGTTTGCACATGACTTCTCACTCCTGAGCTCTGCTTTCTAATCAATGTAAATTTCACTGGCACTATTAAATCCAGACTAAACACAAATAATACCCTCAATACCTCAGTCTTTAACAACTCCCTTCAGTTATCACAAGCCCTCACCCTAAGTCTACATTGAGAACTCTGTCTTTAAGAAGTTTTATAGCCATGACTCAGACCATCTTTACTCTCATTGTCAAGAAATGCAGCACTGGGTGTTCTAGAGAAAACTGCTTACTGAAACAAAGCACTGAGCTGATTTCTGTGCTGGCAGGTAGCAAACAATCCCCTTGTGTTACGTAGCACCACGCTCATCAGCCAGATCATTGCGTTATCGAAGCGGTACAACAGACTGGAATGACTTTTCCATTCTTCTCCACCATTCTGCAGTGAAACACCTCCAGGGTGATTCCCCCTTTGAGGTATCTTGCAACTCAGTAACAGACTTTTAAGCCCAGTGAAAGAGGATGATTGTTATCACCATCTTCAACTGTAATTTTGGAGCTGCTTGATTTGATTGCAAGCACTGACATAGACACCTCAGCACGTGGGCTCCTTGTGTTTGCAGAGCACACAGCAAAGCAGTACCTCAAACTGTCACAGCCTTGTTACAATTAACATCGCTGCAGCACACATAGAAGCATTCTACACAGCTTTAACTCAGTATTTACAAGGCTGGAACATCCTATAATCGCTGATTCAGTTTCTGCTCCTACAAAAGTTTCTGCTCCTAGGAAAGAAAATAAAAAAGGCTGTGTTTTGGTCTCACTTTCACAAACGGAGCCCAGTGACTAATAACTGAGGTTTCTCTCCCTGCAGCGTTCACTTGGTTCTTGCACAAGCCTGGGAAAGAATAAAAGCAAGAATTCAGCAGGGAAAAAGCCATACTCGATCCCCTGAACTGCTCCTTGCAAAGTCCATCCAAAGCAGCAGTCATATTTGTGTGCATTAACACAGAACAGACCCACATTTTAGAGTGAATACATGCTCTCAAATTAGGGTCAATACTTGCACAGCTCCAGTGGCTAAGAGTCATCTCCATTCGCTCTTTTTTGGATGCATGGTAAATCATGTTTAGCACTGGAGCAGTTGTATCTTCATTTCAAGTTGGTATCTATTGATTTTTCCTCTAGTAATTCTTTATTTTCACACCTTGTAACACTTAGCTCAAGTAACTCGGTGTCTCCTCCTTAATAACATCGATTGCACAGAGGCAATGAACCACAGCTTCAAGCAGAGTCACATCTTACACTGTATCTACAGAAAAGGAAGCCTTTCCTAAGGAATTATCCCCCTCTCCACCACGACCACTTAAGCTCCCATGCAATAAAAGTCCCTGCATGCAAGAGGGGAAAGGGCACAGCCTTTAGGCTGATAGAGATTGCTAAACCCTCACGCAGAGCCTCGACTTCCTCACTTAACCTTGCTCCCAACCCTCTCCAAAATTAAAACATGGGACGCCTGCCCAGTAAACCAAAAGCCAACTCTCAGCAAACAGGAAAAACAAAGTTAGCTGAAGGAAGGATGCGATGGGGAGGGGATGTTTCATCACTTTCCACAACACACTGGATGCTGCATCCATGCTTATCCCCCCTACCTGGTTAAAAGCCAGTGCAGGAAAGGAGAGGGCAGCCCGGCTGCTCCCACCTCATCAGCTTAAACCCAGTTTATCCAGGTGTTATCTATGCTGCAGCTCCCAGCTTCAGTTGCACCCAGCACCACCATAGGCACAGAGCAGCCTCGAAGGGAGAGCAGACCCCCCTTCAAGTCTCAGTACAGGCAGGAAAGGGGCACAGACCCTGCCCCATGCAAAGGGGAGCTCCCCCATCACCTTCCTACCAGCCCAAGAGATGGGTGCTCAAAACCTCCTGCCCCATGTGTGCAGGGGAACTCCCCTCACACCTCAGGTAGTACCTCTCCCCTTTCAACAAGGGAGCACCCCACATGGCAGGGCACCCTATAGCTTAAGGAGCACCTCCCCTACACATCAGGGTACTCCAAACCCAAGGGAGCAACCCTAGGTGCCCCAAACACACCCGAGGGCACCCCATATCTTAGGGAGCACCCCCCTTTCACTTCAGGGCACCCAATACCTCAGATAGAGACCCCCCCCACCATACACCTCAAGGACCCTACACCCTAGGGATAAGCCCCCCCTTCAACCTCAAGGTACCCCACAACTCAGAGAGACCACCCTATACTGCAGGGCACCCCATACCTCAGGCAACATTCCCCTTTCACCTTAGGGCACCCTACACCTGAGGAAGTACCCCCTACACCCCATACCTGAGGGAGCATCCCCCTCCATACCTGAGATACCCCCTCCTACACCTCAGGGCACCCTATACCTCAGAGACACCCCACACACACACCTCAATGACCATCCCCTTCACCTCAGAGCACCCCACACTTGACGGAGCACCCCTCATACACCTCAGAGCACCCCACATACACCTCAGAGCACCCTATACCTCAGAGAGACCCCACACACACCTCAACGAGCACCCCCTTCACCTCAGAGCACCCCACACCTGACGAAGCACCCCCCATACACCTCAGAGCACCCCACACCTGACAGAGCATCCCCCATACACTTCAGAGCACCCCTCATACACCTTAGAGCACCCCACAGCTGACAGAGCACCCCTCATACACCTCAGGGCACCCTATACCTCAAAGAGACCCCACACACACCTCAATGAGCACCCCTTCACCTCACAGCACCCCCCACCTGACAGAGCACCCCCCATACACCTCAGGGTACCCAATACCCCGAGGAGCACCCCACGCCTCAGACAGCACCCCATTCTCCACAAGGATCAACCCCCTCCCTTCACCTCAGGGCCCGTCCCCGCGCCGAGGCCCCGCCGTACCTGCTGCGAGGGCAGCTCCACATGCAGGGCCCGGGTAGCGGAGCCCGGCGGTAACGCGGCGGGGCCGGCGGCCGAGTTCATCCTCACGGCTCGGCAACGGCCGGGCAGCGCCTGCGCATGAGCCCCTCGGGCCGCTGCTCCCCGCCGGCCGCCGGGCGCGCAGGGGTTAATGGCGGCGGCACCACCGGCCCGGGCCGCTCGCTACGGAGCCATATTACCGCAGTGCTGAGGGGCGGGACGGAGGGGGCGTTCCGCTCGCTCATTGGTCTGCGTCCCAAGGAGGCAGGAGCTCGGGTGCGTCTTCGAGATATAATTGGCTAAAAGGGACGTCAATCACCGAGGCCTCTGTCAAACCGTTGACACGGGAGCCGGCTCCGATTGGAAAGCTGACTTCCGGAAGGCGGGACGGCAGCCGGAGGCGCGGCTTGTGATTGGAGGACAGGGTGAACGCACGGCTGGTGATTGGAGGAGAGTGGGTTTGATTGACACAGCTCGGCCTCCGTCACGTGTGGGGGAACTGTTTGCATCACGTGGTGGGACGAAAATATTTTGCTGGGTGGGTGCGAGGGGAGGGGGGAGCTGTTGCTGTGGCAACGGGGAGCGGGTGGGGCCTGTCGTCATGGTAACGGGGAGCGGGCGGGGCCCAGCGCCATGGCAACGGGGAGCGGGCGGGGGTTCGCCGCGGCCTGAGCCCTGATGAGTGACGGGCGGGCCCTCATGTCGCGACAGCCAGCACCACAGGAAGCCAGACTGCCCCATATCGTTGCAGCGTGCCCCACAGCAGCTTAAACTGCCCCTCATCGCATCCATATGCTGGAGGTTCTGATTGATGGAGCTGCACATGAGCAGATTGTGCCCAGGCAGCCCGGAAGCCCCCAGCATCCTGGCCTGGATCAGCACCAGTGCGGCAGCTGGGCCAGGGCAGGGATTGTGCCCCTGCACTGGGCACTGGTGAGGCCTCACCTCGGGTCCTGTGCTCAGCTCTGGGCCCCTCACTGCAAGAGAGACATTGAGGGGCTGGAGTGGGGCCAGAGAAGGGAATGGAGCTGGTGCAGGGCCTGGAGCCCAAGTGTGATGGGGAAGGGCTGAGGGACCTGGGGGGTTCAGATGGAGAAGAGAAGGCTCAGGGGGGACCTGATGGCTGCCTCCAAGTGCCTGAGAGGAGGATGGAGCCAGGAGGGGCTGGGCTCTGCTCCCAAGGAACAAGGGATGGGACAAGAGGAACCGGCCTCAAGCTGCACCAGGGCAGGTTTAGATGGAGCTGAGGACCAATTCCTACCCCAGAGGATGCTCAGGCATTGGAACAGGCTGCCCAGGGCAGGGCTGCAGGCACCGGCCCTGCAAGGGTTCACACCCCGTGGAGACGAGGCCTCAGTGTCATGGGGCAGTGGTGGCCTTGGCAGTGCTGAGCAATGGTTGGACTGGGCGAGCTTAAAGGGCTTTTCCAGCCTGATTGACTCTGTGATTCTATATGAACCAATCTGCCTCATGTCTTACACTGTGTCCTGCCTTACACTGTGTCAACCTGCATCAGGACAAGTCAGCCTGCCTCTCAGCACACCAACCTGCCCCATATCACACCAACACGCCCCACAGCAGACCAGTCGGCCCGGCATCAGGCCAACCTGCCTCATATCACACCAGCCAGCCCCACAAAAGACCAACCTGCACCATACCAACCCAACCTTCCCCTCTCCATGCCAACCAGCCTGACATTACACTAATGCATCCCACATCAGACCAATCCATCCCTCACCACACTAACCCATCCCACATCACACCAAACCCGCCCACACTGTGCTCATCCACCCCACACCATTGCTAAACCATCCCATATCACACCAACCCATTCGACATCACGTCAACCCATCCCACATCACACCAACCCATCCCACACCATGCCAACCCATCTCACACCATGCCAACACATCCCACACCATGCCAACCCATCCCACATCACACCAAACCCCCACACACTGTGCTAATCCACCCCACACCATGCTAACCCATCCCATATCACACCAACCCATTCGACATCACATCAACCCATCCCACATCACACCAACCCATCCCACACCATGCCAACCCATCTCACACCATGCCAACCCATCCCACACCATGCCAACCCATCCCACATCACACTGACCCATCCCACATCACACCAACCCACCCCACATCCCACCAGCACACCCCACATGAGGCCAACCCCACTGCTAACACACACCAAGGTCCAACACAGCCACCCCTCTATCACCCACCTCGATCCCACCCTACCCCATCCCACCAGCACACCCCACATCAGGCCAACCCCAGTGGTCCACCCAACCAAGGTCCAACAGAGGCACCGCGCACCCTGTTGCAGAAGGCCCATCCCCACGTACCATACCGCACTGGGAGCGCCAGTCCCGGCCCCGTGCCCTGCCGGTGCCACCGATCACCGCGACGCCCTGCAGCGCTTGCCCAGCGTAGGTGGCCACACTGGAGACGCTGCTCCCCATCCCACTGCAGTGCAGAGGCACCGGGTCCTGCGCCGCCGGGAACGCCTGTCCCACCAGCCCGGCACTGGGAACGCCTGCCCCGGCGCGTGCCGCAGCACTGGAAATGCCTGTTCCCACCGGGAGGGGTGGATCTGGAAGGGCTGAGTGCGGTGTGCAGTGCTGGATAGCACCGTCCTCCTCTGCTCCTCCTCTTCTTCTTTCTTCCCATCCTCAGCATCGTGTACCTTCAACACCATGGAGATCGTCCCAACTGGAAGCTTTCATTCACCTGCAGTGCTCCTGGGTTTGCAGTGTTCATGCTATGTTGGTGTGCGTTGCACTGGCGTTGTCTATAGCGTGCAGTTTGGTCTTGGTTATTCGTAGATCCACAGAATGGTTTGGGTTGAAGGGACCTGAAAGCTCATCCAGATCCAACCCCTGCCATGGGCAGGGACCCCTTCCACTGGAGCAGCTTGCTCCAAGCCCCTGTGTCCAACCTGGCCTTGAGCACTGCCAGGGATGGGGCAGCCACAGCTTCTCTGGGCACCCTGTGCCAGCGCCTCAGCACCCTCCCAGGGAAGAGCTTCTGCCTAAGAGCTCAGCTCAGTCTCCCCTCAGGCAGGTTCAAGCCATTCCCCTTGGCCTGTCCCTACAGGCCCTTGTCCCAAGCCCCTCTCCAGCTTTCTTGTAGGCCACGATCTTGACATTAAGATCATCTTTGTCATTCTAAATGCATTTTCCACACCTTGGTAGAAAAAAAAGATCCCCCATATTTCACCTTAAGAAGCAAGGTTCAGTCCTCCAAGTTGAAGATGGAAAGTTCACAAGGAAGGAGCACGTGTATTGTAATGAAGCAGTAACCAGGAGATGAATCAAACTGCTACAACAGGTCCAAAATGACTACGTTTGAACCTCGTGATCTCCACAAGGTCTGGATGCTTGGTAATAGCACACTGTGCTATTGAAAACACTGCAATAGCAGGGCTTCTTTGCATCAGAAGGAAGAATGGAGATGTGCTGGTTCCCAGATCTTCCAATAAAAAAACTAAATTCAAGCACAACTCCAAAATGCACAAAATTTAAGCTCAAAGTACTGAATTTATTTGGCTCCCACATACAGAATCACATAATTTGGTGAAGAAGGTCCATGTTGATGTGTCACCGTGTGTTAAACCGAGGGGAGAAGTTTGGTAGCTCTGTTTCAACCCCTAGGAAGTGCTTTGGAGAAAGGCAGACCATGGTGAGTGGCTGCAGGGGAAGGAGGAGGATGGAAGAGGATGACTTGTTCAAGGATGGCCATCAGACTCCTGGAAACTTGACTTTTCCTCCAGTTTTCATTGTTCTTTCTCCTTTTTTTAGTATTTTTATGATTATGGATGAGCTGACCATTGAATGTTTGAGGGTGCTGAGGCGCTGGCACAGGGTGCCCAGAGAAGCTGTGGCTGCCCCATCCCTGGCAGTGCTCAAGGCCAGGTTGGACACAGGGGCTTGGAGCAAGCTGCTCCAGTGGAAGGGGTCTGTATCCATGGCAGGGTTGGAACTGGATGAGCTTCAAGGTCCCTTCAAGCCAAACCAGGCTGGAATTCTCTGATTTTATGATTAAGACATTTGGGAATGCTTTCCAAGTGTGAAGCTCTTTAGATAAGCTTCATCTAGTGAGAAAAACTAATTCTAGCTCCGAATTGCATGTAAAATCTGAGAGGATCACAGTTGTAAAACACAGTTTTTGCTGAGATAAATTACTCAAATCAGTTTGTGGGAACAATATGAAGATGCCACTGATTTTTCACCCAAAATATCAAACAATTGTTAAGAAAAAGTTGATTTTTGGATAATACTGACTCTCCCCTGACTAACCTTTCCCCACTCCTTCACCTTCCCCTTCTAAACCTGTTATCAGTGTTGTTCTCATCCTAAATCCAAACCACAGCACTGTACCAGCTACTAACTCTATCCCAGCCAAAACCAAGATGTTAATATAGTGATTAGGTGAATTTAAGGTCCATATGACATTACCATAGGAGGAATTCCCTATTTTTCTTCCTTTCCACAGCAGCAGATGACTATCTCTGATTCTACGATCTTAACATACTGCTGTTGGCAAAGTCACGAGTTCCTCATCATAGCAGCTCGCAAGCCCTGTATATGGAGATTACACTTAATTTGCTGCTTAATGAAGGCTAAGAGCTCTAACCCATAATTCAGGGACTAAAAAGCACCATTCCCCCCAGAGGAAAATTCAGATATGACCCCAAATCCCACACTGGTTCATTAATGATTAATGTAGCAGTGGAACTGATAGAGCTCCACAGAAATCCCTATGGATTTCCTGCTCACGCTAGGTAAGTTTTTTGGCCTCATATTCTACATTTTATACTTATCTTTGCTTGTTTTGCCATTTAACGTGACAAGGAACAGCTTGCAGTGGCATTTTCAAATGAGGAGTTCATAGGGACAAGGTTTTGGGTTTACATTTGATTTTCATGGCCTTTGAGAAGTCAACTCCATGCCTTGCACAGTTCATCACAGCGACCATTCAACATGATCAACATCATTTAATAACCCAGATTGTGCCTAAATTTGAGCAAAATAATCATCTCTTTGGGGGTTTAGAATGATTAGTTAATGACTAAGGGTTGGTGGGACAGTTTAAGCAGGGTATATCCAAGATGCAGACGTAGAGCAGCTTCTTCTATCCTGGTTTATGAACAGTCACTCGAGCAGTGCTGCCGATCTCAGCCATCGACGTGGCATTATGTAGGACACTGTAATTTACTGAGGCCTTAGGAAACTGCCATTTAAATCTTCTAACCACATCAAAAGGCTTGTGTTATCTGTCTGCATCACTTTGAAAATGACAGCATGACCTTCATTATGTCCCTGGGGATGTTTCAGAGGCTGATTATCATAAGAGATGAAATTCCTGAGGCTGCAGCAAGTGCATGGATGCAGGGAGTGCTCCTACATCCATAACCAGACCAACTGCCCAAGCTATGTGCTGTGGTCAGCACACTGGAGGGAAGGGATGGGATCCAGAGGGATCTGGACAGGCTGGAGAGGTGGGACCGTGTGAACCTCATGGAGCTCAACCAGGCCAAGGGCAAGGTCCTGCCCCTGGGTCAGGGCAATCCCTGTACAAACACAGGATGGGGGAGATGGGATGGAGCAGCCTGAGGAGAAGGACTTGGGGTGCTGGGTGAGGAGAAGCTCCCCATGACCCGGCTTCAGTGAGCGCTTGAGCCCAGAACCCCCCCGTGTGCTGGGCTGCACCCCCAGAGCGTGAGCAGCAGCTCAGGGAGGGGATCCTGCCCCTCTGCTGTGTGAAGGGGAGACCTTAGAGCAGCTCCAGTGCCTAAAGGGGCTGCAGGAAAGCTGGAGAGGGGCTTGGGACAAGGGCCTGTAGGGCCAGGCCAAGGGGAATGGCTTGAACCTGCCCGAGGGGAGACTGAGCTGAGCTCTTAGGCAGAAGCTCTTCCCTGTGAGGGTGCTGAGGCGCTGGCACAGGGTGCCCAGAGAAGCTGTGGCTGCCCCATCCCTGGCAGTGCTCAAGGCCAGGTTGGACACAGGGGCTTGGAGCAAGCTGCTCCAGTGGAAGGGGTCTCTGCCCATGGCAGGGGTTGGATCTGGATGAGCTTTCAGGTCCCTTCAACCCAAACCAGGCTGGGATTCAATGATCTCAGGTTTTCATGAAGTGAATCCAACAGGAAACAGGGAATATGAGAGCTTCCAAACCCACAACCTGATTACTGACCTTGCCTTGTTTTCACATGTGCCCTACACTCACACCAGCACCTCCTCACTTTGACCTTATAGCAAGCCAGAAGCAGTTTATTCTGGCCATTTTTTTGTGGAAAAGAAAGCCAGAAAATAATGACCATTAACAGAACTCAAAATGCATCTTTAACCATGTAGGTTAAACCAACCTGCAGAATAAAGCAAACACCATCTAGGGAAAGCTGCATGAAACACCACTCAAGTACCATCCAAAATGCTGTTTGAAGACTTGAGCACCATCTCTTGAAGCAGTACTGTATCATTGCTTTCTGCCTGGTGGCACTTGGTTTGAGACCCATGGGCTAGTGTCCTTTCAAACGACATGTGGTGGTGGGGTACTGCCTGCAGGTCATTCTGGAGCTTATTGAAGAGACCTCATTGCAAGTTTTGGCACGTTAGAACTTTGGGGAAGGAAGCAATGACTTTGTGGCTAACAGTAATTGCCGCTTCTGTCACGGATCAGGTCAATATGCTTCTTATTGAGGTATGAGATCATTCCAGAATCACTCAAATGAGCAAACAGGCTTCACTGATGGATGGAAGGATTCCAAGTGCAGCGCAAAGTACCTCCGGTTTGTGTGCTAGTTAAATAGGAGGAAAGAGCTCGAGTTTTGCTGCTGAATGCCTGTTAAATAATGGAATTTACAGCCACAGATGGAGGGTTAAAAGACTTTGGTTCACTTTGCCCTTGGAGAGGTCAAACTCAAGCTAGAGACTAAGCAAGATTGGGTTTGGTGGCACTAAACCTGAACCCATTCACATCCAAGGTGTTTCTGAGTGTCTGTAGTTGCAGATGAATACATTTGCTTCATCCCCAGAGGTGGTTTTAATCTGCTTTAAGATACTCGCAGCCACCTAAGGTAGACTTCATTGCACTTTAGACACCACCATCAAGCTGTTCTGGTCACATTATGAGCACAGAGGAAACCCCTTTTCAGTAGAAGACATCTTCAAGTCAGCTTATAACCATTAGGCAATGTCCATGGAGGATATGGAAGGGGATTCCTGGTGGTTTGGAGTGCAGATGATGCTTAGAATATCTGTTACTATCCTGGTGCTTAGAAAAGCTATTATTTCCATGGAAGAACTTCCTTCTTAGACTGAAATATATATTTTAAACATCTATATTAAGTGAGATGAGGAAACAAAATACATTTTAAATGAGATAGAGCCGTGAAGGAAATGAGCAGTGCTAACTCAGAACAAGGTGATCCCCACATTAACCTTTACCAACCAGTTTCATTCACACACCTATTAGGCTGTACAAGAAGTAAGGGGTAATTTTAGTCCTTTCTTTAGGCACTGAGGGTCTTTTGCTATGGAGAGCTTCTCATTTGGCACCTGGGCTCTTCCCTGTCAGAGGCTTCATGGCACAATTGCAAATCATGGAACAACAGCCCATAAACCAAACCTAATTTCTGGGAAAACACTTAAACCATATTGCTTTGAAACCATGGGTATGATTTCTTTGAAGCCTCCAATACACTAAACCATTGCGGTCTGGGGGAAAGGGTGGTGTTTGTTTTGCTGCTGTTTCTGGGTAGCTTGAGAAACGTGTTGTTCGCCTGAATCATCCAACCAAGGTAGCCTGATCTCACATCCACTGAAGCCAACAGATTACATTTAAGCGTCTTTGATGGGGGTTTGATCAAACTTACGGTGAGGTCCTCATCAAGTCATGCTGGGGTGGGATGCGGTTCACCCAGTGTTCGGGACACCATGATGGATATAAGGAAGAAGTTCTTCCCTGTGAGGGTGCTGAGGCACTGGAATGGGTTGCCCAAGGAAGTTGAGAATGCTCCATCCCTGGCAGTGTTCAAGGCCAGGTTGGACAGAGCCTTGGGTGCCATGGTTTAGTGTGAGGTGTCCCTGCCCATGGCAGGGGATTGGAACTGGATGATCTTAAGGTCCTTTCCAACACAAACTATTCTACGATTCTATGCAACTCAGGTCAGCGCTGAATGCCACAGCAGTAGTTGTAACTCTGTCAGCCTGGACACACTCTGTTTTCACCCTTTTCTAACCAATTCAACCTTTTCTAACCAACTGTATCCTGGGCTGCATCAAAAGGAGTGTGACCAGCAGGTCGAAGGAGGTGATCCTGCCCCTCTACTCTACTCTTGTGAGACCTCACCTGGAGCATCGTGTGCAGTTCTGGGGTCCTCAACATAAAAAGGACATGGAGCTGTTGGAACAAGTCCAGAGGAGGCCACGAGGATGCTCAGGGGCTGGAGCAGCTCCTGTATGGAGCCAGGCTGAGAACACTGGGGCTGTTGAGGCTGGAGAAGAGAAGCTGCGTGGAGAGCTCAGAGCAGCTTCCAGTGTCTGAAGGGGGCTGCAAGGATGCTGGGGAGGGACTCTTCATCAGGGACTGCAGTGATAGGACAAGGGGTGATGGGTTCAGACTGAAACAGGGGAAGTTCAGGTTAGAGATAAGAAAGAATTTCTTCCCTGTGAGGGTGCTGAGGCGCTGGCTCAGGGTGCCCAGAGAAGCTGTGGCTGCCCCATCCCTGGCAGTGTTAATGGCTACGTTGGACACTGGGGCTTGGGTGCCATGGTTTAGTGTGAGGTGTCCCTGCCCATGGCAGGGGGTTGGAACTGGATGATCTTAAGGTCCTTTCCAACCCAAACCATTCTATGATTCTATGAACCTGTGATGGAGTTGATCTGTTACAACCTCAACTACCCCAGTATGTTTTTATTTAACAGCAAATCCAATCTTTTCTCCTTCTGCCTCCAAAACCTGTTGTCCTTTGCCTTATTTTCAGGCCATGATGGATACATGAATCAAAGTTACTGTCAACGTTCAAGGATATTGCACTCAGCTTTGCTATGAGAATGTGATTATAGTGTAACATGAACATTTGAAGCAGATTGCTTCCCTTTGCAAGAGACATTTCAGCATGTTTACTCCTGTGAGGAGGTTGCCAATGACTTTAGAAGCTGGTGGAATTCGCTTATTGACCAATGCAAACAAAAGCTTATTGTCCAAAGGAGCTGGAGGGGGGTCAAGTGGCAGGGGGTTGTCAAAACTGCCTTGGGAAGGCTGTTATTACCTCATCACTTTGGCCATAAAGAAAAGCTTTTACCAGGAAAAGCTTTAACAAGTTCAATAAATGTTTAAAGAAGCCCACAAAAGCTTTTTGGTTAGGGAACAACATGAGCCATGTTATGCTTTGAGTCCGCTAAAAGAGAGCTGTTACCACACAGAGTCCTGCTGTGACCATCCCAAGGTTCATAAGGGAAGCCAGGCCAGGATGGTTTGGGATGAGGATGCTTTAAAAGACCTCCTGGAAGTGGCCTTTGGGATTAAAGCTGTGAGCCCCAGCGTGCTTACCTAGGGACTTGTCTGTACTAAGCACAGGAGGGTTTGACCTCACTACACAGGAGCTTTGAGTGAGGGAGCGCTTGCAATCTGCTTAATTGTGGCTTGGCGAGTGCTGCTTTGCCTTCTGAATTGCTGCTGCAGTACCTGGGACAATGTTACTGCAGCTCAGACATAAAACCAAAGCCCTCCTGCCCCCCAGCCCTGATCCAGCTCTGGGGCATCAGCACAAGAGGGATGTGGAGCTGTTGGAGCGAGGCCAGAGGAGGCCATGGAGCTGCTGCGAGGGCTGGAGCAGCTCTGCTCTGGAGCCAGGCTGAGAGAGCTGGGCTGGGGCAGCCTGGAGAAGAGAAGGCTCCTGAAGGGGAGACCTTAGAGCAGCTCCAGTGCCTAAAGGGGCTGCAGGAAAGCTGGAGAGGGGCTCTTCATCAGGGAACATAGTGATGGGATGAGGGGTAACAGTTATGAAGTGAAAGAGGGTAGATATAGATGTGATATAAGACATTCTTCACAATGAGGGTGCTGAGGCGCTGGCACAGGGTGCCCAGAGAAGCTGTGGCTGCCCCATCCCTGGCAGTGCTCAAGGCCAGGTTGGACACAGGGGCTTGGAGCAAGCTGCTCCAGTGGAAGGGGTCCCTGCCCGTGGCAGGGGTTGGGACTGGGTGAGCTTTAAGGTCCCTTCCAACACAAACCAGTCTGGGTTCCTGTGATTAACGTTATTAGACAGCAGTGTTTGCCTTAAGGAATCCACAATAAGAGTGGTTTAGGGATGCTAAGCAATGGCAGTAGGCACAGAGGCTGATATTTGCCTTGATCAAAGACAAGAGGAGGGCCACCCTGCCCTATGCAACCCCCATCATATCACAATGGAAAGCAGAGAGGCAAAGCCAGGAAGGATTTTGGGACAATCTAATGAGTGAAAATCAGCCAGCAATGGTGGGTCAGATCTCTGAGAAAGCATGGAACTGAAAACAATCAGAACATGGATGTGAATGCTCCATCCCTGGCAATGTTCAAGGCCAGGTTGGACAGAGCCTTGGGTGCCATGGTTTAGTGTGAGGTGTCCCTGCCCATGGCAGGGGGGTTGGAACTTGATGATCTTAAGGTCCTTTCCAACCCGAACTATTCTATGATTCTATGGATGAGGGTCAGATTCCCACCAGGTTTCTCTCTTATAGCCTTTTATAGCCTGTTAAAACATCCTCACGTCCAAATGTGCCAGCCTAGAAGGCATAAAGGTAACCACAGAGTAGAGAAAGCTCTGCATCAGCATTTTCTTCTTGCCCTTCCAGCTGCAAAGGGTGGTCCCATAGAGGAAGTAGGCAAGAAATTGCCCATTTGGACGATGCTCTGGATTTTCCTTTAGGAGGAAAAACCTCATTTAACTGAACTGTTGCCAAATAGCACCAGGATTCCGAGGATCATATTCCAGCATGAAACTTAGAAGGATTTGCACTGTAGAAATCCATTTGTTATTCCATTTGGTGCTGCTTCTTGGGCCAGATTGACTGAAGATTTACCCAGAGGGTAACGCATCCATTACTGCTCCGTGTTTCCTCCCTCATACAAGGCTGTTCCAGTCTGGCTTAGTGCTTTCTCCCCTGGCATCTCCCCAAAATGCTTTTCCTCTCTTGGAGTTCCTGACAGGCACCTCCTGAGGGCAGCATGGCCTCGCTTTTTATCACCTCTCATTCTGCTTCCAAACTGAAGCATAAATCACTGTGCACGTACTACAAATAGCACTGTTCTCCTTATTCGGCTTTAATTAATGAGGGTCTAAGAGCGAGCTGGTGACATCCCAGCTCATGACATGCTGGTGCTAGAGGAAATATTGGTGCCCAGCTTTGCACATAGGGAAAAAGCAGCTAAACCTAAATAAACCCATGTAACATAGAATCCCTATAGAATGGTTTAGATTGAAGGGACCTTAAAGCTCATTGAGTTCCAACCCCCTGCCACGGGCAGGGACCCCTTCCACTGGAGCAGCTTGCTCCAAGTCCCTGTGTCCAACCTGGCCTTGAACACCGCCAGGGATCCAATCCCTATGGCTGGCAGTCAAGGAGGAATAAACCCTTACCGTGGCCTGCACCCAAATGCCATGCTTTTGCCATCATTTTGGTGATGCACCCTTTTGTTCCAGTTCTGTTTGCCAGAGGCAGAGCTCTGATTTGAGGCAAAGGGGAAGGTGTCCCTGCCCATGGCAGGGGATTGGAACTGGATGAGCTTTAAGGTCCCTTCCAGCCCAAACCAGGCTGGGATTCTATGGAAATAGAAGAGAAACTATGTGAACGCATGAGGAAGAAGAGGTGACAGTGGAATGTCCCCCTCTTCCAGCCTGTAAGGTGGCCCCAACAGTTACAAAACCAGGTTGAAAGGCCCCACGATACTTTCCTTCCCTTCTTAACAGGACACAGGGGTTTGTGAGCCCAATCCCAGTGAGAAGGGAAGACAAATACATCTGTCAAGAAGGGGCAAATAAGAGAGTACAAGAAGACTGGAATACAGAGGAAGAGACAGATTTACCAGGACTCTTGCAGGTATAATGAGGAATGTTAGGAGGATAGGGAGATCTTAAAGCACTGGAGAATTACAAACCCACTTAATACCAAGCTAAACAACAGAAGAGGAGGGGAGGTTGCTGAGGTAAAGGCAAGACAGGTCCACAGGAAAGCAAAGATGCCCATGTCCCAAAGAGACTGTAAGAACAGCTTTATCAAGGCTTGTCTATCACAGGCAGGAGCCTACTTCTTATTATGGCCAAGAGAAGATACCCGGACAACAAGGTGACAAGAGCATAGCAATGCCACCCTGAGTGTTCCAGCAACATGGAGCATGGTCGCCACTGAGTCAGGGGTGCTAACTTTAACTTCTATTAACATTTAGGTTAGTTTTATGTTGTCTTGTTGTTCTGGAGACTGCTGCATCAAAGGCAGCCCCTGTGTTACATAGTCAAAGGCTTAAGTAGGAAAGCGTAAGTGCAGGAGAATGTACCCACAGTACTAGGACACCCCCAGTGAGTGGGTAATCACAATCATTGAACACACCACAAGCTAGAGATGGATTTTAGGTAAGGCTCTTGCTCCTAATATTGAGAGAAACAGCTCGCAAGGGGTCATTTGTCCATGGGCTGTGCTCAGATGGGTGGTTGGAACTTGTATGAGTCTGGCATATCCTGGGCTGATACTTTGGGTACAAGATAAAACCGAAGGAAAAGTCCCCTTTTATAGGTGGTAAATCAGTAAAAAAGAGCAACATTCAGTGGGAACCTCATATTAGACCTTGATTAAACCAAGAGTTTGCTCATGAGCAGAGTCAGTTTGACCTTGCACTATGGAGACTTGCAGGGCATTCATTAGTGCAGTGCTTGGCAGGAATGGATCCTTGCTTGAAATAACTCCCTCCATACTCTGCTTTAAGGGGAGATTTGCAAGCAGCAGCTGAGTTTCAATATAAAACTTGGTAACTGAAAACAGTCCAAGAGCTGATCTCCAGTTTGTGCCAAGGGTGGTTTCATAGAATGGTTTGAGTTGGAAGGGACCTTAAAGCTCCTCCAGCTCCAACCCCTTCCATGGGCAGGGACCCCTTCCACTGGAGCAGCTTGCTCCAAGCCCCTGTGTCCAACCTGGCCCTGAACACAGACAGCACCAGGTTTATCTTCTTTTCAAACTCCATTAGCCAAGCCTGCAAAGGGCAAAGAATAAGACTGGCTTTCACCTTGAGGAAGAGCAGTGTGAAAGTCAGCTGCACTGATGGACCACTGCCGCTGCTCATCACCCAGCCTGACAGACAACAGGTTAAATCCTCACTTGTTACTGAAAGAACCCACATGAACTTTACAACTCAGTGTGCTATTACTGGAGCACTTTGCACCTCCAGCAGTACAAAGCTGGTGGCTCTGACAAGAGTTGGAAGGATTTATAGCAGTCTTCCAGTGCCTAAAAGGGGCTACAAGAAACCTGGAGAGGGGCTTGGGACAAGGGCCTGTAGGGACAGGCCAAGGGGAATGGCTTGAACCTGCCCAAGGGGAGACTGAGCTGAGCTCTTAGGCAGAAGCTCTTCCCTGTGAGGGTGCTGAGGCGCTGGCACAGGGTGCCCAGAGAAGCTGTGGCTGCCCCATCCCTGGCAGTGTTCAAGGCCAGGTTGGACACAGGGGCTTGGAGCAAGCTGCTCCAGTGGAAGGGGTCCCTGCCCGTGGCAGGGGTTGGAACTGGATGAGCTTTAAGGTCCTTCCACCCCAAACCAGTCTGATTCCATGATGAAGGCTATTAGACAGCGATGTTTGCATTCTGGAATCCACAGTAAGAGTGGTTTTGGATGCTATGTAATGGCAATAGGGAGAGGCTGATATTTAGCTAGGTCACACACAGAAGGAGGGCAACCCTGCACTGTATGTCACCTCCAACACATCAACCCAGACCCGTCTGTTATTCCCTCAACTGAGGACCAGGAATGGAACCCAGCTCTGTGTGCTCAGCTGCTGTGAAGCCCAAAGTAATTCTCTAAAAGAAGCAATAGGGCATGAAGCTTTTCTGCTGAGTAAAGCAAGTCCATTAATATATGATGCCTTAGTTCCTTATATACCCACAGGCAAAACCCCATCCGTAAACCACAGCTATTTGCTTATCCCATCCTGGATGCCCCATGAAGGAACAGGACAGACCAATGAGGGCATTCTTTTGGACAGACAAACCAGTTTCCCCCCCCCAAAAGCCAAGGCACATCTATAATAGCAGTCTTCCAGTACCTGAAGGGGGCCTATAAGGATGCTAGAGAAGGATTCTTCATTAGGGTCTGTAGTGACAGGACAAGGGGTAAGGGGTTAAAACAACAGGGGCAGTGTAGATTGGATATAACGAAGAAGCACTTTACTGTGAGGATGGTGAGGCACTGGAATGGGTTGCCCAGGGAAGCTGTGAATGCTCCATCCCTGGCAGTGTTCAAGGCCAGGTTGGACAGAGCCTTGGGTGCCATGGTTTAGAGTGAGGTGTCCCTGCCCATGGCAGGGGATTGGAACTGGATGATCGTAAGGTCCTTTCCAACCCTAACCATTCTATGATTCTATCAGCACACAATTGTTCTAACATGAGCCCAACCCCACCCCACTGCACCCCCAAAGAGACCATAGCAGCCCCCTGGTTTTGCCCATTTATTTCTATAAATTTGTACAAAAAGAATCAATACTCTGCAATATAATAATCTATCAAATATGACAGATGAACATTTGTCTTTAGAGAGGCAAGACTCCAGGAATGTGAAGTACCATCCTCTTGCTTGGAAGAAAGGCACATTTCGGAGCTCAACCAACCATTGAAAAGGCAGGTCAGACATGCAAGTAGTGCAATGTTGCAGGTTTACACACAAATATGTTGTACACTGAAGAGATCTCACTACAGGCAGTGTTAACAACCAGGTAAACATCTGATAAAACACTTGTATAAGTCACTCAATGTCGATCCTACACGTGACAAGGCTACTTACTCCTTTACATTCACTGGACGGAATAGTTAAAAGCCATCTTTGGGCAGAAGTTACTCTTACCTTTCCCCAAATGCTTTTGAGATACAAAACCATTTACCCCTGTGGGTCTGCAACACCATTGCACCATCCCACTGCTCCCATAGAACTTGCCTTTGGAGTCTTGTGGCTGTGAAGCAGTCCCCTATTTCCAGCTATGTGCAAGCAGCATAGGGACAGACCTGCTTCTAACCTGACATTCAAAGTACAAGTGGGGAAGATACAGCCACCAAAGTATCTACCACATAATGAAGGTCCATCAGACTCATACCCTTTGGTTTCCCTGCACCATCCATGGTAGATGCCACAGCAGGCAGCTTCTGCTTGTGCTGTCAGAAAGGGTTTATCCAAAAGCAGAAATACCCTTGTGCAACATAAGCACATCCCAGCATCACTCTTGTGCAACACGCCTGTAATACTGCTGGTCAAGTCAACCAGATGGAGTCTACTCTCCCAAAATAGCCTGTGCTAGTGGGGACAGTAGCTGTGGGAATGCTTCTAAAAACCATTGCTGGCACTCCAACAGCGCTGTAGAGCAGATGACAATGGCAATCATTTCCCCCTATCCAAATCCTCACAGCAATGGGGAGTTGTGCTTTTGTCTCTGGATAGAAAGATGTTGGTAATGGGGTTTATCTAAAGTAAAGCCTTTCTTTATTTTTAAAGTGGTCTAGCAATACTTTAAACACTTTCTTGGAAAGACACATACACCCACACATGCTTTCAAGTACACGATGACAGCTTGGATTCCTGGAGAAGATGCGTTGATTCCGAGAGAAGGAGGTGATGCTCAACCAGTCCCTTCAGTTCACTTCCAAGACCTCAGTCTCTGGCAGGCCAAATTTGCTCTTGTACTTGTCAAAGAGTTTGATCAGGGAGTCCACATACATGCTGTGGTAGAAGTCCACTTCCTTCTGGGTTGGATTGCAGATTTTGGGGATGGTGATGGGCTCTCCAACTGTTAAAGAGAGGGAAAGAGCCATGTGTTAGGTTGAATGCTCCTGTACAACCTGGAGGTTTGTCCTATGGCCACAGCTATGGTCATTTGGCACATCCACAGCTAGCCATTATAGGAGATGTTTGCCTGGTTCCTGGTTTTGCTAGGCTCTGAAGCACAACTTTACCACCACCACCAACCTCATCACATCTGCAGCGATGCCCAAATCCATTTCAGCTACAGAGCAGAGCCTCTGCAGTGTAAAGGGTTGGGAAGTCCCGCTTGTGTCTGTTTACAGTGGCAAATCCCTCCTCAGTTAACAGGAACCAAGACCAAAAGCTGCAGTTCTTGTACATTCCCCTGTACACACCACATAAACCAACCAGCTCTTTTCTTTCCCACAAAGCCTTGCTGCTTTGGGTTGGAAGACTCAAAGGCAAGCTTTAGCTGACTCTTAAAGCCAATCCAAAGCATCACAGTGCCAGTCCTAGGAGGGAGAAACGGGCAGCTTCTGGCTTTGGCTAGCCAAGATCAGAGAAGGTGGCAGCTGGAGCATCTTTTCCTCCCCAAAAGAGCTTGCTTATGAAGCTCTCTGGCAATAGAGCATGATAGAAGGCTTGTAGCCTCTGCAGACTCTTCTAGCTCATTCTCAGCTTATGCTGGAAGGCTTTATATACAAGGGAAAACGGAGTTTTACAGTCAAGACTCAAGCTAGAGCAGGGGAATGGCATAAAGTATGCTGCTACCTAAGGAGGAACACAGAACAGGTTTATACTAAGAGCTTACCAACAGTGGTGATGGGCTTGGGGTAAGGTAACAACCCCCAAGTGTTGGAGGAGAAGAGACCACGGCCATGGAAGATGCATGGAGCAAAACCAATGTGCTTCTGGAACTTCTTCTGAACCCATCTTCCCCAGGAGCCCTCCTCAAAGATCACTTGCTTGTACACTTCGTTCTCCCCAAAGGAGTAGACAGGAACCAGGTCCGCACTAGAAGATGGAAAGATGTTAGGACCACTCACCCCTGCTCTGTGGTCAGTACAGCAGCATCTCACTGACTGCTGGGTGCTCTTCCAAGCTGCATATTTGCAGGTTCTATTGGCCAGAGCTTTGTTTGCAGCACAAGGCACTGACCTAAGTCAGACTTGATGTAATACAGTAGGTATAAGGCACACAGAAGTACTGAACTGGTGATGGGCACACGAAACACTTCCCAGTCAGGTACTGAATATCATATAATATCATGGGAAATGGTGGAGTTTCCATCCCTGGAAGTGTTAAAAAATCACATAGATTAGGCCCTCAGTGACACAGTTTAATGGTGGCCTTGGCAGTGCTGGGGAATGGTTGGACTTGGTGATCTTAAGCATCTCTCCCAACCTGACTGATCCTATGATTCTATACAATGGTTTGTGTTGGTAGGGACCTTAAAGCTCATCCAGTTCCAGCCCCCTGCCACAGTCAGGGACACCTTCTACTAGACCACATTGCTCAAAAATTTGCTTCCCTATATTCTCATGTCTGATTTTTGATGGACATCCCATTTCAGACACATGGGATCTCTGGAGCTGCATCAGCGCTGTCCCATGCAGGTTACAGTCACCTTGCTCTGGAAGCCGCCTGCTGTCTTAGGCATCTTCCTACCCCTGTGCCCTGCTCAGAAGCCAGAGGACAGACTCATATCTGGTGCTCTGGTCCACACAGCACAGCAAGTACAGAAAGGAGCATCCATCCAAGACACCAGTTGCTTTAGGGGATAAAACCACCCTCCACGTGCTACCAGCACTGCTCTAGGACTCAGGTTCCCTCTTACCCGTGCCGTAGGGCCAGCTTGACAAATCCCTTCCTGTTTTTCAGCGTCACAGAGTTCTTCCCTGGGGTGCAGTTCAGGGACTCTGCTGCTCCTCCAACCACGATGATGATGGCGTTGCCGCTGCCGTTCTTGGACAGGATGTAGTCTATGCTGTCACGGTTCACAGGACATATACCTGCATAGCCAGAAGAGATAGAAGGGTCAAGACACAACACTAAGATGATCCTGAAGCCGCATGTGTAGCAAGAGCTTTGTGCCTTGAATGCAAGTTGAGTTGTTCAATTCCCTATGGCCATCTAAGGTTGGGTGTGTGATCATGCAACCTGCTCCTCAGCTAAGCAAGTAGTTAACAGACCTGGACAGCACTAGACTGAGTCAAACTCCAAAACCAACCCTCAAATAGTTGCCTTAACACAAGACTTCCGCAAGGATCTTCTGAGCTTAGTGATGCCAAAGGCAATAAATAGGTTTAAGATAATCTCCCTCCAAGTAAACATTGCAGTAAGAGCTGGTTTATGCTTAGGGGGAAGCAGAGCAGTTGTATTTTGATGGGTAAGAGTCTGAATTTGACCAGTTCCTCACCAAAAGCAAGTAGTGGAATAGGCTGTTCTTTGGCTTTAGTGATACAAAGAGTAAATGGACAGATCTATTATGAGATCATTTGGAAGATGATTCATTTTCTTAGATAACATCAAGCTCCTTCATGACAATAGCAGAATCCTTGCTGCCCTGGGAAGAAAGAGATGTATAGGACAGAGTGCTCAGTAAATCCATACTCTGAGACAAGCGATTTGGAAAGGTCTTTCCCTCTATCCCAGACTGGGATAAGGCTGCACTCCCAGTCACAGCACTGCAGCTTTACAAAGCAGTCCCTACCTTAAAGCACCAGTCCCCACTCCACGATCTTACCATTCAGCCCAATGAAAGAAGATACCTTCAGTTTCTGTTCTACTGCTCTCAAAGTGCTAAGAGGTTTGATTTTCCTCTCCTAAAACTTGCGGTTTTACCCTACAGTTATTGTCAGAGCTTGCTCATGCCTCACACTTGCAGCCAGGATAACCCAGGGGAAGCGAGATGCCATCATTCCCATTCCCATCCACACGACCTGCCCGTGTTGAGCACTTCAGGTCATTGCACTAGGAAGGGCAGCATTACTCAGTTTAATTTTAGCAGCTGATTCTGCACATCTCCATTGCTTGCACCACGAGCTAAATGATGAATGGCCTCTGTGGAATTACACAGGGCAAGCCAGCAAGCCTTCATCTGTACCCGAGCATCAAGGTCACCGCCTAATCCCAGCTCCAAGCTTCCCTTGAGACAGATCAGCTGGATTTGAAGACGAAAAGCCCATTTCCTTCAGCACAGCTACACTTCTGACCATGCTTCCTTCGGAAGGCTCCGGCTGTGCTTGCTGCTCCATAGGACCAACAGAACCCTTTGGACTTCTCCCATGCTCCGCACCAAAGCTCACACTGACTGCATAGCGCCGACAGATTTATGTTCAGCCATTTCACACTTGGTAGGAGGAGATTACTACTGCCCACAGCACTGAAATCCTTCCTCCAGCAAATGCAATGAGACACGTAGACAAGGAGCAATCGCTACGTTATGCTCTTTAGCACATTTACACAGTATATAGGATTTTCTGGCCATCTAATGGCTTAGAGGGTCCCTGCTGCAGCTTTAATCTCTAGCAGGCTATAAAACACTGTCATATGCAGCAGTACTAAGCCAATTAAGGGAAATCCTAACACATATTACTGCACCAACAGACATATTTCAGTGGTTTATCCATTAAAGAGGATTGAGGGAACTACCAGCACTTCCTATTTCATAGAATTATAGAATCATAGAATAGTTAGGGTTGGAAAGGACCTTAAGATCATCCAGTTCCAACCCCCCTGCCATGGGCAGGGACAACTCGCTCTAAACCATATCACCCAAGGCCTCGTCCAACCTGGCCTTGAGCACTGCCAGGGATGGAGCATTTGATGTTAAAGCCTTTGCAGTGACATTCTTAAGTTCCAGTATAGGGAAGTGAAGACAAATTGTGGCTTTCAGACAGCTAACTGTGTCCATGAGATCACTATGAGCAAGATCACTGTTTAACCAAGATCCTATAGTCTTGCTTCAATCCTAAGCGCAGAGGAACCAGAAATTCCCACTGATTCCCCTGTAATGCTTAGGAATAGCCAAGCCAGCGCTGCCAGCAATGCTGCTGCTAACAGCTACTCCCACCCTCATTCCAAGAAGAGGGAAGCAGCTCTGGCTGCCCACAAGACTTGGTTTAAGCAGATTGAGCATGGTTTTGCATTTAAATATAGAAAGGCTGATGCTGCATGGCGATTGAAGCAACACATGGAATTTCACAGCCAATAGACTGGGAAGCAGATCCCGACTTCTCACACACTGCTATCCTGTGGAATTCCCAAGTTATGGGGACTACAGACTTCACACAGCAACTTCTGTTCAGGAAGATGGAAACCAGATGGAGATACTGCCCCTCCTAGGGACAAACACCTTTTCTGCTCTAAATCCAGTTGGTTTCCTTTTAAATGAAAGCAGTAATACTGGAAACAGTCAAACCTACCAAATCAGAGCCAAGTACAGCCACTCCTATCCCCTCCCTAGCCCGGAGTCAAGATCCAGCCAAAATATTATAGTAAGATACCTGTTTTAAAGTCATTTATGGGTGAATCTGTTCCAGGAACAGCAAACAGGGCACTGGGGGGTTCAGTTCATCGTCTAGAAATGTTACTCCCCCATCTCTGTGTAACCTATGAGCATCCTCGCTCTGAAAGGAAGCTCAGGTCATGCAAGAACAGTGTTTCTGGAGGTTGTCAACACTGTTTCCTCTGCCCAGTCTAGCATACAAGCCCTTCATCATTCAAATACTGGAATCCTTTAGAACAGACTATTAATACCATTCAGCAAACTTACATCACTGACTAATCCTTGTCATCTATAGGAGTATATTCAGGGAAAAGGCTCTTCTGAACATCAGAAACTATGTAATACCCCAGACTCTTTGCTCCTGATAGGCACCTAAAGATGTGGTTAGATGAAGAGGGTATTTGTCACCACTATAAGACCTTGATGCATGATAGTTCAATGTAGTAGTAGGCCCAGGAGCAGAGCTAACCACAGTATTCACATTTCAAAGGCAACTTCATCTACCAGAACCTCTTAATGGTAACCAGGACAACCTGCTTCCACATCTCCATCTTCTACACTGCAGATGCCTTTGGCCAGGAGCATCCTTGAGGTAAGAATGAATGCAGAGGAGCAATGGTCCCCACAGCCTAAGACAGTCGTATCTATTCACAGCTTCCTCTGGTTGACTATAGGGAAGCAATGTCTGTGATGCTACCAGAGCGATTACATGAGTTTCTGACACAGCTTTTCACTTGAAAGCAGGGAAGAGAGCTTAGAGACAAGTCTCTGCTCCCAAGGAACAAGGGATGGGACAAGAGGAACCGGCCTCAAGCTGCACCAGGGCAGGTTTAGATGGAGCTGAGGACCAATTCCTGCCCCAGAGGGTGCTCAGGCATTGGAACAGGCTGCCCAGGGCAGGGCTGCAGGCACCGGCCCTGCAAGGGTTCACACCCCATGGAGACGAGGCCTCAGTGCCATGGGGCAGTGGTGGCCTTGGCAGTGCTGGGATTGGCTGGACTGGATGAGCTTACAGGGCTTTTCCAACCTGGCTGATTCTATGCAGGACCACAGTGCACTCACCACCAGACATGAGGTAGTCCCTCAGAATGGGCATCCTGAAGTTCCCAGCCAGAGTAGCAAGGTATGGCCGGATCCCAGGGAATTTCTGGCCGACACCAGTGGCCTCTGTGCTGAAGTTGCAGAAGGCACCTAAGCCCATGATGCCGTGGGGGTGGTACCCAAAGATGTAATTCCTGGTGGTCAGCAGGTTGTGGGTTTTAACCAGCTGGGAAAGAAAAGAGCTCACATGAAGACAGGCATTTAAGAAGACCTCATAAATAGTAACAGCTTTAGATAATAAGAGATTTACTTAATAATTATGTATAATGCAATATGATAATACTAATAGATAATAAGAGCATAGGTAATAAGAGCTTTAGACCTCATAGAAGCTCTCCAGTACCTGAAGGGGGGCTATAAGGGTGCTGGGGAGGGACTTCATTAGAGACTGTAGTGATAGGACAAGGGGTGATGGGTTCAAACTGAAACAGGGGAAGTTCAGGTTGGATATAAGGAGGAAATTCTTTCCTGTGAGGGTGCTGAGGCACTGGAATGGGTTGCCCAGGGAGGTTGTGAATGCTCCATCCCTGGCAGTGCTCAAGGCCAGGTTGGACAGAGCCTTGGGTGCCATGGTTTAGTGTGAGGTGTCCCTGCCCATGGCAGGGGGTTGGAACTGGATGATCTTAAGGTCCTTCCCCAGCCAAACCATTCTATGATTCTATGAATAAGGAAAAATGGAGATAAAGCCACATTCCTTAGTTTTTGTTTCTGTTCCCATCAGGCAGAACAGCCTAAGAGCTGGGATATGGGCTATCCTGGGTTACAGAGGCTGTGGTAAGAGCAGCCACTTGGACTTCAGTTCCCCAGGCAGAGGGAGCAGCATAAACAGGCTGATTTAGCCACAAGACAACTGCCAGCCAAGCAGGAATAAGGGTTTGGATTGCAGCAGCCTGGGCCCTCTGGTTCCCTATTCCTCCCAAAGGGATTCATCCTCGCAAGCCTCTTCCCCAAACCAACCATGTTCTTCATGGCCCTGTAGCCACAGCTACGCCTCCTTCCAGGCCCTCTCTCTCAATGGCTCGCATCCCAGTATGTGGAAGGAAAAACACCATAAAAATCAGTGTCCCATAACAACATCAAGTTTGCTTAACACTTGAAAACAGACCTAACCACTTAATGTTCCTGCTGGGCACCCTCCAAGAGGGAAAGTGTGCTGAAGGGTGGCTTACCACTGGAAACCATCCCTCCTCTCACAGCAGGTTTTGCTCTGACCTGTATGCCAAAGCACCAACAAGACATCTCGAGCCATCCACAGCAGTGCTTTGATTGCTGCAGGGCTTCAGGAGCGGTGATCATATTGGCTTGGGGTTGTGCAATATTTCTAAACCCTTTACTCATCTGTTTCCAAGGCTGTTTTAGCCATGTACAACCCAACCCATGCCCTGGTTCCACTGCTATCAGCAGTTCTTGATGCTGCAAGTAGCAGCACCCCATGCATCAGAGCATCTTCCGCAGCAGCACACACGGATTGCTGCATCACCCTACATAAATCAGGACCAAATCAGAAGCTGGGATCAACTTTAACTTGTTTCATGCTGCAACGGTGCCAGTTTCACTGCCGACAACACCCCAACAGACTGGGGCAGCACCTACAAGCCCCTACATGGCACTGTTGGGATGAGGTGTTAAACAAGTGCACCCCATCCCTCAAACCACACAGGCAAAGGTCAGTCTGTGCGAGCTCCTATAGGAAAAAGTACAGCTTCCCAAGACATCACATCAGCATTACACACCCCCTGCACTGGCCAAGGAGTGCTTTGGCAGCAAGCACGTGCTTGACTCCTGTGCTGAGCAGCATGCCCAGAAACCTGATTCCCTCCTCCCCACGTTCCCTTAGCTGTGCTATTGCAGCCAGCAGCTGCAGGACAGGCATGACACAGCAGCGGGTGAAGCAAGTGGACTGCCCCATCTTCACCCTTCCCTTGAGGTCACACAGAGCTCCAGGAGGCATGTGCAGACAGATGCCTGTGGTTGCAGTGGCTCTCGAGAGCCCCATGGCTTGGGTCACACCAAGTCATCATTCCTCCCCTTTCCCTTCTTGCCTGGTTAGTAACGACTTTGCTTTCACTCCAAACAGTGGGAGGGGTGTTCCTCGACCAGTTAGGACACAACTCATAGAATACAGACTGGAAACCATGCTGCAGTCATTTCTAGAGAGGAAGAAGCAGCAATATGGAAGCAACCCCTTCATCTGTCAGCTTGACTCAGTTGTAGGAGAGACTCAAGGCTTGGTGACTACAAACACATGTATTGGATGGATAAGAGGCAACGACTCCTCCTTATAGCTCCTTAGGACTACTGCAGAGATCCTTAGGACTAGATCCAGAGAAGGGAATGGAGCTGGTGCAGGGCCTGGAGCCCAAGTGTGATGGGGAAGGGCTGAGGGACCTGGGGGGTTCAGATGGAGAAGAGAAGGCTCAGGGGGGACCTGATGGCTGCCTCCAACTGCCTGAGAGGAGGATGGAGCCAGGAGGGGCTGGGCTCTGCTCCCAAGGAACAAGGGATGGGACAAGAGGAACCGGCCTCAAGCTGCACCAGGGCAGGTTTAGATGGAGCTGAGGACCAATTCCTGCCCCAGAGGGTGCTCAGGCATTGGAACAGGCTGCCCAGGGCAGGGCTGCAGGCACCGGCCCTGCAAGGGTTCACACCCCGTGGAGACGAGGCCTCAGTGCCATGGGGCAGTGGTGGCCTTGGCAGTGCTGGGAATGGTTGGACTGGATGAGCTTAAAGGGCTTTTCCAACCTCACTGATCCTATGATTCTCCCATCAGGACAGGGTGGTGGTTTCCAGGCTCCAAGCCTCATCCCTTTACTTGCCCCAAGCACAGTTGCTTCCAAAGGAATCCGACTGAAGCAGAGGTTTGTCCTTGTCACTGGAGCACGAGGTGTTTGTGAGCCGAGCTTGGCAGAGCCACATCTCCCTCACACACAAGACACGCTGTTCTACCACCAGCGCCCTGCTCCAGCCCCTCCACCCCGTGCCAGGACACTCAGTTCCCAGTGGAGCCCATTGCTTGCATAACCTGTATGAGCCCAAGCCAAGCTCCAGCCTTATCACTGTGTTTGCTCTCCAAGACCGCCTGTTACGGAGCCACAGGGCTGGTGATGCTCTCCATGCTCGTAAGTAGTGTGGGGGCAAGGAACCAGCTCACTACATACACCCCTTCTGCCCTCCCATGGATGGGGTATCTCAGCATCACTGGAGCCTTGATGAGCATCAAGTAGTGGTTGACAGGGCTGAGAGTCAGCTTGGTGTGCATACACATGTGCTTGTACCCAGTTTATCCTATGTAGGCTGAAACTACCCTCCACAAGCTGTCCCATAGTAGATGGGTTAACAGAAGTCTTCCTCTTCCCAAGTTGAACCAGAGCAAATAAAGACTATCAGGCATCAGGCAAGTTTGTACACCTATCTGCAAGAGATTCAGGTCCTGAGATCCCTTCCGACCTGGTATTCTGTGATTCTTAGATCTGCTAATGCATAAGCTCATGGTCAGAGCCTTTACATCATCCTAAATTTATTTAGAAGGAGGAATTTCAAGTGCTGTAATAGTTTATGGCTGGTCTCAAGCAAGATGGAAGCTTTCTGTAGGAAGAAATCACTCTCCACTACTTCTCATAGAACCCCAGCCTGGTTTGGGTTGGAAAGGACCTTAAAGCTCATCCAGTTCCAGGGACCCCTTCCACTGGAGCAGCTTGCTCCAAGCCCCTGTGTCCAACCTGGCCTTGAGCACTGCCAGAGATGGGGCAGCCACAGCTTCTCTGGACACCCTGTGCTGCCCTCACAGTGTTCCCCTTGACAAGCACTGAGCTGCCTTAGGCTGGGCGAAGGGGTTGCTGTAGCTGCCATTTGACAACACCTCTGCAACTGTTCTGAGCCTTCCTTTTGCCTTCAAGCTCCCCTCCAGCCCCAGCTCCTCGAAGCCTCAGAGCTCAGTGGTTCAGAAGCAGCGCATCCCTGCTGCATCCCAGCTGGATGATTACAGTGCTGGGGCTGACGCTGGACCTTCACCCCACTGCCCTAACACGTCTGTTCCCAGCTGCTGGCTGCGACCAAGCCTGTTCCAGTGGGAGCAAGGTCCATCTTTGATCTTGTAATAGCAGATTTCTTTCAACAGATATAACCCTGCCAACAGAGGCAATAAAAGGGTGCAATAATGGTAAAACAGCGATACTGAGTGCCGCTGTGTCCAAAAAACTGCATTGCCAACTCGATTTGTAGGAACAGGAGAAGTATCACATTCAAGTGTGGAAGAAGGACACTGCTGCTCAGCACGAGGAGCCGAAGAGCTGGATGGAATTGAGTGCTTTATGTGGGTGCTCATCCTCCCTGCAAACAGAAAGTTGGATCTCATCCTGCAGGATCCAAGCAGTGAGCACGTAAGCTTGGAAAAGTAACTGAACAATTGCAATTAGCTGTGTCACACCCAACTATGGAACAAACTATCTCACCTTCCCTGCAACGCAGGCCAGGACCTGAAGACCCCTCCAGGCTTATCACTATGCTCCATAGAGTCCTAGAATGGTTTGGGGTGGAAAGGACCTTAAAATCATCCCGTTCCTACTCCATTCTATGGGCAGGGATGCCTTAGACTAAACCACATCGCCCAAAACTTCAACCTGTTGCCCAAGGCTCCATCAATCAGACACAGGAAGCAAAAGCCTCCATTTCCATTCTCTAACTCATCTACATTTCCATTCTCTAGGTTACCTACAACAGCTTCAAGAGAAGCTTGGCCACAAAGGCAGCCAAGCCACAAGTCAAACACTGAACACAAGTCAGCATCTTGGAGCAGTCCCTGCTCTAACCATCCCCACACCATTAGTGATATGGCTCAGTGATGGCCTTGGCAGTGATGGGGTAAAGGTTGGACTTGATGAGCTTAAAGGTCTTTTCCAACCCAGCTGATTCTCTGACCTCAGCATGAGACTGAGCTCTTACTTCACACATCTGAAGTGCTTGACAGAGGTGAGCCAAAGGTCTGCAGCCTTCGCTATCTGAAGTGCTATTGCCTGCGGAGATAAGCAGTGTGCACATGCTCAGGTGATGGTTTCTCTACCTAGGAGACCTTTAGATGGTGGCACTGCCAACATCACACCCTCAGATCAGCAGGGGACCTGGCCTGCATCTGTGGCAGCCCCATGCAAGAGCTTGGGCACTGCAGCACCAGGATTTAGCTCCCTGGAAGCTTCCTCAGCTGCCTCATGCACTGCTAAGCTTAAAGCACTGTTTGCAAGCCCAGCCACTAAGCAGCAGCCAAACGTAAGCTTCCAGTGCCCTAAAATAGCTGACTGCTGTCAGAGGAGCTGCAGGAAGCCCTCTGCATGTGGATAGCCCATGCTCAGGCTGAGGAACTGAGCAACATCCAGGCTGGCTCCCAAATCCACCTGGATTGGCCAGGTTGGATGGGGCTTGGAGCAAGCTGCTCTAGTGGAAGGTGTCTCTGCCCATGGAAAGGGGTTGGAGCTGGAGGAGCTTTAAGGTGCCTTCCAACACAAACCATTCCAGGAGTCTATGGAACCCAGCCATAAGCTCTAGCATATGGCTGAGGTCAACACTGATGGCAGACCCAGCCCTCATCCTCAAGACTGACTCACACCAGCCAGGTACAAAGGGGTACAAGGAGTACAGGTACAGCTCAGCCACGTACAAACCTGGCCTTCAGATCTGCAACCACTGAGGACATTAAACCAAGAGGCCTCCCCTCTCAAGCTGATGGTGCTGCAACTGTCACCCAGTGGGATCTGAGTCCCTATTGCCGGGAATGTGGCCTTAGGGCTCTGGGAAAGATGTCACCAAAACTGCTTCCTATTTATTTGCAGGAATAGGAGTAAAATCTGAGCTAATATCCTAATGCAGGTGGTACTTGTGCTGATATGGGTTCAGGCAGCACAGCTCTATACACAGAGCTTGAAGAAGCAGAGGTTAGCATTACAGGTGGCACTGGTGAGATTGTCACTGCAGTGATTTGCTCTCACAGTGCGCAGTGGACACAGGATGAGATGCAGCACATGACTACCTTAAACCATGAGGCAGGGAGACAAACCGAGCCCTAAGCCATTATAGAGACAGCTCAGGGTACAGTGAAGGTGTATTTGCAGACAGGTGATCCCCTGTAGACCAGTCTCCCTATGAACCTGATACAGGTGAATAGCTTATCCAAGTTGTTCCCATGCTCTCAGCAAGTTCCAGCCCAGGCCATTCCAGTGGTTGGTACCACTCCTTACAGAGATAATATTAATGGATCAACCTGTAAGCTCAGTCCCATGACTGCAAACAACCTCCAGCACCTCCCAGCCCCACAATCCCTATAGCAGCTTTTAACCATGCACTCATACCTGAACCTGGCAGTGTTCAAGGCCAGGTTGGACAGAGCCTTGGGTGCCATGGTTTAGTGTGAGGTGTCCCTGCCCATGGCAGGGGGTTGGAACTGGATGATGTTAAGGTCCTTTCCAACCCAAACCATTCTGTGATTCTATGATTAATAGCAGGGGCAGGAGTTATCCATAAGCTGTGAGCCCTCATGTTCTGCCTCTCCATACTATTTACCAGTGGGCTCTCAACCTTGCACAACTGTACCCCCTTAGTGACAACGGAGTTGCAGCTATAAGGGGTTCTCATGAATGGACTGCATGAAGCAGCAAGTACTTACCTAAAACCAGCAGAGAATCTGAGCCTATTTGAATAACCCATTTGTTAAACTTCAATATCTACAGTGAGCTAACCCCATGGCTGGTACAGAGCATGAAGACAGGGGCTACAGACACCAAAGGAGAGGTGAAACAAGGGGATCAGCCATTACTGGTGACCTTGATTCAAGTCCCCAGAAGAAGCTATCCCATTTTAGCCTGAAACACCAAGGCAGGGTTTGTTGTAATACTGAGGACTTCGCACTAGAAGACACCACATTTGAGACCCATCGTCAGCACTAGAGCACGCTCTGCTCTCCATCAGCTACGAGACAACAACCACTTGCTGCCTGTGCTGCTGTGCAGCATTTTTCCATGTCCACTTGCCAGGAATTACCTGTTAATAGCAGCAAGCTCACCAACACCGTGTTCAGGCACCTTGAAGGCTCAAGTGACTTGGCCAAGGAGGAATGCAGCCTATGCCACTTTGGCTTCCTTTCGGAACTGGATTCCCTACTGCTTTGAGGCAGGACCATTTTAGGGGTGAGTAGCTCATTACAAGCCCATAGCAAAGTTCCTCCCTGTTGCTCAGGCTGAGTAGCACTTGCCAACAGCTTTACATAATAGTCCTTTCGACTGGTGTCCTTCCAAAGGGGATCGAGTTCCCTCCTCCCTGAATTTGGACCCTGCGCCCTTCCAAGTCCCTCAGCTCATTCTGCAGTCCCCAGCCCTGTGCTTTGTGTGCAGGGAAAATACAAGAGAGACCTTAGAGCAGTTCCAGTGCCTAAAGGGGCTGCAGGAGACCTGGAGAGGGGCTTGGGACAAGGGCCTGTAGGGCCAGGCCAAGGGGAATGGCTTGAACCTGCCCGAGGGGAGACTGAGCTGAGCTCTTAGGCAGAAGCTCTTCCCTGTGAGGGTGCTGAGGCGCTGGCACAGGGTGCCCAGAGAAGCTGTGGCTGCCCCATCCCTGGCAGTGCTCAAGGCCAGGTTGGACACAGGGGCTTGGAGCAAGCTGCTCCAGTGGAAGGGGTCCCTGCCTGTGGCAGGGGTTGGAGCTGGATGAGCTTTAAGGTCCCTTCAACCCAAACCAGTCTGGGATTCTATGATGATAGAAGATGGGGAACTGGAGCTATTCCCATTGCTGGAAACCCCTTTGCCCTGAGCAGCCAGGCTGCAGAGCTGATTTCTCTGCTCCCTATGAAGCAGTAGGACTCTGTGCACAGGGTTCCCAGATATTCCTACCCAATACACTGCTGCCGAAGGGTGTAACTGGAAAACAGACCAGAACTAAGCTGCATTTACTAGAGGGGAACAGAGGCAGGGCCAAACACAACACAGGGCTGCTGCAGCACAACAGCTGGAGGGCTGAACATGGAGCCTCACTGCTCCAGGGCAGATTGCATCCAGAAGCCTGGTGACAAGACCATCAGAAGCTCCTACAAGTAATGATGCCATCGGTGGCGATGCATTCCATAGCCACAGCTCCAAACAGTAGTATAGTAATGGTAGGTAAGCTGTGCCCTGCTCACAGGTTAGGCTTATGGATAGGCTAATATAAGTACATCATCTCCACTGGGGTTATTATTACAAGTCAGCCTCAAACAGTCCCAACACATAAAGGTAAACTGTTACTTACTCTTATTGGAAAATAATCCCTGAAGTACCTCCATATGGCCCAGTTCCTCACCCACTGGGATCTTCTGCCCCCTGAAGAGAAAGAAGAACATGTTTTCCAAGCTCTTTCCACATGGGTGCCCACCAAGAAGCCTAAGGGCTGCCAGATTGTCTGCTGTCCCATTAGAGAAATCAGCAATCCCATTCCTCTGGGTGGAAAACCTGCATCCTTCGTTAAAATCAGATGGAAATATCCATGCTCAGGACTTCAGGGAACTACAGATTAAAGGTAGGATCTGATTTGATCTGCTGTAGTCATGAAATGGGCAATTCAACATAGAAACATCTCATTGTTAACCTCAGATTCGTTCTTTGGGAAAGGGCAAGATCCAGAGTGATTTTAGTGTCTTGGAACAGTGGAGAACTGGGCTAAACTGGCTATAAAACGAGTTGCCAACACTTATTGCCCTTGTTATAGTGGGTTCTCAGAGCTGGTTTCTACAAGGGTAGCTTTCCTACTTCATTTCCAGCAACACCAATTCCATAGGGAGCCACATCCTAATAGCCATGCCCTAAACTGAACCTTGCCAGAGCTGGAGAGGTCAGCAAGACCTTGAATCTTTATGCAGGTCTTTCTGACCTAAAGGAAGAACCTAAACCTTATAATTATGTTGCTAAAATCCACCTACGCCGTGATATTAGTGAATGTTACCCTGTATTACCCTCAGCATCAGTAAAACCTGCAATCACTGCTTATGCCAAGGGCTGACATCTGTGTGCTCCACTGAATTGTTTTGGTCAGTGATGCAGCCAGGTGCCACTGAGAAGGGAAGTCACCCACCATAAGGAAGCCCATCTAAATATGGCAACAGGGACACTTAAACAGCAAGGATCTAGTGAGCAATATTTACCTTTCTTTGGTGTGTTCCAGTCAAATACCAGCCAGGCTAAATAGAGAGCAGCAATGGCCCAGCAATCTGTGCACAGTATGTACATGAGGATTAAAGTGCAAGCAATACCTGCATAGGTCCAAGAAAGAGAAGAAAACAAGGCTGCATCAGGCTTTGGTCTGCATTTATACCCCTTGCCTTTTGACCCTTCTATACTGCAGTCTTACTCTCAACCTGATGTCATTAATCCCAAATCAAATCAGATTTAGCTGAAAACCCCTTATGGAGGAGTGAGGCAGCTTCCTCTACAGCTCTGAAGTACCCCAGCCTCCCCTTCATGGTATCTCCAGGTCTGTGTTCTATAATACAGACTGGTTTGGGTTGGAAGGGACCTGAAAGCTCATCCAGTTCCAACCCCCTGCCTTGTCCTGTCCCTACATCCAGGTTAGAGCAGCTGCTTCCAAGGGCAAGAGCATCAGGGTTGCTTTGTGACCCACACCAAGGGGGTATCTTCCACAGCTATCCAAAGCCTCCACACATTACAGCAGCCATCCCACCAGCGTGCCAGAGATCCCAATCACAGTTGGGTGGGATCCCACATGTCGCCTTTTAGCACAAACTAACTTGAGAAGGAACAGCAAGACTTGACTGACTGCAACCAGCATCTTCCTCCAGTTTAATCATCAATACTATGGAGCAGAGCAGCCTGAGGCTTCACATAACACAAGCACCCAGAAACCAACAGTCTTTACTATTTCACTGGGTTAACAAATGCTTCTTGCCCATCTCTGGTGCCTCTTGAAGGGGACCAAGCCATGAGAAAGGCATAGTTGCAATCAGTTGCATCAGTTGCTTCTAAGCAATCTCTCCTCTCTGGACATTCCCATGAATGAGTCAGGTAAGAGATTTCCAATTGCTTTAGTCCTATTTGTATGGTAGACACAGACTGAGCTAAACACCAGGAGGTCTTTCCTATGTTTGTCTGGAGCCACATCAAGTCACTAAGTGCCAAAACATCAGTGTCCTTTACAGCATCCCCACACACCCCCAGGAATTAATGCTTATACCAAACACTTTGATTCCATTTCTTCCAGAATTAAGGCAAAAATAAAGCTTTGCTTTAGGCCACAAGGTGTTGCTTACCCATGACAAGGAAAGTGAGGACCCATTGCAGCACAGAGATGATCTGGAGTTGTTTCTCTACTTTGGATTTCGATAGCCAGAACAAGTCCTGCAGAGCTGAAAGGATGCTCGATCCTGTGCCTAAGGGAAAGAAATGAGGTTACTGAGCAAAGAGAACCAACAGTTGCCTTTCTGATAGGAGATGTGAAATCAATGCTCGCACAATTTGCTTTTAGGCTTGTTGGAGGCTAATATTTCCCATGGAGTTCAGGCATCCTGGAAAGGGAAGGATTGCCATCCACAAGCATCCTGGTTTGGGGATGCCAGGGGGAATTACTGGGTAGCATCCGTTCCCACCTAAGCAAGCCTGTAGTTACTTGACCATAGAAGTGCAGAGCCATTAGCACATCATCCTAACACACCCCTCCACTTCCAAGTGCCAGTCCTTGGAAGTAAAGAGGGAAACCCATGATTTCACCATGAGATAAAGATCAGCTGCCCCAAAGCACAGGCGAGCTGTTGCTCATCCACCCTTGGCCAGATCTGTTGCACAACTCCTATGTACGTGCTTGAGCGCTGTGCTCCAGCTTTACCCAGAACAGTTAAAGGGCTGGTTGAGCAACACCTCATTCATGACCCCAAGGATCCACCTCTCTAAGGGTAAGGAAAACTACCAGTGGTTCTAAACCAGCACGTGAGGAAGGTAGAAGCTGAGATCCCCTCTTTTAGAAGCTTAAGATAATGAAGTGGGAGGAAAACCAAGTAAAAATGAAGGGATAGACCTGATTTCTGTATGGAACCACCCACTGCAGTCAGGATTTGCCTGTATACTCAGCAACCTCCAGAAAGAAGCAACTTGCAAATGGGTTTCCCTTCACTCCGTTATTTTATGAGCGCCCTAATAACTGGCTAAAACACAAACCAAGCTGCTGCCCTATGATCAAGCCAGGAGGTGTGTTCACATATTTCCTTGTCTGTTTAAGGATCAGCCTGTTATTAGAAGGGGTGTGAAGCTGCTAAGTAGATATTATATCAAATGGGTTCAGTCCTCGGTGGTGTTGGCAAGACACGGCACTGCTAGTGGTGATACCACAGCAAATGCTCACTCTTAGTCAAGTGAAAATGATGGCAAAGAGCTTTTGCTGTAGATATAGAAAGCACTGGAGGTTTTGGTAGTTTCTACAAAGCAATTTTCACTGGTGCACCCTTTAGACACATGAAGCATCTCCACAGTCTTTGCTAACTGTTGCCCTTGGTGATAGTTGAGGCAATAGCATTAATGTACTGCAGAGCTGCTGTAGTAGTTTTGCAGCCCCTTTTAAATGCCATTTACTGTTAAACCTTCACAAGTTCCTACAGTGACAGCTGCATCCCTCCTTGCTAGTAAAGGACATCAACAGGAAGCCACAGCAGAGGCTGCAGCCTTAATCTAGAGCCAGCCCTCACAGCTCAGACCCTGCACTATGCTTAGTCTACATTGAATGCACAGTCCTAGCAATGGGTTGGGTGTTAGCTACCCCAAAGATGTTGGACGAGGCTTTGGGTGATATGGTTTAGAGCGAGGTGTCCCTGCCCATGGCAGGGGGTTGGAACTTGATGATCTTAAGGTCCTTTCCAACCCTAACTATTCTATGATTCTATGTCATTGCAACTGCCAGGGAAATGCAACCTATAGCACTGATAAGAGTGAAGCAGAGTTGAAGAAAGAGTAGTACTAAGAGTGAATTCAGCAAGTATCTCTTCCATTTGAGATGAGACAGGAGAATGCATTGAGTTAAACCATCACCGTGCACTGATTGCAACACTAGAGCAGGAAGATTCAGAAGTCCCACACTGCTGCTCTTGGGCAGTAAATCCCCAGACTGGGGCAAGTGATGAACTCCATCCCATATCTTACAGAGTCAGAATCACCCTTACAAGGTTAGGACAATTCCATCATTCCTGCTGAGGGGCCACAGCTGAGAGACATCCTCCGTTGCTGTCCCAAAACCTGGCTTACAGATTTGCACAGGACAGACCTCATATGGTCTGAGGACTCATAGATACTAGCTTAAAGGAAGCTTTTAGCAATGTTGGTGTCCACGTCTATGCCCTCAAAACAAGCCAAAAGTCATAGAGGCAATTTGTGATCCATAATAAAAGCCCACCCCCATGTAATTTACCCTTCCTGCACCTACATACACTACCAAAACATCTTTGATGAATCCAACATTCCAGCCTTGGACATCCTAACTCCCTGTCTTCCTCCCCCATAGAGAACAACTGTTCATCCCTCCCTGCATTTGTACGTCAGCATTTCCTACATGCTTTAGCACATTGTAGGCATTGTTAGCCCTGTAAATAGACTGGCATTGGGTAGCAGGAGTCAACCTGGCAGCTTGTTTCCTGAACCACATGAAAGCTCTTTGTGCTGACATTCAACTCCTGCAGGCAGAAGGAAGGCTCAGGCCTGGCAGACAGGCAGGGCAGGGAGCTGAGCACCTGCCCTTGGACAAGTGGTGTCCTACGTCAGTTATGTGCTGAAAGCAAAAGCATCCTTCATAGATCGAGATACTCCAGCACCAAAGCCAATAGTTACCATGGGCTGGACACTAGCATTTAATTGCCAGTTAAGGACATTAAGTAGTCAAGGGGCAATGGAAAGGACATAGAGGTGTCACCTACAAGTGCATCTGCCTGTGGATGATGTGCCCCTGCACCAACAAGCTGTGTGCTCCAGATGGATCCAGTGCACATAGACTAGGAAGCTACAGATTTTAGTGCTGAAACAGCCATTTCCAGCCAGTCCTGAGCTTTGTGTTTAATAACACTTTGTGATTGAACCATCCCCATGCAAGCCCTGCCTTTCTCCTTCAGCTGAAGCAGGTCAGAGGCATTTTTGGGAAGACACTCCATGCTCTGCAGAGCCAGACTGGTTACTGGTGACACAGAGCAGAAGAGCTTTGATACCCCTCAGAAATAAGGGGTTTTGGGGCTCATCCACAGCACAATAACCCAACAGTGACACTTGGGTTCAGATCCCTAAAGGAAACCCTTGAAGCTCACCTGTGGGCACACACCAAGCATCATTCACACATTTAAAGCTCAAAGGAGAATTAAGCACAGGAAATACATTAGCCTAATGACCAAGTTTAATAAGGCCCATTAGGCATACCTGGGATTAACTTTGAGACAGAAGGATATATGGGACTGGAGCACCTCCCATATGAAGATCGGCTGAGAAAGTTGGGGCTGTTCAGCCTGGAGAAGAGAAGCTGCGTGGAGACCTCAGAGCAGCTTCCAGTGTCTGAAGGGGGCCTATAGGGATGCTGGGGAGGGACTCTTCATTAGGGACTGCAGTGGTAGGACAAGGGGTAATGGGTTCAAACTGAAACAGGGGAAGTTTAGATTGGATATAAGGAGGAAATTCTTCCCTGTTAGGGTGCTGAGGCACTGGAATGGGTTGCCCAAGGAGGTTGTGAATGCTCCATCCCTGGCAGTGTTCAAGGCCAGGTTGGACGAGGCCTTGGGTAATATGGTTTAGAGCGATGTGTCCCTTCCCATGGCAGGGGGTTGGAACTTGACGATCTTAAGGTCCTTTCCAACCCTAACCATTCTATGACTCTATATGGTGTACCCCAGCCTTTGGTATCCATTTGTATCAGTGTTTTCCCAAGGAAAGAACTTAAATCCTCAATCTTCTGCTGCTCAAGGCAGTTGCTTAGCCCATACTGGCCTCACAGGGAACCTGTTCTGGAACTGCACTGCCCAGATGTTTGAGATCACAGCCTTGGCAATCCATTGTGGTCAATCCAAGTGGTAAATACTCCATCTGTGTCAGTGTTCAAGGCCAGGCTGGACACAGGGGCTTGGAGCAAGCTGCTCCAGTGGAAGGTGTCCCTGCCTGTGGCAGGGGTTGGAGCTGGAAGAGCTTTAAGGTCCTTCCCAACACAAACCAGTTTGGGATTCTATGCCTACACAGTACAGATCTTAGCAACAGCTTTGCTGGTCTCAGATGAAATCCTAAGACCCTCAACTCCCACTGCATGCTGAAGCATCAGTGGTGATGCTCCATGCACTAATCCATGCCTGGCTCTCAAGGATGCTACTTGTCAACACAACCACAGAGTGACTTCTCTGGGAGACCTCATTGCTGCCGAGTGATAGGAGGCATGTGCAAGCCTCTCAAGGAAGCTCATTGAGATGACCCAGCTCTTCCCAGTAGTCAGTGATGGGCTCACTATTCCAGCCATCATCAGATGCAGAAGATGCTACTAATGAGATACTGGGGTCAATGAAGGGCTTCACCAGACTTTAGACTCATGCCTGCAACAGCATGTGGTGCACATCCAGCACAGTTTGCTTCAGATGAAGTACTCAGCCACTGTGATTTATCAAGGCACAGAGGCAGAACCAATGATCGCAGGAGTGGAAGTAAATAGGACTTCACACTCAGGCACCAGAAAACCCAATTGACAGCATTTAATTAAGCAGCAGCCAAATAAATTAGCTGAGGGGGAAGAACAAGTGTTAGAGGCAGTTAAAATACGCTGAAAGCTTGTTAAAGCCGAGCTTCATCTGCCACCTTTTCAAGACCACCAGTACATTAATTCCTGGCCCAGAGTGATACTGCATCACACAGCTTATTTAGAGGAAAAGCAAATTAGATCCTCCAAAGCATAAGGTTGAAATGGACATTTTCAGCCTTGTATTTGGCAGAGAAGCTGACACTGGAGGCACAACAAAGCTGAATTAGATACAGACCAACACTAGCATCCTTGTGAGGGCCCAGCCTCCCATGCAAGAGCAGGAGTCTGTGTGACAAGCTGCTACATCCAATGTGACACATGTAAAACCCCCTTGAGGAACAGCACTTGTTTTGTGCCTTGGGTTTACCCAGATGCCCCAGCACAAGCTCTCTTCACTTCCAGTTTCATTGCTGGTGGCAGGAGATAGTGACTCATATGTGAGAGAATGACAGATTACCAGTGTGGGGCATGGTTCTCCTGCCCTGTTTGCTTACATAGCAGTTTGCTCATGCCCCAGGAGGCTACTCAGTGATCCCACCTTATCTGTAGTTAAAAATGCCTACAACTGGAGGTCAACAACATAGTTAACAGGGATATGTGACAACAACATCCATTTCAGCCCCTGTAGGGAGAAGCTGGGATTGCGCGTAGCGAGTAAACAGATTCGATATGACGTTTATCTCATGTTGGATCAGCATTTACTCACAGCACTGAACTTGACCTTTGGACTCAGTCACCAGCAGGTTAAAGTGATGTAACCATGAGTCTAGACCCGGCTGCCCTAGGCCAGCCATCAGTTTAGATTAAGTCAACAAGGCTGAATAGTGCTCGACATGAGGAAGGGAAGCATCCTACAGCATCCTAGAGGCAGGTGGGAGCTCTGAAAGAAGGGCTCAGTCACGAGCAAGTCCAGACCTCTACCTCCTGTGTGGTTTTGTCAAGAGGAGACACTACAGCTAGAACTGATGTTCTACTCCCAAAACCAGAGCACCCAAATCCCCCCTCAAAGCAGAAGTGAGGTGTGCCAAGCATCAGGTACAGTGTAAGATTAGCTACAAGGTAGTTAAGCAAATTCATCTTCCTCACCCCAAACTTTGTAGAATAGAAACTTCAGCAAAGGACAAGCCTTCAATGCTCTGGCCACACTCGTAGACCCATAGATTAGAATCATAGAATGGTTTGGGTTGGAAGGAACCTTAAAACTCATCTGTTCCAACCCCCAGCCTGGCCTTAAAGGGATGAGGCATCCACCACCGCTCTGGGCAACCTGCGCCAGTGTTCTACCAGCCTCATTGTAAAGGATTCCTTCCTCACATCCAGCCTGAATCTCCCTCTTTTAGTGTAAACCCATCACCCGTCACCCTACCACTACAGGCCCTGCTAAAAAGTCTCTCCCCATCTTTCTTATAGGTCCCTTTTAAGAACTGAAAGGCCACAATAAGGTCTCCCTGGAGCCTTCTCCAGTCTGAACAACCCCAGCTTAGCCTGGCTCCATAGGAGGATGTAGTATCCTTCCTCAGGACAGTGAGGCACCTTCCCACTGCTCTGCCAGACATGAGGAGAGCGCCTGGACAGCCCGTGGCCAAAGTGGGTCAGGTCAGGATGAGGAGACGACAACCCCTCCTACCCAAAGGATCTCGAAGCTTCATCCAGCCCGAGGCACTGGTCCAAGGTCTGCTCTGAATTTGCAATCCTGGGTTGGTGGCCAAGAAAGCTCCCCCTGCACACACACACACAGAGGGATAAAGAGGGGCAGATGCCTCCACCTGGGTTATTTTTAACTAGGATCAGACTTAGAGCCAAATTCACAAGCCCTGGGACAAATCCAGATGCGAGGAAAGCAAGACCAAAGACACTAAAGGACAGTAGGAGCTGGGCAAGCAAGAGTGAGCACACTAAAGGACAGTGTGAGCTGGGCAAGCAACACTGAAGACACTAAAGGACAGCATGAGCTGGGCAAGCAAGAGTGAAGGCACTAAAAGGCAGTATGAGCTGGGCAAGCGAGAGTGCAGACACTAAAGGCCAGTATGAGCCATTCAGACTCTCACCCCATTAAAGCCAGCCCTTTGCATAGGCAAGATACTTAGCAAAGACATTCAGGGAGGTAAGAAACCCTAATGGGTTTGTTCTAAATGACCTGTGCAGTAGGGGAAATTACCTAGCACAATCAAGCAGCATGTGAGGTCCCATGTGCAAACCACTGCACCACATCATCCCTGCCCATCTTTGACCTATGGATACCCACATCATAATCCCTAAAGCCCAGCCTGAATGTGAGCTCCTCTGGCTTTTGCTTGGGCAAGGCAGGTTTGAAGCTGGCCCTGCACCGTGTCGCTCATGGCAGGCTGCAGAACCAGCAAGAGGTTGCGTTGGAGGATGCTGCAGTCACCAAGGCAACGTCTCCCATCTCCCCCTGGCAGAAGCACATGAAGAAATGAGTAAGGGAAGCACAAATACCACTGCAGGACACCCAGGTGGGGCCTCAGAGGAAAACTGACCTGGGGAGAGCTAAGGCAGCTTTCCATCCCTAAGCAGGATTATCTAGAGATGAGGCCAATCACTGTCCCTAAACCACAGCCCATGTTGAATTATGCACATGGCCTAGATCCATCGCTAACACACCGGTGCCAACAAGGTGGCCACTGAGGGCCAGCCCTATGTATTTGATAGGCTTCTTGAATCATTTATTCTCTGTGCTTGGCTTGCAGTTAACTCTGCAGAACAGTTCACATGCTGTTAAGTCAAATGACCTCTCTCAGCTCAAAACATCGCTTGTTTTCTGCTAGTTGCATAAGCAAGGACCAGATGCGAGCATGGATAAAAACATGTCGATCTTTCCCCCTACTTGGGTCACAACTGATCCCACAGGTCCATCTCTAATATTAGTGCTAATATCTAATTAATCAGTGCATGTCTAATACCTGAGATATGAGCACCACAGCTCTACACACCTGGGCAGGGCACAGTGTGAAAGCAGGAGCTCAGGGGTTAATTCAACACTTCAGGTCCTCTCAGCTCTACTAATGACTCCCTTGTTCAAGAGCCATTTCACAGGTGTCTTCACCCCAGGAGGAATTCGCAGCTTCCTTTGCCAAGGCAGAAAGCTTTCAGCAAGACACAGGGAGCAATCACTGCAGAACCCTCCACAGGGTAAAGGATTCAAGTGCATTGCCCTGCAGAGCCCCTGCTATTTGCGGGTCCCAACGCTTCCCCAGAGGAGCTTCAGACTTCTTGAACTTACACAAGAACCCTGGCAGTGCTCAAGGCCAGGTTGGACACAGGGGCTTGGAGCAAGCTGCTCCAGTGGAAGGGGTCCCTGCCCATGGCAGGGGTTGGAGCTGGATGAGCTTTAAGCTCCCTTCAACACAAACCATTCCGTGTCTCTATGCCTGATCCCTGGAGCTGCCTTCACACGCACACAATGGAGCAGTTTGGCCTTTCCCATATTGTCTCTCCAAGACCTTTAACATACAAGTTTCAGCCTGCAGCAGGAAGGGTTCAGTATCTGAGCAGCTCTGCCCATGATGGGTGCCAGCTACCGACACCCAACCTGCTCCTGCTGGTGAAGGAAGTGACTTTACCAGGGCACAGGGCTGTCGATACAAACCCGACTGTTCCGCTTCACATAAAACCTTCCTTTCACACCAAATCTCCAACTCCCCGTTGTAAATCAACGAGAACCAGCAGTGATTAACCCCCCCCCCCCCGTTGATGTAGATATGGGGAAACACCGCATTACAAAAGGCGGCTGCAACACTGAATTTCACATGCACGCTACCACTGTTTCCTTCCTGTCTCCACAAGGAGATAAAAGAAAGGCTCATTTGAAAGCAAGTGCCACACGCCCACGCTACACCAAGGTGCAAACTCACTTAAGATAAGCCAGACCCGTTTTGCAACAGCTTCAAGAGAGCGGCTCCGACCCTCCGAGCTCGCTCAAAGAGCTGTAATCCTCACCTTTAAAACAAGCTGCAGCAGCCTCCCCGCCATTGCACATCGCTCTTCCCCCCTCTTAAACACCCATTCCTGCAAGCAGGAAGAAGGGGGATATATATATATATATATATATACACATACATACATATAATACAGCCGATCGTTTCGCTGCTGCTCCCACCCCGTATCTTGTACCGCAGGGATGCGGCTCCCCCGCTGCAGCATCCTCCCTGGATCTGGACCATACAAACACTGCCCCCCCTTACCTCGCAGCACCCCGGAGTAGGCAGCGATGATGGTCTTCATTGCGGAGGGGGGGCTCAGGTCCCGGCCAGGGCCATGTGATGGAAAAGGGGACGCGGCTCCGCAGCACCGCTGCAGCGGCGAGTGGGAGAAGCACCGGCCGCGCATCCCTATATAGCCCCGGGAGGAGGAGGAGGAGGAGGAGGGCGGGCAGGGGCGGGACCCGGCAGGGCGCATGGGTTCCACAACCATAGGGATTGGGGTGGGGGGGAGTGTGTTGATCTTGGCTTCAGTGCTGCTGCTTGCAGCATGGGATGGGGATTTGGGAGGGGAGGACCAGGTAGGGGAATCCCTCCATCATCTGCAAGGTGTTTCCTTCCCTGTTTTCCTTCTTCTCATCGCAGGGTTAGGGGGAAGAATCCTCCCAGTCCTCACACACATGGGAGTTTTAAGACACTGTGGTGCCCTTCTTGCTGAAATGCTCTCCCACACCACTCTTGAGCATCCCCAGTGGGATGTGGGGGATCTGGGTACCTAAAGGCAGCGCGAAATCAAGACAAAATATAGCAAAGACAAAAGTTTAGGCTGAGAGAGCCGGGCTGGGTCAGCCTGGAGAAGAGAAGGCTCCTGAAGGGGAGACCTTAGAGCAGCTCCAGTGCCTAAAGGGGCTGCAGGAAAGCTGGAGAGGGGCTTGGGACAAGGGCCTGTAGGGACAGGCCAAGGGGAATGGCTTGAACCTGCCCGAGGGGAGACTGAGCTGAGCTCTTAGGCAGAAGCTCTTCCCTGTGAGGGTGCTGAGGCGCTGGCACAGGGTGCCCAGAGAAGCTGTGGCTGCCCCATCCCTGGCAGTGCTCAAGGCCAGGTTGGACACAGGGAGCTGCTCCAGTGGAAGGGGTCCCTGCCCAGGGCAGGGGTTGGTACTGGATGGGATTTAAGGTCCCTTCTGGCCCAAATCTATGATTCTATGACTTTATGAACAGAAGCTTTAATGGCTTCAATAAGTTTCACTTTCATGAAACTGAGCTGCAGTTACAGCCAAACCAGTGACCAAGCCTCATTTTCTTCTCCTAACAAGATGTTTAAGGATCTACTCAAGAGATCCCTTAGAAATGAGGTGTTATTTAGACCTGCATCAAGGTTTTCATGTACCTTACAGATTTCTATAGATTCTTACAGATGGTTCCGTCCCAGCTTCCATGGCATTAAACCAGATTCTTTATAACAGTCTCATGTCTGGCCCTATTCAAGGGATGATTTTGCTACACCCCTGGGCAAAGGATCAGGGCTCTGTCCCTTTCCTAATCCCAGTTTAACCTGCTGGAATTTGGGGAAAGCAACAAGGATCTGCCTTCCAGAAGCACTTTGACATCCCTCAAGGCAAACCCCATTGAAAGCACCAAGCGTGTATTTGCCGCATGTAGGTAGCAATCAATCCAACCCCCCAAAACTGCTTCGACTTTCAGCTGTTTTTCCAGGTGGGAGCAGGACCAGAAGTTGCTGAACCAGCATTTTCCCCTGTTGCTCCTGGGGCTGCTGCTGCTGCTTCCACTTTTTGGCACAGGGACATGCGTCTACCAGTGTGTTACACAAAATAAAGTTGTATTTCCAGCTGGGGAGAGCTTAAATCCGGGATTCGGAGGTGAAAGAGGGATTTGTTTTCCTTCCCACTCCCCCGAGGCATTCCCATAGCCATCGTTTTGAGTCAGACTGGCACCAGGACTTGTTCACTCCCCATTTGGCCCTGGGGCCGTGTTCCTGCTGTTGTAGTGGCCTGTTGAAATACCTATGGAAGGGGAAAACTGCAAGAGCTTGTCTGAAGGAAGGGTCTTGCCCAACAGCTCTTGGATGAGACCTCCAAAAGGGAGCTTAGAGCAGAGATAAATCACTGCTATAGCACTGCTGAGTGGAAGGGGAATGGGCTCCTGCCTGCCTGTGTCCCCTGTTGGCTTAAGTAGAGTTATCTGCAAGTCAGTGTAAGGCCTGAAGTAGCTTTCCTTATCATAAGCAGAATAAAAACTTGAATACATTTATCCTGCCAGGTTGTGACAGCATAAGATCGCAGATAGAAAGATTTTAGTGTGCTGGGACCATCCTCTGGCCAGATCCATCATCTTTGTACTGATGCATACCCACCTTCTCATGGATTTTGGGTGCAACTGCAGTAGATGTGCTTTGAAGGTCCCTTCCAACTCAAACTATTCTGTTATTCTATGATTTTATGATTCAAAGTATCCGAATCCTGATCATCCTCTTGCTTCATGTGCTGCAGAAGGGCCCAGCCTTGAAGGATATAAAGTAATTTTTATTATTATTAATAATTACTGTATTTAATTTTCTTTTTATTGTATTTGATATTATTATTATTATAATGATAATAGAAGCCCCTCAGTGCTGAATGGAGTATTGCAATATCTAAAGGAAAGGCTTTTTGACACGGGTCTAGTGGAAGATGTCCCTGACCATGGCATGGGGTTGGAACTGGATGAGCTTTAAAATCCCTTCCAACACAAACCAGTCTAGGGTTCTATGATTAAGGTTATTAGGCAGCAATGTTCACATTAAGGAATCCACACTAAGAGTGGGTTTGGGGATGCTAAGCAATGGCAGTAGGCACCAAGGATGTTATCTGGCTTGCTCAGAGCAGTCTGTGACCCTATGGTTCTACACCTTGCAGGAGTAACAGCACAACCCCACAGCCCCAGCCTGGGCAGCAGCTTCAGCGCCTGACCTGCAGGTTCGAATCACGACACCACCTTTCTTGGGAGGAAGGAAAAGCCAAGCCTGGTTCCGTGACAACGCACAGAGCCCTGGGACAGGCTCTGCCTTCACCCCATCGCGCAGCGCCAGGGACCTGGCTGCAGCCCAGCTCCCGGCTCGCTGGTTCTACCAGTTCTTGTCCTGCAGCATTTTTGCTGCCTTCTCCCATTCGGCTCTCTGAAAACGAGAAAATGGCCCCAAAGAATGGATTAGCAGGAACTTGGCTCTGCTCCCCACAAGGATATTCCTGCCCACCTAAAACACATGCATTGATAGATAGGTTTGGAACGGGTTTGTTTCCCTCCGTGCTTGCGTTGACGCAAGAGAGCCACCACCCTGTCTATTATTAACCCCTGTCTCTGGCACGATCATCCCTGAACAACAACGTCCTTCCAAACAGAATCATGGAATAGTTAGGGTTGGAAAGGACCTCAAGATCATCCAGTTCCAACCCCCTGCCATGGGCAGGGACACCTCACACTAAACCATGGCACCCAAGGCTCTGTCCAACCTGGCCTTGAGCACTGCCAGGGATGGAGCATTCACAACCTCCCTGGGCAACCCATTCCAGTGCCTCAGCACCCTCACAGGAAAGAACTTCTTCCTTATCTCCAACCTGAACTTCCCCTGTTTCAGTTTGAACCCATTACCCCTTGTCCTACTACTACAGTCCCTAATGAAGAGTCCATCCCCAGCATCCCTATATGCCCCCTTCAGACACTGGATATAATAAATACCCTACTATTACTTCACCTGAGCCTCAAAAACATAGATTGTGGACAGAGGAACATGGGCAGGAGGCAGTCATTCAGCTTTCCTCAGCCAAGAGCAATGCACAATAGTTTTACCCTTTATTTCTGCTCTTTAGCAGTAACCAAATCTACAGCAAAGCAACAACGTGCCCTTACACAGTTACATTGGGTGTTTTAATGCATATAATGAACTTTTAGGGCAATCCCTATTAAATAAAGCACTCAAAGACACATTTCTTTTCCTCTTCCTGCTCCTGTTAGGGATTTGAGGCTGTTTGTAAGGTGTGGAGCAGGTTTGCAGTACTTTGAGTCAGCTGTTGGTGCACAGCTCTGTAGCTTTGCTCCTCTATGGTTATTCATTGTTGGAATCAGATAATCTTTAAGGTCCTTTCTAACCCAAACCATGATTCTGTGATATAACAGGAGAAAATACCCTATTTTCAAAGCATCGGTGTTCAGTGTCTTCACCCAGAGGTAGGTGTTTGGATGTATGAATCTGCCTGTATTTAGCATGTTGGGACACATGTACTTAAGTTGGGGTTATCTGCCTTTTGACTTAAAAACACAGAATCATTTCCTTGCTTGTGGTTAACCCTCTATTTATGGATTTTGAAGCCTCTTTATTCCAGGCAGTAGTGTTTTTAGTTGCTTTTTGTTAATAGGGCTAATATAATTGTTAAAAACAGAGGTTTTACAGCAGCAGGGTTGCCCATTGATCCAGTCATCTATGCAAACCACAGCATCTGAAAAGGCCCTTTTCTCCCCTATTTCTCCTCCTGAGACCACTGCAAACATGATGGGTCCATCTGTATGGCAGAGCCCATAGCTTGGGTACCACCATCAGGTCCACAGTGTATTTCTTCTGCTGCCTGCAGTGTGATGAATTCAGGCTGGGAATAAGCTCTCCTATCATTGCAGACCACTTATAGTGCATGAGAAGCATCCTAACAGAAAGGGAAAGCCCTGTGTTGGGCAGGAGGACTTTGGAAGCACACAAATCTGGTGCTGCCAAGCTGTGCTCCACTGAAGATCTCCCATTGGACCACGGGGACATCCATCCACATCACTTCTGCTTTCATTCCTTCGTCATCCTTCGGAGCCACAATCATCCTCAGGCTGGGAGGGGTGGAAGCCTTATCATCAGTGATGTAAGTGACCAACCAGATGACAAGAGCTGTGATTGAACGAGGAGTTTGAACTCGAGTCAGCCAACCAGCAAGGTTTGCTTTGTGGAACAAAGAGGCAGAACACAGCAACAAGTCCCTCTCCCACTCCTGCTGAGGTTACTTTGCTACCTGACGTTGTGCTTACATTACATTGCACATCGCCTATGGTACTCTCTGCTTTCCCTCCAAGGCCTTGTGTCCTCTTCCTTTGCCAGTGAATTCAGCCATGGCAGCCCAGGAACTGCTCACATAGGCCGAAAAGGTAACCTGAGTCTCAAAGTGCCATTTGGAGGCACTCACAAGCAGGGATGTTGGCAAAACCTTGCTTGGTCATCTGTGCCCGCTTTGATGAAGGTCCCTCCGTCACCTCCCCATCCATCACCTCCCCACCCATCACATCCCCATCCATCACCTCCCCAAGGGTATTTTTAGCATTTGGTACAGAGGCAATGGAAAGTCATCTGTCCTTCCATCTTTTTTCCTGCCTTGATGGGAACAGTTCACATTCCAGGTAATATTTATGGAAATGTGCTGTTGGCTCATGCATCACCCGAGTGACGGACCTGAATTCCGAGCTAAGGGAGAAGAGGTGTGTTTCCACATCCCCATGCATCACCCACTTCTCCACAGAGCTTCAAATAAGCCCAAAAGCTTATTGGGTATGGAAAGGGAAACTGAGGCACAAGCTGGGATCTAAGCTGCTGTATCCATCTGAAGCAGCGTTGTGGGTTTAGGTGGTTATAGGAATTTCATGCTTGGTCCTTCACCCCTTTCCTTAGTCTTTAATTCATCCGCTTCAAAGCTCCCCGTGGTGTCTCCTGCTTCCTGCTGTGGCTTCTGGTGGAATCCTGCAGGTCCTATTCCTTGATGGAGTGGGGGGAAATGTCACAGCAGTGCCTGGACTCTCTTTTCTGTCCATGCTTTTGAGTGAGGTGTTTTGATTTCATTGGGCCTTTCCAATGCTCCATACCCACAGAAGTTTTTTCCTTATGGGCAGGAAGCAGCCACCTTTCAGACCTGCAGAGTAAGTGTTGAGCAGGATATCTCTGAACCCATCAACGAACTCTCTTCATGGCCCATCCCTCTTTGCATAAACAACCACTACAGCTCCTGTGTTTCCTAACTGGAGCGTAACAGGACAATGTGTTACCGATGCATAAAGTCACTCTGGGCAAGGCCATCTGCACGCTCCAGTGACATTGTCTTCCAAACGTGTAAAGACATCCAGCACCATGTCCAAAGCCTGAAGGAACTGAGTGAGCAGGGAGCACTGGTTGGCCTTTGCATCTAGAGCTGGATCCACCTCCTATGGCCAAAGACTTGTCAGCCAAATTGTGCTTTACACCCTCTTCAGACCTTGTCACAACAAGCTGTTATCTCATAGGTATTTATCAGGTTTGTCCTTCAAGGAATTTGCTTAGGAAGGGGATGTTTGCAAGGCAGAGCCTCACAAAGCCTTTTGTCCAGAGGGATTTCTGCAGGTAGCATGAGCACTTCAGGTGTGCATCAGCACATCCCTGGGACTTTTCCATCTGGATATCCCTAGGAAAGAAACGAAGGAAAAGCAAGCATTCAGCCTGCTTTCATCCTGACCATGGCAACTGAAGAGCAGCCCATAGGTGCAGGGAAGGGATGACCACAGGGTTAAACCCCAATGGGCATCTTCCGCCTACCTGTAGGATGCTGGTCCTGTATCCCTTCTGATGGCTCACCATAGTACAGGTACACTCTGGGGTAGGAAAACCTGTATTGCAAAGCCCCATCTGATGCTCAATGTAGACACAACCACTACTTTTGGTAGCACTGGGACAAAGACTATACGTCTTCTGCAACACACTGATGGACAGTACAACCATTGTGGAGCCCAAAGCCTGACTCAGCCATTTCCACAACACTTGCTTTTTTGGTCCTGGAGTTAAAAGTTATTTCACATTACAGAGGTCTTGACATTAAGCCACTTCTCCTCCTTTTCAGCTGCACTTACACCTCCTTTCTTCACAAGGGGAAGCAAAGTTCAGGCCAAGAATGGGAGAGAAGCTTCGGAGTGATCTTTGTGCTGAGGGTTTGGAACCCAAAATACAACATTTTAAATGCATTTTACCAAGGAAAACCTCCATCCTCACTTTCACCCACCCCACAGATAGGAAGATTTAAGCAAGGCACTGAGCCAAGCCGGATTTTGGCTGCTGGCAGCAAGGCAGGGTATAGCTGCTTAGCTACAGGCTAAAATTAGAGCGCCTAAAAATTAACTGTAAGGCTGAAGAACTTTGGTCCCTGTGCTGAGTGAGCACTGGGGAATCAGTAATAGACAGTTAACCCGCTCCTCTTGCATGCCAATAGCAAGGAGGGTGCAAAATAAGGGTAAGAAAAGGGGAAATAGAGGTGGTTGGAGGGGTTTCCTCAATTCCTTCATTAAGGGTGTGGAGAATGAGACGTGGGAAACTGGATATATATAATAGGGAAGAAAAAGCTTTTCCTTATTGGAAGGTGTGAGACTTACATATTCTTTTGGGAAGCATCGTGTTAATCTCATTATACTTCTCCAAAAGGAGCATTTTCATCCCTCCCCCATGATGAAGAGTGCCTTTTCCTCATGTGAGCACCTCAAACCTCTGTGTTTGCAACCAAACAGCCCTGAGACAGCACCAACCTCCAACCACAGTGGGGAAACTGAGGCACAAAGCTTGGAAGTGTGACCACGCAAACCTAGACCATGCATTCGGGATGAAACCGAAGCTCCTCCTCACCTCCTGCCTCCATCCCAGCTCTCACACTGGATGAATCCATCGCTGAAGCTTTCGCTTCTCTGTGCTACAGAAATAGCTGAAGGGAAGATTTAGGGGTCGTTTCATAGAATCCCAGCCTGGTTTGGGTTGAAGGGACCTTAAAGCTCATCCAGCTCCAGCCCAATGCCATGGGCAGGGACCCCTTCCACTGGAGCAGCTTGCTCCAAGCCCCTGTGTCCAACCTGGCCTTGAGCACTGCCAGGGATGGGGCAGCCACAGCTTCTCTGGGCACCCTGTGCCAGCGCCTCAGCACCCTCACAGGGAAGAGCTTCTGCCTAAGAGCTCAGCTCAGTCTCCCCTCGGGCAGGTTCAAGCCATTCCCCACTTCTTATCCCAACAGGCCCTTGTTATTGCTTCAGCTCCCATGTGCGCTCACCAGCCACCAGCTTTATGGGAGTAACACCCATTAAATTGAGGGTTACTGCAGGGAGGAAAAGAGTTCAGTTCTCAGTGACAGAACTGGAAGTTCAGCTGCAAAGTGAAAAGCATAAAACCACCAGAGCAGAGACCTGGGACCTACCTGATGTTCCTCCTCATGCTCTACCTGCTACTGGGGTTTCTACTTGGGCATCAGCTACTAAGAAAGCAGAAGACCCTGCTTGGTAGGGCTCTGCTGTTGAATGTCTCTGGGACTTTGACTCCCCTGTGTGCTTTGATATTTTATATTGGCTCTTAAATTTCAAAGCCCATCTCCAGAATCCATGCAGGGTTGGGAATGCCTCCCCCTGATGACTGAAGAAGGAGCTGGGAATAGAATTGTGGAGTCATAGAATGGTTTGGGTTGGAAAGGGCCTTAAGATCATCCAGTTCCAACCCCCTGCCATGGGCAGGGACAACTCGCACTAGACTATGGCACCCAAGACTCCATCCAACCTGTCCTTGAGCACTGCCAGGGATGGAGCAAAGAATAGAATAGAAATTCCCTTTGGAAATGGGATAACAAACCATCCCTACAGCACTCTGCAGGTCGTACAGCAGAGAGGACTTGTGGACATCTCACGTGCGGTTGTCTTTTGATTGCTCCTAGCCTGGCCAACCTGAGAGATAACCTGAGCCTTCCCATAGGAGGCCATATGAGGTGAAGCAGTGTTAGAATAGCTTGCAATGTATGTGCTATGGAAAGCACACCATTTCTGCAATATCTTTTACAGTCCTGCAATTACAGAGCTCTATGTAGAAATCAGGTATGATGGGTCATCGAATCATGGAACAGTTTGGGTTGGGAGGGTTCTTTAAAGGTCATTTAGTCCAACTCCCAATGGGATCAATGGACCCCGTGGTGTCAAACTTAGGGGACACCATGTTATTTTTGGCATCAGAGCCAAATATAGAACAACTCAGAATGAACAAACAGTGCAGGGGAAAGGTATCAGCCTTGTTTCACCACTCCTATGGCTCCCAGTGGAGCTGTTGCACAGATGCCTGCAAGCAGTTGGCACTGGCTAGACCCAATCTTGCAACCCTTTACTCACCATGGGAGTCATGTTGGCTGCTTCTGCAAGTGCTCTCTGTGCACCCCATAACCAGGATCAGGCCTGGAAATGCAGTATGAGAGTGGTACTTGTTGATGGCATCCAGAAACTGAAGGACAAAGCCTGATCTGGACAACTTAGGTTGTCTTTACTCTCTACAGAGCCCCTAAATGGCTCTTTCATCTCATCCTGTGATGATGGAGTGTCTAGAAAAGGTTTATATTAATCACAGAGTCATGGAATCCCAGCCTGGTTTGGGTTGAAGGGACCTTAAAGCTCATCCAGCTCCAACCCCTGCCACGGGCAGGGACCCCTTCCACTGGAGCAGCTTGCTCCAAGCCCCTGTGTCCAACCTGGCCTTGAGCACTGCCAGGGATGGGGCAGCCACAGCTTCTCTGGGCACCCTGTGCCAGCGCCTCAGCACCCTCACAGGGAAGAGCTTCTGCCTAAGAGCTCATCTACACCTGTGGCATCTAATCTGAATCTCCCCTCTTGCAGTTTAAAGCCATTACCCCTTGTCCCAACACCAACCCTTAGGGACAGCACTCATCACTGGTCTCCAGTTGGACACTGAGCCTTTGATTGTAGCTCTCTGAATGCAACCCTTGAGTCCACTCCTTATCCACCAGGTGGTCCATCCAACACATCCATATCTCTCCAGTTTAGAGACAAGGATATCACACAGGTCAGTGTCAAATGCTTTGTACAAGGCCAGGTGGATGATGGCAAACACTCTTCCCTTATCCAACTGAATGCAACTGAAGTAGCTGGACCTTTGCTCTGAACCAGTAAAACTGTTCTATCTTCTTAACATGTGGCTGGGAGGAGATACGCGAGGGCAGAGTTGAAGCTGGAAATGCTTTTCATGGGCTGGAGAAATAGCATCTGAATCAATGTGCCCTACCCAAACCTAATCAGTGTGGGGAGAAAAGAGATTTGGACTCCAGACACATGCTCTGTAGTCTTCAGAGAGATAAAGGCCATTACATACGTTTGAAAGCCCTAAGAGCGAAGCATAGAGTTCAAGAGTCAAGCACGGTGTTCAAGGCCAGGTTGGACAGAGCCTTGGGTGACATTGGGTTTAGTGTGAGGTGTCCCTGCCCATGTCAGAGGGGGTTGGAACTGGATGATCTCAAGGTCCTTTCCAACCCTAACTGTTCTATGATTCTATGGAGAAACGAAGAGAACAAAGTCCTCAAAGCCAGCTGCCTTCACCTCCTACACTGAAGGCCTGGATTCTGGTCCTCAGTCCACAAATAAGCTTTTTAATATTCATTGAAAGGTTTATTTTGGTAAGAAGGCCTCCTACCACATCTTCCCTTTCTATTGACCAGCGCAGAGCAGTAGAAGCAATGAAACCCAGTAAGGACAAAAACCACTGGACACTGGTGTCAGTAAGAAGGAACAAGTATTGATCACTTCCTAGCAGCTCATGCTAAAGCTGACCTCGCAAAAGGTCTACTGAAGCCTATTAGCTAAGGCACATCCTGTGGGAAATCCTCTTAGAGCAGTGGAGGTGAGAATGCAGATGATATTGCCATTCCCAGCACTGCAGTCAGAGAGAAACAGGGCTGGGAAGGGCTATTAAGAGGTCAGCAAGGCCATGCCCTTTATGTCAAGGGAGGATCAAGTCCATCCATGTCATATGTCGCTGGGCAGACACAGTGTTAACGTGCTTTTCAAGACTCTCTATGATGAGGGTGACACAATCTTTCCAGCTAATCTATTCCTAGCCCAAATCCTGGCTGCAGTTTAGCCCATTGTTTTTTTCCCATGCTGGAATACTGGACTATGGGCATGAAACAAGATTATTCCCTTCTCTGTATCTGTCTTTATGTCTTCATGTATCATGTCTTCTCAATCCATAGTTCTGAAGGCAATTCCGTGTTAGTTTCTTTGGCTGGATCCAACAAAACCTCCACAACCATCTAAATTACAATATACAATAATATATTATTATATATTATCATAATGTATGAGCATACATGTGCTTGTGTGTTCACATATACATGTGTGTGCATGTATGTATATTTTGGTGATCATCTCAACTTCTAGACCTGGACAACATGGGATTATCAGGGCTGCCACAGGTCTGAAAGTACTTCTGACATAAAAGAGCTGTTGGAAATTGGACAGTAAAAGGGCTATCTCCACTCTTCCCATTTATACCCCAAAGCTCTTGGTCTGCTCTTGGGCATCCCCAAAACACTGGTCCATTTTGGGCAAGAAATGTCTCATGTGGCACAGAAAAGTCCTGCAATGTGAAAATGGAGATGGCAGATGCAGGAAGGGATGAGGAAAGGATCATCAGGGCACACACACAGGGTATATTTCTGCTTCTTTCCTTCATATGTGTTTCTGAGCCAAATCCATCCCCATCCTCACTTAAAGCAGCCCTGAAGTTGCTCTCATTTCCATCCTGTTCTCCCAGTGTCTCCTCCAGGGCTGGGGAAGAGAAGCACTGGAGCACAGGATGCTGCTGCTGTGAGTGTTTGACACCTCAGGGACAACCTGCTACAAGCAGAGACCCATTATTCATCAGATTACCATAAACTACCCCTCATCCTGGCTCCCTTGGAGTGGCAGCCCAGGTTGGACACAGGGGCTTGGAGCAAGATGCTCTAGCGGAAGGGGTCCCTGCCCATGGCAGAGGTTGGAACTGGATGAGCTTTAAGGTCCCTTCCAACCCAAATTAAGCTGGGATTCTATGATTATGGTCACATTTAGTCAATAACATATATGCAGCCCCTCAACTTTCTAGTAGGATGATCTTTATCCTTGGAGGATTTATGGTGCAGTGGCTGGTTGTCCCAAGGGCAGTATCAGGAGCATCCTCTGGGGCTGTAGATGAGAGTTGATGAGTTAACCCAGGCTGAACATGACACTCTGTTGTGCTTATGGAAGGAGCTCATCTTGCTCTGGAGAGATGATTTCTTACTGTCTTGGGGCTGGGGGCCATCTGGCTCAATGGTTAGAGCCCTGTAGCCAAGACTTGAAGCAGGACTCAAGCTGAGGCTAGAAATGGGAATCTAAAGCAGAAGAAAACTGACATCAGTGATAAAATGAGGCAGTGAACAGGACCAGAAGACATCAAGCCCTGAAGCACCGAAGTGACCCAGGGAGAACATCAGGCCCCACTTGCTACAGACTGCAATGAAATGAATATGACTGCATATTCCCTGCCTCCAGCCCTGCCTCTATGGGCATGTCCTTGGATCAGTCAAGTGCAGCTGGGCCAGAATAGCCATCCCCACGTGCAGAGCAAAGACATCTTCAAAGGACAGGGCTGTTCCCATGGGAAAAGGGGGATTTGCTGATCCTGCTCTACTCAGCTTTACACCCAGGAGCTTGCCTTTATATAGGACTTGTGTAAGTGCCTCTAGGCATTAGGTCTAAATGTCCATCCCATCTTTACCCACACTGTGTGGCCTGTAGAGCCACAGGATAATAACTTCAGAAGACACAAGACATTTTCTGTGTTCCCATATAAAATGCTCCCTGTTTGGCCTGTGTTATGCAGGGACTCCTCCTTGCTGACACAATCACTGTTTGGAGATAGAGCAGAAGTGTGTGTTGCGCACTTTGGTCCTAAGGGCAAGTACAGAGGGAGAAGCTCCTTTGATTCAATCAGCTAATGCTGTTATTAGGGCTTACTCATCTACAGATATGTGGGATGTTAACTGGCACTGGCCATGAGTGATTAATAGCTGGAGGAGGAGGAGGTGGTGCTGGTGTGACTGGTGCTAGGGCACAGCATCACTTGCTTAGTCCTTGAGAGAGAAAACCTCTCTCTGTCTCTTTCATGGCTCCTTAGATCCAGAGATGCAGAGGATCTGGAGCAGTGTTTGTCCCATCCCTCTGGTTTATTTGTCAGGGCTTTGCAATTGGGTACCCTTCCCATGCATGATGGGATCCAGGCTGTCCAGCTGGGATGAGACCTGAACACAGAGCTTGGGCAGGAGCAGCATCGAGCACAGGGCAGTTAAAAGGATGCACTGGTTGCAAAAGATGGTTGAGTTGAGTCGGATATCTGCTCCCAGTCTTATCTTCAGGGTTTAACTAAAAGGCAGTTCTATGGTTAAGACCCCAGGACATGGGATGGGGGATTCAGGTCTCAGCTTTGTTATAGGCTTCTGACCTGCAGCAAATCAGTTGGGTCTGGATATACTGGGGATTTGGGACACAGGGGTATGCTTATTCTTGCTCTGGGTCCCTGTGACACTCGTGGTCTCAGGCTGACAGCAGCCCAGCATCAACAGAAGGGTTAAAGAAGCTCCCGCTCCATCTCTCCAGGGATTATGGATTGTATTTACTTACCAAGTGCTTGGCAGCTCTTGGAAGCAAGGCATGATGTGGGATTTGTAGGTAATGTCATGGCTCTAATATAAAACACAGCACGGAAAACCCATAGCCGAGCTCATTCACTCCGCTGAGGGACACTGACTCTGAGAGTGATGCTGGGGCTCTCAGGTCAAGATATGGGGTTACTGATGAATAAAAGGAGGTGCTTACATTTGCCAGATCCCAAGTGGCAGCAGCTTAAAGGATCTCCTTTCAGAAGGCAGAAGATGAGCACTCTGTAAACAGTTCTGAAACCCCTGGCCTTATGGTATCCCCTTGGTGTAAGAATCCTATAGGGAATTACGTGTTCTGGCAGTGCAGCGTTGTTCTCCCTGTCCAAAGTACTCTGTGATGTGGAGGTGAAATCCTCCAGCATCTACATGTACCCTTGGCCATGAATCATGTGGCTGCAATAAGGAACCGAACTGTGGGCTTGCTGATAGTGGTGAAGATAAAAGCCCTGCTTGCTTGCATTTGTTCCCCATCATTTTTAGGTGACCAGAAGAGATTAGCAGCACATAAACTGTCTTCTGCAATAATTAGGCTTGATTTTTATTCTGTGCATTATTTTTGCTGTGCATATGTATAGAATGCATAAGTCCATATGTGTTTCCAGTGCCTAAAGGGCTGCAGGAAAGCTGGAGAGGGGCTTGGGACAAGGGCCTGTAGGGCCAGGCCAAGGGGAATGGCTTGAACCTGCCCGAGGGGAGACTGAGCTGAGCTCTTAGGCAGAAGCTCTTCCCTGTGAGGGTGCTGAGGCGCTGGCACAGGGTGCCCAGAGAAGCTGTGGTTGCCCCATCCCTGGCAGTGTTCAAGGCCAGGTTGGACACAGGGGCTTGGAGCAAGCTGCTCCAGTGGAAGGGGTCCCTGCCCGTGGCAGGGGTTGGAGCTGGATGAGCTTTAAGGTCCCTTCAGCCCAAACCAGACTGGGATTCTGTGATTCTGTGTTTCTGATGCTATGTCTTTTTCTGTACATGCATTTTCTGTAAGCCTTTAATAAACCCAAGTGGTTTCAGATCATTTCCATAGTGCTTTCTGCATGCAATTTTCAGTGCATCTTGAGCTCCTTGCTGAAAGCATATTTGGGCTGCTTTTCGTTGGCCTCTTGCAATCTAATAAACCATGAATCCATTTAGTTCACAGGCATTATTTTGTACCCTGCCATTTAAAATGCTGCCTCATGACCACCCAGTTTTACAGGCATTTCCCCTCCTGATAGATCATGCTGCATGTTGAAGGTCTTGTGCTGTCTGTAGCACATGAGACCCCCCATACCCCAGCGATGTGGTGACTTCGACAGTTGATGTGCCCAAACATACCCTTATATTTCCTTAAGCCCAATATATACCCTCCTGCCTCATGCAGCCCCTTGGCACTGCAGGTTATTTCTCTTGTGGTGGGGTTTGGTACCAAAACCCTGTATCAGATGGTTCCTCCCAGAAAGACCGTATAAAGAGATGATGGGAGATGCAGGGAAGCAGCTCATTGGGCTCGAACCACACAGAACTCAAAGATCACCATAAATAAGTGTTCATATTCCTGGGCAAATCTGTGTTATTTAAATGCTTTCCATGCTTTTGAAAGCCGAGTGATGGGTTTCAGATGCATCTGCAATCCCATATCCCTTCTTGAAAAGGCGAAGGCTCTGTGGTGCGAGGGAGGGATGTTTAACATACCACAGTTAGGGCCTTTATTGAATTAGAAGGAGCAAATATTTCCCTGAATAGAAAAACCACACATTTTTCTAGTTGCAAACAACCTTTTAACCCCATTCCCAGGGCAGGAAAACAATCCTGCAGGACTAAAGCTACAGAAAGGCAAAAATAAGGCATTTTGCTTGGCTTTCCTCCTCCTGGGGAATTAGGGCTTTGTATTCATCAGTCAACGGAGGTTTCCTTCTGAGCCTCATGATCTGCACCAGCTAAGTAAGGCAAATCCAGATTAGAGCCTCTCACAACAGAAATACAGGAGAGATCATGAGGGGAGGAGCTGGAGGAAGAAACAGGCAGGATTTACCGCATTTTCCCATTTGGGATTTCAACTGAAGTCCCCAAAAAAGGCTGAAGTTTGGAATTTCTGCCAGAGATGCAATGAATTGACTTTTTCTCCTTGGACTTGTTTCAAATCAAAGCCAGTCACAGTGGCCATGCTGGAAGACAACACACTGTTGTGTTAGCTTTAAATGGTCCTTATTTGAGGTGAAAGCTTGGACATCCTCCACTCCTATTGTTTTTGCCTCCAACTGAACCAGTTCCAAGCTGGAGAGTCCAAATCCAAATGTAAGTTGGATCCGGGCACTTCTCCTTTCTTAAGGTTTCTCCTGCCTTGTGTTGCGTTGGTGGAGTTTTAATCCTCTGCACAGCTCGGTGTGAGGCTGAAATAGCACAAAAGCTTCTTGTCTTACGGTGTTTCAGCTCTGGCCTCTCGAGATGAGTCCTCTCATTGCCCTGAGCCCCCTGAGTAGCTGCAAGGATGCCTATGGATTATTATATGTAATGTTATATTGACCAGGAACCTCTCTGAGCATTGACCTCTCCTGGGTTATAGAGATCCCTGAGGGATCGGGGACATGTTCCAGCCTGAGGGACAAAAATGATCTTGAATGAAGCCTGTTATACATAGAATCATAGAATCATAGAATGGTTTGGGTTGGAAAGGACCTTAAGCTCATCCAGTTCCAACCCCCTGCCATGGGCAGGGACAGCTCACACTAAACCATGGCACCCAAGGCTCTGTCCAACCTGGCCTTGAACACTGCCAGGGATGGAGCATTCACAACTTCCCTGAGCAACCCATTCCAGTGCCTCACCACTCTCACAGTAAAGAATTTCCTCCTTATATCCAATCTAAACTTCCCCTGTTTAAGTTTTAACCCGTTACCCCTTGTCCTGTCACTACAGTCCCTAATGAAGAGTCCATCCCCAGCATCCCTATAGGCCCCCTTCAGATACTGGAAGGCTGCTATGAGGTCTCCACACTCTCCCCTGACTGCTCTTCTCCAGTTCTGCGGTCTTCTTTTGCCTTGAGTTTTGCATGCCCTTGGCCTCTGTGGGCAACTGGGGAGCACATCTTCTAATCACAGAATCCCACACTGGTTTGGGTTGGAAGGGACCTTAAAGCTCATCCAGTTCCAACCCCTGCCACAGGCAGGGACACCTTCCACTAGAGCAGCTTGCTCAAATGCAGCTTCTCCATGAGGCTGGAACAGATCCAACCCCTATGGTCTGTACCAGCACTTGCTACCCTTGCCCATTCTATGCATCCTCTTCCCTCCCTATTTTCTATATCCCCACAATATCACTGCATCCATTCGCCTATCTGATGTCCCCCCAAATCATGTCCCTCTTGCACTGCTCCACCCCAACAGCAGCACCTTTGCTCTGTTTCCCATTGCATCAAGATCTCAGCTCCTTGTCCTCACCCGCATCCCCAGAGCACCCTGCACTGTGTCCCTGAGGACATCCCCATCACTCCCCTCCAGCACTGACTCCTATCAGGATGTCTGTAGAAGGTCATGGCAGGATTCCTGGTATCTGTGGGTGGCAAATAGCAGGCAAGGTAGAGGAAGGGATAGGAAAGAGCAACTGGCATCAGGATAAAGCTTGGAATGTGATGAACACCAAAATAAAAAGGGTGAGATAGAATTATATTCCTGGTGCATAAATCTTCCTCCTGCTTAAGCACCTCCCTCCTTAAGGACAAAAGAAAAAGTCTATTAATAGAAAGCAAGAAGAAATCATAGCAGGTGACCTGCTTTATTTGACTGGATTAAGTGTGGGATTACAGCAGCGTTTAGAAATGTCGATAAGGGCTCTGTCAGATTCCTCCCTGTCGTTCCCTTGTTTTCTGGGAATAGCAGGGATTTGCAGCAGGTCATTCGGATTAAGAATCCAGTGGAGTGATTTGATGAGGGCAGGAGGAAAGGGAAAAGGAAGCGGAACACATTGAGGGAGTATTGTCACTATGGGGTATTGCCAGTGGAGAAACAGCTCTGTGTGGTTCCCTTGTTAAATGCAATTCTTGGGGTAAATCCAAGGAAGAGCATGTGTTCTGCAGGATTTCGGGGGGTTTCTTTCAGGTGGAGAATGGGATTTGGGAAGAGAAAGGAATGGAAAGGGAAAAGGTGATGGGGTAAAGGCTCTAAAACTTCCACATTGTGATATCCCATTCAGCCCAGAGTTTAGTAAAGTTCTGGATATCAAGAAGAAGCAGCTTCTTAAAGCCTTGATCCTCTGCCAAACGTGGCTTTATGTGTCATATTTCCTGCCCCAAATCACTCCTCCCTTCTCCCGTTTCCTGGCCATGCTCCCTCCTTAGGCAATAAGAGATGGCGCTTCCATAGCTGGTGACTAGTCCAAGGTGTTCCCATGAAGACGTGTCTGGGGTTAAGGAATAGTGGAGCCCAGGTAGGAAAATCCCTCTGGATGAGCCTTTGCCCTTCATGAATGCTTTATTTCTTTTGCCCTGTTGGGGTACAGCATCATGGTGCTGCTTGTGGGTACCCAGCACCATGCTACAAGTATGAGCTTTGTGATAACTGTGTTTTAGGTGATGGGAAAAGAGCCCAGAGCAACTAAAGGCGTGAAGAACACAAGCAAGCAATGAGCATTTGTTGATGTAGACAAATTGCATTTAAAAAGACAGATGTACTCAGCAGAAATTATGGCTCATCATTCCATTTCCAACTGAATATAATGCAAAGGAAACCTTGGGGAATTCCTATTTCCCTGGAAATCCCTTGAGAAACTGGCATCCAAGCCATACTGGAAGTGGGGGTTTTCTGCTGGGGTGTTTGAGTAATGCTGGCCACAGATAGGATCCTTTCTTCTTTACATCTTTTATGTGTCCTATAGGGAGAAAAGATGGAAACTCTTTCCCTATACCCATGCAAGTGATGGGAAAATAAAGTCTTTCTCCCTACACTGTACAGACCATGTGTTAACAGTGACGAAGCTGAGGTTGTTCCAGAGGTAAGGGAAAACTTGGAGCTTGATCTCCATGATTTCATCTTGCTTGAGGAGCTCTATATGAATTCCAGGTGTCTGTCTTCTGGGATGTTATATTTAGCTTTGTGCTCCTCAAAGAGCTTGCTCAATTCGTTTAGGTATTTCTCATGGACTCGATCCACCTCTTCCTTAGAGGGTTTGTGGTTCCTCTGCACTGGAATTGGTTTCCCAACTGGAAAACAAACACAGGCATTAGGAGGAGACAGTGTCAGGTCCCTCTGAACAGTTTGCACATCTTAGCACAGAGCTGGGGTCTCCAAGGATGCAGTGGATGGATTGATAGGACCAGTCATGTCCTGGAGTTTGGGGGGTAGCACAACCAAGGAGGTAAGGAGATGGAGGTTCAGATACTGGCTCTGATGTTGGTCTCGAAGGTCTCATCTATCTTTGCCTCAGTTTCCCCATCTGTAAAGCTGCTTAATGCCAAAGACCCTTTGTGTAGCATTATGAAGTAGGAAGTGCTGCATCCTAATGCGGTCCCTCCAGCCTAACATCTCAGATGTGCTGCACATAAAGACAACGTCATCCTAATGATGTTTCCATGTGGCCCTGGGAATCTGCATGTCAAATGGGGACACTGAGGCACTGGGGAGCCCAAGACCACTTAAATACACTAGTGACTGGGATGCTTCCACTTCACTCAGATTAAAGCTTCTGTGAAACATCTGATTTTTATTAGTGCCCATATATCTCTATGAAATCATGCTTTTTTCAAGGGTAAATCTAATTAATTTGATTCCTATCAACAGAAGAAGCTCCTTCCCATCTCCCAGAGCCACCAGCAGCAGGAGCAGGCACCTGCAAGGGACATGAAGTCCATGTGATGCCTCTCTTGCTCTGGTCTCTTACTCAGACTCTGTTTGTCAAGTGCAGGAGGGTTTCATCGTTGCGTAAGGCTGCTCCTCCTCAGGTTAATGAAGAGCCCTTGTGATACTGCACAGCTCATAAACCCCTTGAGACAATCCAAACAGATTGTAAAGCAATTAGAAGTAATTGCTGGCTGTCAAACATCATCAGTGGGGTGAGATCTGACCTTTCCAGACGGCCTCTTTCATTAGGCTACTTCCCACAGCATCAGTAGTGCTGATGGGTTTCAACAGCTCCATGAGGCAAGGATGGAGTTGATGAAACCAGGCAGAACTGCTTCAAAACCAAAGACTTGCTTTGAATTTGGCCTCCTATGGGCATGATCTCTGCTGGAAACTTCCTGCCATGAAATAGGTTGCGGGTTGCAGCTATGTCTGCATAGGACACTGAGCAAACCTGCAAATTGCTTAGGTGTTGCCCTATTTGTGCTTGTAAAATTGGCTTGGAAAAAGTATAACCCAATGTTATTGCAGCGGTTTTTATTACTGGGTTGTGCTGGGTTTGGCTGCATCCCACGCAGATAATGAGGTGGATGTGTATGCTCTAGGGCTTTGCTTTGATGCATAGATGGCCTGGGCTTTGTCTTAAGGCCAAGCCAGAGATCCAAATCGGTGAGACACATGAGCAGTTGAGGATGCTTCATTGCCAACATGTTTCTAGCCCACCACAGCATGATGGTCCAGCTTGGCATCTCCATCCAGGACAATAACACAACCCAGGGGATGCCCCTGGTTCCCCCACTGGCCAGGCTGAGTGTAGCTGTATTGTGCTGGCCAAGGAAGGACTTACCTACAGTGTAGATGGGCCGACGGTAGGGTACCAACCCAAAGCTGTACTGGAAGATGCCCCTTGCATGGAAGAGGGGAAGTGAGATGCCCATGATCTTCTGGAGCTGGTGCTGGACCCTCCGCAGCCAGGAGCCCTGGGGGTTTCTCACTTGCTCAAAGAGGTCATTCTCCCCAAAGGAAAAGACCGGGACCAGGGGGGTGCTGTGAGGAGTTGAACCCAATGGGAGGGCATGAAGATTAGCAAAGCCCACCCCATAACACCTTCCCCCTTCTCAAATAGTTCTTCTGCAGCGGGTTGGTACTAAATGATTGTAAGGCCCCTTCCAACCCAAACCATTCCATGATCCTATGATTATAAAACCAGCAGGAACACCCCATGAAGCAGCCACATCCCTCCCCAAGGGCCCCTTGAGCCCATCCCCTGCATCACCCATGCTCGATGGCCAGGCGGACAAATCCCTTCCTGTTCTTCAGCAGCAAGGTGCAGGATCCCGGCCGAGCATCCAGCGCCTCCTGTGCTCCACCGATGATGATGGCCAGCACATTCCCACCCTTTGGGTTCTTCAGTACATAGGATGCGCTCTCCTTGTCCGAGGAGACAAGGCCTGCGGGGCAGAGAGGAAGAAAGCATCAATATCTGTAAAACCCACACGACTGTGGTTTGCTCTGTGCCTTTTCCCCCCATTATCCAGCTCCAGAGGGGTGCTAGACACTATTGTCAGAGTTTTCCTACACTTTAGCAATCTCATCCCAGCTGCCCTCAAAGATGCTGGATTCATGGAATGATAGAATAGTTAGGGTTGGAAAGGACCTTAAGCTCATCCAGGGCCAACCCCCTGCCATGGGCAGGGACACCTCACACTAAACCATGGCACCCAAGACGGGCATGAACATCCCTTTGCTGTCTGGCCCAAGACTGAGAAACAGGGAAAAAGTAAACTGGGAACTAAGTGCTCACAATCCCCAGGGAACATCTGTTTCAGTTTGTTGTCAGATGAAACCAAGTTCGATCCTGACCAGCTCTAAAGCCAGGGAAACATCTGCTTTAGCTTAAAAGAAGCACAGATTTCAGTGGATGCTGCTGGAGGGGGCTTGGAGCAATCTGCTCTAGTGGAAGGTGTCCCTGCCCATGGTGAGGGGTTGGAACTGGATGAGCTTCAATGTCCTTTCCAACCCAAACCATTCTATGACTCTATGGATTTAAAGTGGAATTTTATGCAGAATTTGGTCCCTGGATGTTATTTCCTTGCAAAATCTCAAATCTTTCATTTGGGAAATGACAGAGCAACACGGGTTTGATTCTTTAAAGAAGCCCTTGTTTCAGGAGCAATTTAAAACCTCTTTGTCAAATGGATTCAATGGACCTGAAAATGAGCTCTGCACCCAGCTCCCACGTTGCAGTGATTAAAGCATCCCTCGCCTGGGCCAGATCTCTCCCATATCTCACTGTTATGATTCCTTGCTCTCCATGTAAATATTTTTCCAACAGCAGGAGCCAGAGTTTATGTGGAAAACAGGGTGATGACAGCCCCGGGGTATCTGAGGACCTGGATGCCTGTGTTTAGTCTATTGAATCCCACACACAGGATGAGCCCATTGAGCTGCAGAAGGGGCTGTTTCCCAAGCTCACCGGTGAGAGGAGGAGGTCATCTCTTGCTGGTGTCCATAAATCACTCCACACTCCCTTCCCCTTCTCTCCATCTATTTTTTACCTATTCCTTTTCATTTCTGCTTCCCCTCCTGCCATGTGGTTTTACAACAGTGCGAGCTGGTATTTGCATCCTCCCTTCTACACTTATACATACAGAATGGGCAGAGATTGGAAGGGACCACTGAATGTTGTTTAACCTCAGTCAGGGTCACCCACAGCACATTGCTCAGGATTGTGTCCATAGAGCACCTAAATATCTCCAAGGAAAGGGACTCCATAACCTTTCTGAGCAACCTATGTGAGCTGCTGGAGTAGATCCAGAGAAGGGAATGGAGCTGGTGCAGGGCCTGGAGCCCAAGAGTGATGGGGAAGGGCTGAGGGACCTGGGGGGTTCAGATGGAGAAGAGAAGGCTCAGGGGGGACCTGATGGCTGCCTCCAAGTGCCTGAGAGGAGGATGGAGCCAGGAGGGGCTGGGCTCTGCTCCCAAGGAACAAGGGATGGGACAAGAGGAACCGGCCTCAAGCTGCACCAGGGCAGGTTTAGATGGAGCTGAGGACCAATTCCTGCCCCAGAGGGTGCTCAGGTATTGGAACAGGCTGCCCAGGGCAGGGCTGCAGGCACCGGCCCTGCAAGGGTTCACACCCCATGGAGACAAGACCTCAGTGCCATGGGGCAGTGGTGGCCTTGGCACTGATGGGCAGCGGTTGGGCTGGATGAGCTGAAAGGGCTTTTCTGACCTCATTGATCCTATGATTCTGTGATTCTATTCCAATGCTCAGAAGTTCTTCCTCATGTTCAGGTGGACCTTTCTCTGGTTTACGCCTGTTGCCTCTTGTTCAGAGCCAAAATTAAAAGGTATGGCAGTGATTTTCAGTGCTGAACGAAATCTGAACACATATTTGTATGAAATACAGCAATACAGTCTGAGACTTCTCTGCCCCATGACATGTTTTGCAAATCACAGACCACCAGCAGAGAATCAGTGGTTTTCACTCCCCACAGTTCAAGCACTCACTTTGCACATCACGTGTTAAGTAGATCAGACAAATCTAACTACAAGAGAGAGAAGCTCCAAGAAACCCACAAGAAACCCGTTCTCAGCCTATTCATGGTACAAAGACTATTTAGTACCTTAAAAATAAACCAACAGTTCATGTTTATTGAAGGTTAGACTGGGCTTGGAGCAAGCTGCTCTAGTGGAAGGTGTCCCTGCCTGTGTCAGAGGTTGGAACTGGATGAGCTTTAAGGTCCCTTCCAACCCAATCCAATCTGGGATTCTGTGATTTTACCATGAACAAGTGTTGCTTAGAATACAGGACTTCTCTGACTGTGTATTTACCTTTTCAAGTACACCAATAAATGCTGCAGTTGTTTTTTTAGCAAACACAGTAAGTTAATGTCTTCCCACATTCTTCGCAATGGAATCCATAAGGTACATGGGATCCATTGGCAACAGATAAGGACAAACAGACCCTTGACTCCTCTTCCCCTCGTGTCTTCATCCCCTGTTCCCCCACCCATCCCACCACTTGCCGGAGGGGTTGGCTTGTGCTGTTTCCCTGCTTACCTCCACTCATCAGGTAGTCCCTGAAGAAGGGGATGCGAAACCACATGGAGAGCATCATCAGGTGTGGGGTGATGCCCGGGAAGAGCGTGGAAAAGCCCGATGCCTCCGTGCAGAAATTGAGAAAGGCTCCTGTTGCCAGGACCCCATGGGGATGAAATCCCATCAGGTAGTTCTGCCTAGGGTCCAGCTCCGCCGTCTTCACCAGCTGCACGCCAGATGGGAGCAAAAAGGGGCCATGAGTTAGTGCTGTTGTCTTATGGGGACGGAGCATTGGCTATGGAGAGCAGATGGGGGATTCTTGGAAGGGGGTCCATGGCATAGTTTTGTTCCTGCTGTACAACCAAGATGTGGATGGGCTGGAGAGGGGCCAGAGAAGGGCCACAAAGATGACCCAAGGACTGGGCAGCAGTGAGGAAAGGCTGAGAGAGATGGGACTGTTCAGCTGGAGAAGGCTCAGGGAGACCGGATCCCATGTGCCAGAGTGGCTACAGAGAAGATGGACACTCTCTTTTGACAAGGAATCCAATGGAAAAGCCAAGGGGTGATGGGCACAAGTTACTACTGGGAGATTGCAAATGGACACAAGAGGGAAACTTTTCCAGTGATAATGACCACCAGTGGAATAGTCTCCCTAGGGCAGTGGTGACTCCCCAGCGTTGGACACTGTTAAGATTGGGCTGCACAGGGTGCTGGGCATCCAGTCTAGGTCATGCTGTGCCTGGAAAGGTTGGAGCAGATGATCCTTGAGGTCCCTCAACCTGGGATTCTGCACTTCTATGACTGGATGCCTGCCCAAGGTTGCTGCAGTTTTACCGGGAAGAGGGAATGTGGAATGCCTGTGTCTAGTGTATAGGGATGGACAGCATGGATTCCAGGCACAGCCCTTGAAGGCTACCTAAGCAGCTGCATGAAACACTCGGCCAATCTGCCACTGGGTTTGAAGCCTGGGAGATCCTACATGGGACAGCAGAGGAGGGGATGATTAAAGGGAGATAAGGCACAACAAGGATCTGGAGCCTGTGGGTTACACTTGCTATGGACTTCCCAGAGGAGAGGGGCTGCTGTTCCAAACCCACCCTCCAGCTATGCCGCTGAGAAGACCCTGCTGTGCCAACACCAGCCAGCATGTGTATAACCCAACAGAAGCGGTCAAAACTGAATGGTTCCTGTGGGTGCCGAGGATGCTCACAGCACCAGGGAAGGATGAACCCTCCCAAGGTTAACCCTAACAGAGCCACCATGGATTTCCATTCAACTCAACAGCCCCTGTGCTCCAGAAGATCCAAAGCCCAGCGCCTTTTACCCTGTCACCCCTCCAGCACCCTGGTCCCATCCTCCCACAGGAGCAGCTCATGGTGCATGTGTTTTCCTAGAAGCAGCCAGAACCACAGGTTAATCACGAGGGTGCATTTTACTTTCTTACATCATGGCTAATTTCCCCTCTGGCCCGAGGCTCTGTTGACTGTACACATGTGCCCATTCAAGCGCCTGCTCCTAATGGGAGGAATGGACAAACAAGGGTTCCACCGCTGCCCGGTGCAGAGGTACCTAAGCAGGAAGAGGGGCAGATGGCTGAGTTACTGAGTGCCTGGGGCCCCTGCCTCCTTTTGAAGTCATTTCAGCTTACATCAATGTTTCCTGCATCCATCTTCTGCTTCCAAACAGCCTTTCATCCCTGTATGATTTATAGGAGGTGAGATGCTCGGGTGTGTTGGAAACAGGCTGTATGTGTGCAGCGTAGGAGAAGGCATGACAGCAGGTTCAGTGCCCGGTTGTAACCCAAGGTTGCAGCATCCTCCTTGGTAATGACGAGTTGAACTCAGGGTACCCACTGAGCTGTGCAGACTGCTCCAGTGGGAGTTCACCTGTGATAAGACACCTTAAAAACCCTCCCTAGGAGACATCCCAATGTGCTGGTGTTCTGGTTAATGTTTCCTGCATTATAACGCAAGAGTTGTCCCTGCAATAGCTCTGACCACATCTTAGTGACCAAGTTGATTTATTTGCCTCTGTTAGGTTTTCAAACTGGGCTCCTTCCAGGCATAAGGAAAGGATGGGAGAGAAGGTCCTCATTTTGTCATAGCGTCTGCTCCCATTTGGGTGACATGGGTGGGACTTGAAATCAAAGAGCCTTTACAAGGAAATCTGACCTATTTGAAGTTGTCCCTGCTCATTGCAGGGGGGATGGACTAGATGAGCTTTAAAGGTCCCTTTGACCCAAACCATTCTATGATTCTATGACCTGTAGCAGAGGAGAGACTTTGGTCAAGTGCTCTGGACTCTAAGCCTGGAAAATCTCCCTCTGGAAACTGTTTAACACAGAAGCTCGATCCTCCCACTTATTGTTCCCAGTGTTGGTTCACTTCTTCCCTGTCTTCATGCCAGAGGTCAGCCTCTGTTCCCAGACAGCCAGGGAAGTTAATGCTTGGCACCAGACAACCCAATTCTCCTGCACTGAAGAGCTCAATGGGGCCGGGGTTGAGGTGCAGAGGGGTGTGAATCCCCTCCCTCCTGCCTTGGGTGCGTTGCCATCTCCTCACCCACCGGATGGCATTTGCTGCTTTAGGTTTTCTGGGTGAGTTGAAGCTTTAATCATTGTCAAAGGACTCAAGGGTCCAGCCAGGCTGGTCCGTGAGTAAACAAGTGATTGAGCCAAAGTTTCCTTGGTGAGACAAGGCCAGTTTCTCATCTCAGGAAGCCACATTAATGTGTACCTCTGCTCTGGAGCCAGGCTGAGGGAGCTGGGCTGGGGCAGCCTGGAGAAGAGAAAGCTCCTGAAGGGGAGACCTTAGAGCAGCTCCAGTGCCTAAAGGGGCTGCAGGAAAGCTGGAGAGGGGCTTGGGACAAGGGCCTGTAGGGACAGGCCAAGGGGAATGGCTTGAACCTGCCCGAGGGGAGACTGAGCTGAGCTCTTAGGCAGAAGCTCTTCCCTGTGAGGGTGCTGAGGCGCTGGCACAGGGTGCCCAGAGAAGCTGTGGCTGCCCCATCCCTGGCAGTGCTCAAGGCCAGGTTGGACACAGGGGCTTGGAGCAAGCTGCTCCAGTGGAAGGGGTCCAGTTTGGGTGGGACTTCATCACCCTCATTCCCAGTTCTGGGTAAGGATGGCAGCTCCAAAAAGCCCAAGTGTTCTCTTGCTCTTGTGCGATGCTGCTCTTGGCGGTCTTGTAGGACCTCCTGTATCCTTATCCTTATGGATCCTTTCCTGTTAGGGTGCTGAGGCACTGGAATGGGTTGCCCAGGGAGGTTGTGAATGCTTCATTCCTGGCAGTGTTCAAGGCCAGGTTGGACAGAGCCTTGGGTGCCATGGTTTAGAGCGAGGTGTCCCTGCCCATGGCAGGGGGGGTGGAACTTGATGATCTTAAGGTCCTTTCCAACCCTAACCATTCTGTGATTCTATGATTCTATGGCAGGACACAGTCCTCTGGTGGACCTGACCTCAGCCATGGCCTCTCTCTTAATGTTAAAGAAGAGAGGGTCAAGAGCAGGACAGAGGAGTTCCTCAGGAAGGACACACTTGTGGCTCTGGGCCATTTGGCCATGTCTGGCTTTTGCCCTAAGGACCTCTCATCTCTCCTTCAGCCAACAGAAGGAAGCAAAGACCAGCAGTGCTATTTAACATCATGGGCTGTGACACAAACCCCCCAGTCACAAATAACACCATTCTTCTATGCAAAGAAGGAAAACATTCCTGGTTGGGCTGGGTTCACATGAAGTGGAGCTCTTCCCCCTCTGCATTGCCTTGTACCTCCTTAGAAGCACGATATGCCCTCAAATAACCCCCGTCATGGTTTATGCAGTTGTGAGAATGAATGAGTTATGGGATGGAGCCATCCCAAATCACAGCTCCTAGGGTTCAACGAGTTCTCTAATAACTCATTTTAGTTATACTAACAAAGAAGCCCAATGTAGCCTGTCCCCACGCACAATGACACAGGTTGGGACTCTGCCAGTTGCTATAGATATTAAGGTCCAACTGACACTTGGATAACCCCAAGGCTGGTGAAATGTGTCCTGTGGCTCTTCAGAAGGGGAAAAACAGTGCAGTGAAGGCCACAGCGACCTTGGCCACATAAAAGGCACTTTTCAGACTGCACTGAACAAAGCTGCTAAGATGGTGCCTGCTGGGGTTGCTCTGAACGATGACAGCACCCAAAGACAGAATTTGTCCCTCTAAGACCTTAATTTTAGCTTCCATCTGATAGGTTTAACTTGTAATCTAGATTGTGTGATAAAGGTGAAATGTCTTGTCTAAACCAAGCATCCAACCCTAACTTATAGCCAGCAAGAAGGATGGTGACTTCTGCTTGAGGACTACAGTAGAGATGGATCTCATCAAGCTTATGCTTCAGAATCATAGAATAGTTTGGGTTGGAAAGAACCTTAAGATCATCCAGTTCCAACCCCCTGCCATGGGCAGGGACACCTCACACTAAACCATGGCACCCAAGGCTCTGTCCAACCTGGCCTTGAACACTGCCAGGGATGGAGCATTCACAACCTCCCTGGGCAACCCATTCCAGTGCCTCAGCACCCTCACAGGAAAGAACTTCTGCCTTATATCCTATCTAAACTTCCCCTGTTTCAGTCTGAACCCACCACCCCTTGTCCTATCACTGCAGTTCCTAATGAAGAGTCCCTCCCCAGCATCCCTACAGGCCCCCTTCAGACTCTGAGGTCTCCACGCAGCTTCTCTTCTCCAGGCTCAACAGCCCCAGTGTTCTCAGCCTGGCTCCATACAGGAGCTGCTCCAGCCCCTGATCACCCTCGTGGCCTCCTCTGGACTTGTTCCAACAGTTCCATGTCCTTTTTATGTTGAGGACACCAGAACTGCACACAGTGCTCCAGGTGAGGTCTCACAAAAGCAGAGCAGAGAGGCAGGATCATTCCCCATTTCACCCTCATCCTCATCTTCTACACATCAATGGCTCTCCTCAGCTGAGGGTACCAAAACACACTGGCTGTGTGAAGGAGGTTGGTGACAGTGGGTTTACAGTATCAGAAGGTGATGGGGCTGGGAAGAAGCAGCAGTGAAGATGCACATTCCCATGGCCACGAGATGGAGACGTTTGTTTTGACTGTAATGCTGAGTGCATCCTTCCTAGGAATGATGTGCTGAGAAATTATCATGAAAGAACCATGCAAATAAACATAAGGGGGTTGACCTGGATGAGCTTTAAGGTCCCTTCAACCCAAGCCATTCCATGATTCTATTAAAAATATAGGGGGATGAAGCACAGATAACTTTCCTGTGCAATGCAATGGGTCTCACTTGAATTCTCACTGCTTTCTTGTCCTTTACCTTTCAAAACCACTCAAACTTATTCAGGTTCCGCCTGATCCTATAGCAAACCCCTAACTAAAAGCCGTCCATCAAGTGGAATAACCCAAGCAGCAGCGGTACTTGTGCAAGGGTGGTATCAGCAGAGGGTGCTGCTTGCACACGCTGTGCGCAGAGCCTGCCCATCCCTATATGCCAGACACTGCAGCACCGTGCCAACCCGTGCTGCTCAGATCCCCAGGGAACAGATGCTCATCCCAGCGCCTCTCTGCTTCCATGGCTGCAAACATGCGCAGGGATCCTTTACAGGCAGCATTTAAAGCCACTTCTAAAATGAAATAGGCAGATCCTCCTGTCTCCAGTCACTGGTGCTTGGCCAGGCTGAGTGCGCTGCTGGGACCGGGAGGATTAGGAGACACATTGCATCTCCCCTGGATGGCTGATTCTCCAGGGCTGAACAAACTCAATCTGTGCACAAGCACAGCCCAGGGAGGTGGGTGCCCACCCAGGTCCATGTCCCAAATCCCACTCCCCTTTTGCCCCTGTGCTGGATGGGGATTTGGGAAGCGGGGGTGTTCAGGCTGGAGAAGAGAAGGCTTCTTAAGGGGAGACCTCAGAGCAGCTCCAGTGCCTAAAGGGGCTGCAGGAAAGCTTGAGAGGGGCTTGGGACAAGGGCCTGTAGGGACAGGCCAAGGGGAATGGCTTGAACCTGCCCGAGGGGAGACTGAGCTGAGCTCTTAGGCAGAAGCTCTTCCCTGTGAGGGTGCTGAGGCGCTGGCACAGGGTGCCCAGAGAAGCTGTGGCTGCCCCATCCCTGGCAGTGCTCAAGGCCAGGTTGGACACAGGGGCTTGGAGCAAGCTGCTCCAGTGGAAGGGGTCCCTGCCCGTGGCAGGGGTTGGAACTGGAGGAGCTTTAAGGTCCTTTTCAATACAAACCATTCTCGGAGTCAGTGACTCTAAAGGAGAGGTCCAGCTGTGCATGTTCAGATCAAAAGCTCAGCTTAGTTCACCGTGACAGCAGTGTACAGGATGGTTAAAGCAATATTTCAAACGCTTAACTTCCATGCCTCTAGGCACAAATCAGCTCATGCCCAGTGCTACGGAATTAAATCCTTCCCATGCAAGGAAGCAAACACATTTGGGCTTTTAACTGGGAAAAAAAGCTGGCACATGTGGGATATAACAGAGTATAAAACCAGGAATACCCTGGGTATGTAGGGCAGGATTTGCATGGGCTAACCAGGGAGCTTCGAGTGAAACAAGCAGGGAGCAGGGATGTCTTCACGTTGTGTGGAACTCCTTGCTGCAGGATGCTGAGGATGCCAAATGCTTTTCCATGATATAGTGGCAAATGCATTCCAAATGGGCTTCTAAATCTTATATTCTGGCTTAGAAAGTGCAGAAGACTGAGAAACTGTCTTTGGGAAATGGCATTATGTGATTGCTTGGTTATAATACTCTTGTCATCGTGGTTTGGTTTCTGATGTCCTTTTGTGCACCCTCCTCTGACTTCTGCCATCCCAGCCATAAGAAAGGCTCCAGGGAACCTTCCTGGCCTTCAATCCCAGTAACCACACTCCCTCTATTGGTCTTACTGGTAAAGGTCTTACTGGTCTTCCTGTCTTGCACCCAGGAAAGGAAGGACAGACACTGAACCATGGGGTACATAAGGGGTTTCCATGTCCTTACAGAGGGATGGGAGGAGAATTGTTGTTGGGCTGAGTGGGCAGCCAGGATTTAGCAGAGAGGCTGGTTGGACACTGCCCAAGCAGCAGCTTATGGCCAGGAATAATTTAGTCTATACTGCATATAATCACTACAGCCACTTAAATAGCTCAAGGATTCTAGCATCTTCTAAGGGAAGCTTGAGAATAATTTATTAGGAACCCATTTTGTGTTTCCTATTAAATGTCATAAATATAACCTGTCCCTTATGACAAAACTCCCCACAAGCTTTCCTGGGATGTGTTCCCATTCCTCCTCGTAAAGTTACGATGAACCTTTTGGGGGCCTTGCTTTGAAGCTCATCCAGAGGCCCATGGAATCACCCAGGATGGAAAAGCCCTTTCAGCTCATCCAGTCCAACTGTTCCCCATCACTGCCCCATGGCACTGAGGCCTGGTCCCCACGGGGTGTGAACCCTTGCAGGGCCGGTGCCTGCAGCCCTGCCCTGGGCAGCCTGTTCCAATGCTGGAGCACCCTCTGGGGCAGGAATTGGTCCTCAGCTCCATCTAAACCTGCCCTGGTGCAGCTTGAGGCCGGTTCCTCTTGTCCCATCCCTTGTTCCTTGGGAGCAGAGCCCAGCCCCTCCTGGCTCCATCCTCCTCTCAGGCACTTGGAGGCAGCCATCAGGTCCTCCCTGAGCCTTCTCTTCTCCAGTGAACCCCTCAGGTCCCTCAGCCCTTCCCCAAACCGTATTTAAAGTTAATCTCAGAGATTAGCCATGTACAACCCACGGCAGGTCCTCGGCATCACTTTCTGCCTTGAAAAGAGCAAAGAAACCCGATAGCAGATGATCAAAGGATGTGATTGTGAAAATGGTGGTCTTCTTTTATACTGGGTCTTGCAGTAATCTGGGACCTGGGAAGATGATAGAATCATAGAATCATAGAATAGTTTGGGTTGGAAAGGACCTTAAGATCATCCAGTTCCAACCCCCTGCCATGGGCAGGGACACCTCACACTAAACCATGGCACCCAAGGCTCTGTCCAACCTGGCCTTGAACACTGCCAGGGATGGAGCATTCACAGCTTCCCTGGGCAACCCATTCCAGTGCCTCACAACCATTACAGTAAAGAACATCTTCCTTATCTACAACCTGAACTTCCCCTGTTTCAGTTTGAACCCATCACCCCTTGTCCTATCACTACTCTCCCTGATGAAGAGTCCCCCTCCAGCATCCTTGTAGCCCTCTTCAGATACTGGATAGAAAAGGGTGGATAGATGATCCTTCAACACTGACCTCCCAGAACCCTATGCCACAAGTCCTTGCCCCAAACTGCCTCCAAACACCAAAGACAAAGGCGGTCCTTATGGAATCAGTGCGTATGGAATCAGTGGTACTTACCGTGATGGGGAAATAGTCCCTCATGTACCTCCAGACGACACTGTTCCGGACGGCATGGATCCGCCTCCCACCCTTGCTGGGCTTCTCCCTGTCTTTGAACCACCACACGGCATAGAGGACGCAGAGCAGCCAAAAACGGGTGAAGAAGAGCGCAATGAAGGCAGCTGTGCAGCACTGTGCTGAGGGAAAAGCCAGTGGTGAGGTGGCAGTTGGATCAGGTGGGCTTTGGGAGAGGAATGATCATAGAATCCCAGAGTGGTTTGGGTTGGAAAGGACCTTAAAGCTCCTCCAGCTACAACTCCTGCCATGGGAAGGTACCCCTTCCACTGGAGCAGCTTGCTCCAAGCCCCTGTGTCCAACCTGGCCTTGAGCACTGCCAGGGATGGGGCAGCCACAACATCATTGGGAGCCAGTTCTAGTGCCTTAAATCCAACCTGAACTTCCTGTTTCAGTTTGAACCCATCACCCCTTGTCCTATCACTACAGTCCCTGAGGAAGAGTCCCTCTCTAATGATGCACTTGGAGAGACTCTGGTGCTGTGATGGAGCCCATCACTGGGCTTGCTGAGGGGTTACTTTATCATTGTGAAGGCATCTTTGATGCAGAGAAGGTTTCTTTCCTACCTATACCCTGGAGAGGAACCAAGCACCATCCTTCCATCAACCACCTATTTCTCAAAGCCCACCGTGTCTTCCTTTCCCCACACGAGCCTCGGTTTTCCTTGTGGATCACAGCTCTATCCCTTTGCTTTCTGGCTTTTCTCTGGACTCTGATTCCTGCAATGAAAATGTCCCTCTTTTACCCCAAACCTCCTGTTAATACACTCTGATGACACCCAGCATCTTGCAGTGGCAGCAGATCAGGGCACTGTGCCCTGTCTGTACAGTCCCCAACGGCTTTGTCCTGAGCTAATGAGTCACCATTTTAATTGTCCTTGATTTTTAATGTCTTATCTGCCCATATACGAGGTTTTACTCTTTATTGAGTTATTTCTTATTGATCTTGGACCTTTTCCTCCACTCCTTGGGTTCACTCTCAGCTCTAATACTGACCTCTAGAGGATTTTCAGCCCTCTCAGTTCTGTGTCATCGCTGATTTTAGAAGAATGATTTATTTCATTCCTTAAGACATTAATGATTTGAGACCTTCCCAAGCCATTAAAGACTTTTCTGAGCTGCTTCCAGTCACTGCTCAGCTTTTCCCTCCACCTTCCTTATCCTTCATGCCATGTTCTGGCATGGGAACAAGAGAAGAAAAGTGTGTGCAAACAGGAATCACTTGGTGCATCAAATCCAACCAAAGCCTGCAGTGATGAGGAACTGCTGCTGGCCACCCAATGCCTACTTAGTAAAGCAGATACCCTAAGAAGTGCCTGGGAAGAGCTGGGTCCTCTCCATCTGCTCCTCTGGAAGACCTGGTGCTGTAGACTAAAATGCACCATTGATCCAAGCCCTTTGCCATCCCCAGCTCATGGGTTACATCATGTGTGGTGGGTTCTATATAATGTTCTTCTCTGGGTCTTCATCACAGACCCAGCACTCAGGGCTGAAGGATGTGAGGATGGAGATGCCCTGTTCAGCTTCCAGTTTAGGTAGATGCATCCATGCCCTCATCCTCTGAGACCTGGATTGTCATCTTTGGGAGCCACCTGACTCCTGACCTCTCCATCTCATCTCAGCTCAGTCCTATGAGGGAAAAGGTACATGATGCTCTCATGTAAGACATCCTTGTGCTTCCTGTTTACTTAGGATAAATTAGTAAGTCTATTTTTTAGTCTTGCTTTTGGTGACAAGTCCCCTTATCCCAGAGCTTTGCATGTAAAAATAAATCCCTGCCCCTTTCTAAAACCTTGGCATAATCATAGGGAACATAGAATCAGACTGGTTTTGAATGGAAAGGACCTTAAAGCTCATCCAGGTCCAACCCCTGCCACGGGCAGGGACCCCTTCCACTGGAGCAGCTTGCTCCAAGCCCCTGCGTCCAACCTCAATCTCCCCTCTGGCAGGTTCAAGCCATTCCCCTTGTCCTGTCCCTACATCCCTTGTCCAAAGCCCCTCTCTAGGTTTCCTGGAGCCCCTTTAGGCACTGGAGATGCTCTAAGGTCTCTTTGGAGCCTCAAATCCCCTTAAAGCTGAAATGGGATCTGATGTCCTCATGTAGGTAGAGACACTGTGCCTGATCATCACTAGCACAGAGCATGGGGAATCAGTGCAACAGAGCAACAGGTCCAACCCACAATGCCCCTTCCCAGTCAGAACAAATCACTGCTCATGCCTGGTGCCACTCCTTTCAAACACCGCAGACACCATCGTTATAACCCTTGAGGAAAACAGCCCAGAGCATGAAACCCAGCTCCAGGGTCCACATGAGACATGAACTCTGCTTGAGGAGCAATGCAGAGGTTGCAGTTTTACTGCACATGGGAGCTGGGTCACCAGGTCTGCTGCAGAAGTGGCTAATACTCTATTCCCTCTTTATTGTACCATGCAGAGCTCAAAGAGCGCTCTGCAGAATGAAGCACTTATCACCCGAGTGAGGCTTTATCTTGCAATGATAGAATTATCCATCTCTGTTCATCACCAACTCAACTTCTGCCTTATTTCAGGGCAGAATTTGCACACAGAGACCTTCCCTCAATATTCAGCCTATTTTGCTTTCTATGCTTATAGAATACTACAAGGATGCTGGAGAGGGACTGCAGTAATAGGACAAGGGGTGATGGGTTCACACTGAAACAGGGGAAGTTAGATTGGATATAAGGAGGAAATTCTTTCCTGTGAGGGTGCTGAGGCACTGGAATGGGTTGCCCAGGGAGGTTGTGAATGCTCCATCCCTGGCAGTGTTCAAGGCCAGGTTGGACGAAGCCTTGGGTGCCATGGTTTAGTGTGAGGTGTCCCTGCCCATGGCAGGAGTTGGAGCTGAATGATCTTAAGGTCCCTTTCAACCCAAGCCATTCCATGATTCTACGTTCCCCATGATCGTTGCTTTCTTCCCTTTGAGTGTAACCCCAAGAGGCAAATGAGGAATAAGGAGGGTTTCTTGCCTGTTCCTGCCTGGCTGGGGACCATTCAGAGCTGCCTGGATGGGAGCCACATTCCCTCAGCATCTGCTCTCCTGCACATCACCCATCATCTGGGGGGCTGGCTGCCAGGCAAGCACTTTAAGGGATATCTTGAGCAAGGCATTAGGCTCCTGGCCAGGGAACCTCAGCACATCAGGACATCTCCCCCCTGGGGGCAAAGCCCAGCCTGTGTGCCCACAAAGGGCTGTTGGAATGACACTGGAAGGGATGGCAGCCTGTGTCAGGATGGGGATGGGGAAGTCTGTAAGTCATGCATTAGAAGCCCATCCTTGAAGCCCATCAGCTGCCAGGGCTCTGCAGAGCCAGACAAATGCTCCAGCTTAGCATCATGGAATACTTTGGGTTGGAAGGGGGTTTAAATGACATTCAGTTCCAAACCCAGTTTGGTCATGGGAGCAAGTTCTTTGGTAAGGATGGGAATATCAGGCACACAAATGGCAATGAGATGTGGTTATGATGAGGCTCTGCCTCGCTGCCTTTGCACTATTCTTCAGGGGAAAGGAGGGAGAATAACCTTTAGAATTCAGCCATAGCATCAGTATAATGTCTACCTTCCACTTTTCTGCCCCCATAATCATGGAATAGGTTGGGTTGGAACTGACCTTAAGATCATCCAGTTCCAAGCCCCTGCCATGGGGAGTGTTCAAGGCCAGGTTGGACACAGGGGCTTGGAGCAAGCTGCTCCAGTGGAAGGGGTCCCTGCCTGTAGTGGGGGCTTGGGACTGGATGAGCTTGATCCCTTCCAACCCAAACTAGTCTGGGATTCTGTGACTCTATGCCACGAGCTCCAAGTGAGCCACAGGCTACAAAGCATGTGGAGGACTTCCCTGGCCAAATCCAGCCAGGATTCATGTCCCATCCAAGTGCTGCTGGGCCCAGCATTGCTGCTAACCCAGCAGCCCAAAACAGGGAAAACAGCAGCCTATGGAGAGAGTTTTTTTGGCATCACAGCAGCCCCAGAGTGAGTCAGGTCCTTATTGCACTTGTCAGAAGGGTTTCCAAGATGCACATTGCTGAGGTCCCCAGCGCCAGCCCTGGCAGTGACAGCGTGCACTGAGGCTGTCCCAGGCTATGGACTACACTCAGCCTTCAAGGAGCTTGGTTCCCGCTGGCACCATGTGCCCTTTGAGCCAACCCTGCTGAGGGACAGGGTCCAAAGGCAGGGTGCTGTGCACTGGAGCTGCAGAGGCGACATGAGCAGGTCTCCTGTCTCTGCGCTGGGTTTGTCTGCAGGGGTTCAGCCGCACACTGATGCTTCTGCATGGCGCGTCTGGATTGGATGCTCTTGCCCAAGTCCATGGAGACTGGGAGTGAGAGGCAATGGGAAGCTATGTAGGAGGTTTGGGCATCACCTGCTCATTTTGGTGCCTTGTAGGGCCATAGAATCACCAAATCCCAGCCTGGTTTGGGTTGGAAGGGAGCTTAAAGTCCCCCAGCTCCAACCCCTGCCACGGGCAGGGACCCCTTCCACTGGAGCAGCTTGCTCCAAGCCCCTGTGTCCAACCTGGCCTTGAGCACTGCCAGGGATGGGGCAGCCACAGCTTCTCTGGGCACCCTGTGCCAGCGCCTCAGCACCCTCACAGGGAAGAGCTTCTGCCTAAGAGCTCAGCTCAGTCTCCCCTCAGGCAGGTTCAAGCCATTCCCCTTGGCCTGGCCCTACAGGCCCTTGTCCCAAGCCCCTCTCCAGGTTTCTTGTGGGTCCCTTTAGACACTGGAATCCTTTAGGTGTTAGAAGCCTGGCTCCACGGCATTAGGAGGGGGCACTTGTCAGTACTAGGATCCTGCAGCAGGAAGGCAATGTGGTCCCCACTCCATGCCCTGCATCCCATCCTTTCACTGTGCACTCTCCTCCAATCAGCTGCCGGCATCTGAAGCGAGCATCTCCTTTTGTCTCCGTGCCCTTTACTAGGAGCATCCTCCAGGAAACCAGCTGCAGGGACAATGCCTCTTGCCTGTTGTGAGCTGCTGCTCCCTGCTAGCACCGGGGTCAAGCTGCTCCAGTCATCCAGCACCCTGTGGGTAATGAATGAGCCCCTTACTCTGCTCTTGGCTTCTCAGGGGCTGCATTAGCACAACCATAGCAACAGCAGCTTGCAAGCAGTGCTGCTGGATCCCCAGCCAAAGGGCTGTGCAAAGCTCTGCCTTCGCTCTAATGTGTGCTTTCACGAGCCCTGTTCTAGCAGCAGATGCCACAGGCCTGTATAAAGGAGAAGCCAGAGGCCAAATCCTGACCATGGAAGGTCTGATTTCTGTGCCTGAGGGTTATAACATGGGGTTTGATGGCTCATGGGATGACATTAAGGGTATCCCATAGGATCGAGTTTCTACTGTTGCTAAACTGGAAGCTTTTGGATGAAAAGCTCCAAGCTTAAAGCAACTTAATGAAATGGATCAAACCAGCTGGAATTGCCTGGTAGGGTTTGGTTATCACATCTCTAATGCCTTTCTTATGGCATTTCTTAACCGCTTTGGCTTCCATACCACAAAACCCACCCAAAATCAAAGTAAAACTGTTCCAGAGATGATGGCAGTAATGTCTGGAAGTGCAGCTATGGAGGTCCTATGGGTTTGGGTCACTTCCTCATTCAGAGCAGGCTGCATTTCCCTGCAGGAGGCAGAGCCTGTGTTTCGAGCATCTCCGTGTTGTTACCTTTTCATTCCTCCCTCCTGATCATTTCCTGCATTTCCGCTGGCTCAGAAGTGATTTCTATCACTGAAAACTCAAGTGACAGCTTGTTGGCAACAGCAAGGAGGGAAAAACCTGAAGGACAAGTTGTTTTGCTGGAAAACACTGTAAAAGCTCTGTAAGGCCCAGCTGCATCTGAGATGGGAGCAGGGATGTTTTGCTGCATCCCTTGTTAACACTGCGGCTGCATCTCTGCTGCATCTCTACTGCATCCCATCTCATCCAGGCACCATGGAAGGAGATCCGGGTGCAGGGGCAGAGGGAGCTCCAGAGCACCCCACAATGTCCCAGTATGGAGGTTTGGATCCAAGGCTGCATGGCTTTGGTGTGATGTCACCTGCACTGTTAACAACACCCATGTCTTCTACTGCAAGGTGTTCCCCGGTGGGTTGAGTACATCTGGGATCAGTTCTGCACTGGAAGAGCCCCAGGGTCTATTAATGGCACTCTGCCATGCCATAACTCCTTTGGGGCAGCTCAGCTTCAACACTGGGGTTTCCTCATCCATCCCAGGTACCAGCAATGGTCCCTGCCCTCTGCCATTGCCCAAAGTGTGCCAACATAGAATCACATATAGTTTGGAAAAGCATTACTTAGCATGGGCTAAACCTATGCCATGAAGCATTCAAACACCTATGGCATCAGGACCAGTATGGCCCAGTGCTCCTGACCATCAGACACTGGTGCAGAGCTGACCATTCAGCTGCACGTCGGTAGCAGACTTTGGATGGAGCCATCTAAGAACCTTATCGAGGCTCTGAAGCAGAGCCTATGCCTCTTTGCAGGTATTGCTTTGCACCTATACATAGACAAAGATCTGCTGCCTCTAAGTATTGGGGTATTCAAGACCTCTCCTGCCACAGCAAAGCAAAAGCTTCACACAGATCCCATCTGAGATTAAGGATTTACATGACAATGGGAAACTCTGGGATGTCACCTTCCAGCTGGGCTCCTGATGGGCTGTAAATGGCCTCAGACTGCACTCTGATAGCTCACCTCTGGGTCTCCCATCTCCTTATTTCCCAGTGCATCCTATCCAAAACTGCCTGTTTCTCCTTTCCATCATCACCTGATGCCTTCCACACAGCAGTTTGACTGGGTCCCAGTTTGCTAGTGTGTCTCTTGGGTTTCCGTGGAAGAATCTCCTTTTGGGATGAGCAGGGACAAGTGCATAAAGCAAAGTGTCTGTTCCCAGGGTTGCAAAGCAGAGTCCTCCATGCTCCTCCCATTGTCCCACCCTCAAGCATGGGAATGCCATTCCTGAGGACAGACCCTGAGCAGGGCAGCACTTTAGATCAGGAAAACTGAACTTACAGAGCAGGAGAAGCTGGAAGTACATGGGTTTAGGAGCTGTGTGAGGCATGTAGGTGCTCCCATGCGCTTCCCTAGTGCCACCGTGCTCAGAAACAACAAAGCAACCCAGAAAAGGGGGCAAAAGTTAATTAACTCAATGAGAACAAGCCTCCCATCCTCCTCTTCATACACCGAGATGTGCAAGTGCAATGGCGACTCCTAATCTCTTGTCCTAACATGGCCTGGGATTCACTGCAGAAGACGCCTTTAAGGCCACTTTCCTTCCATTCCAGACCTTTGTACCCATACGTACCTGGGGCCGGGGAGGGAAGGAGTTGGGGTAAAGCTATTGTGGCCCCTCAGAGGAGAAGGTTTCTCTTACCTAGAGCTAGGAAGCTGAAGACCCATTGGACCACGGATGCCGTCTGAAGCCTCCTGTGCAGTGGCACCGAGAGGGGAGCGAACTCAATCTTCATCTTGGGCTCTGCACCCACGTCTCAGGAGGAGAAGGGAGCTCCACAATTGGTGAATGCAAAGTGCAAAGTCAGTGTTTACCCAGCCTTACAGGAGAGGGGATTGGGCAATGTACAGTGCTGGTGGTGGTGGTTGCACGCAGCCACCCTCCCACATAGGGAGGAGAAGGAGGCTGCCGGGAGCTGTAACCCGCTTTGTGCCAATGTGACTCAGCATGGGGCTAGAGGGCGAGGAGATCCTGCTTTACCACTCACACTTGGGAAATAAACTCCTTTCTGGACCCAACTGTGTCTTCAGATGTCCACATTCTGCAACATTTGGATGTTCATGGAGAGGATGAAGCATTCGGAGCAAGGCCAGAGGAGGCCACGAGGATGCTCAGGGGCTGGAGCAGCTCCTGTATGGAGACAGGCTGAGAACATTGGGGCTGTTCAGCCTGGAGAAGAGAAGCTGCGTGGAGACCTCAGAGCAGCTTCCAGTGTCTGAAAGGGGCTGCAAGGATGCTGGGGAGGGACTCTTCATCAGGGACTGTAGTGATAGGACAAGGGGTGATGGGTTCAGACTGAAACAGGGGAAGGTCAGGTTGGAGATAAGGCATTTGACCTGGCTCGAAAGGAAGCTGTGGCTGCCCCATCCCTGGCAGTGCTCAAGGCCAGGTTGGACACAGGGGCTTGGAGCAAGCTGCTCCAGTGGAAGGGGTCCCTGCCCGTGGCAGGGGTTGGAGCTGGATGAGCTTTAAGCTCCCTTCCAACCCAAAGCAGTGTGGGATTCTATGATCTGTGTGTGTGAACCAGGCCTTATTTCCCCCATTCCCCTACAAACAACCCTGTGCACGGCAGGAAGGGACAAGCATGGGCAGTTCAAATGTATTTGCAGGTGATAGGAGGTGAACAGATTTCAATCTCAGCCAAGGAGGTGGGGAAACAACACAAAGGCGTTGCACTGAGGGCAGGGATACGTGAGCAACATCACGCCTCTGACAAGACATGGATGGATGGATGGATGGATGGATGGATGGATGGATGGATGGATAAATGGGTGGATGGATGGATGGATGGATGGATGGATGGATGGATGGATGGATGGATGGATAAATGGGTGGATGGATGGATGGATGGATGGATGGATGGATGGATGGATGGATGGATGAACGGGTGGATGGATGGATGGATGGATGGATGGATGGGGCAGACAAGTACCTATGCACAGTTTTATGTGGTGTATGAGGAAAGGAATGCTACCTCCAACCGCAATCTTAGCCTCAGCCAAGGCACATACAAAGAGCTGTGATTTACTGAATGGAAAAACTGTAATTCAGAAATTTTGGGGAAAAGAATCCTCATGGAACACAGAAACTGCTCAGGTAAACACAGAAACCATCTCGTGCGGGGCCTGGGAAAACCAAGGGTCTGGTGGTGACCAGGATACAGCATAAGGCTGCTAAGAGGCTGAACTGAACAATGAGCCAGCCCACTGCTAGAGCACTGCCACGCATACAAAGGCATCGGTGAGGAAATGAACATGAGCCAGCTTCAGTGTGCGCTCGCAGCCCAGAAAGCAACCGTATCCTGGGCTGCATCAAAAGGAGCGTGACCAGCAGGGCGAAGGAGGTGATCCTGCCCCTCTGCTCTGCTCTCGTGAGACCTCACTTGGAGCATTGTGTGCAGTTCTGGTGTGCTCAACATAAAAAGGGCATGGAACTGTTGGAAGAAGTTCAGAGGAGACTACAAGGATGAGCAGGGGCTGGAGCATCTCCTGTATGGAGATAGGCTGAGAAAGTTGGGGCTGTTGAGCCTGGAGAAGAGAAGGTACTTGGAGACCTCATAGCAGCTTCCAGTGTCTGAAGGGGGGCTATGGGGATGCTGGGGATGGACTCTTCATTAGGGACTGTAGTGATAGGACAAGGGGTGATGGGTTCAAACTGAAACAGGGGAAGTTTAGATTGGATCTAAGGCAGAAGCTCTTTACTGTGAGGGTGCTGAGGCACTGGAATGGGTTGCCCAGGGAAGCTGTGAATGTTCCATCCCTGGCAGTGTTCAAGGCTAGGTTGGACAGAGCATTGGGTGCCATGGTTTAGTGTGAGGTGTCCCTGCCCATGGCAGGGGGTTGGAACTGGATGATCTTAAGGTCCTTTCCAACCCAAACCATTCTATGATTCCATGATTCTGTCATTCACTGGGCCAAGGTGTATTTCAGATCCCCAAACCTCTCCACCACCAGGAATTACAGAACAAAATGGAACACAGCCCTTGGCAAAAGCCAAGCAGAGATGTTAGGTGGAAAATAACCCCTTGTTTTTGTCAGAATATGAGGAATTTACATCTGCTAAACTTCATTGCTGGAGTCACTGCAAACAGCAGGGCTCCAGTGTAGCCCCAAAGGCTCTCTTCCTAAAGACACCAATTGCTTTAACTGATCTGAAACTGGCTTAGGTTTTGCATGAATCTTTCCCCATCCTTTGTTTTCTCTTGCAAACATCAGGACCCCTCTGCTCTTAAAGCAAGGAGGCTTTTAAGTCTTTCAGCTCTTTTGCTTGGAGATGAGACGTTTCCTATGAGGAACCACCAGCAATGCTGGGGGCAGATCTGCAGGTCCAGAGCTCCTCATCTTCCTGAGCTGTGCAACCCCCAATACAGTCATAAGATCACAGAATGGTTTGGCTTGGAAAGGACCTTAAGATCATCCAGTTCCAACCCTCTGCCATGGGCAGGGACACCTCACACTAAACCGTGCCAAGGGGGTTCATGGTGTGTCCAAGGAGGGGAAAACCCTTGCAGGGACACCCCTGGTCCAGAGGTGATGCTTCAAGGTGTTTTCCATCCTGAAGTCCTGGTTGGTACCAGGCCTTGCCAGGGACCTCTTCTGGTTTATTCTAGTGCAAGTGGTCATACCTGAGCCCTGGGAGCTCTGGCCCAGTTTAGCACCTCAGACTACAGCCAAGGCACTGAGCTCTCTGCAGGAACCCATCCCTGGAGGCCTCACCTTGCTCTTTGCCACTCACATTGTCCTGCTCTGCTCCTTTCCCCTTGCTTTCTCCCCCTGTCACTGTCCAAACTGTGGCAGGGGAACTGCAGATGTGGGTGATTGTCACAATGGTGCCATCAGCTCTAGCACTGCTTTACAGGTAGGTCCTGTCCTCACATCATCAACCCCATCCCTACCAACGGGTGTTGCTACTGTTGGAACACCCTTCACAACTCATAGGATCATCTTAGAGGGCTGGAAGGCAATAGAACCAAACCTCAAAACCAACCTTATGGAATAGACTAGTATAAACCTATCAGGTCAAAATAGGAAGGAGTTTAGCTCTACAGTGATTTCATATGGGTCTGGGCTGGAAATGGAGAGGGAACCACACTTCAGAGTGTCCCATACCATGTGATGGTATAACCTTTTATCACATCTGCCCTTATAATACCCCAATCCCCATCTTCCGTGCTCTGGGGGAAGTGATTATATGGGATGAGAAGGGTTTTTACTGGGAAATGAGAAGATAAGGATTTATTCCCAGGCCTTCTGTGTAATTTTCAGCAAGTTCCTGTCTGCACACGGGTGATGATTTGCAGTTTAAAACCAATGATAACAGTGGAGAAAACCTCACTTAGATGAACCTCTCCATGGCAGGACCTACCCACCAAAAGGGCCATCCAACTTCTCCTATAGCCACGTGTTTCTCTGGTCACTTACATCCTCCTTCTCTTGTTCTCTTTGCTGACTTGGGTTTCAGTTGCGGATAGGGTGAGGGTGGATGGTCCCCATGGCAGCATCAGAGATAGATCATAGAATCATGGAATCCCAAATTGGAGAGGACCTCAAGGATCACCTGCTCCAGCCTTTCTAGGTAAAGCATGACCTAGACTATATGGCCCAGCACCCTGTGCATCCCAGTCCTAACAGTGTTCAGTAGAGCATCGCTGACCTGTGACTGCAGGGATGGAAGGGACCCCTGGGACCAGCCATGATCACTAGTAATCCCTACAATCCCATGTTAGCCCATGTTTAATTTACCCCCATTGCTTAATTCTCACCTCTACGGGTTTTAAACCTCATTATCTGTAATTTTCTCACCATTTCCCCTTGTTTCCTAACATCCACTCACATACACGTGGCCCCTGATGTAGCTCTCACTCCATCCTCCTTGGCTTTTCCCTTTGCAGTTATTTATAGTCATTTATCCAATTTCTTTTGCTTGCATTTAGCCTGGAACATTAAGTTCCTTTAATCCCTCAATAGGTCGTTCTCTGTAATCCCTTTATCACTGACCTTTGGACCAATGGATCAATGTCCATCTCTGAGTACAAGGAGGAACCCATAAAGCCCTGAGTCACCCAGCTCTTGGCTTCCACAAGTCACTGAGCTTTGCAGTGCAGCACAGTGGGATGTGCCCATGAGACTTCATGAGTGGAGCAGGATGCACATGGAGACCTGGCCATGCTCCAGGATAGGGGCTAAGGAAGGCTAACACTGAGGACATGAAGGGACACATGTAAGGGGCAATGCAATGGCATGTACAGGAAGCCAGGACAAGGCATAGGTATCCTGCTTTCCCTGCCAGAGGAAGCTGGTCGTGGCTCCTTGATGAAGTCCCACCATGTGTAGACCCTATGGGACTTGATGCTCCATCAGAAGAGATAGAAGGGCTCTCAAAATCACTGCTCCTCTCTTCAAATCATAGACAATCCACTTTTTTCCCCCTAAAGCCTTTCAGTCGCTCATGGTATCATAGAATCATAGAATCCCAGACTGGCTTGGGTTGGAAGGGACCCTAAAGCTCATCCAGTTCCAACCCCTGCCATGAGTAGCTCATCAAATCCACCCCTTTCCCATCAGTGCCAAGGCCACCACAGGGACAGTGCCTGCAGCCCTGCCCTGGGCAGCCTGTTCCAATGCCTGAGCACCCTCTGGGGCAGGAATTGGTCCTCAGCTCCATCTAAACCTGCCCTGGTGCAGCTTGAGGCCGGTTCCTCTTGTCCCATCCCTTGTTCCTTGGGAGCAGAGCCCAGCCCCTCCTGGCTCCATCCTCCTCTCAGGCACTTGGAGGCAGCCATCAGGTCCCCCCTGAGCCTTCTCTTCTCCATCTGAACCCCCAGGTCCCCCAGCCCTTCCCCATCACACTTGGGCTCCAGGCCCCTCACCATGCAGCATCGTGCTCAGCTATGGCCTTTCCCAGAAGAAGCTGGAGAAGGAGGGATCTGTTCCTGCTTTCCCCCATGGTGGTTATTTAAACTCTTGTGTCCATTCCCCTCCCATCCTCCCCCGGAGGTTTGCAGCCAGCGAATCAATTTCACTGATGGGAACTGATGGATTTCGCTTGCCTTGCCTATTCCATAGCCAATTCCTGAAAGTGAACTAGCGTCAGGATTCATACATCACCGGTATCAACACTCAGCCATTGATCTCCCATTCCGCAGCTCCGAACTCCATCCAGGTCTGCAGTGAGGAGGCTCCTGACGCTGCAAAACCTCCCGGAGCAGCTTCATCCATGGCCATTCTTATCAAAAAGGGACATAAAAAGATCTGTTAAAACGTGAAATAAGGGGAAAACAGAGAAAATAGAATAATAAACTATTGATAACAAATCAAATAATGGCATGTGTATGGCTTTATCCGTGAAAACCCAATAGGGAGAGGAAATGAGTTCAGCAGGGTGATGCTGCAACTGCTCACTGAAGGTGTCCATGTGCATTTGTACATACATGTGTGTTTTGGGGTGCCCGGGTCTGTGTGTGCATGTGTCGGTGTACATATTTGTGTGTGTATGTGTGTCTGTGCACATGTATGTGTATGTATGTGTGTGCATGTGTGTATGTGTAGGCATCAAAGTGCATGGAAGAATGGGTGCGCACGTGTGTACCCATGCGTGTGTATCTGTGCATGGCAGATGAGCTTCCAACCCAAACACGTCTGTGTTTCTATGATTCTGTGTGTGTCCCTCTACATGCGTGTTCATGTGTGTGTATGTATGTGCAGCTAAGGGCATTCAGCCATGACAACGTGTGTTCTTGCATGTGGGCATGCATGTGCGTGTGTGCATATGGGTGAGTTTTTATGGTTGTCCATGTGTATGCATTGGTGCATGCGTGTGCACGTGTGAGTGTGCATGCGTGTGTTTGCATGTGCATGGATGTGTGTGCACCCATATATGTGCATATCTGTCAGTGTGTGTGAGCGTGAATGGGTGTGCACACTTCTGTGAGTGCATACATGTGTGAACGTGAGTTTGTGTGTGTGTATGTGCATGTGTCTGTGTGCATGTGCATGCACGTATGTGGTGTATGTCCTGTGTGATTACACATGTGTTCATGGGCACATATATGTGTGCAGGTGTTTGCATGCAATGTGTTTGCATTCATGTGTATGCACATGTATGTGCAGATGTCAGTGTGCATGCACTGTGCAGCATACATACATGCATGCATGTATGTTCATATATGTCTGCATGTGTACTGCGTAATATGTGCAGGTATGTGAGTGACCACGTACATGTGTATTTGTGCAGGTATGTATGCATGCACGTGTATGCATGTAAATGTGTGTGCATGTGTGTTGCCCACGTGTGTCCATGTCTGCTGTTTTGCACATGTATGTGTGTATGTACATGTGTGCATATGTGTGCATGTTTTACATGTATGTGTCACTGTGTGTGATTGTGCATGTGTTCATCCATGCATGGGTGCATCTCGTGTGTGCAGGGGTGTAACTGTGCATGTGTGTGCATGCATGTATGTGTGTGTGTCGAACACGTGTATGCAGGTCTGTGACACTGCACATATGTGCATGGGAGTATTTCGCCTGTGTGTGTGCAGGTGTGTGATTGTGCATGCGTGTGTACATATACATGCGTGTGTGTGCATTAGTGTGCACACATGTGCATAAACGTGCCTTTTACACATGCATGCAGCTGCGTGTGCATGCTCACGTGGGTGTACATACATGGGTGTGTCTTACATGTATGTGTGACTGTGCATGTGTTCATGCATGCATGTGTGCATGCAGGTGTGTGCTTGTGCATGTGTGCGCATCCAAGAGTGTGTCTTACACGTATGTGTGACTGTGCATGTGTTCATGCATGCAGGTGTGCGTGCAGGTGTGTGCTTGTGCATGTGTGTGCGTGCATGGGCATGTATTGAACACGTGTGTGCAGCCGTGTGACCGCCCACACATGTGCATGTGTGTCTCACAGTGCATGCCTTGTACATGTATATGCACACACAGGCGAGTCACCGTGCACACGTGTGCATGAACACGCCTTGCACATACACACACACACACACACGCCTTGTACATGCAAGCACACACGTGTTCACCTCCGCTCCCCCACCCCACCCAAGCCCCGCCCACTCCGGTTAAGCCCCGCCCCTCTCCCGTTACGTCGCGGGCGTGCCCTGTGCGTGCCGTGCCCGGTCCCCCCCCACCCCGCATCCCGCATCCCTATTCCCGCATCCCGCCCGGCGGTCCCGGTTCTCGGCTGCCGAGCGGGGAGGCGGCGGCGCGGGGCCGCCATGGCGTGGCCCTGCATCAGCCGCGCCTGCTGCATCGCCCGCTTCTGGAGCCAGCTGGACAAGGCGGACATCGCCGTCCCGCTCGTCTTCACCAAGTACTCCGAGGCCACCGAGCACCCCGCGGCTCGCCCCGGCCCCATCGACACCCAGCCCGGCGCTGAGGCTGCGGCTGCGGCTGGAGGTGCCGGTGCTGCTGCTGGTGCTGGTGCTGGTGAAGCGGCCCCCGGTGCGGCTCGGCCCGGCCCGGCCCCTCACGCGTCCCCCCCGGCTGACTCGGTGATGCGGCACGACTACAAGCCGTGGAAGGTGCAGCGGCCGGAGCCGAGCTGCAAGCCCAAGAGCGAGTACCAGCCCTCGGATACGCCCTTCGAGAAGGAGACGCAGTACCAGAAGGATTTCCGCGCTTGGCCCATTCCCAAGCGGGGAGATCATCCCTGGATCCCTAAACCGGGACCTTCCCCCGTGCTCGCCCTGGACCGTGGGTCGCCAGAGAAACCGGCTCAGGAGAAGCGGAGGAAGGTGCTGCCCGGCGCCGAGAGGAAGGAGGAGGATGGAGAGGCGGAGGATGAGCATCCCAAAGCGGTGCGGGCCGGGGATGGCAGGGACAAGGCTCGGAAGAAGGTGGAGGAGACGGAGGTGGGCAGGGGCAGGGCGGCTGCTGATGCCCTCAACAGGCAGATCAAGGAGGAGGTAGCGGCGGGGGTCAGCTCGTCATACAGGTGAGACCCCCCGTCCCCATCCTTATGCCAACCCTCATCCCCATCTCCATCCTCATCCCCATCCTTTCAGTCCCCCTTGCCCATCCCCGCCTTGGGAGCAGGGTGAATGCAGTTTACAAACACTGTTTTGGGGGATTTGCCCATCTCCCACCCAGAAAGTTCCTGGGGCGTGTGTGGCATGTGCAGGCTGTTCCCCAGCAGGCTCCCATCCCTCTCATATCCCCAGATTCAGATGCATCCCCAGCTTGGTTTTCATCAGGAGAGGTTTGGGTCACCTCTCTGGGATGTGCAAGTCAACCCTTGTCCTTTCCAAGTGTATCCCTGGCTGTTGTGGGGAGGCTGATCTGAAGGACCAGCATCCCAAGGGTCAGCATTCCTGCATCCCAAGGGTCTCAAGGACCAGCACCCCTGCATCCCAAGAGTCCCAAGGGCCAGCGTCCCTGCATCCTGAGGGTCCCAAGGGCTAGCATCCCTGCATTCTGAGGGTCCCAAGGGCCAGCATCCCTGCATCCTGAGGGTCCTTGGACCAGCATTTCAAGGGTCCCGAGGACTAGTATACCTGAATCCAGGGGGTCCCAAGGACCTGCATCCCAAGGGTCCTTGGGACCAGCATCTCTGCATCCCAAGGGTCCTTGGGACCAGCATCCCTGCATCCTAGGGGCCCCACAGGCAGATGGGGGTCCCGCACACGAGTGGGGTGCCCCACACACGGGAGGGTCCCACACATCCCCCTAGGCTGGTGTTATTGCCGAGACAAAGCATCCCAGGGATGCAGCGGGATGCGGTTGACACGCGTCCTAGGCCGCTTGGGTGGGGCAGCCTTCGGATGCTGCCATGTTTAACGCAGCACGGCGGGGGGTGGCACATCCCTCTGCCCCCATCATCCCCATCCGGGGCTTACAAAGGGGGTGTCCTTATTTCACCCCAGGACGAGCCCCAGTTTGGGATTCGGAGCGGGAAACTCCTCGCTGGGAGATGCTGTTGTTTGTGAAGGGGTTGGATGTGTCGGGAATGCAAAACAAAAGTGATGGGAGCCGGGAGGAGAAGGGGGGGGGCTGCTCTGCACGTACGTGTGTGAGGAGGGTTTGCAGTGATTGTGTTTTCCAGAGCTTTCCTTGGCGGATCCCACCCGTGGAGGTGGCAGAGAGCAGAGCTGGGGTTGGTGGTGATGGAAGTGGAATCAGAGCCTTTGCTCCCTGTTCCCGTGTGAATGCGGAGGGGGTTTTAATGCCTTGGAATGGTTTATTTTCTTCCCTAGGGAGATGTAGAGGTGGCTCCCTGCCCTCAAACAGGTAGTAAGTTCATATGGGTTTAAAATGAAGCTGGGATTTGACTCCTCTGTCCCACTGGATGTTGTTCCTGCTCCGTGGGAAATGGTTTAAACAGGGAGATTTTGCCCTTTTCTTGCTGCATTTTGGCATCAGTTCTGGCTCTTACTGGGGATGTGAGTGCTGCTGCGGGCTCAGCTCCATCCAGGTGTGATGGTGGGGACTGGGATGTGAGAAAGCAGGCAGGGATTTTCGGGATCTGTGTTTTTCAGGGATAGGAGGTGTAAGGAGAGGCTTTTCCAGCAGTGACACAGTCCTTTCATTGGGATCTCAGCTTCCTGTCACCTTACAAGGTGTGGGCTCGGGGCTGGTGATGGCAGGACTGAAGCAGAAGGCTGTCCTAGAGCTGCAGAGCTGTTGTGTTGCTCTCTTATAGTGGTGCAAGGGGTAATTACACTTATTTAATGTGGATTTAAACATGGATTTCTCACCTTCCCATCCCTCCAACCTTCTCCAGTCTATTTATACACCTTCTGATCCCAAGCAAAGGGGTTGGGTCAGCTCAGACCTTAAACCTAAGAAAGATTCAGCCCTCCTTGTGTTGCCCCTTGGCTGTCAGGACACCCTTGAGGCTTCTCTTTCCCCTTTGGGTGCTCATCTGCTCTCCCACTTGTTCTTCCTTGAAACACATTGGAGGACAAGTGTTTGCTCTGACGCTCAGCCTTGGAGCGTAAGCGCCTCTTCATTAATGCAGAAGTGATGTTGTGCTTAATTGTTCTCATTTTCTGTTCAAATGAGGCATCTTTTAAGTGCTGTTTGTTGTTTGGGTTCTTCTTAAAAGCCACATTCTCCAAATCCTTATTACTATCAAGGACCTCGCTGCTCACGGGAGTCCCTCCTGGGTGGGTTTCCAGCATCTGCAAGGATGGGAGACTCCATGTGGGCAACCTTTGAGGCTAAACAGCAGCGAAAATCATCTCCTAGTGATGTAGGATGGCTCCAATGCTTGCAGGGTCCTACAAGGAACCTGGAGAGGGGCTTGGGACAAGGGCCTGCAGGGCCAGGCCAAGGGGAATGGCTTGAACCTGCCCGAGGGGAGACTGAGCTGAGCTCTTAGGCAGAAGCTCTTCCCTGTGAGGGTGCTGAGGCGCTGGCACAGGGTGCCCAGAGAAGCTGTGGCTGCCCCATCCCTGGCAGTGCTCAAGGCCAGGTTGGACACAGGGGCTTGGAGCAAGCTGCTCCAGTGGAAGGGGTCCCTGCCCATGGCAGGGGTTGGGACTGGATGAGCTTTGAGGTCCCTTCCAACCCAAACCCATCTGGGATTCCATGGCTCACATGGGGCTTGTCCTCCGTTGCCTTTGCTGAGTTTTGCATGGATGAAGGCTCCCCAGCAGAAGAGACAGGAGGGGATTTCCTTACAGTCCTTTCTTACCACTGCACATCAGTGTAATGTGATGCTCCAAGGCTGGGAAGCAATTCCTTGGTGAAACCAAAGAGCACACCAGGAATGGGTTTTAAACTTGCTTTATCCACCTGAGTATTATTTCCAGGTGAGGGAACAGAGATTGGGATAGAGCAAGCACCTAGCCCAAGGTCATCAGGGAAATCCATGCAGAAGGGAGGGATCCCCTTTTCCAGCCTCTTTATATCATAGAATGGTTCTGTGTCACCCAAGGCTCTGTCCAGCCTGGCCTTGAGCACTGCTAGGGATGGGGCAACCACAGCTACCTGAACCCACACAATGTGTCAGGACTGGGGTCAGGGTGAAGCTCTGGGGCATCATCCTCCAGTTTGTTCTTGTTCTTCTGGTGTCGAGGTTCTGGATGCCACCATTGTGACTGGGGGTGCTGTGGTGTGATGCAGGTCCCAGCACCAAGGTGCTTCTTGCCTCAGTTTCCCTTCCTAAAGCATGTGCTGCTCAAGCAGTGCTATGGGGCAGGTTGCATCTCTCTTCACCCTTATCTTCTCTGCATTCTTGCTCCTGATGGCCTGTGGAGCTAGTAATGACAAAGTTGAGTGGGAACACTTGGTCTGTGTGATTGTCCTGACCTCTAGATAAGGCTCAGGACCCAATGTAGGGGTTTTTCAGCTCCTTGGAAAGCTGTTGCTGCTGGATGAAGCCTTTTCTTGTTCAGTTCTTTGATGTCCCATAGGAAGATCTGGTGGCGTCCTTGAGGGTTTTATCTGGGCACAGAGGTGGCCCTTGTGACCCCAGTTCCCAAGTGATTGGGGTTGAACTACTGAAAGGGATGGGCAGAGCTCTTCTTGTTGCACCCAAGGATGGAGGGGGGTGAAGCCATTCTGAGGGTATGGAACCAGAGGGAATCCATGCTAAGACGGACAGACAGTGGCATTTGCTGCTGGAAGTGGCAAAGAATGCAAGAGAGAATGACCATTTTCCATTTTTCATTGGAAAAACTTGTAGAATTAGGTGTTTTCTGGCTGCTTTTCCCCCCTCCTCCTTCTTTGTCTTGCACTCTTCTCCTTTTATTATATTATTCCCTGAAGAAAAAAGATATACAAGGGAAAGGGGGAGCTTCACCCCCTTTGCAGTGTCAAAGTGCGTAGCAAGGTGATGAATTTCCCCCCGAGAAGTAATATTGCAAAGCCAAGGTTTCATGTTCTTCACCCAAAAAAAAGGTCTTTTATGGGCTTTCTTTTAACCAAAGCAATTATTTTTCCCCACCAGTCTCCTTTCCTACCAGAGGAAACAAACCAAGAAAGGCTTAGATGGAAAACTTGGGCCTGCCTCTAGCATTAGTTGTTTGTTAATGTTCTTGTCATTCATCTCAAGCCCTGGAGGTACTAAAGATGCAGAGCAAATGAGAGCTTGTAGTAGCTATAGAGATGAATGAGTCAGTGCTGGGGACTTGCTGTTTGGTTTCCTGAGATACAGAGGAGAGAATGTAGGGAGGGATGTCTATAAAGGAAGGCTGGAGCAAGCTACGTGAGGGCAAGGAGTTCGTTCTCCGTCGTTATAACTAAAAATATAGGGATGGAAGGAATTCCTGTGATCCACATCCCATTTCTGGGGAAGGGAATCATATATCTGCACCACACCAGGGTGGTTTTATCTAACCTATTCCTGCAGATCTCCATTAGAGGAGATGTCCCATCTTGGTGAGATACTTGGAACACTGCTTATGCTGGCAGTTGTGTCAGATTTGGTGGGAATTTTTCCAATGCCTCCTGAAATTTCCTATCAGATCCATAGGCCGGGTCTGTATTAGTGAATGAAACGGGTCAGGATGCATTCCTGGGCATGGGAACACGATCATCGACACTCTTCATTTGTTCAAACAGTCCCTAGCCCACTTCCCAAGTTGAGTTTGGGAATGGATATGAGCCAAGAACTTATCCCAACAAGCAGTTTGGGTGCAACCACCTTGATTTGGGAGCTAAAGGACTTTAATAGTGTGAGTGAAGGGTATCCCATACTTCAGTGCCGGAGAACATTCCTGGGTAGACACCATTTCCCAGTGTTTCAGCTCCAAGCAGTGTCATTGAAGTAACCCATGTAGGCAAATGGATCCAGTTTTGCTCTCAGCTGGAAGGGAAGGGGCAGGATGTTTCCTCCCATCCAGAAAGGGCTGTTCAAAGAGCTGTTTGGTGGCTTTAGCTGAGCTCTGGCTCAGCAGTTATTTGATACCTACCTTTAACAGCAGGAGGAGACACGATGTCTGCTCATACCACAAGGCCCAGTTATGTGAGTATGTAATAACCGTGTATGGAGAAAAGCCTTTTATTTACTAAGACATGAAGAGGATGGGGTGGGTTTTGGAGACAGGCACCTATCCTGCCCTCATCTGCACCTTGATCTCCTCTGGCTATAGTCCACCAGGCTCAGAAAGGCTGGTAGTATCTCCAAGTTGGAGTAGTTGTACTCCAACTACTCGGTAGTATCTCCAAGTTGGAGTAGTTGTACTCCAACTACTCAGTAGTATCTCCAAGTTGGAGTAGTTGTACTCCAACTGCTCGGTAGTATCTCCAAGTTGGAGTAGTTGTACTCCAACTACTCGGTTGTATCTCCAAGTTGGAGTAGTTGTACTGCGGCTACTCGGTAGTATCTCCAAGTTGGAGTAGTTGTACTCCAGCTACTCGGTTGTATCTCCAAGTTGGAGTAGTTGTACTGCAACTACTCGGTAGTATCTCCAAGTTGGAGTAGTTGTACTGCAACTACACGATAGTATCTCCAAGTTGGAGTAGTTGTACTCCAACTACTCGGTAGTATCTCCAAGTTGGAGTAGTTGTACTGCAACTACTCGGTAGTATCTCCAAGTTGGAGTAGTTGTACTGCAACTACTCGGTAGTATCTCCAAGTTGGAGTAGTTGTACTGCAACTACTCGGTAGTATCTCCAAGTTGGAGTAGTTGTACTGCAACTACTCGGTAGTATCTCCAAGTTGGAGTAGTTGTACTGCAACTACTCGGTAGTATCTCCAAGTTGGAGTAGTTGTACTGCAACTACTCGGTAGTATCTCCAAGTTGGAGTAGTTGTACTGCAACTACTCGGTAGTATCTCCAAGTTGGAGTAGTTGTACTGCAACTACTCGGTAGTATCTCCAAGTTGGAGTAGTTGTACTCCAGCTACTCGGTAGTATCTCCCAAGTTGCAGTATTTGCCTGGATCTTCGCTGCAGTCACATTAAGGTGGACAATATCCAGCCCCAAAGGTCAGCTGGAGGTTGAGCTGACTGCTCAGCAGTGTAGACAACACTGAGTTTGCTACTTCAACTGTGTGCAAGCTGGAGCTGGGCTGTGTATGTTCTGGAGACCTCATAGCAGCCTTCTAGTATCTGAAGGAGGCTTATAAGGATGCTGGGGATGGACTCTTCGTTAAGGACTGGAGTGATAGGCCAAGGGGTAATGGGTTAAAACTGAAACAGGGGAAGTTTAGATTTGATCTAAGGAAGAAGTTCTTTACTGTGAGGGTGCTGAGGCACTGGAATGGGTTGCCCAGGGAAGCTGTGAATGCTCCATCCCTGGTGGTGTTTAAAGCCAGGTTGGACAGAGCCTTGGGTGCCATGGTTTAGTGTGAGGTGTCCCTGCCCATGGCAGGGGGTTAGAGCTGGATGATCTTAAGGTCTTTTCCAACCCAAACTATTCTATGGTTCATGTTCTATGTGTTCAGGATGGGGCTGAGCAGGAGGAAGAGATGGAGGTGGCATTCAGGTGATGGAGTCAATGTACTTGTGCAGTTTTTCCTCTGCTCCTGCTCTGCTGTGTCACCTCAGCAAGGACCTTTAGGCACATGAGACTGGATGGGGCCATCTGAACCAGTAAGTCCAGTTTGTTATTTAGTCTCTATGAGGAACACCTATGTCTCTGTCTTGGAAATAAGGAATTTTCAGTTCCATGATGCCAGTTGGAAGGGTGTATCAAGTCCTTAGTCTCTGATGGTTTCCAGCCATCATCCCATGTCCAGTCTGAGTCAGTGGATGAGTTATGGTTTGGTCTTTTGTTGGCACTCAGTGCACTTCTCCTATCTAGAGGTCGCTGCTCAGTGTCTCCAAGTCCAGCATCCAGCATCCACATCCTTCGGCTCTGTAGCTAGCAAGACAAAGTGGTTTGGTCTCCTTTTTTACTCCCTGGATCAACCATTTCTCTCCAGCTCTTCCTGGATGAAATCACTGTTTCTTACAGACAGATGCAGACTGTTGCCCTTTGGAGGTGAGGTCCCCATTTCTGCTGAGACACTCATGTCACGTTTGGGCATCACAGGTGCTTTATGAATCCATCACCCTTTCATAACGAGGACCTCCATGTCATTGTCCTCCTTAGGTTGTTACAGCCTTGGAGCTCCCATCCCATAGCAAAACAAGCCCTAGTGATTAATACCAAGCCTAGAATTTAATACTAATAATTGTCATCCCACAGCATCAAGGACAATCCCTTTCTTCCTCTGTGATATCTCTGCCCCTCCTCCTTATTGGTGCTGCCGACAACATGTCATTAGGACATTGCCCTACTTATTAGTGCCAAAGTCAACCTTAAAAATGGTAAGCACTGCTAACCTCCTTCCAGGCTGCAGCTCAGCCTTCCAGCACTCATCCATGTCATCTCCCTGCCCTGTTTCCCATTTCACTGATGTTCATGCTCCCTGCTTTAATTAATAATGTCCCACGTGGCTCTGTATTAAACGCTGTACTGAAAGCAGATGGATTTGCACATTTCTTTTGTCTGCTAAGTCTGTTATCGTACCAAAGGACATGTCAAACATCTCTTCTTCTCCCCTCCTGGATACTGCTGTGCCTGTTGGGACCGCAGCTTCTCCTGGATGCCAGAGGAGATGCTGTAGGTCAGACTCCACTTTAACGTGGTGACTTCAAGCTCTTGCTGTACCAAACAATAAATAAAGAGGAGAGGGATCAGCTAATTTAGACAGCAGGACTTGCACTGTCCTTCCTTTGCCAGATAAATCACCCACAGCCATTGTAAATTTGCCTTCTCTCACATTTAGAGCATGACCTTTGCTTTTCCTGTCTCCCGCTGCCTGAACAAGCCTTCACTTTCTAAGTACTTCTGCACTCTGTCCTACATCAATCTCACTTCTCTTTGCTCTTAGCTGAATGTGTTCACAGCACTAATGCTAGTGTCTTCAGCTAAGTCACATCTGGGCAAGGGCATGGATGCTTTCCTTTAGCAGGAGCATCACCAGCCAGGAGGGGAAAGGGAATTTTAGGGGAAGTTTTATAGGATGGAAGTTGTATTTCTCATTATTTATTGGCATTCTGGGTATATTTCTGATGTCCTTTATAGATACATATAAAAGGACGTATATATGATTCTGTCATATACATATATATATATATATGTATGCCTTCTATTCATAAACTCCTTTTGCTCCAGTGGTGCCTTCATCTGCAGGGACCCCGCAGCACGTTGCAAACACTGTGTGTGTATGGAGAGAGTCCTGCTGCTTTGGGGGCCTGGCTGTGGGCTGTTGAGTATGGAACAGAGGGGTTTGGTGCTGGGAAGGTGGGGAAGCTCTTTCATTAGTAGTAATAGTAATTATAGTAATAATAACTAGTAATTGTAATAAATTAATATATAATAATATAAAATAGTAATCGTAATAATAATGATGCAAAAATTGGTAGGGTAGGTGATGTGAAATAATGGACCTCATTGCAGGAAAGCAAGGGGCTGGCTTCAGCGCTGCTGCAGCCCCTATGACACCAGCAGATCTACCTGGAGGTGAGGACACAGCCCTTGGGCATCCCACTGCACAAACCTACCTTGAAATGAAGAATTCACCCCGTGTTCCCAGGGGAGCAGCTTGTTTTATGAAGCACTTTACACTGCTGTGCTGGAGAGCAGGTATTCCTGCTTCACATCCTGGGATGCGTGGCTGGGGACAGTGCAAGATGTGGTGATGATGCAGGGATGGGCTGGAATTGGGGTACAGCTCAAGGACCCAGCATCACCATCTGCAGGGACTCACCAGGGTCTCTCTTTCAGGCTGCAGTTCAGGAGCACAAAGTAATATCCCCAGCAGGGATCTTTATTGTTTTATGATCATGAAAGCATCTCCTTGCTGCCAGCAGATTTGTAAAACCCTGACGTTTGGCTGCTGCGTGGTTGCTTAACGCCAAGCTTCACATTCACTTGGTTTTAACTCTAAAAATACCACCACAGAGCCATAAATGAACCATTTCAGCATCACTTGTTCCACCTCCACTGAGCAGGCAAGGAAAGCCAGGCTGTTGGGAGCTGTGGGCTGGCTCCTGGCAGCTCCGCATCCATCCACAGGACTCCCACTGACTGCAGGCGGCTTCCTCCTGCATGGCAACATCCTCCCCATCTCAATTAGCTCTTGCACGGTGTTCATCTGCCCAGCCTTGCAGGTGCCTGCTTGGGAAGCAGCCAGATTCCTCACTGAAATCCTTTGCAAGGTCACTGGTGCTCTGCTAGCATTGCTTGGCTGCTGCTTTCCTTGCTCTTTAAAAGGGGTGGAGGGGTTTGGGGATGTGCAAGTGTTTTGCTGCTTCATCTGGCTCAGAAAGGGGATAGAAAATGGTGCTTAAAGAAAGCAGCGGTCTTCTGGAGTGGAGCTATGTGTTAATTGAAAGTGGGAATGTTATCCTATAAGACTATTCCCTGGTTCAAGGCCAGGTTGGATGGGGCTTGGAGCAAGCTGCTCTAGTGGAGGGTGTCCCTGCCCATGGCAGGGGTTGGAATTGGGTGAGCTTTAAGGTCCCTTCCATCCCAAACCAGTCTGGGATTCTATGATTCCCAAGAGTGACACTGTTGGCACTAACCTAGCCCAAAGCCCAGATCCAATCTCCTTTCCCCTCCCCAAAGCCCTTCAGGATCAGCATGTCCTTTTGCAGGAATCCCTGCCTTCCCATAGGATTAAAAACTCGTGCCCTGGTGTAGATATCTCAGATCTCCTCCACGCTCATCCCAGTCTTGCTTCCCTTGTGCAAGATATGGAGCACTGTGTACAGTTCTGGTGTCCTCAACATAAAAAGGACATGGATCTGTTGGAACAAGTCCAGAGGAGGCCACGAGGATGAGCAGGGGCTGGAGCAGCTCCTGTATGAAGATTGGCTGAGAAGGTTGGGGCTGTTGAGCCTAGAGAAGAGAAGCTGCGTGGAGACCTCAGAGCAGCTTCCAGTGTCTGAAGGGGGCCTATAGGAATGCTGGGGATGGACTCTTGATTAGGGACTGCAGTGATAGGACAAGGGTTAATGGGTTCAAACTGAAACAGGGGAAGTTTAGATTGGATATAAGGAGGAAATTCTTTCCTGTGAGGGTGCTGAGGCACTGGAATGGGTTGCCCAGGGAGGCTGTGAATGCTCCATCCCTGGCAGTGTTCAAGGCTAGGTTGGACGAGGCCTTGGGTGCCATGGTTTAGTGTGAGGTGTCCCTGCCCATGGCAGGGGGGTTGGAACTTGATGATCTTAAGGTCCTTTCCAACCCTAACTATTCTATGATTCTATATGGACAATGTTCTGCTTGTGGGATTCCTGTGTGTAAGGTCCACTTGATCATTATGATGATTACGTGAACTGAGTTATTAGATGAGTTAGTTCATACCTTCCTTCACTCTGTCCTTTTTCTCCTCATTCCTTCCCATTAAACCATCTCCAGAAGCTATCATGGCCACACAGATGGAGGAGAAGATGGGCAGAGAGCTCATCTCCCAAAGTAGGCAATTCAGTCTATTTCTTCCAAAGCAAAGATGAGCAGGCACCTTTGAAAGCACACATTTATGGGGGGAGCTGGACGGGTTGGGTTTCCAGAAACCCAGGCAGACCAGGTGAAAACTTGGCTTTGGGAAGGTTAGGGCTGTTTAGGCTGGAGGATTGCAGTAAAGAAACCTCAGTGTTGTGAATGGCAAGAGGAGGGGTTATCAGACACAGGAGAGGGATGTTCTTCAGGATCAGCCCTGTTTCTGAGCTTCAGGCTTCCTCCTGCCCTTCCCTTTGCCTTTCACCTTGAAGGAGGCTGAGCATCAGCTCCCAGGAAGGCAACTTGGCCACAGAGAAATCAGTGCATCATGCTCCAGTGGGCTGGAAAACCAGGCAGGGATATGAACCCTGACTGATCCCATTCCCAGATTTGGGCAGCAATGGTTGGTTTATTAGCTGAGACGTTCAAGGAGAAGCTGCAGGTGCCATTTCACTGCAAACGGGGTCCCTTTCCCACCTCCTCTCCAATTTCACTATGGAGCTCCATCAAGCTGAGACCCAATGGGAGGCTGAAATGATGCTCGATATCTTGCGAACTCTTGCAGCCTGTTTCACACTTCACTATCAGTGCAACAGAGCAAACTCTATTGACAAAGTTCCTAAAACTAAAGGGGGAATTGGCTTCAAAGCTCTAATTTTTCCACTCTGCTGGAATTTTGGAGGCCCACATGCTGGGTTGTGGATCAGGGCTTTGACCATGCTTTGCACTCTCATTGTCTGCGTATAAAATGGATGTGCAAAGGGTCTGAGATGAAGAAGAAAAGGGGGATTGGAGGTTATCCATGCAACACCCTATGAAAGTACGGACATTCCTGGGTTGGTTTGCATGGGGCTGACGTGCCATGGCTGGGTAGCAGCCTCCCACCAGGTACCCTGTGCATCCAGGGGATGAACACAGCAGTCTCGGCCAAGCAGCAGAGCTTAGAATCACAGAGTCAAGTGGGTTGGAAAAGACCTTTAAGTTCATCCAATCCAACCCTTCCCCAGCACTGCCAAGGCCACCCCTAACCCATGGCACTGAGGCCTCGTCTCCACGGGGTGTGAACCCTTGTAGGGCCGGTGCCTGCAGCCCTGCCCTGGGCAGCCTGTTCCAATGCCTGAGCACCCTCTGGGGCAGGAATTGCTCCTCAGCTCCATCTAAACCTGCCCTGGTGCAGCTTGAGGCCGGTTCCTCTTGTCCCATCCCTTGTTCCTTGGGAGCAGAGCCCAGCCCCTCCTGGCTCCATCCTCCTCTCAGGCAGTTGGAGGCAGCCATCAGGTCCCCCCTGAGCCTTCTCTTCTCCAGACTAAACAACCCCAGTTCCTTCAGTCACTCCTCATAAGGTTGTTGCAGTGTTGGCCAGTAGCTATGGCAACTCGCATGGAGGATGCCTGGAGAGGGATGTGTTGGCAAGCAGCCCGACGGAGGGAGGACATGAGGAAAACCACACGCTCCCTCTGGGGAGCTGAGATTGGATTCAGCAGCATCATTGTGCAGAGAGTGTGGAGATGCTGTCATTGAAAGGTGTGGTGCTTGGAGCAACCTGGTCCAACGCTGCTGCAGTGCCATGGTGCTGCCAGGGGCTTTTACCTATGGAGGAAGAATCATGGAATCGTGGAATGATTTGGGTTAAAGGGACCTTAAAGCTCATCCAGTTCCAAACCCCTACCTTGGGCAAGGACACCTTCCACTAGAGCAGGTCTGCTCAAGCTCACAGCACAGAGAAGAAGCTATTTCATCCCTTCTGCATAGGCTGCAACCTGCCTTTGAGATCCACTTGGCAATTTGAATGTACAGCACTGCTTTATCCCATGGCTGTAACTGAAACCCTATTGCAGGTAGGGTATTTGTAAGGGGCATTAGGACCACCCCATCTGAGTGCCTGTACAGTGCCGTATTTCATCCATGGAATCTTGTGTGCAGTCCTCCACTTGTGTCTGGCTAAATCCTTCTGGATGCTGGAATTGGAATCCAAAGGGAGCTTGATATTGTGGAGAAGCAGCCTGAAATGAGTGAGGAGCAGTTCAGGAGAGGTGAGGACAGGGTATAACATAGAGGTAGGAATCAGCAGCAGCACTGGTGCAGATGGGAGCAGCTGGTGCAGCAGCAGTTCTGCAGTGAAGCATAAATCACATGTCAGCAAGGTTTGTTCATTTAAAGTAAAAATTAGCCAACAAACCCATTAAAAAAGTACTTTTGGGCAAGCAATGTGCTGAGAGGAACTGGGCATGGAAGGTGTGACATCCTTCCATGTTAGTAAAGCCTGAGGTAGACTGTTACTCAGGTTTTGGCTTTGGTCTATGGAGCAGAGAAAGTCCTGAGGACACCCATTAGAGAGGTCAGGAGTGCAGGGGATGTGGTGGTTGCAGGAAGCTGGGAAGTATTGAATGGTTTTGGATAGAGAACAGGATGACACGGGGAAATGGAGACTTGTCTTTGCATCTATGAGACCTAATGGTCCGTTGGGATGCTCGGAGCTGCTGTAGTCACAGTCAAGAGGAGCAAGCGTTGGATGGTGCAAGGTAAAATGGTACGAAGTGCTTCGCTGGAGCAGATCCGAGGGATATTGTGCATCTCTGGAGATGGCAGCAGGAGGTCTCCACAGTAGGGGGATAAAAAAAGTCATTACCATTCATTCCCTGCATTGATTTTCTGTCTGCAGTGACCTTGGCACTGCTGCTTTTATTTATGCTCCCCAGGGCACAGGTGGGATGGAGCAATTATAGTTTTAATAAAAGGTGCCTGGGTGTATCTGGCATGACATTTGATTTATATCATCTTGATGGCTTCTGATCCTCAATCATTACCCTGCTACCCCCTCACCTCGCCACTGTGCTCCTGGTCCTTTATCCCCTGTTGGGGTCCAACTCTTGGAGACTTATTCCATGTTGGGCCTTGTGCAGTGTTGTGTCTGAGACCAAATAACCTTTTGGTGGGCTCAGAGCCTCCTAACATAGAATCACAGCTTGGTTTGGGTTGAAGGGAGCTTAAAGCTCATCCAGCTCCAACCCCTGCCATGGGCAGGGACCCCTTCCACTGGAGCAGCTTGCTCCAAGCCCCTGTGTCCAACCTGGCCTTGAGCACTGCCAGGGATGGAGCATTTACCACTAAATGAAACCACTTCCTAAGAGCTCAGCTCAGTCTCCCCTCAGGCAGGTTCAAGCCATTCCCCTTGTCCTGTCCCTACAGGCCCTTGTCCCAAGCCCCTCTCCAGCTTTCCTGCAGCCCCTTTAGGCACTGGAGCTGCTCTAAGGTCTCCCCTTCAGGAGCCTTCTCTTCTCCAGGCTGCCCCAGCCCAGCTCTCTCAGCCTGGCTCCAGAGCAGAGCTGCTCCAGCCCTCGCAGCAGCTCCATTCCCTCCTGGACTCCCTCCAGCAGGTCCAACAGAGCTGGTGATTTGGAATCAAAAGCAGCATCACTGCTTGATGCCAGAGGTTAATACGGGACTGCTGACCCTGCCCTGCCTGGCTGAGAACCATGCCCTGGGGACAACATGCATGGACACAAGAGCAGGTTCCATGTGTATATTGATGGAAAAAGCCCTGTCATTGAGGCAGGACCAGGATTTGATCCACCAGAGCACTGAGTGCAGCCCCTTTTCACTGCTTTAGCTGTGCTCTCCGCAGACACAACCCGATGTGCCAGCTTCAAGGCAGTCATTTTCCCCACCCTCCTTCGGGTTGATGTTCCTCTTGGCTGGAACGTGAGTTACTCTTTCTGTAATGCAATATTTAGTTATTACTTAATATAAACATTTTATGAGCTGCTACAAGGGCTGAATTATTGATGGGAGGGGAAGGAATGCTTTTCCTGAGCCTTTCTGCTCTGTCAGCTGCAATAAACACCCATCTAGGAGTGTGCTTAAAACATGCTATGCCTGGGAGACAAGCGCAGTGCCTCCTTCCCTCATCTCTCTCAATTAAATACCTTAATACATTTGTCCCTAGCATGTCTTCTTTCTTCGTTAAGCTTGGAACAGCTCCAGGAGAAGAAGTATTTGCAGATTGTCTCCTTTCTAAATACATATTACTTGCCCACTGGATGGAAATGGCTCAGGGAGGCTGTAAACATTTGCTCTGCACACAAAAGTGCTTAGTAATAACAAATCTAACAAATCCTCCTTTCAGTGCTTTGCAGGACACTTATAAAACCAGTGCTTTTAATTTCCAGGCCCCTGATTTATTGCCTGGGAGCTTTTGGTTTGGCTTTAGGAAAGGGATTGCAGAGCATATTCTGTGTGCAGGCAGCTGGGGTTGGGGTTTGGCAGGCAGGGCTCTGATTGCAGCTCTGTGATTGCAGGTAGGGATGTGATTGCATATAGGGCTCTGATTACAGCTCTGTGATTGCAGGTAGGGCTGGGACTGCAGCTCTGTGATTGCAGATAGGGATGTGACTGCAGCCCTGTGATTGCAGGTAGGGATGTGATTGCAGGTAGGGCTGGGACTGCAGCTCTGTGATTGCAGATAGGGATGTGACTGCAGCCCTGTGATTGCAGGTAGGGATGTGATTGCAGGTAGGGATGTGACTGCAGCTCTGTGATTGCAGATAGGGCTGTGATTGCACCCCTGTGATTGCAGGTAGAGCTGTGATTGCACGTAGGGCTGTCATTGCATGTAGTACTGTGATTGCAGCCCTGTGATTGCAGGTAGGGCTGTGACTGCAGCCCTGTGATTGCAGGTAGAGCTGTGATTGCAGATGCTTGCAGTGATTGTGTAGTGAGAGGGATGCTTTCCTGCAGTCGTGCATTAACAATACCCTGCTTGGGAAGTGGGTTTCCACGATCAGGTGTATTTTTAGGGCTATTTATGGCCACATTTTCCTCTAGATTGCGTGTCTCTGGACCCATGAGCATCCATGCAGCACTGTGTCAAAGCACCCAGTCCTTTTGCAACCTCCTCCTGATGCTAGAGGTACCAAAAGACCCCAGGACATCAGACCCCTGGATGGCAACATCCTATTGGCTTCCAAAACCACATCAATGCAAGATGCTCCTGAAAATGGGAATGGTCTCAGCTCTTCAGGCTTTGTTCCCTGCACACAGCATTTCTAAATCTCCTTTGCTGGCCCAGGCATCCGTGCACGTATCCTGGGGTTTTCTTTCATCTCTTCTTGGTCTGAGCTCCCCAGAGCATGTTACACACAGGCTGCTTGCATCTGGAAACAGAAAACCACGTCTCTGCTCAGCTTTCTCCTCCAAAGGGAGTAAATCTTACCCTTTGCAAGCTGCTTATAGCCACGTGCCGTGCCTTTATGTTCCAGATTCTCCACTTTTAGGGCTTCTTTCGTCTTCACACCTCTCCTTTGGAGCAGAGCACAGGGCTGAGTGCAGGGTGTGTTTCCCTGCTCATTTCAGTGTGCTTGGGGTGATGGTCTGGATCAAACACACTGAAGCCTCTGAACACGAGCACCGTTGCTCTAAAGCCACAGCTCATTTGGTCTGTGCTTTGCTTTCAGGGCTTTCCACTCCTTAAAAGCACCGGAGAAGCCCTTAAAAAACAACCAATTAATCATAAAGTAACCTTCCAGAACCTGCTTTCTCACTGTTTTCCCATACAAAGCTTTCTGACAGATTCTCCTTTATTCATGATGGCTTTCGTGTGGGCAGCGTGGTACCAGCAGTGACCAGTAATTGCTGCATTCACTCCCATCAGTCCCCATTTCACCTAATTAGAAGGAGATTTCACAATGCAGCCATCTGCTCCACTGCCTTGTGCTGTCTCTTTCCCAGACTCCCTTGAGACAGCTTTGATGGGCCCAGGATTTACTGATTCAGTATCACGGGATCAATCCAGTTGTTTGGGAGCCGGAGTCAGCGTTCCCCATTACACTGTTAAGGATGCACAAGTGATGCTGATGTTTTCCCAAGCTCACAGAGATGGGATGGGGAAATGGAGAGAGTTTCCTATGCTATTTTTCTCATTCCCAACAATTAAATCTATTCTTGTGCCTCCTGCAGGCATAGATGCTGAAGAAAGAAGGGCTAACTGGAAGCGGCATGGATTTGAGTATCATGCTGTTAGTGATGCACTTTAATGGACCTCATTCTACTCCTGTTACAGCCGTGTCACTTGTGGTGTGTTTCATGGTTTCCTATAAGGTTCTTCCCAAAGAAGCCTTTCTACCTCCCAGTTCTCCCCCTAAACTGTGCTCATCAGCTCAGCCCAGTTTAGTCCATGGTGCTATTAAAGCATCCTTACCGCAGCACCCAGGGTAATTTCAGTGTCATTTTCCTCCTCAGTCATTCCACATAGATTTGGAGCAGGATTCTCTGCACTTTACCATCCACTGCACAGCTCAGATCTACATCTTGATTCTGCAGCCCTTGAAATAGGACAGTATTAAGGGTAAAGGGGAAAATCTGACTCCGCCTTTCATTGCTCAGTAATCCTTTATCTTATAATCCATGCTCTCTTCTTTCATCTCCTTAGTTCCCACCCAGCTCTGTTATGGTTCTTTCAGTTAGGAAAGCATTACAACCTCTTAGTTTTGACTAAATTAATGTTTCTTTGACTAAAGAAACATTCAGTGGGTACATTGCATGGGAAGGTGTATAATGGAAAGCAGGACTCAGCCCACTGTCAAAGCCAGCAACTGCCTTGTCGCTTTTGTATGCTAAAAGAATACTTTAGCTTCATTATGTATATAAAATCTTGTAAAGCAATAGCACGAGCTCAAATACACCCACAAAGGCACAGCAGAGGTGATGGGGCTAAACGTGGGTTAATCCATGTTCATCCGTGTTCGGTATTGCGTTGTTGGAGTCTGTGTGGTGTTACTCTTGGGGTACAGTAGAAATACAGCTGTGAAGCATTCATCCTGCTGGAGCTGGTACCCAGCTGATGGATTCTGAGTGGTTCTTGTAAGAAATAGCTGCTCCCATCCATGGGAGAGCACAGACCTGTGTGCAGTGGGAATGCCACTCAGACAGCCCTTGTGATGTATAAACTGGTGTGGGTTTGAATTATCCTTCCTTTTCTGAAAATAAGATGCATCCAAAGCATATGCATGTATATACATATAATATATATATATATAAGACATTTGGTTTTATGCTATTTTCTATGCTTTACTTTGTGTACCAAAATAGGATAAACTCGGGTGTCTCTGGAGCCTGAGCATATGTGTGTGCTTTGCTTTCTCAGGCAATATTTTGGCTGAGCTGTTGAGGTTTAAGGTCACTTGGGAGATACCTGCTTGTTACAATACCCTGCTTTCAGTGGTCTGACAGAAAATGAGGCCATCCTCGTTGCTGGGTCTCTAAGGTGAGCTGCAGGCTTCTCTATGCTGTAGGCGTCTAGGACACGTATCCATTGGTGTGAGTAGCCACTGAGGCTGTGACCTTGCATCAGTATCTCCATCAGCGAGCATTGAAGGTGGAGGGGGGATGCTGGTGGGAGACCATGGAGTTAAATCATGTATTCACTTGCATGGGCAGTATGCACACAAGAAACTATAGAATCGTAGAATCCCAGAATCCCAGGTTGAGGGACCTCAGGGATCATCTGCTCCAACCTTTCCAGGCACAGCATGACCCAGACTGGATGCCCAGCACCCTGTGCAGCCCAATCTTAACAGTGTCCAACGCTGGGGAGTCACCACTGCCCTGGGGACATTATTCCAATGGCTGCTTGTTCTCATTGGGAAAGGTTTTCCTCTTGTCTCCATTGGGAATCTCCCAGCAGTAACTTGTGCCCATTACCCTCAGCTTTCCCATGGGACTCCTTGTCCAAAGGGAGTCTCCATCTTCTCTGCAGCCCCCCTTTACCTCTGGCACATGGATCAGTTCTCCCTGCGCCTTCTCTTCTCCAGCTGCACAGTCCCAGCTCTCTCAGCCTTTCCTCACTGATGCCCAGCCCTTGGACCATCTTTGTGACCCTTCTCTGGACCCTCTCCATCCCAGCTACATCTTTCTTATACAGCAGGACCAAACCTGAGCACGGTATTCCAGGGGTGGCCTGACCAGCACCAAGCAGAGTGGGACAGGGGCATCTTTGTCCCTGCTGGTGATGCCCTTACAAAGAGAAACATGGTACTCAGGAGCTTCTTTGCACTGGGTTGTCAGGAGCATGCTGCAAGGGAAAACTTGAATACCACATATCTGGCCACTAACTTTGCCCTTTGGGCTTGGTTTGGTTCTCTTCTACTTAGTGGTTAACGTATTTGTTTGTCAATGCTCCCTCCATGGATGGTCATGGGGATCCTGATCCATGATTTCGTAACATTTGCTTTGCTGCCATTTCAGACATAGAAACCTTTTGAAATCTGGTTACCACATCTCCTATTAAAGCCCACAGCAGAATTGCTTCCATGTATTAACTGAAACTCACTGTGACCAACTCATTGCTTCATTTTTCATGTGTACAATGAAGCTTCAGGACAGCTGGTGCCCAATCAGCATAGGAAGGATATTCAGGTATAGTCATATAGTAACTAAGACAGCAAGGAGCAAATAATAATGCCCAAAGTGACTAACACAGTGGCAAAACAATGGCTGCTATTTAAGCATCACCATCTTCCTCCTTTACCTCCTTTACTGCTGCATCTATTCCTACTCCTGTGCCAGGATGAGCAATTACACTGTCGCACAGACTAGAAATGAAAGCAAAGAGCCACACTGATTGTGAACTGCATTAGAAACAGAGAAAGAAGGGAAGTGATGATTCCCTAAAGGGAGGAGAGAATACAGCCAGTCAAATAACATTGCTGCAACAGAAAAGCTATTTCATGTCAAGCAGCTATAGCCTGACCTTCCTCTGGGGAGACCCATCCTTCTACATCCCTGATTTGGATGATCATTGACCACATTAAGACAAAATCCTATCTGTTATCCACCACTACCACCCGTCTCCATCATTTGCCTCAAGGGCAAACCTTGCAGTTCCAATGCAGCTGAACTGCAGCATCACTAAAGCATCCCCAGCTTGGAGAAGGGCCAGGATTTAGGGAACAGGAGCTGGCCATGAGTTCCAACAGAGCTTCCAGGAAAGTCAGGTCCCTGCCCAACACTAGAAGGGTAAATGGTCTTAATGAACCGCCCCCCAGCAGTGTGAATGGAGCAATTTGGACCAGAGCTGTTGTGAAGCAGAGCGGGTCAGTGAGATGTGCTGTCCTTCATCTCCTTGGGCAGCAGCTTTTCAGTTCTATAACCATCTGGCCTATCATTGATGAGAGGTGATGCTTTTATGTTCCCTTCCCACCCTGCTGCTGCTGGTCTGATCACACTGTGAGTTTGTGGCATGCATTTGCTTCATTTGACCTAAAAAGCATCATTTTCCACAGCCTTAGGCAGCACTTCTTGCTGCACCAGATTCCCCTCTTCCCATGGATTCATAGAATCCCAGCCTGGTTTGGGTTGAAGGGAACTTAAAGCTCATCCAGTTCCAACCCCCTGCCATGAGCCTCACACTAGACCATGTCACCCAAGGCTCTGTCCAACCTAGCCTTGAACACAGAGGGATGGAGCACGGATGGTCCTCAACTCTCCTCTTCCTCTGTGCTGAGACATGAGCAGTGGCAGGGCTGTTACTCTTGGGGTTGCTCTCCCACAACTACATTGCTTTTTCAGCTCTTTGGCCCTCTGCAGCGTTCACCATCACCTTCAGTCATGTACTTGTGACATTTGAGGTGTGACGGCATGTGGAATAACTCTGCCTCCTTGGAAGGCCGTGGTGCTCCGTGGTCCTCAGGCAATGCAGACCCATGATTTGTGGGCTGCTGATTCAAGCAACTTTTATAAACGGAGCACAGCATGGTTCTGCTCTGCCAAATGAGTTGACTTCATCCCTTTCAGTACATTAGTCGTGCCTTTCTCATAGCTTGCTGCAGCCAGTGCTAAAGTTGCCTTGCTGAAGGCTCAGCACTTTCCTCCTCTCCTATGCCAGTGCTGTATGTGATGGGCTCTGACCAGGAATGTCCACACACACTGATCCCTCCCATCCTGCTCATACTTACTCCTTTGTGCATTGTCCAGGTTTCAAATCCAAGCATTAATATATCACATTGTTGTAGTCTTTGCACACAATTAGATGCTGGCTTTGTCCAAGCTGACTTGTTCTGTGTATGTATGTACTTGTGTGTGTGTGCATGGCTTAGAGGTTGAGTCTTAATGTTAGGGAACAAAATAATCTTGGGCACCAGGAGCTTCATTATACCATTCATAGTGCAGACTTACAGTAAATTATTGTGTACAACATAATAGCATGGGCACTAGAGGATAAATCTGTCATTAAGCATCCCTGTAGGAGTTAGAGACAGAGCACTTGATGCAGCAGACAATGAGAGGGCACTTCTTGCTCTTGGGGTGGCAAATATTATGTGTTGAGAAGAAGACTGCAATAGGAGCTGGTTGGAATTGACCTTTTAACCAAAGGGGCTGGGTTGAGGTGTGATTCTGGGCAATCTGATCTAGTTGAAGGTGCTCCTGCTCATTGCAGGGGGGTTGGAACTGGATGAGCTTTGAAGATCACTTCCAATCCAAACTATTCTATGCTTCTGTGGGATGAAGTGGTTGAAGCTGGTGTCTTAGGGTGCAGGGGTCATAGCAAGGCAAGGTTGGACACAGGAGCTTGGAGCAAGCTGCCCCAGTGGAAGGGGTCCCTGCCCGTGGAAGGGGTCCCTGCCCGTGGCAGGGGGTTAGAACTGGATGAGCTTTAAGGTCCTTTCCAACCCAAACCAGTCTGTAATCTAGGATTCTGTGTTGCAGTAACATGTCAGCCTGTCAGAAGCAGCAATTTTAGAACGAACGGAACATTTCAGACCAAACATTCTGTAAAGCCTTTTTTTCCCCCAATGAAAAACCTGAGTAGTTTTAATTTAGGTTAAGCCATAATTTTCCAGATTAAGCTGGAAATATCCCTTCTGTGCAGGACTCCTTCATGAAGTTCCCGGTCTCCCTTTTCTGCACCCCTTGGACGTGCACATTGGGATGAAGGAGTTGGGCTCAGAGCCTGTGCCACTGCTGTCAGCAGAATACATTTAACATCCTGTGCTGATTCTGAACAAATGTAAGCTCTCTTAAAGTCTTTCAAAGACTCTCCTGTTCCTTCCCCCTCTCGGCTTTGCTGTGACACCAGTAGGTGAAGGCAATTAGTGCCTACAGAAGTGCTGGTGAGCATCTCCGGAGATGGCTGCATGCCATAGCCTGGAGCTCACATCAACCCCAAGTTCCCTGGCTGGGGTGGAGGAGGGTGTTCAGGTCACCTTCCACCTTTAGCAACCTTCAGCCAAGGGGAAGATGCAATTAAACCAGGGTGGATGAAGCCCTATGCAAGAGCTGTGTGTGGTATCCATTGATGCATGTAGAGAGCAGCTCTTGGCTTTAATGAATATAGATCAGGCCACCACCTCCCCAGGCTGCTGTCATAGAATCACAGAATGGTTTGGGTTGGAAAGGACCTTAAGATCATCCAGTTCCAACCCCCTGCCATGGGCAGGGACACCTCACACTAAACCATGGCACCCAAGGCTCTGTCCAACCTGGCCTTGAACACTGCCAGTGATGGAGCATTCACAACCTCCCTGGGCAACCCATTCCAGTGCCTCACCACCCTCACAGGAAAGAATTTCCTCCTTATATCCAATCTAAACTTCCCCTGTTTCAGTTTGAACCCATCACCCCTTGTCCTATCACTACAGTCCCTAATGAAGAGATATATAAGGTAATTATAAGATGATCTTCTACCTGTTCATTTGTAAGGCATCTGCCCCATCCTCTGTAGCCCTGTGGAGGTCTACAAATGGCTTAAGTCCCTTTATCTTCACTGTGTATTTTCCCTGTTGGGCTTACAAAAGGTCATCTCATGCCTCATAGGCTCCTTTTTGCTGAGTTAATTTCAATTTCCATTTCAGGTCAGTGCTGGGTTCATGATGGATTCTTGTTATTCTTTGTAAGGCTGGGACCAGAGGTAGGCAGAAAATGAGGAGATTTGTTGCTATTTCAGTTCAAGCCCTGTGTTTCATGCCAAGATAGCAATTCTTAACATCTTCCTCAGCGAAATGAAGAGCAATGGAAATCCCTTAGATAAAGAATTAAAGAGAGGGCCTAAGCTCTGCCTGTTGGGTACATCCATACTGGTTCTGGTCCATGCTGACTCATCTTTGCAGTGTGAGCAAAGGCTTTTGCTTAGTTTTTAGGTGAGTTTGAGGCTGTGCTCTTTTAGGATGGGGTCTGGCAAGCCCCTAAAATACATACAGAGCTAATTTTGTATTTTATGTTACATGAGCTGTTCTCAAAACAGGGGGAAATAAGATTTTCAGGGCTTATTTCAGGTTGCAGCCAGAATTTGTAGCTTTGGGGGACCTACCCTGCAAGTTGGCCTTGGGATGTTAAAGGGTAATCATAGAATGGTTTGGTTTGGAAGGGACCTTCAAAGCTCATCTACTCCAACCCCCTGCGATGAGCATGGACACCTTCAACTAGCTCAGGTTGCCCAGAACCACATCCAGCCCAGCCTTGAATGTCTCCAGGGATGGTGCATCCACAGCCTCTCTGGGCAACCTGTGCCAGTGTTTTATCACCCTCATTGTAAAGGATTCCTTCCTCATATCCAGCCTGAATCTCCCTCTTTTAGTTTAAACCCATCACCCTCCATCCTATTGCAACAGGCCCTGATGGTCTCTCCCCATCTTTCTTATAGACCCCTTTTAAGAACTGAAAGGCCACAATAAGGTCTCCTTGGAGTCTTCTCCAGGCTGAACAAGCACAACTCTCTCAGCCTTGAGATGAGGGAAGTCTCAGAACTGAAGGGCTTTTCTCCAAAGCAGGAGATAGCCATTCGATGGACATTCACCAGACCTGGGAAGGGGATTTCGGTCACCTTCCTGAGGCTTCCCCCTCATCCCTACAGTCAATACTGATGCAGACCTCAAGCACGGCACCTGCCTCCTCATTCCCACTTTGCATTAGTAAACTCAGTGTGCCTGGTGCTCAGATGTGGGGATGCAGGCTGTGAAGGTGTTAGCACGCTCCTGCCTACCTACACTGTGGCTCAGGGTAGCTAGTACTTTTCCAAGCAATTGTGCTGGGTTTAGGAGCTGGCACATTCCAAGGGCAGTTCCCAATGGGCTGTTTTCCCTCACTCATCTGTGGTGGAGATGAGAGGTTTGGGAATTAGTACTTTTGTGCTGTTTAACCGTGACAAGTTGAGTTTCTGGGCCTTGACACAACCAGCACAGAACAGGCTGTGCCTATTCTAGTAACACTTCTGCAGTTTAGGTGTTGACTGACTATCAAAACCAGGCATTAAGATCAACTGCTTCACCAAACATAGCTGTAGTAAATGGTCGGAGTTTTTCTCCTCCTTCCATTGCTCTGCATAGTAGGTAGCCCATGGCAAGGGGTTGGGACTAGATGATGTTTACCATGTGATGTGACATGCATATGTGCCTGAAAGGGGTTTAGGATAGAATCCCATGCTGGTTTGTGTTGGAAGGGAGCTTAAAACTCATCCAGTTCCAACCCCCTGCCACGGGCAGGGACACCTTCCACTAGAGGAGGATGCTCCAAGACCTTGTGTCCAACCCAGCCTTGAACACTGCCAGGGATAGGGCAGCCACAGCAGCATGGGTCCACCTATGAATGGCTGTTAGTCTGTGCTTTGCCTGCAAAGCCAGGCTCATCCTGGCAGGCACAAAGTAGTCAAGGGTCCTGTTGCCAAGTGCAGTGGACCTGAGTAGTCACAGGATTCTTATGTCTGCAGTAAGAGCAGCAAAGCAAGGATGGAGAGCAGCAGAGGAATTTGTGCTCATTTTTAACAGTCAAATGAGACTGGTTATTGCATCAACAGCCCAGATCCATTGCATGATGCGAGTGCCCACTCACTGATTTGAGGAAAGGTTGTGATTCTTACCTGTGAGATTTCTACCTCTGCTACAAATACAATAGAGAATAGCTAACAGGTTCAGAAGTTTCTAGGAAGGAATGTGAGTGACAGACAGACAAGGAGAATTAGTGCATGATTTTATTGCCTTTTGGAAAGCAGTTGGAAAAACATAGTCTGTTTTGTGGATGATGGAGCCTAGGAAGAAGCCTCTTACCTTGTGAGTAACTTAGAATGAACTTTGATTTAGTCACTGAGGTATTCATATCTTTAATTCAGTTCTTTAAAGATGTTTCCTCTTCCTTTCTCTCATCCCTTCGCTCAGGAGGGGTGTTTTAACAATGGGCTGCAGAGACAAGAGGGAGGCATTCACTGAACAGGAAAGAAGGGGACACAAATGACCCCATTCACTTCATTCGTTCAGTACAACAGTTTCATGAAGGATAAAAGGTAGCATCCTTCAAACAGGCAGTATCCTTGGGGTTTGACAGTGTTATCCAAGGCCAAGAAGGGCTGAAGAGTAAAAGAAGGGGAGAAATGAAGAAATACAGTGAAAATAAGAAGTGGATGTAGGTAGAGTCAGTATGAAGGAAGAATGGAGAGTTGAAGACAGGATTTGGCTCATAGATTGGGATACCTACATTTAGGGATGTATGTGTGAGTGTCTTCACATGTGCTAGATGTTTGCATTCCCATCACTGGGCATCTAGTCAGATGACAGAGCCCAAAGAGGCATTCAGCTCATCCTAAAGCAGTCACCCATCTCTGCCATAGGGAAGGGCTCTCCAGGCCCCACTGACCCCACATTGACAATCACAAGGACACAGACACCCTGCAGATGTGATGAGACCTTAACACAAGTGTCTTAGGAGGAGAAACACACCCAGGAGACTGTTGCAAGCAGCAGTTATCTTGGAAGGGAAAGGTCTTTAACAGCTATGTGAATGGGTAATGCAGTACTGGGTGGGCAGGGAGCTGCCCTGATATCTTGCACATGAAGGGATCGGTTATTACTGGTCCTTGAGGACAAGAGATGAACTTCTGCAGCCTCCCCATCTAAGCAGATGCTCTGATGATGACTGAAGGGTGTGTGTCCATGTGAAGCTTTCCTGAGCCCCTGGATTCAGTCCAGCTGCTTATCTTCTTATAAGTAAAAGCTGAATATCTCCATGAGCATTTGTCCAATTTGGTAGAAGTTGATTAAGATGTTCAAAGCTATTATGGGAAGGGATTGACTGGCGGTACCCTCACACAGAGGTCATTTCCCTCAGAAACCAGGCTGAGGATGAGCAGCATAACCCAAAGGGGTTGATGGAATGGGGCAGGAGGGACAAGGGTCTGCAACTTCAAGGTCCCATTGCTTCAGAGGTCCCAAAATTAAGAGAAGGGCTTTGATTTTCAATGAGAATTCAGCCCTTTGAGGAGGGCTTGGATCACCACTGTTAGGGTAGACACTGGCTTGCATTGGAGGATCTAAACACTGCCTGGGAGCATGTCTGAGCACAACCTGTTTAAGGTAGCAACACCATCGGGTTCTCTCCATCCCCATTATAGGGTGAATGGCAATCCTTCGAGGGAAAATGGAATGGTTTGCTTCAGAACTAACTGGTAAGGAGTTGGTGGTTTTGGGGAAGAACTACAAAATGCAAGAGAAGGGGTCTGTGCATGGGAACCAGAATGTGTCCAGATGCTGAAAACCTTTGAGATGTCTTTGGGTAAAGTTGCAGCTGTGTCCAAAGGAAATGAAAGATGATGATATTTTCATTAACTCAGTAATAGAGAGAAGCCAGAACTCAAATACCTGATAAACAGAATTTTCTGCTCTGCTGGAGTTTACAGCTAAGACAGTTTTATCTTAAACTGTTCCTTCATGCAATTAACAGAATATTGTACATAACATAGGCAGAATGGTACCATTCACTATTTAAAGGCATGGGTAAGGGAATCTTGGCTCCTTACATTTCTGAGTCACCCAGCTCTCTTGCCTGCAGGGAAGTTTGATGAGAAGTGTGTCCTGTGTTGAGTTGCAGAAGATGAATGTTAGAGAAGAGAATCAGAGCAGCCCCGTGGAGAGGGACTCGGGGGTGTTGGTCCATGAGAAAATGAACATGAGCCAGCTTCAGTGTGCGCTTGCAGCCCAGAAAGCAACCGTACCCTGGGCTGCATCAAAAGGAGCGTGACCAGCAGGGTGAAGGAGGTGATCCTGCCCCTTTATTCTGCTCTCGTGAGACCTCACCTGGAGCACTGTGGGCAGTTCTGGTGTCCTCAATATAAAAAGGACATGGAGCTGTTGGAACAAGTCCAGAGGAGGCCACGAGGATGAGCAGGGGCTGGAGCAGCTCCTGTATGGAGCCAGGCTGAGAACATTGGGGCTGTTGAGCCTGGAGAACAGAAACTGTGTGGAGACCTCAGAGCAGCTTCCAGTGTGTGAAGGGGGCTACAAGGATGCTGGGGAGGGACTCTTCATTAGGGATTGCAGTGATAGGACAAGGGGTGATGGGTTCACACTGAAACAGGGGAAGTTTAGATTGCATATAAGGAAGAAGTTCTTTCCTGTGAGGGTGCTGAGGCACTGGAATGGGTTACCCAGGGAAGCTGTGAATGCTCCGTCACTGGCAGTGTTCAAGGCCAGGTTGGACAGAGCCTTGGGTGCCATGGTTTAGTGTGAGGTGTCCCTGCCCATGGCAGGGGGTTGGAACTGGATGATCTTAAGGTCCTTTCCAACCCTAACTATTCTGTGAAGTAAAAACCGAGCTGTTGGGAGCCAGTTTCTTTAAACCTGAGTGGATGGAGGCAAAACCTTTTCCTTGTTGAACAATGGGGGATGCCGTTCCCACGTTGTACTACTCTCCTGTCGGCTTTACTCCTAAACCTCTTTCTCTTTTGATCCTCAGAAATGAGTTCAGACCGTGGGTAGACGTCAAGCCTGTGAAAGCTATAAGAGCAAAGCCCCAGTACAAGCCACCAGAGGAGAAAATGACCCATGAAACCAGTTACAGCGCTCAGTTCAAGGGGGAAACCAGTAAGCCTGCTCCAGCTGATAACAAATACTTGGAACGCCGAAGGATACGCACTCTCTACAGTGAGCCCTATAAAGAACCTCCTAAGGTGAGAGACATGGTGGAAGGAGCCCAGGGCCTTCACTGCATCACTGTCCAATAGGGTAAAGCTGCCTGTTGTCACTCCTCTTGTGTGGCATCTTCATTTCCAACCAGTGAGCACATCTGGGGATCCACCTGGGAGACGGTGGTGGATGGAAAACTGAATATGAGCCAGGATACATGGCACAGGCAGCCCAGAACCCCCCCGTGTGCTGGGCTGCACCCCCAGAGCGTGAGCAGCAGCTCAGGGAGGGGATCCTGCCCCTCTGCTGTGTGAAGGGGAGACCTTAGAGCAGCTCCAGTGCCTGAAGGGGCTGCAGGAAAGCTGGAGAGGGGCTCTGGACAGGGAGCATAGAGTGACGGGACGAGGGGAATGGCTTGAACCTGCCCGAGGGGAGACTGAGCTGAGCTCTTAGGCAGAAGCTCTTCCCTGTGAGGGTGCTGAGGCGCTGGCACAGGGTGCCCAGAGAAGCTGTGGCTGCCCCATCCCTGGCAGTGCTCAAGGCCAGGTTGGACACAGGGGCTTGGAGCAAGCTGCTCCAGTGGAAGGGGTCCCTGCCCGTGTCAGGGGTTGGAGCTGGAGGAGCTTTAAGGTCCCTTCAACCCAATCCAGTCTGGGATTCTCTGGGCTCTGGTACAGGTTAATGCACGTTAAAGATGGCAGGTTTTGACAGTAAATGCAGATCAATGACGAAGGGCCTGAGCTGAAATATGTTCCAGCCTTATTTCCTAGGAACAGTGGAGGATCTGCATGCATATAAAAGGAGTCGGTCTGTGCCGGTTTACACCTAGGACAGTTAGTCCTTCCCTAAGTGCTTATGTTTGTGAGGTGTCAGAGGATGCCAGGGTCAGCATGGAGGAGCTGAATGCTTCTGTTCCTCCTTAATTTTGAAGCTATCCTCCCTACTTTGGAGCCTGCAGAAACATGCTGATGCCACACACTGCTGTGGACTTTGCTCAAGTGCCAATCCGTGTCCCAGCTATCCCCAAGTAATTTTACTCCACTGTGGCATGTATTAAGGGACAAGCATGAGGAGTCAAGTCCTGAAAGAGAGGTGGGGATTTGTAGCAGCCTCTTTGTCCTGAGCATCATTTCTCTGCTTCAAATCCAGACAGGAACAATCCCCTGTGGGCTTCCAAAGTCCCTCCTGAAGTCAGAGAAAGAGATTGTAGTGATAGGACAAGGGGTGATGGGTTCAAACTGAATCAGGGGAAGTTCAGGTTGGAGATAAGGAAGAAGTTCTTCCCTGTGAGGGTGCTGAGGCACTGGAATGGGTTGCCCAGGGAGGTTGTGAATGCTCCATCGCTGATAGTGTTCAAGGCCAGGTTGGACAGAGCCTTGGGTGCCATGGTTTAGTGTGAGGTGTCCCTGCCCATGGCAGGGGGTTGGAACTGGATGATCCTAACGTCCTTTCCAACCCAAACCATTCCATGATTCTATGATTCTATGAATGGATAAAATGACTGATGATATTCCCTCTCCTGCTGTGTCCTGGTCTGGATTCAATGCCCTTTGCTGGCTTCAGGGTCATTGTGCCTTTAGGGCATCCACACCAGGAAAGGAGTTGGCCGTTTGCAACTCAGCGTGCCCCCAGCTGCTCCCCTCCCTTTGTAACAAGGCATAGTTGAGGAAAGAAGTGCTTTTCATGCTATTTCTGATCTAAATCCTGTTTCCCACCTGTCCTTGTGTCCCTCTTTCTCCGTCTCTCCATCTCTGTGTTGTCGTTTTGCGTGTCGCCCTCCATGCAGGTGGAAAAGCCTAGCGTAAAGCCTTCCAAACCAAAAAAGACCGCAACAAGCCATAAACCCCTGAAAAAGGCCAAAGACAAGCAGATTGCATCAGGCCGGGCTGCCAAGAAAAAGAGCGCCGAGACCTCCAACACAGCAAAGCCAGAGGACAAGGAGAAAAGCAAAGAGATGAACAATAAACTGGCTGAGGCAAAAGAGTAAATGTCACTGCACTTTCCTTTCTCTCTCATTTTAGTTTCCTTTCCTTTCTTTCTTCCCTTCCCCCTTTTTTTTTTTCCTTTCTTTGATTAAATAAAGGCCACAAAATTAATTAGAGGCTTCTAATCTGCTTTTTGTTCTGATTGTATTAGAAGCTGTTCTGTTTTATTTCCAAGGAGGATTAGGGAATCCTTGTTTCTGAGGTCAGGTTGTTCTGCTTTGCCTGCACAACACGGCTCTGCACAGAGTGAGGGACGTGGGAATGCACAAGTGGGGTCATAGGAGATGAAGGTGATGGATCAGCCGTGATTGTGTCTAACCTTGGCTTGGTCCTTTAATGCTTTGATGGTGTGGAAGTGCCCATTGAGCCATGGAGGGGCTGTGCTCTCATCCCATGTTGTCCTTTTGGGGTTGGCCTTTATTCGGTCATCTCCCACTGGTGTCAGCAGGTGGAAGATTTTGGAGGCAGAGAGAGGAGCAGAGGTTCATTCGTGGTGCTGTGGATCCACTAGAATCAGTGGTGTGGCCAAGGGCCACTTCCCCTGGTGACGCTGGTGGGACTTCTGCTCCAAGAAGCAACAGGAAAGGAGATCCAGTGCAGATAAAAGGCCAATCCCCCCCTCCAGAGTAGCTGTGGGTAGGTCTAGCTGCATCAAGGCAGCTTCACCCAACACCTCTTGAAGTCCTTGGTTTAAACAAAAAGGGAGTTGAGGAAAGGCACAGAGAGCAGTGAAGACTTCCCAAGCATGTGGCAGGTCAGGCTAGGTTATCAGCAGGCTGTTCTTCCCTATTGCTTCCCCTAGGTTATGGAATTTTTTAGTTATTCCTGGTTTGGTTTGGATCTTGGTCTGCTTTCTTCACTTCTGGGGTGCCAGTAGACAGAGCTAGGTTTCAGAAAGAGGTGTAGTTTGCAAAGGTGACCTTCCAAAGGGTAGGAAGAAGTGAGTCAAGCAGGTTGGCTAAGAGCTGTCAGTGCCTGTTGTGTTGACTCTACCATCTGTTGGAGTTCATGTTGGCTTATGCGCATCCAAAGAGGGCCATAAACCAGTTGCTGGGATCCCTAGGCTCCCTCCAGGCAAGATCTCAGGGTTTCAATCCTTTTTACTGTGCTCTTCCTATAGGAAATCCCCATGCCCAGCAAGACCAGTTTGGAAGCTGTCAACACAGTGGGACCATTTGTCAATGAGTATGAACTGGGCCAACAGGCTAGCATTGCATCCCCCAGAGACTGGGTCGTTGAGTCAATGGGAGCTGGAAGAGGTATGGTCCCAAACCAAATTTATGTGCCTAACTTCTGGATTGGGACCTAGATACCTACCTATCAGTCTTGGTCCCACCAAACTGAGGTGTTGAAGTCTCCTTTAGTGGAGTAGCTGCAAGTGAAGATGAAAGGTTCTTCTTTTATGCAGCTCAGTATTTCCATCCTAACATACGGTCCAGCTTGAAGCTTTCAGAGAACAGACGATTGGGAATAAGGAAGAGAGAGATGGGAATTAGGGTAGGAAGATGGTGGTGAAGGAGTAAAGTATCAGAACTGTGTTGTTGTAGAGAAGTTTGAATGAGGGAAGTCTTTCTGCTAAGGTATTGTAGAGATGTGAAGCTAACAGAAGAAGTGATGGGCCATGAGGATGAGGAGTCCCATTTTTGGTGTCTCACCCCATTAGAATTGGTTCTTTTGGAAACATAAAGGAGTAGTGGGCTACAAGGCTGTGAGGAAGTTTCCAAAGAGGAGGAAAGCTCTGTGGTGCACAGATAGTGACATTTGCTGGCCTTAGTAATGAATAAATGCCAAGTTCAGTGTGTCGTGTGATGTGTCCTGTTTGCATTGCGCTAACGGCCTAAACCTTTGAGTATAAAGTAAGTGTAGTGTTCTGAATTCCGTGGTGTATTTCCAAGCTTAGCTGTGTTAGAACTGTGTGCTATGAGCTAGTCAGGTTGTGTATGTGGAAAAGTATATATTCATATCTAGAAATATATATATTTAAAACCTCCAATGTTTAGGAGGAAACCAGGGAAATCCTCCAGGAAGTAAAACTGTGGAACTCTTTGCCAATGTAGTGCATTTTCTCTTGGATGTGCATGCTCCATGGAGACGCTGACCTGTCCATATTGACCATTGCTTTTCTGAGTGCTCAGAAGCCCCTGCAGCAAAGCTCAGCTCTGCCTCCAGAGCGGCTCAGTGAAAGGCTTGTGGTTGAGCTGGGTGCTCTTCCCACCCCATCGCACAAGGGACAAGTGGCCAGAGAAGCCTGAGCTTCCAAGACTTGGTGTGATTCCTTGGCATTTAGATGCTTCATGCGTCTTCACACTCCTCAGTAATGTCCTTTCATGTCACAGGATATAGAAGCAGTGTGAAGATGACGTGTCACAGCAGGCAGAACATGTCAGGAAGGCATGTAGACAGATACCAATAGCCCAACACACTGATCTCGCTACACATAAGGAAAGACCATGCCAAATAATTCTCCTTATTGGGCTTTTCAGCCCTAAGTTTCACATTGAAAGAGACACCACACTTGGCACCACTTTACCTTAAAGTCAATGGGAGTTTAGCCCTTGACTTCAAGGGTAACCAAATTTTGTCCAAGGAACATCATTCAGTGTTCAAGGCCAGGTTGCACGGGGCTTGGAGCAACCTTATCTAGTGGAAGGTGTGCTTGCCCATGGCAGGGGGCTGGAACTGGATGAGCTTTGAGATCCCTTCCAACCCAAACCATTCTACGATATTGATTCTTTGATTAGGATGCTCAGACAGACCACATAATCCAAGCATCTCCATGCCTCTGGATCAACTGGTTCTCATCCAGGGCTTCAGGATTGCTTCTTCTCAATGAAGAGCATCCATCACTGTCTTGGAATGAAACATGCACAGTGGGTGCTCAGAATATGGGTACTTAATACATGAAGGTTTTGGGAGCATCTCACTACAAAGCTAGGTATGAAGTGGTCTAAATTCCATCTCTAGTGAAGGAACTTCCAAGGGCCATTGAACTGCCTATTTTGGACACGTCTCTTTGAGTGGGATGAATGATCCTTGGAAGCTTCCAATCTTTGCAGAAAGAGCCTGGGAGACTGATAGGGCCCTCTCAGACAACAACAACTTAGGGATATAAATCCTGGCCTTTGCTCCATGTGTACCAAGTGCTCAGCACACATCCAAGCACAGTTTAGCGTTGCATCAAATACCAGGAACTGCAGCAGAGCCAAGCCTCAGGGTGAAATCCTGCATTGCTCTTACCTTCCACAGACTTTATACCCATCCACTCAGGTTTATCAGAAAGGAGACCAAATCCCTGCTGTTTCAAGTTCACTTTGGACTCTGAGCTTGTCGATCCCATTGGGAAAGAGTGCTCTGCTGTTCTGTGTTCAGCTACCATGATGCTGATTCTGTTTCACTGCTGATCTGTAATACGTTTTGCTTTCCTTGTAAAAACAACAGAAGAAATGGTTTGCTTTTTGCCCTGTGACCGTTCCTATGCTGTCTACTGCTTGCTTTTGCATTTTCACTGTATTTCACTGTTTCTCCTTTCTGCAAAATGGTGCTATTTGCTGACTGATGCTCCTGTTCCCTGACTGCTTCGCACACCGATCACCTGCTTCTTCATTCGCAACGCAGCCACTGTGTATGGCTCCCATCAATTCCACAACCTCTTGCCTCTTGGAGGCAGATCAGAAGTGTCTAATTAATCTTTTGTGGCCTGGGTTTGGTTGCATATCGCCAACGTGTCTCTTGTAACGTGTTTAAGCGCCCACGGCTCCCCCGTGGTGCTCTTTTCTTTCCATTCTTGCTGTTCTGATGAGAGTGACACACAGACACACTCACACACACACGGATTAATGTATAGCCAATGGATTGTGATGTGCTTGTGATCTTTGCTTGCTCAAAGGGTCTTTTTTTTTCCAATGATAAATAAATGCTAAAGACGAATAACCACCTCCTCGAGCTTGTTTTCTCCATAAGAAGCACCCTTCCAACCGTGATCAGGTTTGTGATGCTTAAAGCCACCACTTCCCTGCCTGCCATAGGGACAACGGAGCTGTCAAACCTCACTCCCTTTAGATGGCTCCCTTTAGCCTGAGAGCCAAGTGTTTGCAAAGGTGAAGATGGACATGAAGCCATGTAGATGGAGCAGAGAGTTTGCTTTTGTATCCTCTGTCTACAAGTGTCATGAACAGAGGGTGAGTGCTCTGCATGCAGGATGCTGCTGTACCTCATGGTGGACATGAGGACTTTGTGTCCGTGCTGCACTAGGTCAGGGAGCAGAAGATAAGCCCCATGTTTTAACTGGATGACCTTAAGGTCCTTTCCAACCCTAACTATTCTATGATGCTATGAAGAGCTGGAGGGAGGGGATGTGGATGAGGTTACTTAATCACTCTTTCCCAACTTGCTTTGGTCCCGAACCACCTGAAAAGCCCAATAAGAGGGATCAAGGGGCTATAAATCATTGAAAGGAGGTAGTAAGCTTTTGGGTTGAGCACTCCCAGGGTGCTTGACAGTGACTATGGAAGTCCAAAGCACTGATTTTGTATTAATGAAGGTGTAGTCTAGTGAATGTATTAATGAAGGTGAAGGCTCATGAATGTATTAATGAAGATGGAGGCTATGTGGAGAAATTATAGTGGAGAAGACAGCAGGGATGAGGGTGTAATTTCCTTTTAAATGGTGAGCCCTGATCTTGGCTTAATCTCAGTTTTAATTACCTATAATGCTTATTTTCAATCATGTTTTTTCTCTTCTAATGGGTATTCCAATAACATCCCCACCAGCCTTGGGGAGAACTGTCTGCATTGGGCTTGTATTTTGAAGCCTCTCCTCCAATTGTTGATCATGGAGCACCAACCCTTCTCTGCCTCACCATTTCTGAGTGCTGTTTCTCATCCCTGCCTGGTTTACAAATCACTTCCTGGATTTATTCCACCTTTGACTACATGGTGATGACAAGTGCTGCTTCCTCATGTCCTGATGTATGCCCCTACCTTCCCTCTCCTTTTCCTACCAGCTCCCATCCATTCAATGATCACACATCACTATATGGTGTTTAGGTGTTTCAGCTGAGCTATAGGTGCAGGGATTTATCATTTCACCCCTCCACAATTTGATATTGGAGATAATGTTCATTTTTAATAGATGGGTCCTTGATGGGGCTCATCTGTGACATCATCCAGGTTGGCCAACAGTGTTTCTTCCCATGACACAAAGGTCTTTCAAGCACGGATGGATGATCCAGCGGCCCCCACTCAGAGCTGGAGAACATGCCTTTGCTTCCCTGTTCCTCACTGAGGTTGCTCAGCATCACAAAGCCTAAACAGCCAAAGGAGAAGGATGGGATGTGGTGGTAGGCGAAGGGACCTGGATCCTCTGGGCTTTAACCATCACTGTCTGAATCTGCTGCTCCTAACTCCTTTATAAGTCATTAGTAACTTGCACTGCCCACCTAATTCCAAGGGCTGTTGTGAGAATCATGTCCATGCAAAGCACTGGAGGTGGGTTACTAAACATGAAATGCTTTGTCTCGTAAGAGCATTTAGTGTGGAGGTGCTGGCTCCTGATAGTCAGTGTTGGTGTCTGGGTGAGGGGACAAGGAGAGGAGAGAAAACGTTGGTGTGTTGAATGTAAAGGGTCAAGTCTGCATCTCAGACTCTTGATAATGGAGCATCTCAGTGCAACTTTGAGGTGTTGCTTTGGCTGCACAGTGTGAGCAGCACATGAGGAGATCCTGGTTTTAATCAGTTGGTTTTGAATACTTCGAGCTCTGAGGGCTGCAGCAAAACACCCAAGAGTCTTGTGCAGGGGGAAAGAAGAGGTTCTTGCCTGATGGAGAAGAGAAGGCTCAGGGGGACCTGATGGCTGCCTCCAAGTGCCTGAGAGGAGGATGGAGCCAGGAGGGGCTGGGCTCTGCTCCCAAGGAACAAGGGATGGGACAAGAGGAACCGGCCTCAAGCTGCACCAGGGCAGGTTTAGATGGAGGTGAGGAGCAATTCCTGCCCCAGAGGGTGCTCAGGCATTGGAACAGGCTGCCCAGGGCAGGGCTGCAGGCACCGGCCCTGCAAGGGTTCACACCCCGTGGAGACGAGGCCTCAGTGCCATGAGGCAGTGGTGGCCTTGGCAGTGCTGGGAATGCTTGGACTGGATGAGCTGAAAGGGCTTTTCCAGCCTGGTTGATTCCATGATTCTATTCAATGATTCTATGATGTTCTCCATCTTAGTCCTGTGGCCAAGCCACTTAAGCTTCCATCTGATGCAAGGAATGAGATTTACCAGTTTTGCCACTTCCAAACCTCTGAGCTTCCTTTGGAAGCCTGTTATCATTATTGCATCTGTGACTGGTAAAGCCAGGTCAGGTGAGTGCTGATACTCCATCAGCTGACATATGCAGCTTCTTGTACCACAATATCCTTTGGATTTAGGGTTTATTTAGGGATGTGCCAGTGCAGGAGAAAAAGGGGCTTTTTAAGATGTCTCTGTCATGGTAGTACCTGCCAGCATCCAAGGAATACCTGCCACCATCCCCAACAGCAACAGCAAATACAGAAGAGGAGCTTATAGGAAGAAGAAATACGTCATATGAACATGGTGACATGGGCATGTTCAGCACTAAGAACAGTGTCTTTTGCACAGCTGGAAATAACTGTGATGTTCCAACATGGAACATCATGGGCTTCAGATCCCTCTGCTTCCCTCTGCTCTGTGTCATGGTAAGTTTGATCCAGTTGGAGATCCGCTTCCATTTACCCTTATTCACACAAGCTTCAGGGCTGGGGGCAATTCCACTAATGCCACTGGGTCTGTGATGCAAGGTAACATCTCTAAGTACTTCAGGATGGTGATTTATCACGAACTATGGGTTTGCTTGTAAACAGTGTTCATTTCTATTGCAGGGTGCCTTGCAGTTCCCTACCCACGATTGTGGAGGTCCCTAACCATGGTCCCTAACCATGTGGAGGAGATGGGAGCCCAAGAGTTAAAGAAAAGCCTGCTAATGGATTGAAGGCATCTTAATGCTTTCTAAACCACCAGCTTTCCCTGCAGGTAGTCTGCTCCACGGACACCAACAGCAAGGACCAGCCACCAGAAAATTATGGATGAGGAGCAGTGACAGCTCTTAGCACAGAGGAATGATAACCCTTAACCTTGGCAGTTCATCAGCATGAGAGATGGAAATGGGGGGGATGTTTCTGACCCCCCCCTTGTTGTCATCTGCCCACCTCCCACCCCAACCTAGCCTGAGACATGCACCAACCTCAAGCTCCCAAGCAAAGCTGGGTCTTCCCAAGTCTTCCTGGGGATCCATAGACCTGCATTCCCTGCCTGGCTCCGAGAGAGGTCTGGAGAGCTGGGTCACAGCACTTGGAAGGGTGAGGAGCACCCTGCATGGTACACGGTGGAGGGGATCTCACCACACCATGGCTGTGGCAGATGGGTCTGTCCTCATCAGTTAACAGCACCCAGGAGCACTTGGTGGTGCCAGTACTCAATGGTCAGGGTAGAGAAATCCTTAGAGCATCCCTTGGCATTGACCTGACCTGCTCCTTGGCCTGGTTCAGGAGTTAGTACCCAAGTGAGGACCAGTGCAGCTGTGGCCACCTTTGAAGCCAAGAGATTTAACATCAGGGACATGAACCAGCAATGAAATAGTGCTTTGGAGTCGTAGGGCAGTGGATGTCCTTGTCCCCATTGCCCTGCTCCCTCCACTCCCTGTTGCTGACCAGGCTTCTCTGTCCCCGTTGGTCCTTCCCATGCTGTCCTCAGTGCCCCATCAGACCCCATCCACCCACCATGGTGCTATACCTTCTATTCCCTTCTGAATCATTCTCCATCTCCCCTGCCAGCTTTCCCATGTCCATCCCAACTTCTCCAACCTTTTCCTTTCTCCCACCTGTCCCCCTCCACATCATCCTAAATCCCCAGCTCTACCAGGGATCTTCTCCTCCCCATCCTCCCCAAGTCTCTGTCTTGTGTCCTGTCTCCCTTGGACTATAAACCTCTTTCTTTGCCTGTACTGTGTGATAACAATCACTGCTTTGAATAAATAATACCTCACCTCTCAGCTGCCTGTTATCTCTGTCCTTTCTCAATGTGGCTTCAAGTAGATGTGTCTGCAAGTGTGCTGTGTGTCTGTCCTGGTGGCCACTTGAGCAGTCGGTCTTGTTGCCACAGCTCTGTCCATGGTCTTTTGGGATGACTCTGCTCATGTTCTTGTTTCCTGGTACTATTCTTTATTACAGCCACAGAGTTAAGCTTTGTTGTCTGTGTAGGAACCTTCCATGACCTTCTGTCCTCTGCCGTTCTGGTGCATCTGATATAGAGGTTGGCCTTTCTCCAGCTTCATGCAGAGATGTCCTGGGCTGGCTCATTAACTGCAGCAATTGAGGAGAATAAAGGAGAAACCTTGCAGCCCAGAGCAGAAGCAGCTGATGGTGAAGGCCCTGCTTTTCCCAGTGCCATACAGAAAGCAGTGGGCAGAAGTGTGTCAGTGGAAATACCAGCAGATGCATCTCTCAGGGGGAGAACCATAGAATCAGAGGATGATAGAATGGTTTGAGTGGAAAGGACCTGAAGCTCATCCAGTTCCAACCTCTGCCACGGGCAGGGACCCCTTCCACTGGAGCAGCTTGCTCCAAGCCCCTGTGTCCAACCTGGCCTTGAGCACTGCCAGGGATGGGGCATATATGTATTCTATATATTATATATATATTCCTATTTAATATAAAAATACACTTCTTCCTTTTATCTAACCTGAACTTTCCCCATTTAAACCATTACCCCTTGTCCCATCACTCCATTGCTAAGGCACCTTGTGATGGCCAAAGTTCGATGCTGTACAGATGTTGGCCAAAACACAGGGACCCATCCAAAGGACCTTGTAGGAACTTCAAATTGCCTCAAGCTCCAGAGGCTTGGGTGCCATGGTTTAGTGTGAGGTGTCCCTGCCCATGGCAGGGAGTTGGAACTGGATGATCTTAAGGTCCTTTCCAGCCCAAACCATTCCATGTTCCCATTGTGGTGAGTTCTCTTTGGCAAGAGGAAGGTTGGGAAGAACTTTGTTAAAGGGAACACATACAGAGGAATATTTGCTGTCAGTTTGTGCAAGCCAAGGGAAAATTAGAGTAAATCCAATCACTGAACCATTGCAAAGCACCTCCAAAGAGATGTGAATAGTAACTAATAGAGTATTCAGTACAAAGGCAAGTAGATTACATGGCTCTGAGTAATTACACCGAGTGCGTGTCTCACTCAGTAGCTGAAGGGTCCTTATTACACGTAATTAAGTAATTAACTTTGATTTTGTGTATAATTACAATGATTGCATCATTATTAGAGAGGAGCCCAGTCTAAAGCTCAGTGCCAGACGTTGGTGGCCTGCAGGAGGTTTTGGTCCGGATCCATGGAGCTGCTGATGTTCTATCGGAGAGCGTCTGTTGCACTCTGATGTCTCAGGGCCCATCACTTGTGTCTAAATCAGAAGCACCCATAGGAAAAAGCCACCACAGATGCAGTCAGCCAAGGATTTGTCTATATGCCATTATTTGTAATAAACCAGATATCCATGGTGGAAAACATGAGGAAAAAGGCTTATTCTCCCATCGGTAGCTGATCTGCAGGGAGGGGCAGAAAAGCCAACCCTAACATGCACCAAAATACAGCCATTTCTGCCTCTTCAGCTCCCTGAAGCAGCTCAGCACAAGGTGAGAGCAGGAACAAGCAGCCACCAGCGTGCCTTTCACCAGTGGGAACTGAGAGGGAATGTGCCTGAAGCAGGAAGGTGAAATTTCACAGAGATGGGTTTTGAAACCACCAAACGTTGACCCAAATTGGGATAGAAGAACTTCAGAGAACATTTGTGCGGCTCATAAATAACCACATATTTTTCCACCAAACTGGGAATGGTATTTCAGACCAAGAAAAAAAGATTCCTATTTAATTTCATATAGAACTGCAGAGTTCTGATCTCATGCAGCATCTCCTGCTTCTCACCTCAATGTTTTCATTTTCATGGAATCATAGGATCCCAGACTGGTTTGGGTTGAAGGAACCCTAAACCTCCTCCAGTTCCAACCCCTGCCACGGGCAGGGACCCCTTCCACTGGAGCAGCTTGCTCCAAGCCCCTGTGTCCAACCTGGCCTTGAGCACTGCCAGGGATGGGGCAGCCACAGCTTCTCTGGGCACCCTGTGCCAGCGCCTCAGCACCCTCACAGGGAACAGCTTCTGCCTAAGAGCTCAGCTCAGTCTCCCCTTGGGCAGGTTCAAGCCATTCCCCTTGGCAGGCCCTTGTCCAAAGCCCCTCTCCAGTTTCTTGTACCTCCCACTCTCAAAGTGAATGGAGTTACTGTTGTATTGCCCACCCATTGTACTGTGTATCATTTCCTACCAAGCTTCTCTGTTTAAATTGCAAAGCATTTGTGGCTGGCAGTTTCCCTCATTCTGTTCTGCTCATCTTGTGCTTATCCTGAGGTATTAGTGTAGTAGAAGTGATTAACGGGAATTATCCTCCCACCAGCAAGCTTAAATCAGTGCAGCTGAATTCTGCATCACTGCCTCCACCTGTAGCGTGCTTGGTACACCCTTATGGGTGTGTTCTGTATCAGCAGCAGTACAGAGCTGTAAGGATGAGGGAGAGAAGGGAATCCCCCCAAGCAAACAAAGGTAAGGTTAAAATAGGAGAACACAAGAGACCAGAAAGTAGAGTAAAGAAAGAAAAGGAATGTTTCCAGATCAGGAATTAAATGCAATGGAGGGATTTGGAGGCAAGAAGCAAAGGTTTCTGCTTCCCTCATTCCAAGACCTGGGTAATAAAACTGATCCAGGAAGGATCTGTCCCTTGGAGAAGAGGAGCAGCAGTGCTAGAAAAGGGTAGGGTGTTCAGGAGAGTGTTTCAGACTGGATTTCACCCTTTGTAGGTCCTGGTCTTTGAGAAGCATAGCTGATTTTCAAAGAAAAGCATTGCCCAGGGCTAAAATGATGTATAGAGTTCACAAGAAATGTTTGTCCACCAGTGGGATCATGGTAGACATGGATTAATGCTGCAAAACTCCCTATCTGATGGGTTATCTCCATTTAATAAAGCAGTGACTGAAGGAGCTTGGTGGAGGGGGAGAGCTCCAGGACTGATCCATCAAGGACCAGGGCAGAAAAGGATTTGAGGCCAACAGCATCCATAGTGTGAAGTGGCCAAAACTGGTGCATCTGTTGGATTTACCCTTCTGATTTATGGGCTACTTATCATAGAATCCCAGACTGGCTTGTGTTGGAAGGGACCTTAAAGCTCATCCAATCCCAACCTTGGGAAGGGATACCTTCCACCAGACCATATTACTACAAGCCCCATCCAACCTGGCCTTGAACACTTCCAGAGATAGGGAAGCCACAGCTTCTCAGAAGGGTGTAAATACCCCAACTGGCTTGATTCCTTACTCATTTACACCAGCCAAGGTATGTCCAAATGGTATCCAACAGCTCTTTCTGATGCTGTAAATAACACATTGGGTTTGGCTGCTTCCCTTGTCAGTGATCCCTAGACAACTTATGCTCCCTTGTTCCTTCAAGGCTCTTCCTGACCTGAATTATTTAACCTCTATTCATCCCCCCTTCCCTCCATTGTCTTTGCTCCTTTGTTTCCTTTACATTGACGTGTTTATCTCCCACTCTGTCACTTCAATAACTCCATTTCTCTTTCTATCATCTCATGCATCTTTCAGTTTACCCCCCTGTGCTCTGGCAAGGGGCAGGGTTCCCATTTGGTGGCAATCAGCTTCTGTGACATATCTAGGTTATTGTCAGGACTCTTTCTCTGTGTAAAATGGCTTTCATTTTTTATGAGTCTGCTTTAATAATTTATCCCCCATCAATGATGGATAATAAAATCACCAGCCTGAAATGGCTTTTCCATGTCGAGGCAATAGAAGAGAGATGGGCTCAAAGGTCCTATCCCCAGATGGTGTTCTGGTACAAGATCAGACATAAGTTTCAGTGGAAGGAGAAAGCTCATAACTGAGAAGATGCTATTGTTTGGAATGTGGATGGCTTAGCATAGTAAAAGATCTGGGGTTATCAAACCAAGGATCCAAAAGATGCAGCTTGTCCCTTCCTGACATTCAGCAAAACCCAACTGCTAGACCCTAATGATCCCAACCAATGGAATAACGTAGCTTTGGATCCAGGCTTGGCAGCTGGAGCCCATCCCTCAGGAAGGTCTTAGAACCATAGCAGACGGGTTTGGGTTGGAAGGGACCTCAAAGCTCCTCCAGCTCCAACCCCTGCCACAGGCAGGGACCCCTTCCACTGGAGCAACTTGCTCCAAGCCCCTGTGTCCAACCTGGCCTTGAGCACTGCCAGGGATGGGGCAGCCACAGCTTCTCTGGGCACCCTGTGCCAGCGCCTCAGCACCCTCACAGGGAAGAGCTTCTGCCTAAGAGCTCAGCTCAGTCTCCCCTCGGGCAGGTTCAAGCCATTCCCCTTGGCCTGGCCCTACATAAGGCCCTGATGAAGAATCCCTCTCTCATTCAAAGCACCAAACCCCTAAATATTTAAGCATCTCATCTCACGCACCCACAGCTCACAATTAAAATCAATTCAATTAAAGCTGATGTTGGATTATTTTCTGTGTTTTCATCCTTTATTCTCCCCCCACCTCTTTAAGCTTTTCTCTTCAAACACACTTTGAAACCAGTGCAAGCAGAGATATTTACCCCTAGGAGAAAACCACAAAGGAGCATTTTTGCATAGAGGTAAACATGAAAGGAATGATTCTTTTTTGCCTGGTTCCTCATCATTTACCATGTGAATATATAAATCTTCATAGACTAAATAAAGCAGCTTGGGAGAACATAACTGATTTTCCTCTGTGTAGCTCATTTCTGATGAGCTTATTCCTTGCTTGTATTTCCTCAGCAAGAATGATGAATGTGTCTTTATGGAACAACACAACCACAACTCTCAGGCTGCAAACATTGAGCTGGTTTTGTGTTAAGGATAAGTGCACTGCACAGGGCAGTGATGATAGCAGTGCTTGCCCGGTAGGAATTAGCGTCGTGGCAGAAGGACTCAGTTATTCATTCATATCCAGCTTCCACTGTTTCAGCTTAAACCCACTTCTTCTTACAGTTCTGTTTCTCCCATATTAATGTACTTTTCCTTTCTAATTCTAAAGAAACACCAATGCTGTAAATATGATGCAAAGCCTGACCTGGAAGCCAGAAAACCCCTAAATCTGTTCCTTATTTTGCCATTCATTTTGTGCCTTGTCTTGGCAGTGTTACCGGATCTTTTTGCTTCAGTAGTCATATACATACAGCAGACATTATTCCTTTGTTCCTCTCTATTGTGAGATGTTGTTATGAGGATTAATCAGTGTTCAAGGCTGATAATTACTCGGGGTTATCCATGAGAAAAGCACAGCATTGGCTGCTGGAGTCTGTGACAAGATTGCATTTAGTGATGACAAAAATCACTGCCTGCAGCTGCAGCAATCAGGCAGCAGCACCAGCCCCCATTAGGGTGTTGACAAACAGCTCTTTCTGCCCTGTTTTCCCCTCCATGGGTCAGTATCTCAATGGGAAAGGACCTAAAAGGATCATCAAGTCCAACAGCCATGCATGTATCCTATACACTCTCCCAAAGTGACACAGGTTCCTATAGTAGAAAACAAGTTTTGAGCTTACTTTGAGACTTGGTCCCACCACACAAAGTCTTTGATGGCAATATTGTCCCTGTCCCTTGACTGTACCAGTTCACTGTCCCCATCAGCTTAAGCAAATGGATGGCCTCTGTTTGTCTTCTTTTCAGCTGGGAGAGGAAGAAGGGGGGAACTTAAGGAATATGGCTGGTGGAAAGTGGGCAATGTAAAAGCACAGACGTGGGAGATTCATGTTTACCATTGGAAGAGCCTGTATTTCTCCTTAGGAAGTGTAGGTAGTTGCATGCATTGGTCTGAGATGGATGAAAACCATAGAACCCACCACTGCCCCATGGCACTGAGGCCTCGTCTCCATGGGGTGTGAACCCTTGCAGGGCCGGTGCCTGCAGCCCTGCCCTGGGCAGCCTGTTCCAATGCCTGAGCACCCTCTGGGGCAGGAATTGGTCCTCAGCTCCATCTAAACCTGCCCTGGTGCAGCTTGAGGCCGGTTCCTCTTGTCCCATCTCTTGTTCCTTGGGAGCAGAGCCCAGCCCCTCCTGGCTCCATCTTCCTCTCAGGCACTTGGAAGGAGCAATAGGATGACCGTGCCACCTTATTGCTCTTGGCACTGCCACCAAGAGACATGGCAAGACTAAGACGTGTGCACCCTGGCCTCAGGTTGGGGCTAATCCTACTCTAAGATGGGCTGAAGGTGTTCAGAGGTCCCTTGTCCCATGAGCCTTTTGTGGAGGCCACTCTCATCCATCCTTCTTTAGGAAACAAGGTCTATAAAGAACACTTCATTGATGAGACAAGAACGAGAGATGGACCCTCATTGATAGAAATGAGATCATGGAGCAAGCAGAATAAGCACTCAGCCTGTCTGTGGAGCAGAACGGGCTGCTCAGCCTGCTGGCTGTTGCTGCTGGAGCCAGACAGGCACAGGCTGTTCTGGCTGTGATGAATGGAGATGAAGGTTTCACTGATTCACAGCAGGCAGATGCTTTACTGCAGCAAGTGCTCGGCTCTTAACTCTTTCCTCCCTTTCAATTCCCATCTGGAAGCAAGAGACAGCCGGTGGCTCTCCCTGTGGGGAAAGGTTGGGATGTGGATGATGGACATGTCCTTACGTATTTATGTATATGTATATACATATGTGAATACACCTGTATATATGTATTTATAGGGGATAGCTTTGCCCACCTAGACCCTGCTTTGTCCCTTGTGCACCGTGCCCATGATCTGCAGGCACAGTTGGGTGACTGACATAAAGATGACAGATCAGCCTGGAGAAGAGAAGGCTCCTGAAGGGGAGACCTTAGAGCAGCTCCAGTGCCTAAAGGGGCTGCAGGAAAGCTGGAGAGGGGCTTGGGACAAGGGCCTGTAGGGACAGGCCAAGGGGAATGGCTTGAACCTGCCCGAGGGGAGACCGAGCTGAGCTCTTAGGCAGAAGCTCTTCCCTGTGAGGGTGCTGAGGCGCTGGCACAGGGTGCCCAGAGAAGCTGTGGCTGCCCCATCCCTGGCAGTGCTCAAGGCCAGGTTGGACACAGGGGCTCATTCAGGTTACTGAGTCCAGCATAAATGTGAACCCGTTTTGGACATACAGTAGAAAACGTAGCTGTTTCTGGGGAGGAAAAATACAGAGAGCAAGCTCATTTTCTCTTCCTCCTTTCTTTTTTCCCCCTCTATGAAACATGTCAATGGCTTTCATCTATATCTTGCTTAAGAATTCCTTTTCCATTTGGAGAGCTGTTGTTTATTATTCAAAGCCATTAAACAGCCTCTAAAACCATAGAACTCAGAAATGAAAGGGGAGCTATTAGGCCATGAAGTCTATTCATTTCCAAGATTTATTAACCTCTGGTAGAGGTATCTACCACTCAGCCCTACAGGAGAATGCTTGAACCTGACTTCCCAAATGAGCACATTCATCTCTCTGGCACCAATTTGCATGAGTCTTTGGTGCAGAAGCATTTGCAAACCTCTTCTGTGCTCGAAACATGGATGTTCGCACACAGGATGCTTGCAATTCATTGTGCATTGCTACTGTTGAAGGCTGGGGCTATGAAGGGGGTTTGGAATAGATGTTCCATGCAGTAGCTGGAGGATGTCTACATTGTGAAGCCATTCTACCTGCTACCAGTCCCTTCCAGCCACACAGGTGACTCTGGAGAGCAGCTAAATCCCTAATGAAGGTGCTTCACATGCATAGACCCACTGCTGCCTTCTGCCAGCACTGGTGCATTTCTCCTTCCAGTTCACTGGAACAGACTGGTTTAATCACAGCAGAAGTGCTCATGCCTTTCATTGGGCAGGACTGGAGAGGAGATGGAAGTTTTAGGTGGGCTGGGAGGGAAGAGACATTAAGGACCTCAAGAAGCTGCAGAAGTGTGCAGTGGGATTTAACCTGGGTTTATCACAACCTAACATCCATCCAGCCATAGAATCATAGAATCCCAGACTGGTTTGGGTTGGAAGGGACCTTAAAGCTCCTCCACCTCCAACCCCTGCCACGGGCAGGGACCCCTTCCACTGGAGCAGCTTGCTCCAAGCCCCTGTGTCCAACCTGGCCTTGAGCACTGCCAGGGATGGGGCAGCCACAGCTTCTCTGGGCACCCTGTGCCAGCGCCTCAGCACCCTCACAGGGAAGAGCTTCTGCCTTATCTCCAACCTGACCTTCCCCTGTTTCAGTCTGAACCCATCACCCCTTGTCCTATCCCTGCAGTCCCTAATGAAGAGCCCTCTCCACCATCCCTGCAGCACCCTTCAGACACTGGAAGCTGCTCTGAGGTCTCCACGCAGCTTCTCTTCTCCAGGCTCAACAGCCCCAATATTCTCAGCCTGTCTCCATGCAGGAGATGCTCATGTCGAGGTCCAAGTGATTTCTTAAGTCCTCTCAGTCTTTTGTGTGAAGAAGCATTAATTAAATGATGCGAATCACAGTTGTGTGAAGCTCAGAGAAAGCCATACCCATGCGAGCTCACAGAGCTGGTAAGAACCCATCAGTAGAGTTTCTGAAATGAGAGTTAATGGTCCTTTCCTTTTGTGCTTCCTGGGACAGACGGTGAAGATGAATTACTGATTGGAAGCTGATGACTGTCTAGGGATGAGGGATATTAACTTGCTTCCATTTAATTTGGGTAAATAGAGGGCAGGCAGAGCCACTATCAGCCTGTGAGGGGGTTCACCTGCATGTGCTGTACCTCCAATCAGTGTTTCTATGGGCCTGCTTTCAGAGAAATACTGTGATTTAAGTTAACCGTGTGGAAAACTGCAGGAAAGAAGTGGCTCTTTGAGAGGAGCTGGGTAGATGATCAAAAGAGAGCATTGCACAGTCCAGAAATAGGCTCGTTCTTTGTTAAAACCCATATAAAATAGCTGCAGTTTCAATCTCTAAAGCCACCAAGGTGAATTGTCTGATGAGGAGTGGAGGGATTTATTAGAGGCCAGAGCTTTCTATTTGCCTCCCTATATTCCCAGCTCAAATGGAGCTGGGATGCTGTAATGGGAATGAATTGCGACTTAGTTTGACAGCCAATCATGGGTTTAGGGATGAGCAAACATCTGTCCATCCCCCATCTGACACTCATCTCCCTCCAGCCTCTGACAGATGCTCTGATGGATAAATTCACTCAATGCTGCTGACAAGACCCAATCCCGGCCCGAAGAGCCGTGACAAAGAGGGACAATTAGGTTGGTTGTGCCAGCACAAATGACCAAATACTCGAGCAGCTGAGACAATCTGAACAGATTTGTGTCAGGGAATGGGGATGGGAAGGCCATATGGTGCACAATCAAAACAGAGGGTTTGTTATGCGAATTGCCACTCGGAATAGGCAGGGGCTGTGTGTGTAAAGAGAAAAACCTTGTTAATAGCGGCTTTTTGGGGAAGTGCTCAGCGTGATCTCATTTTACCCTGGGTTTGTAGCTGTTGGGGATTTGCAGGGTGTGTGCTGGCAGCCCTTGTTCATTTAGAATCACAGAATCATAGATAGAATGGTTTGGGTTGGAAGGGACCTTAAAGCTCATCCAGTTCCAACCCCTGCCACGGGCAGGGACCCCTTCCACTGGAGCAGCTTGCTCCAAGCCCCTGTGTCCAACCTGGCCTTGAGCACTGCCAGGGATGGGGCAGCCACAGCTTCTCTGGGCACCCTGTGCCAGCGCCTCAGCACCCTCACAGGGAAGAGCTTCTGCCTAAGATCTAACCTGAACTTCCTCCGTTTCAGTTGAACCCATCACCCCTTGTCCTATCACTGCAGTCCCTGATGAAGAGTCCCTCCCCAGCATCCTTGCAGCCCCCTTCACACACTGGAAGCTGCTCTGAGCTCTCCACACAGCTTCTCTTCTCCAGGCTCAACAGCCCCAGTGTTCTCAGCCTATCTTCATACAGGAGATGCTCCAGCCGCTGAGCATCCTCGTGGCCTCCTCTAGACTTGTTCCAACAGATCCATGTGCTTTTTATCTGCTGGGTCAAGGCTTCCCTTTTGCCTTCTGTTGTGGTGTCAGCAGAAGCAATTCCTAGGCTGAATTTTGATCTCCTACAAAGGGAGGGGAACTCCTGGCTGTAAAAGCAATGACCATTTCAGTCATTAAAGCTGCAAGCGCTCAGCTCATGAAAGGCCTTGTGAAGATGTCAGCTCTGTTTAATAGCATGTGGAGGTGATTTATGGCTCTGTTCCTAGACACCAGCAAAGAAATTACCCCCAGCAATGAATGGATATGACCAGAAGTGGCTCATGTGGTAAAGCACAGGCTCTGCTGCACTGCTTCACTGTTGACCTGTGGTTCATGGACCACTCATGAGCTATAAAGCCATGAGAAGGTGTTTCACAGAGCAGGAACCACGTGTATTGTGCATTAATACAACCCCATTGCTGAAGGTCTAGAGACATCATCAAACACTGACAACCATCAGTGTCTGGAAGCTGATGTGGAATTGTACCAGTTATCTTTATGATCGAATTTTTAACTATGTTTTTATAGTCATCATTGTAAAATCGTGCTTTTCTAGAGAAATAAACTGATCTCTGCAAAGGGAGAATATTCTGCTTATTCCTCCCACATTCACACACACTCCTTCATTGATTGCCAAACATCAGGTACAAAGTGCAGTGTATTTCATATTGCTTGGATGCTCTTTAGGTGTCTGGGAAATCTCTGATGCCCTACTCATACACGACCTTTAAATGGAGAAAGCATCTTCTTCCACCCAGTCTGATTGTCACGGGCAGGAGTTAAAAGAGGGGTGAAGAGGGGAGAGATGGAATCAGTGCCATGATGTGCCCAAGGGATTTGGTTGTTACATCGAGAGGGGAATGAGCCACGCACATGGAATCACAAGGGGAGTGGGACGTGTCCTTCAAAGATGGCATCTTGGAAGGCTTTAGCAGCCAGATTTTCCCACTGAGCAAAATATGTGAAGCAAATCTTGTGGTTTTGCCCCAAATTTAGCCTGTCTCCCAGGGTATTTCCCTGCCTATGGCATGATCTTTAATGTCCCTTCAACCCAAATCAGTCCATGATTCTGTGAAGAGCAGAGATTTCAGTTGTGAGGTCTGAGCACCAAGACTTAAGTGCACATTGATATCTTGGTGTGCAAGGGAAAGCAGCTCAAGAGATGGTGGTTGGAGCTGTAGGCATCAAGACAGCATCTTTCTTCTTGTCTCTTCCTCAGAAATGGGTGAAACAGGCTGAAACTCAAAAATAAAGACTATTAAAGGTCCTGGAAATCTCAGCTAAAGGGTTAAAGGCAATATGCAAATAGTGGGTTTGGAGTGGAGCGACATAGTTCCTGCAGCACTGAAGGTAGGTGGGTGCATGTGGGGTCAGGGAGCACCAAACTCTGTGACAAGGTGTGAACATCCCAACGTTCTCATCTCTTTAAGCAAAGGAGGAGACAAATCTGACTGCAGAGAGCCTTGTGAATAGAAATATGCAATAACAATAACTTGAACTTGGCTTCCGCATAAGAACAAAGTAATTTCCCCTTAATACCAGGAAAATGTATGGCCTTTCTTGAGGTAGCAGAAGCATCACATAAATCACGGCTTTAATTGAGTTCAAGCCATTTGCCAGCTTTTCAGATTTGATTTTTTTCTTCTGAGCTGGAGCCAGATTGAAAACGGGGCTGCAGGGAAGCAAAAAGGAAACCTGGAGACAAAAGCAGGCAGCTCTCAGACCACAGATATTAGTGAATCACAGCAATCAAAAGGAAATGAGTCACAATCCTAATGCCCAGAGAATCAGCCTGCCTGGAGCACAGTTGGATCAGAATCCTCAAGGACCAAATCTCTGGTTTATAGGTGTGGGTTTTCCCAGAATTGTCCATTTTAACAAATGGATCAAATATGATTAATACTTGTTATAGATATGCTAGGAAATGAAGAGAAGCCAAGTGTGTGATCATGCAATGTCCACTCTATCCCTTAGGACTGGCCCTAAGCATAGTATCATAGAATGGTTTGGGTTGGAAAGGACCTTAAGCTCATCCAGTTCCAACCCCCTGCTATGGGCAGGGATGCCTCACACTAGACCATGTTGCCCAAGGCTCTGTCCAACCTGGCCTTGAACACTGCCAGGGATGGAGCATTCACCACTTCTTTGGACAAGCACTTTTTGAGCATCCTCAGAAAGAGTTTTCCCAACTGTTCTAGATGTTCTGCTTGCAACTGGCTCATAAAAGCCCTGGGGACATGTGGAGGTTCTCCATATAACCTCAAAACCAGGAACACCTGCCATAGAACTCACAGCAGCCTTCCGGTATCTGAAGGGGGCCCATAGGGATGCTGGGGAGGGACTCTTCCTTAGGGACTCTAGCGACAGGACAAGGGGTAATGAGTTAAAACTTAAACAGGGGAAGTTTAGATTGGATCTAAGGAAGAAGTTCTTTACTGTGAGGGTGGTGAGGCACTGGAATGGGTTGTCCAGGGAGGTTGTGAATGCTCCATCCCTGGCAGTGTTCAAGGCCAGGTTGGACAGAGCCTTGAGTGCCATGGTTTAGTGTGAGGTGTCCCTGCCCATGGCAGGGGGTTGGAACTGGATGATCTTAAGGTCCTTTCCAACCCAAACTATTCTATGATTCTATAAGTAAAAAGACATTTCCTAGTGCAAAGGACCTGCTTGGACATCTCTGGGCATACATGTGGCCCTCTCCTAAGAGCAGAGCTTTGCTGTGATTCTTCTCACCCAGCCTCAAACACCAATGGAACTCCTGAGCTGGTCATCCCAGAGCTGACAACCCATAATTATTTGCGATGTCAGGATTGTAGCACTCTCTTAGCTTTCTAATCTTGTAACTTCACCCCAACGTGGTCTTCACCCCATAGACATAACACTGAATGTCTGCGCAGAAGCTGAAGCACTGGGTAATATTCCAAGAGAGCTATTCAAATTCCCATTTTGTACATGGAGAAACTGGAAATGGCTTTTATGGAAGCTAATTTCTATGGAAAGATGATCACAGAAGCCAGGAAGAGAGGTGATGTGGCAAACCAGCACATGCACTCGACTGACTAGTGGAGCAGAAACAAGGCACATTTCAGACCATTTTAGTGAGGGACCAGGCTTAAGATACCAGCCACAATTTATGGATTCAATAACCAGGAGGCTTTTCAGGAAAAGTCATGGAGAAACTTATATCCAAAGGCTGGAAACTGCAGTCAAGGTGCTCGAACAAGGGTGGCCTCGTTTTCCCTCTGCACAAGTCAGTGGGGAAAATGAACAAGCAGATGGCAGGATATGACTCAAAACTTAACAGCTATCAAGTGTGCCACATCCTGGTGGTGATGAGGTGGTTTTTCAGGCTTGTGAGGTAAGAAGAGTGATCCTTTCAGTATTATTAGATACAGAACAGCCTGAGGCCAGCCCTGCTTAAGTGGATAAGCTGAGGGATAGAAAGTTTTGGTGATCTCCTCATGGTTGTACTGGAAACTCTCTGTAAAGACTTCGGTAATCATAGAATCATGGAATAGTTTGGGTTGGAAAGGACCTTTAGATCATCAGGTTCCAACCCCCCTGCCATGGGCGGGGACACTTCACACTAAACCATGGCACCCAAGGCGCTGTCCAACCTGGCCTTGAACACTGCCAGGGATGCACAGAATCCCAGTCTGGTTTGGGTTGGAAGGGACCTCAAAGCTCCTCCAGCTCCAACCCCTGTCAGGGGCAGGGACCCCTTCCACTGGAGCAGCTTGCACCAAGCCGCTGTGTCCAACCTGGCCTTGAGCACTGTCAGGGATGGAGCAGCCACAGCTTCTCTGGGCACCCTCACAGGGAAGAGCTTCTGCCTAAGAGCTCAGCTCAGTCTCCCCTCGGGCAGGTTCAAGCCATTCCCCTTGGCCTGTCCCTACAGGCCCTTGTCGCAGGCCTCTCTCCACATTTCTTGTAGCCCCTTTTAGGCTATGGTCATTCCCTCCACAAAACTACTTCAGGCACTGTAATGATACCACAAAACCACACATCTGGCCACAGTGTTCACTGTGTCAGGAGAAGGTGGTTGGCTGTTCTTCTGATGTCACTTCCAGCTCTTCCAGTGATCCCATGAGGTCTGGTGGTTGCAGTATGTCCTTGCCCAACAAAGCCCATTCACCCCTCATCAGGCTTCCTCTATGCATTTAGAACCCTCTCATCACCTCCTCAGCAACTCACTCTTCAGTCTGCACTCAGCAGCATCTCCAGCTCTATTGCAGCAAGACCAACTCCCAGCACGAGAAGCCAAACCCTCCTTTGCTTTAACCATGGTTTGCTTGCAGAGAATGCTCCCCCATCTGAGGAGAGGACTTTTGCTTCTCCACGATATATACACTGACAACAACAAGTATAATAAACAAAGTAAAAGCAGACACGATGAAAACATGCTGTTAGTCTCTTTCCATCTGTCAGTCCATCTGCCATTCCTCAACATACCCTCAGTACCAAACAGCTGCTCACAAACGTCTCCTCCTCAAAGGGAATCCCCCTCAGTTGCTTCAGGATTCCAGGATGGATTAGAACCAAAGCACCAGTCCAGGCACTTATCTGCCCTGTCTCAGTAAAACTAAGAGCAATCTGTACCAGGAATGTGGTATGAACTTGGTTAAATCAGTGTTGGAGGCCATGCTCTGTTCCCTGTTTGCTCTCTAAACTCATTTTCACAGATAAGATACGTGTGCTTGTGACCTGGTAGAATTCAAAGAGCTTGGGTAAGCTCCAAGTTACGTTAAAAACATGAAATGCAAGGGTATGGTGGCCTCTGTGTAGAGATGGTCCCAAAACTGCACACATGCCCATGATGCAAGGAGGAGGCCATGAGTTCTCCCATTCATCCTTGGACATCACAGAATCATAGAATAGTTAGGGTTGGAAAGGACCTTAAGATCATCCAGTTCCAACCCCCTGCCATGGGCAGGGACACCTCACACTAAACCATGGCACCCAAGGCTCTGTCCAACCTGGTCTTGAACACTGCCAGGGATGGAGCATTCACAGCTTCCCTGGGCAACCCATTCCAGTGCCTCAGCACCCTCACAGTAAAGAACTTCTTCCTTATATCCAATCTAAACTTCCCCTGTTTCAGTCTGAACCCATCACCCCTTGTCCTATCACTGCAGTCCCTAATGAAGAGTCCCTCCTCAGCATCCTTATAGGCCCCCTACAAATCCCAGCAACTCAGTGGCTCTATTTTCCCATCATCTGTATAAAAACCAGCAGAGATGTGGCTTGGTTTCTGCCCAGTGCTCCTGACTTCTGCAGGCTCTGCACCAGGACAGGCCTGGGCGATGAGCTGGAAAGCCTCACGTCTGCAGAGCCTTGGTGGAAAAGAGCCACCCATATGCCATAAGGGATGGGGATGTCCTCGCTGTTGCCTCTACGTTGGGAGCCACCAACCCCAGCCTCCCCTCTGGGCTCTTCCCTCTCCTTACATACCTGTGGTTTAGTAGCCACAAGGAAGGAGCCTTTTGATCTCTCTGTCTCAACCTGCCTATTCCCAAAACACGCCTCCAGTTCCCTAGGCCATGTTGATGTCCTCAGCCGTACCCATTACGTGTATGGTACTTCACATGGAGCTCATGTCCTAATTACAACCTCTTACTGTAATCTTCTCCCTTATTCTGCATTTAGCACTCCACAAAAATGCATACACAGGAGAAGGTAGGGAGCTTGAAGAGAGAGGGAGAGCAAGCATTAAATGAAGGGATAACAATCATATGCACCATGAAGCAGGTGATAATCATAGAATCCCAGCCTGGTTTGTGTTGGAAGGGATCTGAAAGCTCCTCCAGCTCCAACCCCTGCCATGGGCAGGGACCCCTTCCACTGGAGCAGCTTGCTCCAAGCCCTCACAGGGAAGAGCTTCTGCCTAAGAGCTCAGCTCAGTCTCCCCTCTGGCAGGTTCAAGCCATTCCCCTTGGCCTGGCCCTACAGGCCCTTGTCCAAAGCCCCTTCCAACCACTATGCACAGGGCTAGTTTGAGAGCAGAGAGCTCATTATGCACCATGCTCAGCACGGGTAGCTGAGCTGATGGAGATGGATGGATGCGTGCTGGTGGATGGGAGGAGAGCCGAGAGCCCTCGTCATGAGCAGATGGCAAAAGGAGGGGAGGAAGGGGGAGAAGGGTCTCTCAAGGGGGTAAATCTAACTCAGATGATGTTCATTCTACTCTCTTGCCCAGCCAACTGATTAATGTGAAGTGCAATCGGCCTCTTGCCCATTAATGGCATGCTTTAGAAAGGAAAGAGGAGAGAGGAGTCAATCAGTTGAAGTGTAATTGAGGGGTGAGGGATGCAAAGGCTTAATGCAGGTGCCTTCACCTCATCATTGTGAAATAATACACGGATGAAGCAAATCCCTCCCTTCCTGATGGCTTGGGGAAGCTTCTGAGGACACCAAAACCCCCTCATTATCTCTAGTGAGGGGTTAGGAACAGCCAGACTGGCACAGCTGAGACCCCCTTGGCATCCTTGTGACAAAAAGCCATTGGTGTAACACCCTGCTGCCAATTTAGGTCCTATATTTGCTCCAGGAATCACCTCTTGGCTGCAATGGACCAACGTGTGCTTTGCTTCCTTGCCGGGTCCACCATATCCTGCAATGGCATCTCAGTTACTAGAGAAGGGACTTGGGCATCTGCTGAGCTTTGCTGTGGATGGGGAGGTGAATCAGTGCCCATGATCTAGAGCTTTGGGTCTACAAGGCAAAGATCTGCTGGAGTTGACCCATAGCTGCTTGAACATGGTCTGAGCTGGAGCCTGGGCTAGCACACAAGGGAAAGACCATAGTGCAGCTTTGTCCCCCAGCCAGAAGGAATCCCCACTGCATTTTACCCTATACAAAACAAAGACCTGCTCTTCATCCAACCCAGCTGAATGGTTTAGTGCTTGCCCAGAGCATGCTCTGTCATTGGCATGGCTGGAAAAGAGGACCAGACAAGAAGTGTCTCATCAAGGGGATGGATGGGCTCTTAGACACAACAGGCACAAGGACAAAGGCTCAGCCTTCCTATAGTGCAAACAACCCCATAAATCCTCCTTACAAAATCCAGGAGGTTGGGGGTACCATTTAATGTTATGGAATAAGGGCAGGAAGGGGAAGGAAAACAGCAAGTCAAGGAGATTCTTTGGTCTAAGGCTCCTAAACACGGACACCATGGGGCTGGCCTAGTGCTTTGCTAGTAATACTTGGAGACATAGAGGTGTTCCACAAGTTCATCTTCCTGAAGGACTCTATTTCTTACCACTGTTTCTAGGAAGAGGTGCTCAGAGCATCTTGTCTGCTTAAGGGATGGTTCTGGATAATCCATGGGTCAGAGCCCGATTGGGGCTCTCCTTCAAAGCCAGAGGATCAAAGAAGTGTTCAAAACAAAGCTCTCATCACAGATATGCTGCTTGGCTGCTTGAGGAACAGGAAAGCACTGAGACCACTTTCAAGAGTGATCATGGTTGGGTTGACCTTGTGTGCAGTGTGCAGTTAAAACCAGTATTATATTGCATCCTCATCCCAGCCTATTTTTCCCAGGAAAAGGAAAAAGGGAGGAATCGTATATGTATTTAGAGGTTTCCAACCATCGGAGACAGCAATCCAACAGCTACAGCCCCAGCCTGTGCAACAAACTCACCTTCATTGCCATTTCCAAACCTGGTCACCCAGGGCTGTGTATGAGCATCACACACGGCTTAACCCCCCTGCTGCTGGGACTGGCTCTGCTGTTTCCATGGTGAGCGACCGTGGGATGCTGTTGGAGCTCCTGCTTCCCAAGGCAGTGGGATGCTGCTGGAAACAAACTGAGAAGCAGATGCCATGTCCTGAGATGCCTCCCCAACGTGCAACCTGTCCCGTCTCAATCCTTAGGGGATTTATCCCTATAACACCCCTCTTCTAAGCAAAATCGAGGGTTTCCCTGGAAAGAAGCTCTGTTAAACTATAGATGGATTCTCTTTTACAAGGTGCCTATATGCTGTTGTGGCAGTATTCATTCTGAAGGTGGGGACCCATCAACAGAGAGGCTGAGGGCTTTTTGGCTAAAGGGAGGTGGATGGTTTGTAGTGGAGATGGATGCTAAGCCTCAGTGCTTCTCCTAGGAGCCTATAAGCCACCCTGATTCCCCATGTGCCTTTAGACAGTTGTGACCAGAGGTGAGCTTGAACTGGTTTGGGGAAGGAATCTTGGTCTGTAACCAAACTCCTTTTCTCTGTAGCACATCCATGATGTCATTGCACCCGTATGTGCTGCAAAGCAGGGATGTAATTCAGCTCCAAGTCTGTCTGCTCAAGGTCTTAAAATGCAGTACAGAGCCCAGAGCTCTTCCAGCCCCAACCCCTGCCACGGGCAGGGACCCCTTCCACTGGAGCAGCTTGCTCCAAGCCCCTGTGTCCAACCTGGCCTTGAGCACTGCCAGGGATGGGGCAGCCACAGCTTCTCTGGGCACCCTGTGCCAGCGCCTCAGCACCCTCACAGGGAAGAACTTGTGCATAAGAGCTCATTTCCATCTCCTCTCTTTTGGTTTGAAACCATTGCTCCTTATCCCATCACTACAAGCCCTACTAAATGTCTCTCCCTCTCTTTCTTATAAGCCCTTTTTAAGTACTGAAAGGCTGCAATAAGGTGTTCCCAGAGCCTTCTACCCTCTGTGTTCTACCCATCTCCTCACTACATTTAGATACGTTGAACCTAAAGAATCACATCTTCTCCATGTACTCAAACCCCATTGTTCAGCATTTGCAAAGCCATATGGTCCTAGCTCCTTTCCTCTGGAAGCAGCACCCAGGTCCAGCAGGAGCCGGGGCTGCAGGGCAGGGATAAAAGAGGAAGCTGCAAGGAGAAGATGAGTAAAAACTGGTGTGTTCATGGGCTGTGTTGTCTTGTTATTGACTGCTACTGATCCAACCAGAGCCCCAGACAGTGACAGCTAAACCAGGACTCATCCCCATGCTCCCTGCTGTGCAAACCCAGACTGCAGTAACTCTGCCTGCATTTGTAACCTTATGTATGGACAGGGAGAAGAGGACGACATCCTTTCCAGGTTGAGAAAATCCTACTGGATAACACAGCAGGAGCGGACTGAAATACAACCTGGATGCAGCTGAAGTCTAGGACTGGTGGTTCTGAGATGACACCCGCTGGTGAGGATCAACACTGCAAGAAGGATGAGGTGCCTTGGCCACACTGCATTGGAAGAACCTTGAGGTGGGTCTTCAGTCTTGCAGACTGTCCTTATGAGACCAGATTTACCTAGAACACCAAAAGATATACCCCAAAAAGTGAGTGCACGTTGAAGTGCAGCTTATGGGTGGTCTGGGACAGAGTGTCCCTCCCACCTTCATAAATGTCCATTTCTGACTGGGAAATGTAGACTGTTGTGTGTAGCAGCAGAGCGTTTAACAGACTTAGGCATAGGCAAGAGTCCTGCTAATGCCCAGTTGTGCTAGGTGGTCATATATACTCCTCCCACAGGTGGCATAGTGCGTGGGTTTCTGCCCCAGAAAGCTTATGATGAAGAACAATTAACATGGGCAAAAAAAGGAGGGGGAGAAGGATGAATCATTGAAAAACATTAACAGGGACAATAGCTCCAGCAGGAGCAGCCGTAATACGTGAGTCCAGGGAAGATTGTCATAGAACTGGTTTGGGTTGGAAGGGACCTTAGAGCTCATCCACTCCCAACCCCTGCCACAGGCAGGGACCCCTTCCACTGGAGCAGCTTGCTCCAAGCCCCTGTGTCCAACCTGGCCTTGAACACTGCCAGGGATGGGGCAGCCACAGCTTCTCTGGGCACCCTGTGCCAGCGCCTCAGCACCCTCACAGGGAAGAGCTTCTGCCTAAGAGCTCAGCTCAGTCTCCCCTCGGGCAGGTTCAAGCCATTCCCCTTGGCCTGTCCCTACAGGCCCTTGTCCCAAGCCCCTCTCCAGCTTTCCTGCAGCCCCTTTAGGCACTGGAGCTGCTCTAAGGTCTCCCTTTCAGGAACCTTCTCTTCTCCAGGCTGCTCCCTAGAAGCAAAGGTTATTTTGCAGAGGTGCCTCATAGCCAGGTACTGAGTCCCTGTTTCATCCAGGGGACAGGAAAACACCTTCTCCTTTCCTAGGGTTCTCCAAACTTGATGGGGTTGAAGAAAACCTTGGACTTTGTGGCTGGAGAAGTGTTATCTTGCAGTAGATGGCGCTTCTGCCTAGGAAATAGGCTGGGAATAGACTTCTTGGTCCGATGGGCAGTGACTGGAGCAAGGCAGTGGCTCCCAAGCATTGGTCATTGGACATGGGGAGTGTACCTTGCAAATACCCCAAATTCAGGCTTGCTGGCCAGGGAAGATGGAACGGGAAAGGGAAAGGGAAAGGGAATGGGAATAGGAAAGGGAAGGAGAAGAGGAAGGGGAAGGGGAAGAGGAAGGGGAAGATGAACCTACCAATGAAATCAGACTATCACATTTGGCTATTAGAGCTGGAAGTAGTGTTTTCAAAATTTTAAGGAAAATTAGTTTGGATTGAATTATTAATTGATGAATATAGTATTTGCATGAAAAATACAGCAAAATATTTTCATCTTCCTGAGCAACTAAATGCGCTTTCATTAAGAGATCTTTTTACACTTTTTAAGGCCTTTCTGGGGGCTTGTCCAATAAAAACATAGGTCAAAAGCAACTGCAAAATCTATATACATTTAGGGGGCCTATATAAGGATGCTCGGGAGGGACTCTTCATCAGGGACTGCAGTGATAGGACAAGGGGTGATGGGTTCAAACTGAAACAGGGGAAGTTTAGATTGGATCTAAGGAAGAAGTTCTTTACTGTGAGGGTGCTGAGGCACTGGAATGGGTTGCCCAAGGAAGCTGTGAATGCTCCATCCCTGGCAGTGTTCAAGGCCAGGTTGGACAGAGCCTTGGGTGCCATGGTTTAGTGTGAGGTGTCCCTGCCCATGGCAGGGGGTTGGAACTGGATGATCTTAAGGTCCTTTCCAACCCTAACTGTTCTATGGTTCGGTTCTATGATTTACATGCACACACACATGAACCCTACATTGATTCCCAACAGCACTGGGAAATAATGTACCGAGGATGCACCAGATGACAAGCTCATTACTTGACTTAGACAAGCGATAGCAATTGCTTGGAGAGAGGAATTAAAAATCAGTGTTGTGTGCTGGAGGGATGTGCAGAATTCCAGGGATGCTCCCAGGATGACTTGTACATAATAAGGATTTTCTCCTTAAGGAGAAGAGGGTAAAACCAAGCACAAGATGGAGTAACCACATAAGCATCCGTCTGCACAGTGCTGGCTGTACCCAAGCTAACACCAGTGCTGTTGGCAGATCAGGCTGGGTATGAACAGATGTGCCCTGGCAAATAAACTGCTGCTGCGCCCCAGTGACTCATAAAAATGCAATTTCCTGGCACATTTTTGCTCTTCCTTGAACACTTCTGCATTATAATTGTGGGGTGTTTCTCCTTTAATTGCTGTTCCTTAAGAGGGGCAAGATTTGTGTTGAATGGCTTTTCTCTTTTCCTGCTTGAACACAACTGACTTTCATAGAATCACAGAATCCTAAAATCAACCAGCTTGGAAAAGCCCTTTAAGCTCATCCAGTCCAACCACCCCCATCAGTGCCAAGGCCACCACTGCCCCATGGCACTGAGGCCTCGTCTCCACGGGGTGTGAACCCTTGCAGTGCCGGTGCCTGCAGCCCTGCCCTGGGCAGCCTGTTCCAATGCCTGAGCACCCTCTGGGGCAGGAATTGCTCCTCAGCTCCATCTAAACCTGCCCTGGTGCAGCTTGAGGCCGGTTCCTCTTGTCCCATCCCTTGTTCCTTGGGAGCAGAGCCCAGCCCCTCCTGGCTCCATCCTCCTCTCAGGCACTTGGAGGCAGCCATCAGGTCCCCCCTGAGCCTTCTCTTCTCCATCTGAACCCCCAGGTCCCTCAGCCCTTCCCCATCACACTTGGGCTCCAGGCCCTGCACCAGCTCCATTCCCTTCTCTGGCCCCGCTCCAGCCCCTCAATGTCTCTCTTGCAGTGAGGGGCCCAGAGCTGAGCACAGGATCCGAGGTGCGGCCTCACCAGTGCCCAGTGCAGGGGCACAATCCCTGCCCTGTCCCTGCTGCCGCACTGGTGCTGATCCAGGCCAGGATGCTGGGGGCTCCCTGGGCACAAGCTGCTCATGTTCAGCTCCATCCATCAGCACCCCCAAGTCCTGTTCCATGGGCAGTTTCCAGCCACAATTCCCCAAGCCTGGAGCATTGCATGGGGTTGTTGTGTCCCAAGTGCAGGACCCAGCACTGAGCCTTGGTGAACCTCATCCCATTATCCTCAGCCCATTGGTGCATCTTGTCCAGATCCCTTTGGCAAGTGCATCAGTTTTCCTGCTGCTCAATGGCTTCCAGCTCCTCCTGTTCATTGCCCCTGCTGCCTGCCTCTGTGTAGATGCACTTCAGTTGGGCTGTTGATCCCACCACCTTTTTGGGGGAGAAGCCCTAATTCCTATGTGACTGTTCTCAGGTACCTCTGTGGTGTTTAACACATAATAACCCTGCACCTTTGCTGCTGCACGGATCTCCATCCCCTACCTCCACTGAGACAGCAGATCACAGGACCTCACTAGCACACCATCAGACATTGGCATGCCGCCCTCAGGCTTATCTCTGTTAAGCATGGTTTTATCCCTTTCCCCCTTCAAATCTAATTCAAATCTCTTCTAATGAGCCCAGCTAAACTCCTGTACAAAACCCCTTTCTCCCCACTGAGACGTGTATCCTGTCTGCTACCAACAGGCCTGGTGCCATATAAACCAAACCATGATCAAACCCCCCATATTCTGCTGGTGGCACCGTGCTTGGAGCCAGGTATTGATCTGCTGCTATTCCTGCTTCTTCCGTCCTCATTCCCTGCAAGAAACACGATCAGATATTCATATAGTGAGAGATCCATCTGTTTGGATGAATTCCCAGTGGAGTAGCTCCATTCCCTTCTTATTATTCACTTCGTTTTCCTCACTCCCTCTGTATTCCTTGGAACAAATTGGTTAAAGACTGACAAAGGAAGGAATAAACACATCTATTCCTTCTCATCTGGAATACACACATAGGGAATTCTCTTGTTTACTTGCATGTGCCTTTATTTAGCAGTGATTTGGAGACTGGTCTGCACATAAAAAGCAGTCCCCAGGCTGTTGCCTCTGACTGTACATGGCTGGGCGATGCTCAGCCCATCAATCACCTTTCTGACACTTTCCATGTGTATCAGCTGATGGACAAATAAATGTCACGCTGAGATCCCTGCATTTCCATTTTGACCTCGCTGGCCTTTATGGAAGCAACATTTCTCCATGGTATCTATGTAATTATAGGGGTAGATAAAGGTTGGGGACATAGATAGGCGGAGGTGGGGGAAGATTAAACCTCCCATAGAAGAAAGGCCTTTAACAGAAGTGAAAATGCATCTGCCTCGGAGTGGAATGTGTTGAGGCAGCATGACTAATAACAGTGGAACAAAGGCGAGAAAGTGGGAATTCCAGCATGGAATCCATATATATTTGGAGGCGTTTAACCCCAAGTTGTACCTGTAGGTCACTCCTTGGTCTGCAGTGGATGGAGGGTCTCCTTTTGCACATTTACATTACCTACATGCTCTTCGTGTTGCTTTATAGCTTCTTCTGTCAAACTCCAATGGCTGACCCTTAGGATCACAGTCAACGCAGGATGGAAGGGAGCTTTGTTGCAGCCTTCTGCTCACAGCTCTGGGACTTGGATTGAGGATTTATCCAGTTGTGGCTTGGAAACCTTCAAGGATGGAGGTTGGCCAAACCCTTCCAATAATTCTCTTCCAAACCCACCTCTGGCCTCAGTAGATGGGCTGAGACCTCTTGAAAGAGTCAGCCTTGGACAGAGCAGTTCCTAAGGTGCTGTGTTATTACTACAAGTGATTATAACATAGCCGGCTTTAAGCACACCCATGTGCCAGCAGCTAAACCAAAGACAAATCAAGATCTATCGTCCCCCATCAGGGGGGAACAGGCTGAGATAAAATCCACTCCAGGAAAGGAGTGAGGTTGTATGAAAGCCCTATAGAAAGGTGTTTCATATACTACAGTGTGTGCTGATCATGTTCCTGTCTGTCTGAGAAGGGTAGCTGGATGCTGACCAAGGCAGCATCAGTGCTTCTCTCGGAGGTCACCATCATCCCAGGTTGATAGAGAGGGCATTCCTTTTGGAAACAGAAACACTGCATCAAGGCCTGGTACTGGGGACTGAGCAGGTGACAGGGAAAGAGGGAAGGAATGCCCTGAGCCTCCATCATCAGTTTTACCTACTGTTGACTTGCACTCAAAGCCATCAGCTCTCCTCTCTGCCCCCCCCATTAGAAAGCAAACTGTCTCCAGCCAAGGAACCTTGGTCACAGAGCAACGGGGATAGTCTCACCAGTTCAGAGCTGGAAAAGCTTCCTTTCCACTATCAAACCCCCTCATCTGCAGCCAAAGCAAATCCAGCCCCATCCTCTCCCCATGTGAGTCTGGATTTATAGGCACGTTCCCACCCCATCAATGAGCTCCGGAGAGCGTCTGCTGCCAACTTCATTACAGAGGGCTGGAAAAACACCATTCCCAGGAATCCCCCAGCTGGGCATTAATATTTAGCATGTGATCAGCTGCTCAGTATTCCCCTGGCCTGAATAAATCTGTGTTGTTTACGCTGCATTCAAATCAAAGGGCCATAAGCAGGATCAGTCCCCTCACCTCATCTATCTGAGGGGCGCAGTGGAGATGGCTGATTTATATCTCATTGTACAACCCCCGTCCCTCTATCTCTGGCAGAAAAGCTGGTTAAGGGCAAATCATCTCTTTGAGGCAAATTCAGCTCAGCCCAGCAGGACATTACAGTATTCATATTGCACGTAGAGTGAAGGCTGAAACAAAGGATGCTCTGGGTCTTTGGAGCAGTGATTACATGGGCCATCGGTAATCTCAGTCTTCAGACCCCAAGAGCAGCTGTTTGGGCTCAGGTTAAACACCTTCCTAATGCAATATTTCAGGGTGATTAGAAGGTGCAAGGAGATGCAGAATCATAGAATCCCAGACTGGTTTGGGTTGGAAGGGACTTAAAGCTCCTCCAGCTCCAACCCCTTCCACTGGAGCAGCTTGCTCCAAGCCCCTGTGTCCAACCTGGCCTTGAGCACTGCCAGGGATGGGGCATTTACCACCAAATGAAACCACTTCCTAAGAGCTCAGCTCAGTCTCCCCTCGGGCAGGTTCAAGCCATTCCCCTTGGCCTGGCCCTACAGGCCCTTGTCCCAAGCCCCTCTCCAGCTTTCCTGCAGCCCCTTTAGGCACTGGAGCTGCTCTAAGGTCTCCCCTTCAGGAGCCTTCTCTTCTCCAGGCTGCCCCAGCCCAGCTCTCTCAGCCTGGCTCCAGAGCAGAGCTGCTCCAGCCCTCGCAGCAGCTCCATGGCCTCCTCTGGACTGGCTCCAACAGCTCCACGTCCCTCTTGTGCTGCTGCCCCAGAGCTGGATCAGGGCTGCAGGGGGGTCTCCCCAGAGCTCTCACTGTGCATCCCCCCAGCAGTTTGCAGCTCCTGGGTTTCTTGAGCAGGAAATGGTATCTCTGTGTTAACACTCCCTAGAGAATTCTCCCTTCATGAACTTTGCCCATTTGCTTCACCAAGCCCATGTGAAGTTTTGACATTCACCTTGTCTTGTGGCGATAGCTTCACAGGTTAATGGCATGAAGGGGAATATCTACTTCAGCATAGAATCCTAGAATCAACTAGGTTGGAAGAGACCTTTAAGATCATCAAGTATGTTTGTAGCTTCAACCTGGCAATTTAATTCCATGACCTCATAGCTTTATGAAAATGACCAAACATTCCTTATTTACTGTCTTTAAACCACTTCTGGCTGGCTTATTTACCACTTTTGACCACCACGTTTCTCTTTATAAGGCTAAAATGCCTTTGCCTGTTTAGTGGTGTCTTTTCCAGCTCCCCCCGCCAGCCTGTGGGTTTGCATTGGGGTCATGCAAAGCCCATTTCAGGTCTCCTTTGCCAAGGCACTGCAGACAGAGGGAGGGATTGTAACAGGCGAGCTTGTGTTTGAATGCAAGAAGCAGACTACAAGACCTGAGAGAATTGCGACTGCACAAGCCCTGGCACAAACTATGGGAGATGTGCATTGAAACCCATGTTCTGCCACTGACTTGCTGGGCAGCCCTGAGCAAACAAGGCAGAACAACAATCCCTTGCGCACCTATATCCCATCAGGTTCAACGTGAGACAAGTATTTCCAGCTATGGAGTTATCATACTCTCATTGCATGGACAAACTCCACTAAAAGAGGGGCATTGAGATGTTAAAGGCATTATAGATGTGGGGCAGTGGATGCCTATTTTAGCATAGAATCATAGAATGGTTTGGGTTGGAAAGGACCTTAAGATCATCCAGTTCCAAACCCCCTGCCATGGACAGGGACACCTCACACTAAACCATGGCATCCAAGGCTTCATCCAACCTGGCCTTGAACACTGCCAAGGATGGAGCATTCACAACCTCCCTGGGCAACCCATTCCAGTGCCTCACCACCCTAACAGGAAAGAATTTCCTCCTTATATCCAATCTAAACTTCCCCTGTTTAAGTTTTAACCCATTACCCCTTGTCCTGTCACTACAGTCCCTAATGACGTGTCCATCCCCAGCATCCCTATAGGCCCCCTTCAGATAGATACTGGATTGATGGGCCTGGTGTAGAGGGGTTAAGGCAACCCCAAAGGCTCACCATACAGTCCCCATTGTCTACTATGTCATGGTCTAAATATGAATCTATCCATGTACATTGACAGGTATTTTTCTTTTTCCCTCTTGTGTTATTATGAAAACAAAAGTCAGTAAAAGGCTTTTTAATAACTTTCCTATATTCTGCAGTAGGCCTTAAGTGTCATTGAGGGGGATTGAGTTAGTCGTTATGAAGAGCTTTGATACCATTGCTAACACCTCCTGTAATAACTCCTGGAATGCCTTAATTAGAGGAAAAGGGGAGGAATGAGCATAGTGACTCCCAAAAGCATAAATCTCCTCTAGTATCTATAGTTTCTTCTTGAAACCAGGGCTCTGGAGTGCGCTGACTGGAATGGAAGGAGGAGAAAACCTCTTCCCCTGAGAAAGTTGGCTTTGTTTCTCTTGTCTTATGTTTCTTTACAGGTTCTTGGTTTGATCCTGGCTTCTTGCTTAAAAGGATCCCAGTAATCATAGAACCATAGAATGGTTTGGGTTGGAAGGGAGCTTAAAGCTCATCCAGTTCCAACACCCTGCCATGGGCAGGGGTGCCTCACACTAGACTGTGTCACCCAAGACTCTGTCCAACCTGGCCTTGAAATAGTCTTCCTAAAAGGAAAGAAAGGGAGTGAAATAGGCAATATGTAGACTTTCTATGAGAAACTTCTCTTGGTTGATGTTTTTTACTTAGAGCTGAATATAATGCAGCCTGGTTTGCTTGGGATCAATCCATAGACTTTACAATATACCCAGGTCATGTATTGCAGACTTCTGTTCTTCCTGGGCTAAGGGGATGTGCCCAAAGAGTACAGCATCCAATTTTCATAGCAGCTTTAATCTATGTATGTGTGCAACGATGTACTAAAAATGGTCCTGCTGACAGAGAGAAATGGTCCCTAGGGGCAGGATAGATGGTCAAATGTAGTAACACTAAACATCAGTTTTGGAATCATGGAATCCCAGACTGGTTTGGGTTGGAAGGGACCTTAAAGCTCCTCCAGCTCCAACCCCTGCCATGGACATGGACCCCTTCCACTGGAGCAGCTTGCTCCAAGCCCCTGTGTCCAACCTGGCCTTGAGCACTGCCAGGGATGGGGCAGCCACAGCTTCTCTGGGCACCCTGTGCCAGCGCCTCAGCACCCTCACAGGGAAGAGCTGCCTTATCTCCAACCTGAACTTCTCATGTTTCAGTTTAAACCCATTGCCCATTGTCCTTTCACTACAGACCCTGATGGATGAAACTGGAAGCAATAGAGAAATTGTAAGTCATTACCCTATCTGATACTCACACTTTTACATTCAGTGAAGAGACAAAAGTGTCACCAGAAAGAGATCCAGATCTCCTTATTGACTCTGGGATTTTCCTACAAGTACCTCTATAAAGTAGCTTAACTCAGGTGGAGAAACTCTTTTTGCATCTCTGCTTCCTACCTGAGCCCTTGGACAAGCCACTATGGCCTTTATCTGGCCTTAGTGACTGGAGAAATACTTCTGGGCACCCAAAAGCTTTGTAAAGCTGGGTCTTCACCTATGTTTTATGCTTCCAATACCATCCCTGACTGGGGTACTTCCCTATCCCACAGGAGTATTAAAAGGAGCAAAGCATATTTTGACAGTGGAAGCCACTTGTAGTGCTAGGCAGACCCCACTTAATTCCTGAATCAACCACAGTTTAGCTCTTATCCACCTCATTGTACTTTACCACAAAGGATTACCTTCATTTAACTCCACATCCTGGATTTTACCCTCCTCTTCAGCCTTTGCACCCAGCTCCTGCGGCTCCTTTGAGCATCCCTGCATGGAGGACAGGGCTGCCCAAGCAGCTTACGTGGATAGAATAACCTTCTGGAGCAGTGGTGGCTCCTCCATGCAGAGCAGCCCCTGCTTCCTGCTGCCGGTGGGGCTTGTTGCACACAGGCTTTCAGTCTCCTTTGGTGTCTTGGCAGCTCATTGCAAGCAGGCCCTGCCACCAAAGCAGTGGCACAAAGGCTTTTGGCCACAGCCCAGGCGTGCGTCTGAAACCCCTTTCTGCAGAGATTAATGGGAACCGAACAGAGAGACCCCGCACAGGCTGTCAATGGCCAGTGTCTGCCAAGCCTAGGCTGGATGGGATCCCAAACAACCTTCCCATGCGGAGCAGTGGGTACCCTTGGTTGGCTCTGTGCAACAAGGATTACCTTTCTCAGAGATGTTTCACCTCTGCCTACCTGTTCCAGTGCGGTCCTTAGGGACAACCCCAACTCCAACCACCCCTTCTGCACTGTAGTGGGGTTTTGGGGTAAGGTGGAGCAGCTGAGGGCCCTGGGGAGGTTTTAGTCTGGAGAAGAGAAGGCTCAGGGGGGACCTGATCGCTCCCTGCAACTGCCTGACAGGAGGATGGAGTCAGGAGGGGCTGGGCTCTGCTCCCAAGGAACAAGGGATGGGACAAGAGGAACTGGCCTCAAGCTGCACCAGGGCAGTGGTGAAATCACCATCCCTGAAGCGCTCTCCTTGCATTCAGATACAAGCTCACTCAGGTGCAATTGCACCACATCTGAGATGAAGCATTTGAGAACTGACACACGAAGCTCAACAGCTGGACGTACCCTGCTGATTCTATACACACAAACCAGGGCTCACTCCCATGAAGAGCTGCAGTGTGTGTATGAGTCCCAAAACCAGGATTCAATCCTTATCATTAAGTTCTGGGTTCAGCAGTAGCAGTCATTTTTCTCCTTCTTAGTATCTAGAGCAGTGCTGTGGTTTTGACTTGCGGCCTGGGAACAGCACTGATAACACCGATGTTTTTAGTTACTGCTCAGTAATGTTTAGTCTGACCAAGGACTTTCTGAGCCTCCTGCTCTGCCAGGGAGGAGGGGAAGCTGGGAGGAAGCAGAGACAGGACACCTGACCCAAACTGACCAAAGAGGTATTCCATACCACAGCACGTCATGCCCACTGTATAAACTGGGGGCAGTTACCCGGAAGGGTGAGATCACTGGGTATGGGCCACCTGGTGATGGGGTGTTGTATTCTCTTCCCTTGTTATTTCCCTTATCATTATTATTATTGGTGGTAGCAGTAGTGGTTTGTGTTATCCCTTAGTTACTGGACTGCTCTTATCTCAACCCATTGGAGTTACATCCTTTTGATTCTTCTCCCCATCCCTCCAGGAGCAAGAGGAAGAAGAGGGGGGAGTGAGCGAGGGCTGTGTGGCTGAGCTGCCAACTGGGCTTAAACCATGACACATTACAAACATCTTATTCCCCATGAAGAGGGAATTCAATGCCAGGTCTGGGTCTGACCGACCCTGCTGTTCCTACCATTATTTGCATTTAATAGGAAGTAAATCTGGTCACAATAAATCTGACACAGTTCCCTCCTCCCATTCCTTCTTGCAGGGGTATCTAAAGCCAGAGAGACAGCCGCTGAAGCTGCTGTTATCTCTGCTCAGCAGTTCCCAGCTGGCTGATGTGACCCTTAATCTGAGCTAATCAGCACTACCTCATCCTTTCAGATGGGACTTGCATCCCTCCTCCTGCTCCACGATGCTATCGTCTCCTGCCAGCTGCACAGCTAAATGCAAAGACAGCTTCAGCATCTCCAGGGGCTGGAGAATAGTGATTTGCTGCCACATTCATGCTGGGAAGTTGGTTTTTTTTCAGCTCTATGAATTGAAAAGAATGATTACCATATGAGTAAAAAGATTCATTAGAGACAGCACATGCATTGGGATTGAAGTGGTTGGGCAAGAAGGAAAAGGAATAGATGAACCATCACAGGCCAGGGGGATGTCATGGGGCAAGAGGTGCATTGCTGGAGGTCAAGCCTGTATGTGACAAGATAAAATCAGAGAAGGAAGGTTTGGGCTTAAGAGAGGTAAAAACACAGCATGAGTGAGAGGATGAAGTAGTTTCTATGACCAAGTAGATGGCAAGTCAATGGTGGTCTTAAAACTGGCGGCCATCTGGGTCTGTGGAAGTCACTGGTGGGCTTAGCCCAAGCCAGGCCATGGCAAAGCAATGGGGAACTGTTGTTATCTCCAATGAGTAAGCCTGGAGTAAGCCTCCTGCCTGAATGCAGCTATCGCAGCCTTGCACTATGCATGGAGAAGTGGGTGGTGAGAAATGTTCCCTAGGGTGCCCACAGCAAAGCACTGGTGGCTTGCACCTCCTGCCAAAGCACAGACTAGCGACTGCTCCATGGTGCCTCAGTAGACCCGAGCTGGAAGCAGATGGTTTGGCTCTACACAACAGCAGGCTCAAACTTGCTTTAAGACAAATGTTAAAATTATCACAAAATTAAAACTGTGATGAAATTATTTAAGACAAGTGTTTCATTTCTCACAGTTCCCAAGAGGGTGATTATTTGGGTAGAACTAAAGCATCTCCTTCAAAAATGCCTCTAGCCTTGATGTAAAGGACTTGCAGGGTACGAAAGAGGCTTCATCCTAAAAGAAACCTTTTCCAACTAAAGGTAGGTACTTTAAAGTGGTCATTAAGGTCTCTCTCCAGCCCATTTTGCTCCGAGAGACATACCTAAAGCAAACGGCTTGACTCGCTCTTTAAAGGGATCCCTTTTCCATAGTGACTTTGGAGGAAGTTCCAGCTTCTATCTCTTCGGAGTACACTGAACATCCCAATGGCTGAAAGCTGAAGCTTATGAACCTCAGCTCAGGCACACAAACACCTATTTAGATTTACATGGCTTGACCTTCCCATGGTTGGATTTTGCTTGCTGGGGAGCTAAATGGCCCAGCAGTGTCTGTGAAGGTACTCATGGTCATGACATTCATGGCCAGACTTGGTATCAAATGTGGCTGTGCCTTCTTTCTGCTAAATATCATGATGTAATTCCACTCCTGAATAATTCTTATGGCTCTACTCTGCTCCTCCCAGTTTCCACATGCTCCAGCAAGTGATCTAGAAGTGTTCAAGGCCAGGTTGAATGGGGCTTAGAGCAACCTGCTCTAGTGGAAGGTTTCCCTGCACATGGCAGGGCATTGGAACTGGATGAGCTTTAAGGTCCCTTCCAACCCAAACCATTCTATGTTTCTATGATCTGCTCCCATGGTCCCTTCTCCTCTTCAATGACAGCAGTGACCCAGTGCAACCCTCTGCACCATCCTTCTGCTCACACATCCCCCTATCACATCTCTTCCAAGTGTCACACTGGGAACTACTTTAGTTGTTTCTCCACTGTAGCCACCAAACCCCCTCTGGACACTGCTTCACAGGACCTTCCTTTAGCTCTGGGTGGCATTTATTTCTTGCATGACATCTCCTTCACCATCATGAAAAAGGCATTTCTTTATGAGGCAGCAAAGTCTATGAAGCATTGCAGCTTGCTTTTCACAGCAGCCCTGTCTGCCGGGTTATTTATAACTTGTCTAGTTTGTCTGTCATGGATAAATGTTATCAGTCCCCGAGGATCTTGCTGTCTACACCACCCATGTGATTTGTGCACAGAAAGCTTTTTCTTCCCTCTGGCTCCCGTTCAAAATGCAAACGTACCCAAAATAACACAACTGCTGAGACAGGCAGCAGGAAAACCCAAAGGAATGGGGAGAGGAAGGGGTGGTTTAAATGCTGCTTGGAAGTGATCGAGTTGCTGCTTTGGAGTGCAAAATGAATCATTTATTTTGTTTTTAGAAGCTTAAATACACAAAGCTGGAATTCCTGCACATGCTTTGCAGATGATCACTACTTCCTTCTACATCTTTTGCTATACAGAGCACCCACACCAGGAATGTGCATTGCTGTAAACATGGCAAGGAGGTGCTTTACATGTAGTCTGAGGAAAGCTGTCTCACATAGAAGCAGATTGTAGGGGCAGACAGGTTCGTGCTTTGTGTACTTCTGTCACAACAAGGAAGGCAAGAATCAGCCAAGACAAATCACTTGTCATTCTCTCTGTGAATACTCTTTCTATCATGCCAAAAGAGGAGTAAGAGTTTCCCCATCCTTCAGCTGAATGGAATGATCGAAGGTTCTTCTCTTTTCTGGTGAGACCCCACTTGCAGCACTGGGTGCAGTTCTGGTGCCCTCTACATAAGAACATTGAGCTGTTGGAGCAAGTCCAGAGGAGGCCACGAGGATGCTCAGGGGCTGGAGCAGCTCCTGTATGGAGCCAGGCTGAGAACACTGGGGCTGTTGAGCCTGGAGAAGAGAAGCTGCGTGGAGACCTCAGAGCAGCTTCCAGTGTCTGAAGGGGGCTACAAGGATGCTGGGGAGGGACTCTTCATCAGGGACTGCAGTGATAGGACAAGGGGTGATGGGTTCAGACTGAAACAGGGGAAGTTCAGGTTGGGGATAAGGCAGAAGCTCTTCCCTGTGAGGGTGCTGAGGCGCTGGCACAGGGTGCCCAGAGAAGCTGTGGCTGCCCCATCCCTGGCAGTGCTCAAGGCCAGGTTGGACACAGGGGCTTGGAGCAAGCTGCTCCAGTGGAAGGGGTCCCTGCCCGTGGCAGGGGTTGGAACTGGATGAGCTTTAAGATCCTTTCCAACACCAAACATTCTACAATATGAATCATGGGTCAAGGTGGTGATAGGGGGTCCCAAGCCACACACTTTGACAGGGTGCCCATACCAAAGCAGTGAATTGCTTAAGGCACAGGGGAACAGTAAGAGAGGCAAAAATGAGGAGGAAATACGGACTGTGGTCCTCGGGAGATCAGGCTATAGGAGGATAGAGGCCTTTGGCCCTGAGGGCTATCACAGCATGGGTTGATGTGCTTTTGCTTTCTTCTGTGCCAATTTAACCAACAGAGGGAAAGATGCCAGTTTCTCCCCTTATCTCCGTTCCCATTAAACACCCCACTGTGGATGCAATTTGATTGCAATAAAATTGCCTTTTACCAGCGCAAATTTCCCTTTCTCCCCTCATGGGAATAACCTATATGAGCACTGATTCTCCTTTATATTGCTTAAAAAACACATTATGCTGCTCATGACCTGAGAAAAGTTCTTAAGGAGATTTGGGCTGCAGATTAAGGAGATTTGGGCCTTAAGGAGATTTGGGGCTGAAAACATCCAAATAGTGCACCTAGTCTGATAGCCCTGAGACTTCCCAGATGTGACTATGAAGAGCATAAGGTACATTTTATGCAGTGAAACACTGTGCTTGTCTCTTGGGCAATGGAAGAGCGTACACTTCCTAAACAGAAGAAGCTATCAGTGTGTCCCAGTACAACCAGTTTTGGTTCTTCAGCAGGGACTTCTGTTTGCCATGTACAAGTAACCTTCATATCATCACGAAGAAGAGGTGAACTTCTCAGAGTTGACAGGCGTACTAAAGAGGACCTCATAGAAACCAGCTATAGGGGGGAACAGTCAAAACCTGATTGAAGACAATTAATGGCCCTGAAAGGGGAGCATCTGGGCCAGTGGACAAAGTCATTTCCCCTACTTCAGGAAGAAGCCATTGTTGGGGTGAGGAAGGGAAGGTGCAGAGAAGCCAGCAGCCAGCCAGCAGCCTCCTATAGGGGGTACACCTCACAGTGTACAGGTAATGGGAGTTTAAGAGACCCTACTCTACAATTAGCAGTGACTTGAACAACTGTAAATGAACATTTACATGGAGCCATCCAAATTTATCATATCCAGTCTTGGAGTAAAGACAGTGACATCAAAATCTATGGTTATTCTACCTTATCAGATGCACTCAGGATCATTTCTAGACCTGAGACCAACTGGCTTGGAGCAGCACTGTGTGTATAATTAAACACTCGCCCTTCGAATTAGCTGCACATTCTGGCTCCAAGGGATTCTGTATCAAATCTGTTGAGTTTATTTTAATACTTGCTAGCATACTGCAGAGCCAAAATGAGCCAGATGCAATTCTATGGCTACCATGCTTCAGGTCTTCATGCTTCATTCCTTCATGTTAATATTCCCCCCTACTTCTGCTTTCTGAAGAAGGAACTCTTGGCTACATCATCCACTTGTCCTCTCAATGACAAAGACACAGTGAGAGAGCAACCCAACCACAAAGCATATATGAAAAGAGACAGAAATCTAGGCTTTAAGGGAATAGACCCTCATACAGCACATGCAGAATGGAGCCACTATTTAACCAGGCTTTTGGGAACAGAGTGCAGAGATTTTCTTGGAACATAGTATTGAAGTCTCAATCTCAGCTTTCCACTGTGATGGGTCTAATTCCTCATTGACATTAATGACCATTTAGATCACCACCATGGTCTGAACCAGGGTTCTACAGAGATAAATACCTGATAGCTTTAGCTAAAGGATTGGATCCTGTAACTATAATTTGTTACTGCAGCAGTCTTGGCATCAGAAAGCAGCAGTTATATGTCCTTGTAGGACTGTGCACCTCTGCTGCCAGCATAAAGGAAAGGTGTCATCTATAGCCACAAAAACCTAAGTAAAGGTCAAATTCAACAGTCAGAAGGGCTGCAAGGATGCTTGAATCCTGCTGTGGCAAGGTCTCCAATGCAGCTTCACAGAGCCCAGCACCTTTTCATCCTCTCACCTAGATCAGCATCAAAGCCATTGGCATCATCAGGCCACCATCAGGGGCTGGCTGGAGCATCTTCAGTGGCTTCTACTGCCCTTCCCCATACAAAGACGAGGGGTCTGTCGACATGCTGCATGGCCACTGTCTCAAGGGGAAGCTCTGGGTGGGAAGTGGATGCGGTTGAAGCCCTGTGGTCATCTGTTGGTGTGCTGCAGTATGGTCACACAGCCGTGGTAACTGGTACAGCGCTGCAGTGGTGGCTGCTGCTCCACACTTCCAGTCACCGGGTCGAAAGTAAATGCCTTGTCCGTGCCTTCCCCATTCTCATCCCGGCCACCCAGGATGTAGATCTTCCCTCCACACACCGTCAGGCCACAGCTCTCCTGGAAAGCAGAAGGAAAGCCCTAGAGATAAGGAGTAAGCCTCAAGATTTAGGTGATGAGGTTAAGTCATCACAATGGGCTCAAATCTCACCTGCCCAGAACAGGGGAAGGGGAAAGGGAAAAGGAAGGGAAAGGCAGTAGGATAAGTGATGTTTGGCTCTTGGGGTGCTGCAATCCTACTGTTTCAATTAAAGTTCAGGTATTTGACATGCCTCAAGACAGTGATGGGACCACTGCTGTTTCCGGGAGCCCCCCAGGGACAGCACAGACTCATAAGCACAGCAAGAGCCCAGAGGAGCATCCACCACTTCCACATCAAAGCCACTTAAAGGGGTGCACCCCATCACTGCTCTTCACTGTGCCACAGCTCACATTGCAGCATGGCCTTGGAGATCCATGTTTAGTGTCAACCATGATGACATTAAAACAAGATATACAGCCACCATGAGTGTGTGTTCAGTCCATGGACCAGACTAAAGCCAGTATAACCCTCACCCTGAAACACATAGCTCGGTCTTCAACACCAATAGTTTCACCCTACAGATACACTCATCTAGAATTAATAGCTAGTGTAGACCCAGCCTCAGCAAGAAAACTTGGGTTTGCTGTGTGAGATACCTCCTCCAAGCAGTATGGACACTGATGGTGAATACATAGAATCATAGAATCATAGAATAGTTTGGGTTGGAAAGGACCTTAAGATCATCAAGTTCCAACCCCCCTGCCATGGGCAGGGACACCTCACTCTAAACCATATTACCCAAGGCCTCCTCCAACCTGGCCTTGAACACTGCCAGGGATGGAGCATTCACAGCCTCCCTGGGCAACCCATTCCAGTGCCTCACCACATCATGAATACCTGTTCAAATATGCTAGAATTGCTCTGCACATTCACATGTTCAGAGTCGAACCCACAATGTATTTTCCTTGCCTTCAATCTCAGCAAAGCCCAAATGGCTGCTACTGTGTATAGAGAGCTTAGAGCTTCTTTCCTGATCTTCCTTACCAGAGGCCCAGGGAGGGCGGCCACTTCTCTCCAGCTGTCTTTCCTTGGGTCATAGCTGAAGATCTTACTGAGGAGTCCACCCACAACATAAATGATGTTGTCCAAGCAGACGGCGCTGATGCACCGCTGATAGAAAGGGGTGGGAGACAAGAGCGTCCACTTGTTGTCCTCTGGGTCATAACACTGGACCTGGAAGGAGAAACACAGCTCCAGGAACATGGATTTACCACATCTCCCTGCTCGGATGAAGCTGCTATTCACTAGAACAACAGGGCATAGGGACAGAAACATGGATGGGAGCTCCAGCACCCAGAGAGCAAAGGGATGGGGGGTTCTAGCATTGCTTCTTGCATCCCAGACAAATATAAGCCCCTAGAGTGGCTGTTCTCAGACTGCACACGGTTAAGTGTTCGGAGATGGAGCTTAGGGGCACTGATGGCTCTTCCTGCAGCTCAGGAGACCAGAAACACCATGTTTGGCTTGCAGAGGTCTCCTCCAGGAAGTTACTGTTGTAGCTGCTTATCTGAATGGATGTCCACACTGTTGGAGGTTTGTTCCATGGTTGCTCAGGGCTAACCAGGCTCTACTGAAACCATGCCTAATATACTCTAACTCCTGACACCTTCCCTCTCTGATCTGTAAGTCCTATTGCCTTCCATTTAAATGCATGACTTCCCATCTTTTTATAAGGGAGACTTCATTAGTCTTCTAAAAAAGGTGCCCTGGTAGGTTGGACAACCCCATTCCCTTCACATTCCCTGGCAAACCTTCTTTTCCATGTCCCCATCCATCCTTGGTGCCCCAGCAATACCTTGTCGGTGTTAGCAGTGTCATCCACAGCACCTCCCAGCACATAGAGCTTGTTGAGGCAGGAGACCACAGCCGCCGAGCTCACAGCCTGAGGCAGCGGGGCCAAGGTTGACCAAGTGTTGGAGAAGGTGTCATAGCACTCCAGGCTGGAGAGGCGGTAAAAGCCATCAAAGCCTCCCACAGCATAGATCTGCCACAAGAGGAGCAAAACAAGTGGATTAGAGACTCCTGGACTCATCTACGGGGCTATGCTGTCATGGTGTATGGGAGGAGAGACCAGGACTTGGCCAGAAAGATGGACATCAAGCCATGGTAAAACCTTGGGGTTGGACTAAATGACCTTTAAAGGTTCTTTCCACCCCAAACCATTCTATGATTCTATGAATTACCCCAAAGTGTAAAGCTTTCACCCAAAGACTTAACACAGCTGTCTGTAGAAGACTTGCACCATGATAAATATGAATGTTACAACTTCCTTTGTGGCTACATCAGGTGGCAATACACACAGAGTCCTAGTTGTGGACTACAACATGCCCTAGACTAGGACAACATCATGTCCTAGTTGTTCTCCCATCAAACCTAACTCTAAATGACCCAGAAGACAAACACACACGGACAGCTTCTCATTGTACTGGGCAGCAGGAGAAGTTGGGGTGCTCCATGTGGCTTCTTCCCAGATTCAGGCCATCACTTACCTTGCCCTGAAGAGCTGCCATTTTGTGCCTCCATCGGCCTTTCTGTAGGCAAGCAACCTTGATCCAGACGTTCAACTGGGAGCTCAGCACCCAGACATCGTTGCTGCTGATGTGTCCTCCTAAAAACAGAGGGATGGAAGGTTGGTGTGATCCCAAGGACAGCCCCATCACCTCACTACACCACAGTAGTCCTCCATGCAATGGAACAACTCAGAATGTGGTTATTGGGTTATGGCCATGTAAAATGATCTTCCAAAGAGAGATACTTTGTGGACTTCAAGGCATTTGTTATACAGATCCATCCTTTACATAGAGCTCATCTGATAGGCATTATATTTAAGTGAGGCAGGAGACTGATGTTTTAGGAAGTTTGGCACACACCAAAACCAGCTAAACACTCTTGATAGGTCCCCAACAGGAGGGAAAGGTTTTGTTCATACTGCCATCCTCCAACTCAAAAGTGATATTGTTCCTTTGGATATAATCCAAACCACCTAAGGATAAACCTCACCAAGAAGTGGCTTTTCTCCAAAGCTGGATGCGTGTGAATGAGTCCGAGTGAATAGACCTAAGGAGCAGCGTCCAAGCAAAGGTGCAACCAGGAAAGGACCATTTGGTCCAGAGTGTCTCACCTGATATGTAAACATCATTCTTCAGTGTGCAGGCAGCAAACTCTGACTTGGTGTAGCCAGGCACGCTGGAGAGTGCTGTCCACTGCCTGCTCTTTGGGTGGTAGAGGTCAGTGAAGGGCAGCTTCAGAAGCCCTTTCTTATCACAGCCACCAATGACAATGATGACTTCTGACAGCTCCATGAACCTAGACCACGAAAGGCATGGGTAAGTTTCTGGACCAGATCTTTCCATCATCCCTCCCTTTCCATCATCCTATCCAGGACACTGGTGGCACAGACAGAGCAAGATCCTCTCCTGTATCAACTACTGATTTTCTGGGCAAATCATTTCACCACTGCATCTTCCCTTTTATCTGCATGACAAGATCAAAGGCTTAGGTTGGAAGAGGTCCAAACTGCATAGGGGAAGAAAACGGGATTGACCTTTAAAAGCCCCTCATGAGATTGCCCCCTGCCACTCACCCTCCCCTTTCCAGCAGAATCCAACCTAGTAATCTTCAAGGCACAGCCACAGGCATGGAAAGCCATTCCTGGCATCTTGCCTGGGCAAGCTCTCTGCCCAGAGAGAGAATGCTTCCAAGAAATCTTAATCTCTCCCCAGCTCTAACAGCAGTGAGCAGAGAAGGCAGACATGAGAGGAAGGGAAATCCTGCCATTAGTAGGTGGCAAGAGAGAACGGTTCTGCAGGAGAGGAGGGAGAAGAAGGAGGAGGATGAAAGAGGATTTGAAAGACTTGGAGCAATTCCCATCTCTGCCCTGGTTTGTGCAGGTTGAGGCAATTCCCTTGAGACTGAAGCTGTGGAAGGAGGGAGGTAAAAAGTGGATGCTGTGGGGTAGGATTTATCCACAGGGGATTTTAGCTGTTTGCATCCTTAAGGATGCAGTGACCCTGTTGTTGAGCAATTTTGTATATTATAGAATCCCAGACTGGTTTGGATTGAAGGGACCTTAAAGCTCCTCCAGTTCCAACCCCTGCCATGGGCAGGGACACCTTCCACTAGAGCAGCTCACACCGAGCACCATCCAATCTGGCCTTGAGCTTGTTCTGGTATTAGGCACAGGGAACATGTGTCAAACCACCTCTTCCACCTGCCAGAAATGTGCTCTAAATGCCAGACTGGGGCTTCTGAGGTGCACTGGGGCAATCTCCATCCTTCTGCCCAGGATGCTTCACTGAGCGACATAAAACCCTGCACTCCTTGGGCTGAAGAGCAGGAGAGCACAGGAAACTGGCCCTGTAGCTCCGTGATCATGGGTGTCCTCTGGAAAAGCATAGGAAGCCTCACAAACCAACTTGGTTTGATATGACAACCCATCCCAGAGCAGAGGTGTCCATCACCATCCTTACCAAGCACATCATAAGGAACCTGCAGCACCATGAAGAAACAACAGAGACCTAAACTGTGGCTAGTCAAGTCCAAACTAAATAGTCACTAAAATGTACTGATTTCTACACACACACAGTGTTAAATCACTTTTCTCTGCCTCCCCCACTTTACACTGGCAGCTGCCTGGGGCAGCATCTCTTTATCTTCTTGATGCTCATCAATAAATCAATGCAAAGAACAATAGTTTGGGAACATCTCGGACAGTAACTGATTTTGATCCCTGGACGTTAGTTCCTGACCCTGTAGCAATGCCCTTGAGTGAGGCACCATGCTGATAGCCAGAAGGACTGGTGTGGCCCGAGCCTTCCTGCAGCATGGAGAAGGTGGGAGAGAAACCAAAAGAGGTGAAATAAGAGGAGAGCTGGGAATGGGAAACAGGTCTCAACCCAATGCTCTACCCATTGGTGACAGCAGATCAAGAGCTAAAAACAGCCCTTCCTCTCCACAGCCTGAACAGACACCTGGATAGCATCATTGCACACCCAGAGCAGTGTAACTAGAAACCTCCTTGTCCCCCAGAAAGTGCCACATGCATTATTATAATTCATAGGAATCCTTAAAGCCAGGCAAATATCTCCAATGCCTTCATTTTGGAAGCAGGGAAACCAAAGTGCTGAGGCACTGGAATGGGTTGCCCGGGGAGGTTGTGAATGCTCCATCCCTGGCAGTGTTCAAGGCCAGGTTGGACAGAGCCTTGGGTGCCATGGTTTAGTGTGAGGTGTCCCTGCCCATGGCAAGCGGGTTCAAGCTGAGTGATATTAAGGTCCTTTCCAACCCAAACCATTCTATGATTCTATTCTGTGATTCTAAACAAGAAGCAATCAGACGAAAAAGAAGATAGCACAACCCAAGAACTCCCCTCAGACTTTAAGATCCATCAGCTGAGGCCATGCTGGTTTAGGGAAGATGATGCTGAGTTTTACCTTCTGGGTCTTGATCGCACCGAGCTGACCTCGTTCCCCAGGATGTAGTACTTGCGGGCCTCATGCAGTAGAGGAATGCACTCCTTAGAGTCCTGGATGAGCCCATCCATTTCCACCTTCTCCAGGAAGTAGGTGGGGTTGAGGAGGGGCAGGCGTACATGTTCAAGGAGGTCCTTCAAGGCTCCCTTCCTGGCAGGTACATCGTGCTGTACCCAGCGCATGACTGCCTCAAAGACCACTTCCTCCTTGGGGACCACCAGCTCCTCATCAGACAGATACTCAACCAGCTCCTTCACATCCATCTCCAGGAACTCCTCATGGCACGACACCTCCACAAAACACTCGAGCATGAACCTCTTGCTCTTCTCTGTCAGAGAAGCAATGGAGAACGAATCGGCAAACTTCATGATGCCCAAGCAATTGCATGGGTGAAGCTGGCCTTCGAGGAAGGTGACACAGGCATCTCTGAGCTTGGAGATCTGCAGCAAGTCAGACAGTTCCAAGATGCTTTCGACATTGTCCTCCTGAATGATGATGCTGCCCCCATACATATAATCAAGAAGGAGAGACATAGTGGAAGCAGGTATCTTCTGGATATTAATGATATCCTGGTGGCCTTCCTTGAGGTTGCCACCAAACATGGCCCTGAAGTAGGTGCTGTTGGCTGACAAAGTGGCACGGTGGCAGGGGAACTCTTGTCCATCAATTAACAGCACCACATCAGTGAAGATGCCACTTTGCCTGTAGGAGTTGAGTGTCTGGAGGATCTGCTCGGCGTGGCAGGACCCACTGCAGAGCTTCATGTGCAGCTTTTCTTTGCTTGGGTCCCGCGTCACTTTCTCCAGGCTGCTTGTCCTGAAACTTGATTCTTCTTTCATCATTCGATGCATCCTGGTGGGGAAGCAGGGGAGGAGACACAAGAACAGGGCACTATTAAAACACCTGAGTGAGATGTCAGGTCAACCAGGTCCAGTAAAATGGGGTTTGAACCTGCTCTAGTGGAAGGTGTCCCTGCCTGTGGCAGGGGGTTGGAACTGGATGAGATTTAAGATCCCTTCAACCCGAACCATTCCATGTTACTATGATGTTCAACACCGGAATCCCAAACTGGTTTGTGTTGGAAGGGACCTTAAAGCTCCTCCAGTTCTAACCTGCCACAGGCAGGGACACTTTCCACTGGAGCAGCTTGCTCCAAGCCCCTGTGTCCAACCTGGCCTTGAACACTGCCAGGGATGGGGCAGCCACAGCTTCTCTGGGCACCCTGTGCCAGTGCCTCAGCACCCTCATAGGGAAGAGCTTCTGCCTAAGATCCAACCTGAACTTCCCCTGTTTCAGTCTGAACCCATCACCCCTTGTCCTATCACTGCAGTCCCTGATGAAGAGTCCCTCCCCAGCATCCTTATAGGCCCCCTTCACACACTGGAAGCTGCTCTGAGGTCTCCACGCAGCTTCTCTTCTCCAGGCTCAGCAGCCCCAATGTTCTCAGCCTGTTTCCATATGGGAGCTGCTCCAGCATTTATTTATGTCGAAGGAGCACAGCAGTGCCACAGCTCATGTTGTAAAACCATGACAGAGTCAGCACCACTCATTAAGTGAAGAGGGGTGCCAGTGAGGACCATCAGAGCACACCTGATCACAGCTCCTACCATGGCCATGGAGGTTTTGGACTGCTTTTCTGAGGCTCTGTAACAGCAAAGAGACATTTGGGGGGTGTTCAGGCTCTGCTCCTAAGGACCCCTTAAGTCAGGCTCTGGAGCATCTCACCACGAGCCTCTGGCAGGAGCATGAGTCCCCATTGCGGTGACAAGGTGCTGGACATCAATGGTGTTCATACACTCCCCTGCAGGAAGGCAGGCAGCACAGCCCTTGAGGAGGATTACATTGCAGTTCTCATCAGCCAAACCCCCTCTCTTAGCTCTACTCCTTCATCTCTTTCCTAAACCTGCATTTCCCATTGAGCCTTTGCATCTGACCACAGACCCCAAAGATGCTCAGATTGGCTCCAGAGGACACCTCCTGTCTGTGTGTGGAACAACCAAACCTGGTCCTGAGGATCTTCACCCCACCATATCCCTTGTGCCTCCAGCATCCCCCAGCAGTGGGAAAACACCTCTGCCAATACCATAGGGATGCTGCAGAGACCTAAAGAGCAGTGAAGCAGAGTGACAACCCCTAATGAAATGTCTAAGGAATCCCATGGGAGTGGGTGAAGGCTCTAAACATCCCAAACTCTTCTTATGGATGCTCAGGCCTGCATAAGGAAGGGACCAGCTGATGGTTGGTTCAAAGTGCTTTAGAGAAGTCACAACAAAGGCAAGTCTCCAGAGATGCCTTTGCAAAGAGTGGGATGGACTCCACATTTCCTAACACATGCAGCTCCAACCAGGATAGAAGCAAACATTGCTATCCCCACTTCTGTCCCTGATCCGCACACATTCCAATCCATCTGGTCACGCATAGCTCCATGCTGGGAAGAAGCAGCTTAAGTTTACAAAGAGACATTCCCCCCTTCCCTCCCCAGCTAATCCAAATGCTTTTTCCCAGCTCACATCCCTCCAGCCTACCCATGAGAGAGATGATGCCAGCGCCAAAGAGTGGGTTTACCCCTTCACCATCACCCATATTCCTCTTTAGGACACCCTCCCCATCCGAGTAATACACACAAGCAAATCCTGCATCGCTTACATATGTGTATATATATATATACACACACTTTGCAAGTCTCCCCAGTGCAAGAAGTCCAGTATTACCTTGCTCACAAGTTGAGTTCTCCAGGTCGGACCTAGCAAAGACTCAACTTCACTCTTGGAGCGCTCCCATCCGCATTAGGACTCTGAACAGAGCCAGGTCCCCTCCGCAAAGCACACTGAGCCCTTCTGCAGGGGAAGCACAAAAGCATCCCCTTTATCCTGACTGCTGAGAGCTGCTTTTGTTTCTCCTGAATGACATGGCAGACAGCTACAGGGCATTAGCCATGCATCTGTCAGTAACAGCCAGGCAGGGAGGAGCCAGGATGCAGGGAAAACCCATCCCAGAGCAGGGAAAATACATTACACCAGGGCAGCTTAAGCGGGGCTGAGCCATCTGGAGAACACATTGAGGTCCAGGTGGAGCGATTCATTGGATAGAGGCTCCGTCTCACTTGGAAACCTCACTAAAGATGATAAAATACGGCTCTATGAGCAAAAGGGCTCCTGGAGCAGGAACGGAGCGGCTCAGGGAGGAGCTGCAGTGCCCCTCATTAACGTAGTGTAATTAGGTCCTTGAGGATGATGAGAGCAGAAGGGGAGGTTGGTCCCAGGTGGTTTTCTGCACCCTCCCCTCTAACTCCATCCCATTTTGAAGCGCCCATAGAAGGGATCAAAGCAGCCCTGGGGAAGCTCCACGCAGTAACCCTTGTCAGCTCTAAGGTGATGCAGCCAGCCCTCCCTCCCCTGCCCAGCATCACTTGGAACACCCTGTAGTATTTCTCACTAGATAGAAGAGAAACACTAACAATAACCAGCCCCTGCACGTTGCACCCCACCGAAATCACCACCATCACATTTGCTTGCTGGCTCCTTTCTGCTCTTCTCCCATCGCTGGGATGCAGGGCACAAGCTGGCATCCTGCTTGCTCCCACCATTTGCATATGAATCACTGGCAACCTGGAAAGGACTGAGGTTTCCCAGCATGTGCAGAGGGCTGGGAGGATTGGGGCATTTGTTCTTAGCACCTTCCACCCTGATAGAGCTGGCACTGCGACCCTGTCTGTGCTTGGATGCGGATAGAGATGACCAGGACCCAGTGGGGCAGCACAACACTGATCCTGCCCTATGGGGCACAACAAAAAGGTGTCCAGAGGGTTGGAATCTCTTTGGCAAGGTTGCAAAGCTATCACCTCCTTGCAGCCATAAAGCATGGGCTACCAACCCCAGCTTCAAGCAGTATATGCACCCCAAGGATGGGGGGAACTGGCTACTGAGAGCTGCAAACACACAGTTCCCACAATGAGAAGGTTTTGCAGGGTGCAGATGCCCCCATGACCATGCCAAGCTGCTTATGGAGGAGATTTCTACAGCCAGATTGCAGTGCAGTTGGCCCTGGGTAACCCCATGTGTGCCCAAAGTGGTTGTCACTATGCAAAGGCTGTGCTGCACCCATATTTGTGGCCTTTTGATGTGGAATAAAAAGCATTAAATACCTCATAGCTGCAGGACATAGGAGGGATAAAAAGATGCTAGGGATGAAAGGGATGTTGGCCAACATCAGGGGAAGGACACCTTATACAGGGGCAGGGCTTGACCTCTCCTTTCCTCCCAGTGCTCTGGGCCTTGTCTCCAGGTAGACACAGACACCAGAAGCAGTGACCTTACAGTGAATTAGGACTCTAAAATCCTTTATTCGCATTGAAAAACCTCAGCCCCTGGCACATAGGAGCCAAAAGGCAGAAAGCCAGGAGAACTAAAGAGGTGCAAACAGGAATTGCAAGGATGCAAGACCAGGAGCTCCAGGCATCTGCTGGGGAAAGCTCTGTGTGAATGTAGGACCGAAGCTGCCCAAAGGAGCAGTGTGCATGTATGAGGAGAAAGCAATAGGAAGGAGAAGGATCGCAGAATCAACCAGGTTGGAAAAGACCTTTAAGATCACCAACTCCAACTGTTTCCCAGCACTGCCAAGGCCACCACTAACCCATGGCACTAGCCTATCACTAGATTCAGTTTTAAGCATGAATACCCAACAGGGTGCACTAATACAGTTGCCCTGTGGTGCCATTTTGTTATTCCAATCTTCCTGAATTATTTCTAGACTGGTTTGGGTTGGAAGGGACCTTAAAGCTCATCCAGTTCCAACCCTTGCCATGGGCAGGGACACCTTCCACTGGAGCAGCTTGCTCTAAGCCCTGCTTTTATTCCAGTAATAAGCATCCATTTAAGCCTAATCTCAGTACTTCAGGGGAAAACAGCTTCATTTTTAACTGACAATGCTCTACCACAAAGAAAAAAAATGACTTTAACTACAGGAGAGCAGTGTTAAATGGGTAAGCAAAATAATTACACAAATGGAAATTATAAAGAGAGTAATTTCAAGATGTCCAACTGTGATACAGCTAAGCTGAAAACAAGGAAAAAGGAATGGCAAAGATAAGAGGAAATATAGAGTTTGGGGTAAATCAAGTAAAGGATGCTATGGAATCGTCTTGATGGAGATGAACAGGCTGTGGTCTGTACCTACCCACCACATGCCCAAGAGAAGGAAGCACAACCTATCCAGGATAGCTGTCTGTGCATTCCTGGCATCATCATCCAAGGCTCCACCTTCCATGGAGAGAGTCAGGAGACCCTCTTCTGACCATCAGCCAGGCAGCAGGAGTGAAAGGCAGGCACCAGTCTCCAGGGGAAGATAGTGAAGCAGGACAGCCACAGTAGATGAGTAAGGGCAGAGAATTAACTAGAACAGAAACAGGGTCCAGAAGGAAAGCAGGAAGAAAACAAGAGGTTTAAGAGAGGGAAAAAGCCCAACTTAGTTTCCTATTTCACCTGCAGTCAATACTTACACCGAAGTTGAAACCTGGTCAGGAGCTTCAGCCAAGAAGAGGTTGCTTGAACCGAGAGTCCAGAAGAGGAACCAGCCTCCAGCCTCCTGCTGCTGCTCACATCACGACTAGACGTTTCACGTTGCATTTGAACTTTGAAAGCTCCTACCCACTGCATCATATGAAGGTTTTAGCAGAGATGGGATCATAGAATGATTAGAGCAGAAATAGAATGGGTTGGGTTGGAAAGGACCTTAAGATCATCCAGCTCCAACCGCTGCCATGGGCAGGGACCCCTTCCACTGGAGCAGCTTGCTCCAAGCCCCTGTGTCCAACCTGGCCTTGAGCACTGCCAGGGATGGGGCAGCCACAGCTTCTCTGGGCACCCTGTGCCAGCGCCTCAGCACCCTCACAGGGAAGAACTCCTTCCTTCTATCCAACCTGAACTTCCCCTGTTCCAGTTTTAACCCATCACCCCTTGTCCTATCACTACAGTCCCTAATGAAGAGTCCCTCTCCAGCATCCTTGCAGCCCCCTTCAGACACTGGAAGCTGCTCTGAGGTCTCCACGCATCTTCTCCAGGCTCAACAGCCCCAATGTTCTCAGCCTGTCTTCCTGTAGATAATATATTCATAAGATATATATATATATATATTCATAAGATCCTTCTGATGCCATATAACTGTGTATGCCTAGGGTATGGTCACATCAGCATCACTACGCAGACCCCAGCACTGCAACTGCCAAATGTAAAGGGCTGGAAGGGTTCCCAGACACCACGGGAACTATCCCAGCTGTACCACTAAGCTCTAACAAATAAGGACAGGTTCAGAAAGGAAGAAAAAGAGTTAAAGAGCACAATGTTGGCTGTCCCATTCCATGTGGGCTTCAAGCCAGCAACCAATCCTCAGCTCCTTTATTTGAGTAGCAGACACAGTTTACACGCCTCTCATTCCCCTCCTTTCACCTTCTCAGTATCTTTCCCTAGGGTACAGCAACCACAGTCCGCAGTTAGGGATTACTCAATAGTGGTGATATCAGGAGCTCTACCTCTTCCCCTAGGGCACTTTCATATGTAAAACCCCAATGATAGCCCCAAAGCCAGTCAAATTCCTGACACACTACTGAGTACCCATCACCAACCAGGGAGATAGCTGAAAGGGATTAAGGCAAATCCAAGCCTATCTGTCAAACGCAGCCATTGAGGGGCTGGAGAAAACACATGCTTAACAAAGAACAACCCCACACTGACCCAGACATGATCCTCTTCACACCCAAAGCACCCTCTGCGTGCAGCTGGGAGCAGATACTGGGGAAAGAATAGGCCAAAGAGAGCAAAAGTTCCCTTAATATCCATGATTACCAAAGAACTGCTCAGGGAATCCCCAAGCAGGGCCATGCATCCGGACTCCTGTGTTTTGTAAGTGCTAATGGATGTATGAGCCATTTACTGCGCCATGAACTTGCTTATGGCTTGTGGCTCTCACTGCACCCTAGGGCCACGACGTACATAATGTGTGTTAGAAATAAACTGCTTCCCATTTTTAAGCCATTTTGGGGTTTAAAACTGCTGTCTGATGGGTTCGGTGGGTGCATCATTGTCCCCATGTGGCCACAGACACCGAAAAGTTAGTCTATATTTACTGTTCACAGCTCAGGTCTGCAGATGTCTCCTCTCTACGTGACTGCTTTACAGTTACTGTCTTAAAGAACTGGAATGGGAGAGAACCAGAGAAACAGTGGACAGCTTGGGTTGAACGGACCTTAAAGCTCCTCCAGCTCCAGCCCAATGCCACGGGCAGGGACCCCTTCCACTGGAGCAGCTTGCTCCAAGCCCCTGTGTCCAACCTGGCCTTGAGCACTGCCAGGGATGGGGCAGCCACAGCTTCTCTGGGCACCCTGTGCCAGCGCCTCAGCACCCTCACAGGGAAGAGCTTCTGCCTAAGAGCTCAGCTCAGTCTCCCCTCGGGCAGGTTCAAGCCATTCCCCTTGGCCTGGCCCTACAGGCCCTTGTCCCAAGCCCCTCTCCTCTTTCCTGCAGCCCCTTTAGGCACTGGAGCTGCTCTAAGGTCTCCCCTTCACACAGCAGAGGGGCAGGATCCCCTCCCTGAGCTGCTGCTCACGCTCTGGGGGTGCAGCCCAGCACATGGGGGGGTTCTGGGCTCAAGCACACACTGAAGCCGGGTCATGGGGGGCTTCTCTTCACCCAACAGCCCAAGTCTTTCTCCTTAGGGCTGCTCTCAGTTCCTTCATCCCAGAGCCTGGAGGGATAGCAGGGTTTGCCAGGTGCAGGACGCTGCACTTGGCCTTGTTGAACCTCATGAGGTTCATGTGGATCCATTTCTCGAGCTCGTCCAGGTCCATCTGGATGCGATCCAGTTCCTCAGGCACGTGAATTGCACCGCTCAGCTCTGATCCATCAGGAAGAGATGCACTATAACTGTACCACTCATGGTGCATCGCCACCCCTCCCCTTTATGAAGGTCTCATGAAGCAGAACCAACAGCACGAAGATCAAGGCATCACCATGTTACAAACGATCCCAGAACACAAAACATCACCACAGGCTGGCAGGGGAATACTGACAGTTTATTTCACAGAGCATCGCAGGGTTTATTTTGGTCTAGCTCTATTTTCATCCCAAAAGTATCATCCTTTTTCTGTTAAAAAAAGAAAAGGTAGCAAATACTGAGGATGATAATGGCCACAGTCAGTGCATCACGCATGAAGTTTGGGTCTTGCCCTTAGAATAAGGAAAGAAACCAGTGAATTTAAGTCTTTGTTGGATTGCTTTTAACACTTCCAAGCTTTGAAGCACTTCTCAATAACATCACCTTCAAGGATAAAAACAGAACATGCAGGTGATTATCAACAGATGCTGAGATTGAACATCTCTCACTTGGCAATGACAATCCACCGGGAATGTTTCAGACAGCACCACATTAAAGGGAGAAGCAGCTTTGTTCTCAACCACCTTCAAAGCCACCAAAACCTTGCAGTCCTGCATCAGAAAACCACACTGGTTTTCAGAGTACCATAGAGAAGGAAGGTATTTGAGGAAAGGAAGAGCATGGGCCAGGGTCTTACTCCACTTACATTCATGTAAACCCAGGGGAGATGCAAGAGAATCAAAGTCTTGATTTCCACTGCTTATTAAAGCATCACAATCCATATTTATCCATTATCTATAGGGGTATTTTTCTTTTACATAGGTAAGTTGGCCACTTTTTCCCCCAATTCTTACACAGCAAACCCAAGACGTCAAGGTTTCAAAATGCTACTTGAATACAGCTTAAGGTAGAGCAGTTCAGTGCTGCCAAAACTGCTCAAAGCTGCTTTTATTGTGGCTTATTCTTGCCCCTTCCAAGCCTGTTTTGGGTATCAAACATGATGCACATCAGCATCCCCAAGACCACCTTCTCCTCTGCAAGGTGACTTCTCCCAGCTTGGCCAGCACCCGAAGGCTCAGCTCCCATTTCCCCCATGGTGAATGGCATTGATGGTCCCATTGTTTTCAAGGCAGATCACGTCAAGCTTCAAAGGAAGCTTGACCTCAAGTGGGAATTCTCACGTTGCTTCGACCGAGATCCAGCGAGGAAGGAAGCAACCCAAGACCAAAAGGCCACGGGGACTGAGCCAAGACCCATTCACAGCTCTAGCAGCCTTCCAGCTGGCTTCAGCTGCCTTGGGAACCGGCTCTGTGTGAACAGCAAAGTGACCCAAAAACAGGCTCTTCTCCATGAGGACTTGAAGGTCTCCAAGAGCTGAAGCTGCCCTTGAGCTGTTTCAGAGAGGGGATAAAATTCAGTTGTCATTTACTTGGTTTCTAAGGTTTTCTTTTAACCTCTAGTTTAGTTTGGTTTAAAGCCTTTTGCATTGGAAACATGCTGATGAGAGCTCTCACCTTCCTGAGCCTGTCAGCATCTGCTGCAAGACCATCGCTCCTTTGGAGGACAAGAACATGCAGCTCTAAAGATCCTGCTTGTAAAGCAAGGAGGAAAGGTCTCCTTGCAGGAGTAAGTTACATTCTGGGGCTGCTTCATCTTCCAAACAGCTCCTTCATCCATGGGCATCTCCTTGGCCTGGAGAAGGGGAAGCTCGCACTGCACCGTCACCTCCTATTCCTATATGGGTGCAAGGACAGGGAAGCAAGGAGCGACTGCAGATGCCACTTGGAGTGGCAGGCACTTTAGCCAGATCCGAGTGGTGATGATGCCCATGGCATTGCTTATTGCAAGCCATCATTGAGCATCCAGGCTTTGGGGAAAGGAGGATGGGATAAGGAGAAGGTGCCCAAGTGACTGAGCCAGTGCAACCCCTTCCCTGGCTCTGAGTGCTATCTCCTCTCCTAGGAAAGCTTCTCTCCTCCAAACAGCTTCTTGTTGCATTAGAGCTAAAACTTCATTGCCCAGGAAAGGGGGAAAGGGAAGGAAATCAAGAGAAAACCCATAACAAAACGACACTTCACAAGAACATCACAACATTCAGCTACACAGTCGCTGCACCAAGGGAAGGAAAGGAGCAGGGCAATGGGGAGAAAAGAGAGACATGTCCAACGTGCGTTTCCCAGAGCCCGTCCCCCCACCCTCCAAGAGGATTTAGGCTGTCAGGTCAAGATTCAAGGTTGAGGATTTAATGAACACGGAATTTCCACTCATGCCCTGGAAAACGTACACTCAAAACCCCAAAAAGAGAGACACAAAAATGTCCGGATTTTCTACATATTTACAAAAAAGGAGCCCCCCAACCTCACAACCAGGGAGGTGGAGCAGCGAGTGATGGGGTATGGGAAGGGATCTCTGCCCAACCAGCAGTTCCTCACAGGTTCCCATCCCGCAGCGAGCAGGAGAGCACCGCTCTCGCTGCCGGAGTGAGCACAGGGGATGCCACGCGCCAAGGGCTGGACCGGAGCCCCTCAGTTCATCCGCAGCTTGGTGGCCCGGTGGGCCGTGGGGGTGAGCATCTCGTTGGCATAGCCGTTCTCGGAGCAGAGAGACAGCTCGTCCGTGGTCTCCACGCCGTTGTTGATCTCTGGGGAGGCAATGAGGAAGCAGGGACATGGTCAGAGAGATGCAAAGCCCAGCAGGTCACACCAAGTGAGCACCGCTAGAAGGTACCCCATGGTGGTGAAAATGAGGCACTGAGCAGCGATGCTATTCCAGCACATGGGATCCATCTGATCACAGAATCATAGAATAGTTAGGCATGGAAAGGACCTTAAGATCACCAAGTTCCAACCCCCTGCCATGGGCAGGGGCACCTCACACTAAACCATGGCACCCAAGGCTTCATCCAACCTGGCCTTGAACACTGCCAGGGATGGAACGTTCACAACCTCCTTGGACAACCCATTCCAGTGCCTCACCACCCTAACAGGAAAGAATTACTTCCTTATATCCAATCTAAACTTCCCCTGTTTAAGTTTTAACCCATTACCCCTTGTCCTGTCACTACAGTTCCTTATGAAGAGTCCCTCCCCAGCATCCCTATAGGCCCCCTTCAGATACTGGAAGCTGCTATGAGGTCTCCACACAGCTTCTCTTCTCCAGGCTGAACAGCCCCAACTTTCTCAGCCTAAAATGATGCTACAGAGATTTAACCCCAGGTTTAATTACACTGCACCCATTCAAAACCAGTTCTGAACAGGGTCTGCCTCCAAATTGGAGCCTATGTCTGCATTTTCTTTACCAAAAGGGTGGACAGGCATAAGAACAGGCTTCCCAAGGAAGTGATGGAATCACCATCCCTAGAAGTGTTCAAAAGCCCTGTAGATGAGGCCTGTAGTGACATGGGTTGAGGGTGGCCTTGGCAGTGCTGGGTTTAAGGCTGGACTTGATGATCTTTAAAGGTATTTTCCAACCCAGTTGATTCTGATTTCAGCCATTACAAGATTGTAAGAGCTGTATGGCATAATTTGGAATTAAAATGCAGGATTTCTGAGCAAATCAGTGCTCAGACCTGAACTACTTTGGAATGACCACGACCATATCCCACAAGTGGTTCAGTGCAGCAGGGTCAGTCCAGTCCCCCTGTCTTCAGCAGGGGATGACACCCTTATCAAGAGCACCTCCTCCACCAGCACAGAGCAGGGTGTCAGCTGAGTGATGGAGCAAAAGGCTCTGAGCAGCCCCATCCATACCCGAGAAGATCAGCTTCTCCTTCATGATCTTGACGTCCCGGCTGGACCGGCGGACAGCAGCGCTGAGCATGATCTGCTCTGGGTTGTAGGTCCTGATGCTTCCGAAGCGCCACCTGCAAGACAAGGGAGATATCAGAGACTGGTCCCCCCCCAACCACAGCAGCATCCTCAGTGCAAGTGGCCACCAACGTAGAGACCAGCAAGTCCCCCAGACCCCTCGCTCCCTTGCACCTACGCAACCCCGCATGGCAGGAGGATGTTTAGAGATGAGGATGTTATCTCAAAGGGGTACAGACATACAAGCAGGCCATCTTTAACCACCTTGAGCACCCTAACTCCACCAAGGACTGCAGATGCCCCAAACCCCTATCACATCAGCTACCCATCTGCCCAAAGGAAGGAGGGCTACTTTGACTCTTAGGGTTGGAAAACGGGAAGAGAACAAGACATCAAACCAAGAAAACATAATGTGTTCCTCATTGAGTGACATACCCATGGCAGGGGTTGGAACTGGATGATCTTAAGGTCCTTTCCAACCCAAACCATTCTATGCAGAAGAGAGCTCAAAGACAAGTTAAGGTCTCAAACCTGAGACACAGCAGAGACACCACCATGAGCTGCTCTGCAGGGAAACACAAGCAGTCCCAATGCAGGGAGCTGGTCACATACAGTGCCTTTAAGTGTCACTTAAGTCTCCCCAAATGTTAAGTCTTTACTTCAATGTTGTTACACAAACCTGCCACTTTTTACGTCTTGGTGAAACTCAGCATCACCTGAAGTTTCCACCATACGAACAATATGAGGCTGGTGGGAACTTGGCTTGACTTAATATTAGCCAGACTTTCATTCTCGTTACTGAACGTGTGTAAAGAGCATTACTGATAGCAACAAGAAATGGCAGCAAATTTAAGGGGAATTTTGCTTTTAAAGCTGTTTTTCAGCCTAAGAGCAGCCCTGTAGCAGACCCTTGGGAGCGTAAGCTGCCGCAATAGGGGAGAACAGGGCTTGGTGGGCTCAGACAACGCAGCCGTTCCCAAGATCCCATTGCAAAGGGATGCTGTTTAAGCCAGGCTTTCATAGCCCACACCCCACCAATTCATCCTCCTCTCACCGAGGAAGGCTTTGAGGTAAACCCCATTCTCCTTGCCACAGCCAGGGATGCTATGAGGCTGTTTGATGAACAGCAACGATTTAAGGTGGTTCATGGGGTTTCTGATCTTCTGGCACCATCTAGTGGCTTCCCCATATAAAAGGAGGTGATTTGTCAAACTATTTCTACTTATTTATTTATTTAAAGGGTCACAACCACCTTCTCTTAAAGTTTCAACTCCCTCCCCAGCCCCCAGGAGCAGAGGGTTTGAGAAACCCCACACATCTCCAGTTTGCATCCACAGCATCAGCCTGACAAAGCAACAGCCACAAAAGAGGTTCTGCACTTTCCCTAGGAAGACCTAGCTGGCATCAATTCCATGGGGTTTCCATCCCCTTCCCAAATCCCATGGGTGACACTGCACCATCAGGCTTTGAGTGGGGTACAGATGAAGGCGGATGCCCTGCTACAGAGAAAAGAAGGGGTGGGATGGCAACACAACACAAGTCACAGACCCACAGACAGAAGCAACACAGAGGAAGCACAAGGAGGCCAAGACATTAAAGTAGAACTAAAAATAACCCCTTCCCAATATTTGTCTTCTATCATAATCTAAACTGAGCCACTCTGACCTGGAAGACTATTTTTACCCTTACTGTCCCATGCAGGTAGATCCCTTTAAGATGAACGTGGTTGCAAGTGCATAGGACCTCACAGGATAAGACCCTCCTTAAACTATAATCAGGGTCAAGTCATATTGCTATGAGTCTTGTCTTTGCCCACCACATCAGGGTTTTCAGCATTAGGCTGGGTAGCACAGCCCAAAGGCATGACGATCTCCTGCCCAGAGGTCCTAGACACCCCATGGAGGACATGGGCCTTTTTGAGGCTCGGACAGCCCAGCCTCAAAGGGGTGCAGGGACCAAGGGCTTTTCTCCTCCTCTCCTTCTCTTATGGTGGCTGCAGTGAGACCCAGGGCAGTTAAATACATACAAGGGGCCAATGACTTCTCATAGGGGTGTATTGCTCTGATTGACCAAGCTAGGAGAGGGTAACCCCATGGTAGCTCAAAATACCACCTTAGAAGAGCCACCAGTACGTTTAACCACAACGCAACTCCAATCAACACCATATGAAAAACCCTCTGCTGTGCTCAGTAGCCTTTGGGTCTCCAAGAAAGCTTGTTTAAGAGAAAACAGCACCTCTCCTACCCCCTTGGGCTCTGTTGTGATCGACCACGTTTAGGACAGCAGCGTGCAAAAAGGCCAGACAGACAGCAGGTAGGTCTTGCTCTGGGAGGTTGGCGTCAAAGCGGACCAGACGGACACGGGGTGGGAACAGACTAAAAAATACTGGGACAACAACACAGAGACAGCACACACTGTGTTAGGGCCACGGCTGGACCCTTGCTTTGGAGGGGAGATGCTAAATGGGGTGGGAAAGAGGGGAGAAAATGGGGTAGTTTGGTACCAAGGTGATAAGATGGAGCGAGCAAAGAGCCAAGCCAGCTGCAACCAGAGTCCCCATCCTGCGATGCTCTTGCCTAAAGCCTGCCCAATTCTTCCATGCCTGTCTTCTACTTATCCATAAGCCAGGGAGCAAAAAGGAGGGGAAAAGGGGAAAACACCCAACCTCCCTGTACCCACAGAAGGGCTCAGCTCAGCCCCATAGCCAGGTCCTGCTTTGGGGAGATGCTTTGAGGACATAACGCTGAGTCCAAGGAACCTCATGGAGCAGGCAATGCAGATGGCCAACCCAACCCCTGAGGCTATGGGTGGGCAGAGGGAAAGGGTCAGATAAGCACAGACAAGGAGAAGCCAAGTCCTCAGGAATCCAACCCCATGGCACACAGCAGAAGGAATGGAGAAGGAAACACATTAAGAGTTTGGTCCCAGTATGGACATGGTGAAGGCTTTACTGCAGGAAAGTGACAGCGCTTCCCTCCAAGGAGAGGAGAAACTCAAACACCGCGTGAGAAAACAGCCAATACAAGGGGAAATCTGGTTTTCCAATTGGTGACACTTCCCATTCACCATCCCAGGCTCATTCTCTTCCTTTTCCTATTTATTTTCACACTGAATTTCCAGTTTCACAGTGGTGTAACTTGAAAGAGACTCAAAGATCCCAAGTTCCGAGTGCAGCAATTGATGAGTCAAACCCTTCCACTATTAACCTTATCAATTCATTCCCAGGGCTAGAGAAGTGCTGCTTTATATACTGAACAAGTTATATTATTTTCTTTGGAAGTGGCCAATTTTGAAGAGGTTGGTGCCAAAACCCACTGGTAAATGCAGGAAGGAAGGGGATGTTTTGCATGGGATCATTTCCATGGAGAAAGCATTATATCCAATGGGATTTTCCCAGTCATGACATGCTGCAGGACCTCAGGATAGGGCTGTTTTAAAAGGCAGCAACTTAGATCATTGCATCAGGTCAGACTGCCTTCAAAACATCCACCAGCTTCATGGCTATGGGCTATGCAATGTTCAGACACCTATGGTCCCCCATGTGAAGGTAGATGTTTGAAAGCATCACAAAAAGCTGTGTCCATCTGCAGTGAAGCCATAGAAAAGAGGGAGAAAGAAAGAGAGAAAGGAAGGTTGAATGGAAAAGAGAAAGAGGAGGAAAGCACCAGAATTACCTGATCATGTGATAGCTGTGAGATGCCAGAATGCAGCAGAGAGAGAAAGAGGAGGAACATGCACAACAGTCAGAGCAGTAAGAAAATAACCAATGCAAAGAGGCAAAAAGAGATCAGTTAGAAGTCATCACAGTTGGTATTCCCCCTTCGGAGAGGCTGCCACGATCCTGTCACCAGGGCTGAAGCAGAAGAGCAGGAGCAATCCCTACCCATGGCTACACAGGAGAGCCAAGCCATGCGTAGGGGAGAGGACGAGCACATCGAAGCGGTGGCTCTGTTCCCACCCACCCCCTCCATCCTTGCATGAAGGAAGCAGCTCTGGTTTGCCCCAAAATTGACTTGGAATAACACAACAAAACAAGAAACCACAACACTGAAGGCCAAATGCCAAACCCCGTTTCCTGGAGCTGAATCACATCAGCAGGTAGTAGTTGGGCAACTCTGATTTGGTTTTGATAGATCCCCAGTACTGCTACCAATGCTTTCATGTGGTGGAGAAACTGCAATGGCATGGAAATGGGTCTGCCCTGCACAAGGCTCTTGGAAGAGCAAGCCTGTTGCTGCAGAAAGTCCAACTTCTAGTACTAGAGTGTCTCCTTCTTCCTCCTGCTTACTTGGGGTTGAGTTCATAGAATAGTTTGGGTTGGAAGGGACCTTTCAAAGGTCGTCTAGTTCAACCTTCAAGAGTTGCAAGGCCAGGTTGGATGGGGCTTGGAGCAAGCTGCTTTAGTGGAAGGTGTCCTTGCTCATGGCAGGGGTTAGAACTGGATGAGCTTTAAGGTCCTTTCCAACCCAAACCAGGCTATGATTCATCCTATGAGCTGTCCTAAGGTAGAGATCCAACATACGACATTCAGCCCTGCTATGATGGACATGGCCAGGCCTCTCTGAACAACTGCCTTTCCATGTGAGGTCCAGAGGCTGGGAGCTCAGTGCTCCATTCTGATGGACCCTGAGGAAAGCTGGGGGTGGTTTCCAGCTCTTCTCACACGCTGAAGGTGGAAGAGAAACCTCCAATAATGCTTCCCTTCCTTATCATGCTTCCTCTTGCCCTACTCCATCAAACCTTTCCCAAACTGGAAGAAATTATGTATGTACAGAGAGGAAAAGACCAACAACTGCAAAGTCCATAGAGCTGTGTCTGCTCCCTCTCTGAGCATGCATCATTTCACTGTGCTCTGAGACCTATAGCTCCCATTCATGAGGTTGAATCAGGTTAATTCCTTCAGCTGTGCTCTCTTGGGTTCCATTCAGGAAACCCTTCTAAAATTGACTATGGGAGGTGATGGAAATGGCTGCAAATATCAGCTTGGCCTTCAAATCCTGCTCTTCAGAGAGGTTATTCCCTGCCTCCAGACTCCTCCCTGCATTGGTGCATCTGACAGAGAAATACAGGGTCTAAAGAACAGGGACATCTCTTATTAAAGCAACTGATGTATTTGAGGGAGTGGAGGAAGCTTCCAGACAACACAGCCCCAGTGAACTTCTAGAGGAGAGGTTTAATGGGCCACAGTTCAGATCACAAGACTACTTAGGAAAGCTTTAATCTCCTCTTAGTGGTTTCATGAACTGCTGGGAAACCTAATCTAATCTGAGTTATGAATCTGCTGCTCACTCTTTTATCACATGCTGGAATGGGGACCTGCTGGGTACAGGTAACAGCGTTGGACTGTGCATTTAGACACCATTATAAACAGATCCAACATGTGGCCTGAAGTCCAACTCATAGAAGGTGCTGGCAGGAGCAATAGCCTGCTGTAACACAGCAAAAGTACATGGGTAATTCTGTACCCAGGGAAGGAAAGAGATTGCTGGGAGCAGATGAACTGGGACAACGTGACAGCAAAATCACTAGCTCGGGAGGCTGGAGCAAATTAAACTGCTGCTGCTAACGTGAAGGCAGTTTGGATCTCAAGACAGAAGGGAAGCGGAGGTCCCTTGATGCCTTCAGGACAGTCGTTTGTGCATGCCAAAGCAGGTGAGATTATAGAGCCAGGGGAATAAGGGATGCAATTTCAGAGTGACAGGGACTGCATCTCTGAGCTCACACTTCTTCCCAGAGAGGGTTATTACCCTGTCACCACTGACAGCTATAATGCCTCCCTAGGAGAAAAGGCACATCACTGGTAGGAACACTGTGGACACCTCCAGTGCAATCAGGAGGAGAGCAGCTTTGCCACCTCTGTTATTAGGAAGTTGATTTACCTCCTCCTGATTTACCACGGTCTGAACTTGTTCTGCCTCTAGGCTTTATGCTCCACGTTTGTTTGCAGGGTCCCTGACTAACAGAGAGGCTTCTGCAAGGCTCTCATCAAATCCTTGCTGTCCCTTTTCTATGGAAAACGGAGAGACTTTCTGTAGGCATCAAACTAAGCAACTGATTTGATTTGCTAAATCATATTTGTATTTCTTCACCCCAGCAGGAACAAACTGATACAAGAAACTTATAGCATGTTCTTTTTGAAGAGTATAATGGTGGAATCTCAGAACATCACCTCTTCATCAGGGACTAGAGCGACAGGACAAGGGCTGATGGGTTCAAACCGAAAAAGGGGAAGTTTAGACTGGATATAACCAAGAAGTTTTTTCCTGTGAGGGTGCTGAGGCACTGGAATGGGTTGCCCAGGAGGTTGTGAATGCTCCATCCCTGGCAGTGTTCAAGGCCAGGTTGCACAGAGCCTTGGGTGCCATGGGTTAGTGTGAGGTGTCCCTGCCCATGGCAGGGGGGTTGGAACTGGATGAGTTTAAGGTGCTTTCCAACCCAACCCAAACTATTCTATGTTTCTATGACTCTTCCTTTAATACATTTTAATCTCTTTCTCAATGTCTATTACGCTGAAGTGTTTAGTTTCTCTCCCACAAGCATTTATGAGTAAAGCAAAGTGTCTACCACAACTACCTTGAGATCTCTCTCTTCCCACAAAGTAGCAACTAATTCCAATTCAATGCCACATCTCAGAAATGGAATTACCGTTTGCAGTCACTCTAAGGGGTTATAACAAAGACTTTCCCTGCTGTTGCAATCCAAGCACCTTTGGAGCACGCTGCTCCTCTCTCCCACCTCCACCCCATGCTCTGAACAAAAGCACATGTCACCAGTAACACGACAATCGAGCTGTAACAATGCTACTTACTTCTGGAATATAAAAACTCCTACAATTATGATAAATGAGATGAGATCAGATGTGATCCAGATCAGGCGGTACTCGTCTGGAGGCTGGAAGACAAAGAACAGAGGCAGAACTTGAACCTTCTGGTTTGTTCAATCAGAGACAGACCACACAATGGCAAAGCTACCACCAGGGCAGAAAGAGCTGCAGGAGTCGCATACAAATCACAACGTTTATGACATTTCTAACATGCATCATCTAAAAATGATGTTATCAGGAAAAGCCACAAACAGGAACAATTTTAAACGCTCCCTCCTTTCTTGTGCTGACATTTTCTTGAAGATCTTAGAGGGCTGAAAGTTTCTATCTCAGCTGTTGCTTGAGGTGAGGGTAAGATGCTGCTGGGAAATTGAAGTCTGTGGGAAAACACGGATGCATACAGACAGTGCACACTGAATCACAGAATCAACCAGGTTGGAAAAGACCTTTAAGATCATGGAGTCCAACTCCTGCCTAGCACTGCCACGGCCACCACTAACCCATGGCACTGAGGCCTCATCTCCATGATGTGTGAACACTTGCAGGGATGGTGACTGCAGCCCTGCCCTGGGCACCCTGTGCCAGCGCCTCAGCACCCTCACAGGGAAGAGCTTCTGCCTAAGAGCTCAGCTCAGCCTCCCCTCGGGCAGGTTCAAGCCATTCCCTTTGGCCTGTCCCTACAGGCCCTTGTCCCAAGCCCCTCTCCAGCTTTCCTGCAGCCCCTTTAGGCACTGGAGCTGCTCTAAGGTCTCCCCTTCACACAGCAGAGGGGCAGGATCCCCTCCCTGAGCTGCTGCGTGGGTGATGCGGTATCATGGGTGATGCGGTATCATGAGAGTGAAGCTAATGAATTTCTCCTATCCCAAACCTGAACTATTCCCAGCCAGGAAAAGGTTACTGACAGATCAATCACAACCACCACCACCATTAAAGCACACAGTAACATTTCAGTACAGACACAGAATACATAATGCATAAAGATGAATTCACACAATGGCAGCGTGATATGGATAAAACCAGTTGGGAGCCATCAACTCCTCTACGTCTGTCTCCCAGCAGAGATCAATGTGGGTTTTTCCCCCCCACTCAGTGAATCTTTGTGTGTCTCAATTTATCCTGTGGAAGTGTACCATGGAATTAGCATGACAATGGTTTAATTAGCCAGTGCTGCTGATGAAGACTTAATACTTGTATTTTCCAGCTGAATTACAGAAGGGTGACATTAAACGTTACATTTATTGGGTCTGTTAAGATGAGCAGACACAAAACTGATGTCTCCTGACATTTTCTAGGCGGGAAAGTGCCATCAGAACTGTTTTGAATGAAAGCTCTGAAGTTTTAAGTTAGAACAAAATCTACCCATCCACATCTTTCATTTATGCAACTGGTATTTCACAACTCAAGAGCCCAAATTGCAGGTTTTCCTGGGGGGCAGAAGCTGGATTTCCTATGACATACCCCAAGCAACAGGTAGACATCAGTTTGCTGGGCAGAGGCCAACATCTGATAAGAGGTGTTCCACATACATATTTTAAAGTCCTGCAGAAATCTCAAAGTTAGAAGGTTTTGGTACCAAATTGAGGTTTTATAACTGACAAAAATGGAATTTCAAGGCGATAAAACGAGGAAAACCACATTTTTCCAAAGATTCACCCTGCGCGCATCACTATTGAGAGTGCCCAGTGAGAAGATGCCTCCCTGGTCCTGCAGAGGGAGCATAGGTCAGCGAACATCTATTGAGGAGGCAACTTGTCCTGCTCCATCCAAAGCAAGGCCTGCTCTGGAATCTCTTATATTCCTCTTGCAATTCCTCTTCTTTAAACAAGGCTGTTCCAGAGGGATTACGTTGGGGCTTTTATAAGCTTTACTCAATATAAGTCCTACTTCTGTAATCCCCCCCTTTGCAGCCCATCAAACCCTTCATCAATTCATAGACTCATAGAATAGTTAGGGTTGGAAAGGACCTTAAGATGATCCAGTTCCAACCCCCCTGCCATGGGCAGGGACACCTCACACTAAACCATGGCACCCAAGGCTCTGTCCAACCTGGCCTTGAACACTGCCAGGGATGGAGCATTCACAATCTCCCTGGGCAACCCATTCCAGTGCCTCAGCACCCTCACAGTAAAGAACTTCTTCCTTATCTCCAACCTGAACTTCCCCTGTTTCAGTCTGAACCCATCACCCCTTGTCCTATCACTGCAGTCCCTAATGAAGAGTCCCTCTCCAGCATCCTTGCAGCCCCCTTCAGACACTGGAAGCTGCTCTGAGGTCTCCACGCAGCTTCTCTTCTCCAGGCTCAACAGCCCCAATGTTCTCAGCCTGACTCAATATGGGAGGTGCTCCAGTTCCTGATCATCCTCATGCAACTGGGCAGAGAGCAACCCAAACCCCTGCTCTGAGGGACTCTCACAGGGGGTCCCATGCTGGGTACTTGCTTACAAACATCAGACTGGGGGCTGAACTCCAGCTCAAGCTTTACAAAGCCCTCCTTTAATGCCATGTTTGATGCTCTCTTCTTGCCAGCAGCTTTCCATCAAGAACAGAGGGAAGAGAGACACTTTTGCTTCAATTTTCCCTCTTGTTTAACTACAGCACAAGTTAAATGTATTTTTGCCATTGCAAATGGGCCCTGGGTGAGTGAAGCAGAACAGCTTTGCACTGTTCAGCTGGTGATAAAGCCCAACAGAGCCCCTGAGGGCGCTGGGCATACAAAGCCTGTAAGGAGCAATGCTCTGTTCCAGGTCCCAAACCATGCCCTGTATGGAAGTGGCTCAGATGGCAAAGTTGGTTAAATTACAGCACCCAGGCACTTCAATATGCAGGAAATCAAGGGATCTTTATGCTGCTGGCGATGTAAGAGTGTGCACTTGCAGCTGAGGGATGAGCTGGTGGGAAACCCCTTAGAGGAGGGCTCCAAGTATCATCAGTGAGGCTGCCAGCTGTGGTGGGGAGCAGATGTTGGCAGCAGCACCATTCACATTATGATAATCTCTGCTGCCAGCAGATTCAGTCTTTATAAAACCATTTCCAGTCTCCAGCTTCAGCACACGCCAGTGTGAGTTTGTGGAGTCAGACACAAGCAGTAGGTTAAGCTGAACATCACGCATGGATGTTCACCACCTTGAGATCCTCCCTCCAGCTAAAGATGCACATAGCTCATCAACATTAAACCGTCCTTATGCTCATCTTAGTCCTCTTTCCCAAGCAGATTTGCCAGAGCAGCCTTGTGTCCTACTCCTGGTAGGATCTCTCAGCAGAAAATACCCCTCCATCACACACATTTACTCCTCTGCAGCTGAGCTCTGGTTTTGGGAATGCTTTGATGCAACTATTCCATCATTCTCTCTCCTGTCCAACAGAGACCCAAGGGTGCTAGGGGTGTTTTCAAAGCATTTACTGGCAATGTGATGGTTTTTCCTTGTCCAGCAAAGGGGTAGCCAGAGGTAAGACTTGGCCCCATTTGGTATTAAAACCAGGTAAAAAAGCTAGTTTTGCAGCTTCACCAAGACACAGAAGCCAGGTTTGCTGGTTCACCGCTACGTCTGATTCTGCTGCAACTCTAACTAACTGGAAATATGCTCTTCCATCAGGAGCAAATGGAAAAATCACGTGGGTTAAATGGAGCATGCAACACAATCTCCAAGAATCCCACACAAACCCTGTACGAGGCCATCGGATGGAAAGGATTGTGGAAGAGGAACACGATCTGTTACCACCTTGGGGTTCAAGCATACAGAGGGGGAACAGTCAAGCACAAAAGCACATTGAACCCAACCAAACCTTTCTGAACAAACCCGATGGAGATGTGGCTGCAGAGGTCAGTGACCACCTCCACATCCCTCCACTGCATCCCATCATTCTTACCATCAGCCAGGTGGGGAAAGGCACCTTGCGAAGGATGTGGGAGCTGTCGGAGGTGACCGACTGGACGCCAGCACACCACAGGATGGAGTACAGCCAGGGCTCATTCACAGTGTAGAGATTCACACTCAGGTTTGCCATGGTGTAGTCCCTGCCAGGAGACAGACAATGGTGAGATGCGAGTCCCCCAGCAAACATCAGACCCTCGTCTCCAAGAGTGGAGCCATTGCCATCAGACATTGCTGTTATCACAGATGTATTGGGTTTGAATTGCTTGGAAGAGGTTTATAACAGAGCAGAGTCACTTCATAAGCAACCCAAGGGCATTGCAAGCAAATGGTTTGAACTTGAGAGGTTTCTTCACCACTTGGATGCTCTCCAACCCAAGCCACAAACCATCAGATACTTCCTTATGAATGATGGAGAGAAGGCTGCATGGAGACCTCAGAGCAGCCTTTCCGTATCTGATGGAGAGGGACTCTTCATTAGGGACTGTAGTGATAGAACAAGGGGTGATGGGTTCAAACTGAAACAGGGGAAGTTTAGATTGGATCTAAGGCAGAGGTTCTTTCCTGTGACGGTGGTGAGGCACTGGAATGGGTTGCCCAGGGAGGTTGTGAATGCTCCATCCCTGGCAGTGCTCAAGGCCAGGTTGGACGAGGCCTTGGGTGATATGGTTTAGTGTGAGGTGTTCCTGCCCATGGCAGGAGTTGGAGCTGAATGATCTTAAGGTCCTTTCCAACCCAAACTAGTCTATGATTCTATGCAGTAGCGCATTGGTGTACCAAAGCACCTCATCACATTGATGTAAAATCCACACCTGGCTCAGATATCTGTAACACTTCATTGGCAATTTGCTTAATTAAAAACTGACAGATGCGTTTCCAACATCAATTCCTACAACTTCCATGCCCTTGTTTTGAGGACAGTTGCAGAGTTTCCAGCTTCCTGAGGTCATTTTCCAAGCAGCTGAAGCCCCAGTCTGCAGTACAGGAGCTGTCAGCAGCAAACCAAGCACTGACAGTGGACAGCTTGTACCCGTACGATTTGCATTAATTACTCTGTCTCCCTCTCTATGCAGCAGAAGCATCACTAATCTCCCTCACACGGGCAGCACAGAGATTAATCCTTGCAATTTAATATCAGCAAAGCACTTGGAGGTGGAAGGGCACTGTACAAGATGTGGACATCTCAGTGCTCACAACATAATCAAGCTGCTCCGAAGGCTAAGGGATGCTCAGGGGTGGTTGTAGTAATGCTACATCCATAGAATCATAGAATAGTTAGGGTTGGAAAGAACCTTAAGATCATCCAGTTCCAACCCCCCTGCCATGGGCAGGGACACCTCGCTCTAAACCATATTACCCAAGGCCTTGTCCAACCTGGCCTTGAACACTGCCAGGGATGAAGCATTCACAGCTTCCCTGGGCAACCCATTCCAGTGCCTCAGCACCCTCACAGGAAAGAATTTCCTCCTTATATCTAATCTAAACTTCCCCTGTTTCAGTTTTAACCCATCACCCCTTGTCCTATCACTGCAGTCCCTAATGAAGAGTCCAGAGGCTGGCTTCTGCATGATTGAAAGAACTGTGTTAAACCAGGGCTTGTTGAGCTCACTCTGGCTTGTGCTGCAGGACTGCAGCAACGCTGATGGGCACCACAAGGATTTCAGAATGGTAGAAACAACCAGGTTGGAAAAGCCCTTTAAGCCCATCCAGTCCATCCCTTCCCCAGCACTGCCAAGTCCACCACTGCCCCATGGCACTGAGGCCTCGTCTCCACAGGGTGTGAGCCCTTGCAGGGCCGGTGCCTGCAGCCCTGCCCTGGGCAGCCTGTTCCAATGCCTGAGCACCCTCTGGGGCAGGAATTGGTCCTCAGCTCCATCTAAACCTGCCCTGGTGCAGCTTGAGGCCGGTTCCTCTTGTCCCATCCCTTGTTCCTTGGGAGCAGAGCCCAGCCCCTCCTAGCTCCATCCTCCTCTCAGGCACTTGGAGGCAGCCATCAGGTCCCCCCTGAGCCTTCTCTTCTCCATCTGAACCCCCAGGTCCCTCAGCCCTTCCCCATCACACTTGGGCTCCAGGCCTTGCACGACCTCCATTACCCTTTTCTGGCCCCACTCCAGCACCTCAATATAGTCCTCTCCTTTAAACAGGATGAAAACTAGGCAGGGATTATCCTGCACTTAAAGCACAGCATTAGTTTTAAGGGTGAAAAGCTAGGCTGATTGCCGGCAGCCATGGGAAAACACCACTGAGTGACACTGGATAGGACCACACACCCAAACAGCTTCAGGCTCAGCTCTTCCCTACTTCCAGCCCAAACATGCTCCCAAATAAACCAGCTCCTTTGGAGGTATTGGGAGGAACCCCACAATGTGCCAATCTCATTAAAGAGGAGACTGGAGCAGTCTCAGTAGATGCCACAGGACTATAATGAAAGGGATGGATAATCCACGATAACAAATTCCTGAAAGCATACCCAGACTTTGGACAAACCAAGATGCTGTGATAGCAACTCTGGAGCAGATGAAGACAAGCAAAGGTCAGGAGCTAATGAGGATGAAACAGCACTTGGAGGTATTTGGTGTGAAAAGCCTTCACTTTTCCCCAGAGCTGACAGGGTAATAAGAACCAGACAATTCCTATGTTTTATTTCAAACAGGATCATCATATAATGAATTAGAATCAGCTCCTGGGAACATTCTAGGTGATGGGTAGGGATAAGCTTGCACAGCTCAAGCTGTCAACAGCACATCCATCTGAAAAGGTACCTCTATGCATAATAAAACAGCCTGGGATGAGCAGAGAAGATGCTGCAGGGCCAGGGATGCAGGAGGATGCTCAGAGCTATGTGGAGCACATGGGCTATCCCACCAGAGGGGCTGTACCTGACATCCTCATTCGTGACCTTGGTGTAACGCAGGTTGAGCTTGACGATGCCCTTCTCCCTCATGCGCTCTGCATCCAGCTTGAGGCCAGAAGTCTGCTGGAAGCCCGGTGCTATGTGTCTGACCAGCTGCCTCTCCGTGTCCGGCAGCCACATCACCTGCAACACAGAGCATGGAAGAGGTGGTTCACGAAGCTCTTCACACGAGGCAGCATCACAGGCAGCCAGTTTACACCAAGCCACAAGCTAAATCACAGGAGGGACTGCCTCGCTTGTCAGACAAATGGTGTAGGAGACAATTACAGCCCCCACATCTTGAATCAAATGCGTTTCAGGTTTATTCTTGAGCACAAAGGATGTGCAAAACTCACTCAGAGATAAAAAGGGTTGAGGTATGAAGGGATTACACCAAGAGCTCATAAGGAGACATGGAGCATCATAGAATCATAGAATAGTTAGGGTTGGAAAGGACCTTAAGATCATCCAGTTCCAGGCCCACCTGTCCTGGGCAGGGACACCTCACATTAAACCGTGTTACCCAAGGCTTCATCCAACCTGGCCTTGAACACTGCCAGGGATGGAGCATTCACAACCTCCCTGGGCAACCCATTCCAGTGCCTCAGCACCCTCACAGTAAAGAACTTCTTCCTTATATCCAATCTAAACTTCCCCTGTTTCAATTTGAACCCGTTACCCCTTGTCCTATCACTGCAGTCCCTAATGAAGAGTCCATCCCCAGCATCCCTATAGGCCCCCTTCAGATACTGGAAGCTGCTCTGAGGTTTCCATGCAGCTTCTCTTCTCCAGGCTGAACAGTCCCAGCTTTCTCAGCCTGTCTTCATATGGGACAGTTCAGGGCACAAGGGACACAAGGCTAAAATTGACAGTGTAGACAGGATCCACAAGAGAAACCTTCCATAACCCCATGGTTACAACTAGTTTTATTCACCCTCTTTCATCAGGGTCTATGTCTACTGCAGCCCAGGGCAAGGATTTCTCTATATCCATTCCATGCTTTGAAAGTATGTCAGATGAATTACTGCTCACAAGCTCAGCTGATGGATGTGAAGTGAATGCAGGAACCAAGCTGGGCAGTGTCGGTGTTCAAGGCCAGGTTGGACAGAGCCTTGGGTGCCATGGTTTAGTGTGAGGTGTCCCTGCCTATGGCAGGGGGGTTGGAACTGGGTGATCTTAAGGTCCTTTCCAACCCAAACTATTCTATGATTCTATGGCTTGTGCCATGCAGAGGCTGGGCCCAACCTGATGATCTCTGCAGAATCACTGAGCACCACATTGCTTGTTTAATAATCTAGTGACACTCATCATAGAATCATCATAGAATTGGTTGGGTTGCAGGGACCTTAAAGCTCCTCCAGCTCCAACCCCTGCCACAGGCAGGGACCCCTTCCACTGGAGCAGCTTGCTCCAAGCCCCTGTGTCCAACCTGGCCTTGAACACTGCCAGGGATGGGGCAGCCACAGCTTCTCTGGGCACCCTGTGCCAGCGCCTCAGCACCCTCACAGGGAAGAACATCTTCCTACTATCCAGCTAATGCCTAGTTGGGTCCTTCAGGGCCCCTCTCAACACTTGCCTGCCCTCACAGGGAAAGCTCATTTCCATACGCAGCAGGAACACCTCCCATTCCAGTTTATGACCACTGCCTCCCGTCCTGACATGAAGCTCAGTGAAGAGCTTCAGTCCAACTTCTCAACAACCTCCTTGCTGGTGCTGGAGAGACCTAATAGCAGCTCTTCAAAGTCTTGTCTTTTCCAGGATGAAGAGACTCAGTTCCCTCAGCGCTTCTTGCTATATCCAACCCCCTAACCCAGCTGGTGGCCTCTGCAGGTCTCACCCCAGCTTATCGGCCAGGTATCAGTGAACCCTACATTGAACACGATTGTTGAGTAAGGGGAATAATCACTTCCCTCCATCTACCAGCTATACTAACATTAGTACAACACGCTATCAAGGCTTCTCACTACCAGGGTATATTGCTGCATTAGCAGTCACCTTGGGTAGCTTTCAGAGGTCCATGGTAACCCCAGGTTCTAGGGCCACCAGCATGACTTCCCAGCACAGGGTGGCATTTCCAATTAAGTCTCCAAAATGGATCCCACCAGCCTTGATACCCAAATGAAGCCACTCAAGGATTCAGGGAAACCCATAAGGAGGGCAATTTTGGGACCATACCCAACCTCACGGAACTCACAGCCTGCTGCCGAATTCCCGATGCCAGGATGGTTTCCAGGGTGACGTTGATGTAAGTGCTGTAGTAGGGATGAGCTGATGGCAAGTTCTGGAAGTTCAGGATGAGCGATGTGTTGTCCTTGATCACCTCCAGCATATCTGCCAGCTTGCAAACCGACTGGTTGGCCGCTTCCAAGTAGTCAGACCTTGAGAGAGACCCGGCCGTCCAGAAGGGGTCATTCTGGAAGCAAAGCACGTCCCAGTCTTAGTGCCATGAACTCCACACTACCCCAGTACAGGTGAAGGGCCTTTTCTACCCCACCTTGGCAACACTGGGCCACATGGACAGCTACTGCTGGTGTTCATACTGCAGCTCACTCAAGTATTTCTCTGTGCCTCAGTTCCCCTACATAAGGAGAAGTGGCAGATCCTTACTGAAAGCAAGGTGTTCTGGACAGGTCACTGCATTTCCAGAGGAAGAGCAGAGCTATAGGGCAAGTAATGTCATTTTCCATGGTAGTGAACTCAAACTGTACTTTCTCACACCATGTTCACAGTCACCAAGTGACCAGAGAGCAGCTAAGGGCTGTTAGAATAGATGGGCTCCTGTCTTAAGGACATTCAGGAACATCAACATCAAAGCACATCCCAAAAAGTATCCTTCCAGAGCGTGTTTTGGCTCTTCTCATTTGGCAAGGAGCAGTTTCCCTGCATTCCCACAACCACATGTGCAAGTTTCTGTGCAACATACCATATAAACATCCCCATCACACCTCCAGATCAGCTCAGATCAGAATGGCCATGAAGCCATGGTGGAGACAGGCTTCTACCGAGCAAGGACCCAAGCAAGTCCAAGCAGGCATAGAAAACCAGTACCTGCAGCAATGCCTCAGCAAGCCATGTTCAAGCTTACATTGGAAGGGACCTTAAAGCTCATCCACTTCCAACCCCCGAGTTTGAAGGTCCCTTCCATCCCACACTGGTCAGGGATTCCATGATGCTTGGCTCCAGGACACCCTCTCCATGGCCATACGCACCCGTAGGAACCACTCTCCAGCATTGAGCTTTTCCAGGTCAGTCCAGTTGAACATGGAGGAGTGCTCGTAGGCCCGCTCTGGAAACACTTCCTCCACGTTTGTTGTTCTCCTGAGTGTCTTGTCGTGCATCAGAAACGGCACTCCATCATAGCTGCAAAGACAGGCAGAAGGCCCTATTACAAGGTTAGAAGACACAACCATGTACACGGTACTAGATAAATACCTGTTCCCACTCCAGCTTCACATCACAATCATTGTGAAGATCTCAACCAACTCAACACATCCCCAGCAGCCTCAATATCCATTGATGCACCCAGAGGGAAAAGCCTCTTAGATACCTGCTAGGTGTTTGCAGTCATTCGTACATTGACTGACCCCATCCATCTCTAGATGGCTACTAGAGTGCCAAACTCTAGTAGCTTGGACAAGAACATCCACTTTGAACACTCACATGAACCAAAGCTTTCTGCAGGATCTGTGGCTCCCAATATCAGAGGTTTTCCATACCCTGCTTGCACAGACACACCCCCAATCTATTCCCAAATTGCTAATAGTAGATGATGAGAAAGATTTCAGAGGCTCTCACACTACACAGAACAAAGTGGTGACAGGCTTTCAGCAAGATGCAAGGGTTCCAAGCTACCAAAATGGTTCTGAAATTGCCTCTTCCCAGTTGAAAATGGGTTTCAGGAAGCACCACACTCACGCAAGTCCATGCATCTGAAAGAAATCCCACCTTTCAGATGGAACTAAAGAGCCAAATGCATGTCCTGTGGTTTATAAGCCATGCAGATGGCTTAAAAATGGTTTGGGGAAGCCAAAAGAGCTCTTTAAGCTTTCTTCCACTCCATTTTCTGTGATTGAATTAGTGATAACACTAGATAGGCCAGTGATGGTTTCTATCCAGGGCAGGGGAATGTTGTCTGCACTCAGAAATCAAGATAAACCCAGCCTGATTACAAGGACATTTTCCTAAGCAAGGAACCCATCTTCATCATGGGAGACTCAGATAAGGTCTGGAAATGAGATAAGGTTTCAATGCAAACCCAACCTGAATGAGGAGCCAAGTCACAGCACTCAATCCCAGAGCCAGAAGGAAAACATCACTTGTAGATGATGGAGCAAATGCTGCCTCTGCTTCACCATTGCCTGCAGAAGTCCCTTATCACAAAGGTCACTGGCATCTTTGCTTGCTATTTCAAGCATGCACTGTGCTGATTTCCTCCCCAACCCAAAGCACCATGCTGACACAGCAATACCATGCTCAGCAGCACACTGCACTGCTGCAATCACAAGGGGCTTTAATAAATACAGTTAAAAAGAAGAAAATAAGCTAAGCAACTGCAGAATTAAAAGTGTGGAGTGTTTAAGTGAGATAGGAGCTCAAGTCTTAGCATCGCATAGCAGAGCATCGTCAGATACTGTTAAGCCTTAACCGCAGCGTGGAAAACCTATGGGGGGACTTCACATTTGCTCCTTTCCTTTCTAATCCTTCCCTTTACAGAGTCACTCAGCACTACTCAAGTCTAACCACAAGCTATTACAGGCACAGATTGGCTAAAAGTACTTCAGAGACAGAAATCAGAGCTTTAGAAGAAGAGATGTGAGGGGAGGTAGAGGATAAGAGGAACACACAGGGATGCTGTGCTGCTGCTTGAAGCGAAGTTGGCTTTATAACCATGGCCACCCAGTTTAATGTCTGTAAGGAGCAGGATGTGATGGGTCTGAGTGCATGTCCGAGCAGCTCACCCATGGCAAATACATGCCTAGAAGAACATGGAGACATCCCAGGAGGGATATCCTGGACCCATCCAGACACAGGCACAAAGAGCATCTCTCAATGGGATAAGGAGAGCAATAGGTCTTGTGCCACAAGCCCTTCCCAAAGCTGATGCCAGCTGTATGGATAACTCACTTTTTGGTCTGAAGGTCAATGGAGTCCTCTTTTTATAGAGTTCTCCTTGAGAGGGCCTCAGATAACTGGGCCATCAAGAGCATTAAGCTATGGATGCTTGGAGTGCTCCTCTGGGATAGCTGATGAGTGGCAACAGGGAAAGCTCTTGGAGCTTTTCCAGCTCTCCTCCTCCCAGAAGTCCACTTTCCTCCTTGGCCTGAGCTAATGGAAGCAACTGATTCAGCCACGTGAGCAAAGTGCTTGTCTGGGCAGGCAAGCAGTTGTCCCTTCACAACTGTTAATGAACTAACTTTGGAAAGAACAGGAATTGCATCACATACATCCCAATTCACACTTCATCCTTCCACAGCGACCTTCCGCTCCCAAGTGGGAAGAAATTACTTTACTTTTTGTTCTCAATTATACAAAGATAAAAATAAGCCACATAACATTTAACCTTCAGAAGCCCATCTTCCACCAGGCAAAAAGATCTTTCCATCAACACCAACCTCTAAAGTGGTCAGGGAAAAATAGGAGCTTTGAGGCTTTCTTGTGTTGATAACTGGAACTGAAAGAAACTGAGGAATCAAGGGGTGATGGGTTCAGACTGAAGCAGGGGAAGTTCTGGTTGGATACAAGGAAGAAATTCTTCCCTATGAGGGTGGTGAGGTGCTGGAACAGGATGCTCGGAGAACTGGTGAATGCTCCATCCCTGGCAGTGTTCAAGGCCACCTCAGACAGAGCCTTGGGTGACATGGTTTAGTGTGAGGTGTCCCTGCCCATGGCAGGGGGTTGGAACTGGATGAGCTTACGGTCCTTTCCAACCCAAACCAGTCTGGGATTCTGTGATCACCAAGATAAGGCATTACAACTCCCTTCGTACCACTTATGCCCTCTTGCACATCCATGTAGTTCATTCAAAAAACACAGCTCAGAAAAGGAATGAGAGTATTAAAGAATGATCAGACTCCTGGAACAGTGAACAGATCTTGAAATAACCCTCACTAAATCTCACTAAATTGGCCTTGTCTTCCTGCAAACGAAGATGAGTTTCATGGCAAAGGTGTCCAGGTTCTTCCACCTGGACAACTTCACCTTCAATCATCATCTCAAGGAAACCATTAGCATCCTCTGTGCATTACAAATGGAGACACAGCTAGGAGTTATCAGAGGTGTTCACCACGAGAGCCCTCTTCAATGGGGAAAAACCAGACACAAACCAGATAGGAAAGACCCATCTGCGTGGATTGGACCATCCATTGAGAGTCTCAGACCGAAGAGCGCACTGGCTTACCTCAGTACAACATCAGCTTGGACTCCATACATCTTCTGCTCCACTGCCTTCTGGAAGGACATCAGAGTGTTTTCTGGTGCCAACTATGGGGGGAAGTAAAAATTAATAGCAGAGAGTTTATGAAGTAGTGGATGCTGAGAGGAAGGTTTAGAGATACTAGGGAGCCAAGACAATCTTGGTTTGCAGACTCCATAGCAGCCAGTTACACTGGAGTACCAGCATCCCTCAGGCAGGATTGCATCTTACTGAAGTCTGAAGATGACCAGTGCATTTAATTCCATTGATGGTCTTCTCACACAGAGAGTTCAATGCAGAGCTATTATAACCTGCAATACCAAAAACCCATGAGCTCAAGGTCTGGTGCAATGTTAGTGTATGAGAGATTTGCTCACCAGCATGGTTCCCAAACAGTGGCTTGCTGGAGATCCCCATGAAGCAGTTGTTAATGTGATGCCAATTCTCTATCCATGGGCTATATCTACAGCTATTAAAATACCTTAACAGTTCTTCATTCTCCTACTGTTCTACGTAAACAGTGATTACAATACCATTATAGCAAGAAGAAAGCCCATAAACCAGAGTATTATCCATACCATGGAGAACAACTACAACAAGGGTTCTGTAGCATGCTTTATTTCCACATCTACTCATTCAATCAAGTATTTCTCAGTCTCAAAATCAGATCATTCTTCTAATAACAAATGGTCTAGTTAGTTTAGCAACTAGAAAAATAGCTTTAAGCCTTGAAAATGTATACCCATGGCTATCGTGGATGAGGACTCAGAACTTAGCTCGTATTCCACCCTGTGGAATGGAGCAGATGGTAACAAGATTTGGGTTTGGTTAAAAGCAACACAGTGTGAAAGCAAACACTTTGGTTTTCTACAAACCAATACAGTAGCTAGCCCCAAAATAGCCATAAACCAATACCAAGCACACCAGATACAAACCACCACAACTATGGAGGGAATAACTGGCAAGTTTTCTGCACTGAAACACAAGCACATCAAAATAAAGCTAGTTTTAAAGCTTTTCTGGTTTCCAATTTGCTTTCAGGCTTAGGGCACCTCTAACCCCATTTTCCACCCATCTCTGCGCCACCAGCATCAGTAGGTTCCCATCAAGACACAAGGAGCATTCACAAGCCATGATTTTTATGGGGTTCGGAAGAGGAATAATTAGAACTAAGGCCTAAATACACCATGAAACATGCACAATAAAAACCTGCTCAAGAGTTTAAGGTGTCTCTTGTTCTTTATAAGCTGATCACCTTCAGTGCTTGGGTCAGCAAAGCTTTAGGGTACAGTCATCAGACCAAATGTCAGCAACAACCTTCGCATAGCTCCGGTATCTCCCCACTCAATTCCTCTGGCTTAAGCCACCATCAATACTGGTTCATTTCTGTTTGTTCCAAGGCGACACAGAGCCACGTTATCTTCCCAGAAAGGCTCCCAGTCAAAGCCTGGCTTGCGTAGGTGAAGACAGAGTCAACAGCCCCATCACACACACTGGTACAACCCAGCGCCGGGTCACACAAGGTCGGCCTAAAAGAGCTTGTTGCAGTATCTGCACGATGCTCAGAGCTGTCAGCAGGGAGCAGCAGCCACAAAGATCTGAAGATCCCCTCCGATTTGCTCTATCTCCTTGGGTTGCTTTCAGCATCTTGGGCTTCCCCTTCCAAGTAGCTCAAGTTCCCTCGGGATAACAGGGCAAGGTGATGCCCTCTCCACAGGGTAACGCCAATGTTGGCTTATGGAGACGGCAGCAATCACAGGGCAATAAAGTGAGTAGTCTTTAAACAATGGAGAGCTGAGCTAGGGAAACCACAAGACCACCAGCCTGTCAGGATGATGCTGGGTAGAAGCAACACAAGTCCATAGGATCACAGAATTGACCAGGTTGGAAAAGCCCTTTAAGCTCATCCAGTCTAATCATTCCCAGCACTGCCAAGGCCATCACTGCCCCATGGCACTGAGGTCTCATCTCCACGGTGTGTGAACACTTGCAGGGACAGTGACTCCAGCACAGCCCTGGGCAGCCTCTTCCAATGCCTGAGCACCATTTCTTTACATGACTTAATGATCTATCAGGTCTTTTCCAGCCTAATTGATTATATGATCCTATAGTAGTGATGTTCATGCATGTAACACTATAATACAGCCTGCAGTGAGCCAAAAACTGAGACACTCACTGAGTTTTAAAACCCAGTGCACTATAACAGTCCCATCATCCTCAGCACTCAAGTCAGTTGCTACTGAGCTTACTCCATGGAGTTAAAGTGATCCCAGCCCCAGGAGTGGAGTATTCCACTCCTGCCTCATCTCTAGCCCCTACAGAGCTTTCAGAGCAAGCTTCACTGTTTAGTAAGGGTGAAACTTAACTGGATCCCTGAATGGGCTGCGTGTGGCTGCTCAGATATGAGGCACATACATCTATTCCTTTCCCAGGAATATAACACTAAATGAGAGATAAATAAACCTACAAAACTCTGGCCAGACACGGGTTGGAAATGCAGCTGTGCAGAGGAAACAACATTTGAAACCGTTCTATAGGAACACACACTTTGAAGCTGTAACAACACAGAATCCCAGCCTGGTTTGAGTTGAAGGGACCTTAAAGCCCCTCCAGCTCCAACCCCTGCCATGGTCAGGGACCCCTTCCACTGGAGCAGCTTGCTCCAAGCCCCTGTGTCCAACCTGGCCTTGAGCACTGCCAGGGATGGGGCAGCCACAGCTTCTCTGGGCACCCTGTGCCAGCGCCTCAGCACCCTCACAGGGAAGAGCTTCTGCCTAAGAGCTCAGCTCAGTCTCCCCTCGGGCAGGTTCAAGCCATTCCCCTTGGCCTGGCCCTACAGGCCCTTGTCCCAAGCCCCTCTCCAGGTCTCCTGTAGCCCCTTTAGGTACTGGAAAGCTGCTATATATAAAACATATGTTTATATTGTACTTGAAGTTTCCCTTTTTCCCCCCTTTAGGATTTTATGTATATAACTTCAACTATGAATTGCATAAGCTTCCAGTACACATCTATGACCATTTCTGATGACACAGTACTGATCTTGCATTCATAGTTTAGATATCACACTTGCACTGCAAACTTCCACATATGGCTGGCTCATCTTCATGGCAAGACCACTGGAAGTGAAGAGCATCACAGATGGATGAACATCTCTGTCTGCTCTGAATCAGCAAAGAGCACAGATGTCAGCAGAAGCACTCTCCATAATGCCATGCCCTGTGTGTGCTGGGCAATCTCTATAACACCACAATGCTATTACTTGGCAGCCTGATTCCCTGTGTGTCAGAAGCTTTTGGAAAGTAGATTATATGTAAGCCTCACAGGCAAAGACGTCATCTTCTTGGGAGCATGTGGTGGGTAAGCTCCTAACCTGGCCAGAGCCACTTATCTTGATATAAATAATAGCATCTCCAAATGAGTCCATCATTGATGCAGAAAGCTGCCCTCCCTGCTTTCCAAGCCTCTTGGTCAATCCTAGCCTTGAGGGGACTGAACAAGCCACTCACCAATGAGTGAGTAACCTAGTAAAGGTCAAGCAGAAAGCAGTTTTAACCCTGTCCCTATTCCCAGAGGTGCGCCTGGCACTACTTTGGAGGCAGGATTTCTCTGTGCTGGGGGTCCATATCCCCTGCAATATGAATCTATTGTGAAAAGGGAAAATCTGGGATGTATTTCCATCATCCCAGCCTGTTTCCCTACAAGAAGGAGGGAGTGAAGCCCCGGATCAGCATGTTTTAAGTCGAGATGCAGCCAAGTGGGACAGTTGCTGGCACAGGAATTACTTGCTGAATGTTAAGCTTTTGTTAAAGGGCTTCACAGCAAAACTGCAATAACTATAAATAAATGCATAATTTTCCTGTTTAGATTACTCTCTGGCTCCCTCCAGTTTGTTTTATGGGTTTCCTCCTTGATCCAATACATTCTAGTGTCTAAAACCTAAACCCAGGTTTGCATCAGTGCATTGACTGGATGCAATCAATTACTAAAGTAACCCAGTGCTGAAGGGAATGAAGCCCTGGGACACGATGCAAGGATTTCACCCCAAAACCTCTCTCCTATGTACACCACACCAACACCCACTGCAAGCCAGACAGACCCTGTGCAGGGTTTCTAGTGGCTGTTCACACTTGGTTTGATAGGCTCATCCCTTGCAAAACTCGGGTTACTTTCATTGCTTTCTGCTCACAGAGACACAGCAAGTGATTTCTAGAGACCTACCCATGAATTGACTCATTCTAACTATTTTTATGCTTAGAAGTCAATTGCAAGTGTATTCAAATGGAGTCGAGAGCTTTGGACCTTCCTTAATGAAGATTATAGCGTGCTAGTAAGGGCAGGGGAGCCTTGCCAGAGGTGGACATCACTACACTGTGTTTCTCCTTTAGTTAGCCAGGCCTTCAGAAACCACCATCACAAATCACTGCATCATTTGTTGGGGATGCTAACGAAGAAGCTTGCACAGGAGAACTGAATTCATTCCCCTGCATGGTGTGCTGTGCTGCACTAAAGGATTTGATGCTCGCTCCGTCAACAGGCTTTAAAGATACTTTCTCATCTTCCTGTAAACACGAGCATTGTTTTCAGTGTTCTCATGTTCTTTATCTCTCCTTTCCAGTCTCAATCTCATCGTGAGACAATAACTGGGCTGATAACACAAGGTAATACCTGGAAAATTGAATTTTCCTTCCATAAAAAGACATGCTTTGGTGTTCCCTGTATGGGGTGGGATCTGCCAGGAGGCTGGATTTCAGCGTTAGTGTCCCATCATATCAGGTCTCTATGAGGCAATAACAATACTGTTTAAAACAGAAAATGAAATATGTCTTTAACCCCCAGGAATTCAAGGTATTTTAGAGGAAATCCTCATCTACCGTTTCTGGGAACAGCTCAAGTAGACCAAAAGGAAGTGACAAGAGCACAACACAAAAAGAGAAAATGAAAAAGGATTGCTTTGGGCAACAGGATGCATTCATAAGCAGAAATCCCAGACTGGTTTGGGTCGGAAGGGAGCTTAAAGCTCATCCAGTTCCAACCCCTGCCACGGGCAGGGACCCCTTCCACTGGAGCAGCTTGCTCCAAGCCCCTGTGTCCAACCTGGCCTTGAACACTGCCAGGGATGGGGCAGCCACAGCTTCTCTGGGCACCCTGTGCCAGCGCCTCAGCACCCTCACAGGGAAGAGCTTCTGCTGAAGATCCAACCTGAACTTCCCCTGTTTCAGTTTGAGCTCATCACCCCTTGTCCTATCACTACAGTCCCTAATGAAGAGTCCCTCTCCAGCATCCTTGTAGTCACCTTCAGATATACCTAGATACAGGAGATAACCCATTATTGTTTTACTGCACACACAAAAAGCTGCAGTCTGATTTAACGAAAGACTTCCTAACCTTAGGTAGTTGCATGTCAATGAACACAAGCCTTTCTCCAGGTCTGACAGAAGATGCTAATTGTGATTGCTGCTACCAATTAGACCAACAGACAGGTTAACTGGCCATATTTTTAATAGGTGGCTGTACACAAGATACACAGCAAAGCAAATGCTTTTCATCAGCACAAGCTGTACAAACCAAAGCACTTCAGAGCCCTCAAACAAAGCCATCATAAAGAGGTGGCAGCAAAGTTTTCGCACACAAAATAAGATGAAATAAAGGCACTCAAAACCATCAAGAGGAAAATCCCCTCTCAAATGACAGAAAGAAACCACCGGTTCTTCTTCAACAGTTGAAAGCTCTCCAATAAGCTACGATCTGAGCCAGAAGTCTTCATTACTGTTTCTATCTATAGCTGGCATCACAAGACAACAAAAAGGCATCTCTGTGAGAACACCAACATATACTGGAGGCTTTAGTTCAGGTGTCAAAAACGTCCGTAAACTGAAAGAGGTTTGCCTGGAGAAGAGAAGGCTCCTGAAGGGGAGACCTGAGAGCAGCTCCAGTGCCTAAAGGGGCTGCAGGAAAGCTGGAGAGGGGCTTGGGACAAGGGCCTGTAGGGACAGGCCAAGGGGAATGGCTTGAACCTGCCCAAGGGGAGACTGAGCTGAGCTCTTAGGCAGAAGCTCTTCCCTGTGAGGGTGCTGAGGCGCTGGCACAGGGTGCCCAGAGAAGCTGTGGCTGCCCCATCCGTGGCAGTGCTCAAGGCCAGGTTGGACACAGGGGCTTGGAGCAAGCTGCTCCAGTGGAAGGGGTCCCTGCCCATGGCAGGGGTTGGAGCTGGAGGAGCTTTAAGGTCCCTTCAACCCAAACCAGGCTGGGATCCTATGAACTCCACATGTGCAAGGCCATATTTGCTGGAACTATCCCAGGAACAGCAGGACATGCTCCCTGTTGAGGCAAAACATTCCCATGCAATAGCCCAACAGGCAACCCTCAGTGCAATTGAACGCTGGCTCCCCACCAACATACTCTGTCCCATTTCAATGGGTACTTTTCCACTCTGGAATTGTGTAAAGCCAATGAGTCAGCATGGCTGAAAATGCTCCTCCACACACAGTGTCCATGCTCAGCAAGGAGATGGGCATCATGTGTAGTGCACGAAGGAGCTCAACAGCATGAGCACCGCATCCGTCGCTGTTAAGACATGCCAAAACCCAGCTGTACATGTGGTTTGCCAAAAGAGTTCATGTTGATGCTATGTGTAGCCTCCAGCTCTGAAATCAAGAGCTGCTCTTGCCTCTGACATGTCTGAATGGTTTCCACAGGTTTTGGACCACCCACCACCCTTTTGGTCCCAGTAATGGGATGTGAGTTTCCACACTTCGTGAAGGTTTCCAAGGAGATAGATGCAGTCCTTGCTATCATTAATCCTTTGGGTGATTTACCTACCATTGGAAATCAAAGGTCATCATGAGGAGCTTAATGATTTTTATATGGAATGTATACAGGACTAACAACCTAAAAGCAGGTAGGAATCAACACTTTGGACATCACCTTCAGATCCCAAAAGCAAAGACAACATGCCTCAACCTGAAGCACCATGTGAAGAAAGACACCTGGGAGAAGACTTTAAATGGCAAATGACAGTTCCTCATTCCCATCTCAGACTTGGTCCCAGTTTTTACCTTCCACCCTTGTTTTTGCTTATTCTCAGCATAAGGACAATATGTGCCAGCACAGGGAGAACACAGTCAAGTCTATTTGTCATTGGAGACAAAAAAGGAATTAGATATCTGGAAGAAGAATAAAAAAAGATGGAAGACCAAAGACAACAGATACCTCCTCATGAAATCACCCCAAAACTTTAATATATTGATGAGCAAAATAGACATTTCATGTTTTGGGGTGTCAGGCAATTGCTGTACCCATCAGGACAAGACCCTTTCCAACCAACACACACCAAGTGACAGAACGAACCCTCAATTCCAAGCACATTCCTGCTGCGACCTTGATGCTCTCCTCATGGGAGTCCAGAAGGGCAGAAATGGATCTGGAGGATGAATAATTCATTCTAAGAGAGCCTTTGAAAAGAAACTGATTGATTAACTAGGCACCTGCCAGGAGAAATGGTTTTCAGCTAGCACCCTGCTGGCAATGGACATTTAGCATAGCAAATGGTGGTCAGGACAGGATGACATTTAGGCAAGGGAAGGTAGAAGGAGTCAAGCAGAAGAGTCTTTCTAACAGAGAATTAAAGCTTGGGAGGGGGGAACAGGATGATAATGAAGGGATGTGGCTTGGAGGAGCAGTACTGCTATAACAAAGGGTTAGCCAGTGTGGGACCAGCAGCTCTCCTGTACCACAAAGACACACTTCATCTGGGTACACATGCCAGGATGGTTTCTGATTTTCATAGAATCATGGAATGGTTTGGGTTGGAAAGAACCTTAAGATCATCCAGTTCCAACCCCCTGCCATGGGCAGGGACACCTCACACTAAACCATGGCACCCAAGGCTCTGTCCAACCTGGCCTTGAACACTGCCAGGGATGGAGCATTCCCAATATCCCTGGGCAACTCATTCCAGTGCCTCAGCACCAGTAAAGAACTTCTTCCCCATCTCCAACCTGAACTTCCCCTGTTTCAGTTTGAACCCATCACCCCTTGTCCTATCACTGCAGTCCCTGATGAAGAGTCCATCCCCAGCATCCCTATAGGTCCCCTTCAGACACTGGAAGCTGCTCTGAGGTCTCCAAGCAGCTTCTCTTCTCCAGGCTCAACAGCCCCAACGTTCTCAGCCTAACTTCATACGGGAGATATTTTCTCTTGGTACTCCAAATGCAGGGCTTTCTCCCTCCTCCAGTGCTCCAAGACAAATTCTACGAGCCGTATGACCTCTGTTCCTCACTTCTTTCCTCCACAGAACAACAGCAGTTGAGTTGCATTCACAGACACCATGAATGCTGCTCTTAAATACCCTAAAGGGACAAGAGAAGAGAGACAGGGTGTGTGCATGCACGGAGGGAAACAGGAGCACAGAGGAATATCATTGCCCCTGTTTGAGGAGCAAGGCTGCATGCACTGATGGATCACTATCCCTCAGGTAGTGCACACAGCTTTCCTAGGAAACTCCTTTTCACCACTCTTTGCCTCATGTACAATACACCATGTACCCCCAACCCCCTTTATTTCAGGACAGCAAGCATCTTCAACCATGCCATGGATCTCCTTCACAGACTTTTGTCAGAAGAGCACTCAGTTGTACTTGTGTCTTTCTAGTATGAGAACATTGGATGTAGAAACGCAACATAAAGTCCCTTCCAACCCAAACCAGTCTATGATTCTATTATGGACCCAGTCCTGCCAGATGGGTGAAGCAACCAGCTGTCAAGCTCTATCAGAGCACGTTTGTCTGCACAGAGAAACACATTTGCCTTGCTTCAGGGGATTTGAAGGCAAATACTGCACTGCTTTTTATCCTCTCCAGTCCCACCAGATCTAACTTCACCTCAGGCCCCAAACTCCCAGGTGCTGCAGACTTGATGCAGACATTGCCCAAGGGAGGAGGTCTGTGTCTTACAGCCCAGACTCTTCTCCAGGCTATTTCCTCCTCTCCAGCTTGACTTGGCTCCATTTCTCCAAACACAATCTACAGACAGTTGGCCTCAACAGCAAAAGCAAAGCAAGAAGCCCTGTGAAACGAGACCGAATGAGCAGAAATGCTTTCTGGCAAGGCTTGAAAATCACTAGTTTCTAAGCAAATATGACTTAGTACCACCTGAGGACTTGTACTGCACGTGGAGCTCTTCAAACTCAAGCTGTCATTTGCTACAGGGAAAAGCTGAGCATAGATGGAAGTAGAAGGAAGCTTTGACCATCTCTGGGCTTCATCTTTCTCATCCCACCTCAGCTTTGCTACTCAAAAGCACTCACCACACATACAGCAAAGGCAAAGCAGCTGGATAAACCCATTGCCAACTCATCATGGGACACGTGGACTATTGCTTGGAGGTTGGAACAAGACTTTGTAGTCTCCAATCTTGCTTTTTGTGGGTGTCAGAGCAAATCATCTGCTGTTAATGGACAACTGGCTCTGTGTACTGGGAATAGTGAAGGGAATGGGAGGTTCAGCACCCTGATGAACGACACAGTTCCACATGCAGGACTGACTGTTCTCCACCCCTGCTCTTGGTCAGCCTATGCAACTCAGTACCCTGACATTAGGCAGCATCTTCCTAGGTAGGTTTGTTCCACCCTGCAAGGAGTGCTTGCTGGCTCCAAAGAACGTGAAGCAAAGCAAAGGGCCAAACTCTGCTGGGATTCTAGCTCCAGATAAGGTTTATGTAAACCAGCTGGAAGACAAAAACTAAACAGCAGAAGAAATCATTCTTCAGAAGGCTATGAGGGGCACACAAGCCTGGAAACGCCACTGGAACCATAGAATCCCAGCCTGGTTTGGGTTGAAGGGACCTTAAAGCCCCTCCAGCTCCAACCCCTGCCACGGGCAGGGACCCCTTCCACTGGAGCAGCTTGCTCCAAGCCCCTGTGTCCAACCTGGCCTTGAACACTGCCAGGGATGGGGCAGCCACAGCTTCTCTGGGCACCCTGTGCCAGCGCCTCAGCACCCTCACAGGGAAGAGCTTCTGCCTAAGAGCTCATCTAACAGCTTTTGTGACTTCCTAATACACAGGAAGCATGTGGACCCCAGGTTCTCACTTGGCTGCTTCTGGCCTTCATGGTTGGTACAAACCATGGGTAGAAAAACCATTTACCATGCCTAGAACTTCATTTCACCACCCAGAGGCAATGTAGTAAAGAGTGACACAAATTAAGCTGGCATTTCAAGGGACTGCTTAAAGAAAGACATCATTAAAGTGAACTAAAATACTTGTGTCGTGATAGGCATTTATGTCCCCTAGCAAACTCTTTGCACGCACTCTTCAGCTTGGAGAGGAGCTCAAGAACGTTCCAATGTGCCAAATAGCTTCTGACAGTCCATACAGATATTTTTACTGCTTTGAATGTCAGCAAAAAAGTTAGTTAGATGCCTTAAAATATACATATATAAAGTACATTTGCCTACTCTACAGTAGGCTGTCTAGTCTGAAGGCAATCAACCAGCAGAAAGAGATAGAGGTGCAACCATTCAACACACCTCGGTACAGAAGCACCCAAACTCTACAGGACAACTTTATCCAAGCCAATACACTCCATATTTAGCTTGGACATGTCCAGAAACTTCAGAGAAGAGCTCTATGATTACGATTTCAAGCTCTACCCGGAGGTAGATGACAGGAATGTTTCATCACCTCACCCCGTCTCATGATGGTCTGCAATGCAAGAGCACCATGCAGTCATGTAGGGTCAAGCACAGCTTGTTTGTATCTTATTGCACACTGCCACATACTTGAGGCATCTTGCTGGGAGCTGAGTTTAACCATGGCTGGTGAGGTTCTGCAAAGTACATGGAGACAGAGCCCTCAAGCTCTAAAGTAATGAAGAACATAACGAACTTCTCCTCCTGCAGCTCAAGGGCCAAGCATGGAGAGCAAAAACCAGCCGAACCAGCAGCCAGAAAGATGCAGTGGCACAAACCACTCTTAGCAAAGCAAGGACTGGCCTTTTGTTTGAAAGGCATCTGGAACATCTGGGGCGTGACTTGACTCTGGGCTCATGCACTGAATTACCACCACTGTAATCCTAGCCAGGAGGAATACCTTAAAGCTGTATTTGTCATATAGATTCTCTGGAGAGCAGCCTGGAGACCGTCAGATCCAGTTCTGCCTGTGTAAAGGATGGTAGAACCAGACAACAAGTACTAACAATATCAGACTACTCACCATTGGTGCTCCGCGGTGACCTATGATGGCTGGCTTTGGTCCCAGAGCCTTCTTCTCCATTATGCAAGGGGATGAGATGGTGAGGGGGACGAGGTAAAGTGCAACTACAACTGCGAGGTATGCCGTGAACATCAGCATCTGAGAAGCTGAGACGGAAAGAGAGAGAAAGAACTGGTGAAAACCTTGGTCCTGACCTTCTCACACCACAGGAGAGAAGTCAATGCACCTTCATCTTCCTCCACAGAAGAGATCTTTTTGCTCATCAAGTCCTGAGGGACGTTTTCACTTCGTTTTGTGTTGGAGAAACAAGTTAAGTGAGTTGCTTAAAGTCATAGAATCATGGAAGCGTTTGGGTTGGAAAGGACCTTAAGATCACCCAGTTCCATGTCCCCTCCTATGGTCCCTGCAATGTAGCCCAAAATACTGCTGATTTCCAGCTGTTTGGGTGGAACAGCACCAAGCTTTGCCCTTCCTGACAGCAGAAATAGAGCACCAGATAAACATACCTATAAATAAGCCATGGCATCATGTTGGTGCATTTATCACTTGTGTTTATACCACTAACGTCTACATTGGTGGTTCACCAACACCACCCATTTCAGTAAGGGTAGAGCCACTTTAACTGCTTCTGCATTAAGGTCTGTGCCAGCAGAGCTGCTTTTAACTTGCAATAATAATTTACTGAATAAATTGGATAGCTTAAAGAAATCCTTGGGTTGTGATGGTGCTGCTTTACCCAGGGTCTCCACAAGCAACTGTGTTACAGCACCAGCAAATGAAGCTAAGAGGGTATCAGCTGCAATGCTTGGGACTAGATGAATAGCTCTGCCTCCCAGCTCTCAGCTACCAGTGACTTCCCACAAGGTCCAAAGTCTCTGGGAATCTCTCAAAGGTGCTGACAGTGCAACAGAGACACCTTTGTACCCAACAGACATGTGTTCCTTACAAAGAACGACAGGCACCTTTGAACTCCTGAGCTACTTGGAGTCACTTGAAACCACAGATATTAAAGCAAAATACTTCAATTCTTATTTTAATAATTATGATTGATTTTGAAAACTCATTCAGGCTTTGGAACTTGAGGGAAAGCCTCCAAAATATCCTTTAAAACAAATACTTGCAATGGGTACATGATGGAGAAGGTGGGGTTTTAAAGGGGAAGGACAGAGATGCCCGGCTCTGGTCCTGATCACAACTGATCTGGTTTCACCCATAAATAAGGTGCTTTCTGCTTCCATTACCTGATAGCCTCATTCAAACATGTTCCTATGAGCCAGAAAGTAACACTAGTACCTTTGCCAGCTAATCTTTCCTCCTCTGTGGAAGAGAAATCAATCACTCAGAGAGCACTCCAGGCACTGAATGGCATCATGAGCTCATGCTGTGTCCTACACCATAAAGGCATGGTGCCCTGGAGTTGTGCTCTACCAGCATCAAAACCTCCAGATGGACACAAGATGTGGTCCTGACCCAATTCCTGCTCACCCCAAGAGCACCATGCACCAACCAGGCTTTGAAAAGAATCAACCTCATTGTCAGGAAATCTCAGCTGTGCAAAGACCTCGGTTCCTTCCATCCTAGCACTGAAACTAAGGGACTAAACAGCTCATAGAATCATAAAATAGTTTGGGTTGGAAGGAACCTTAAAGATCATCCAGTTCCTACCTTCTTGCCATGGGCAGGGACACCTTCCACTAGGGCAGCTTGCTCCAAGCCCCATCCAACCTGGCTCAGATTCAAGACTAAAGGCAAGAACGACGTGAAATGCATGGGCTTCCAAAAATTGTGCTCACTGGACTGCACCCACAAGGAGAGGATGCCCCAGCACAGGTCATGTTAACATAACCAGGATGGACAGGGCCTTTGAGCAACCTGCCCTAGTAGAAGGTGTCCTTGCCCTTGGCAGGGGGTTGGAACTGGATGAGCTTTAAGGTCCCTTCAACCCAAACCAGTCTGGGATTGTAGGATTAAAATGGAGCTGAAGACTCACCCAGCCACACATACGTGGCAACTGAGACCATCCACAGAAAACCCCCCAAATGAAATACATGCCTCATATATACAGTTTGATGGTCTGTATGGAAAAAGCTCTCTTGGTGACCACCAAAAGCAAGCAAGGCAGATAAATCTCCCACTCTCTACAACATGACAACCACTATACTTAGCTGCAAGCCTTCCTTCCCCACTCCTCCTGCTCCTAGTGACCATTTCAACCTACTTTGGGCTCCTAGAAAAGCAGGTTTCTCACACACACATTTGCTGCTCAAGGCTTCAAGGGCTGCTTTGAGTACAATGTTCTCTATTCGACCTTAGAAGCAAGCTTTTGAAACCAAGCTACTATCATAGAATCATAGAATGGTTTGGGTTGGAAGGGACCTTAAGATCATCCAGTTCCAACACCTCACACTAAACCATGGCACCCAAGGCTTTGTCCAACCTGGCCTTGAACACAGCCAGGGATGGAGCATTCACAGCTTCCTTGGGCAACCCATTCCAGTGCATACTATCTTTGAAAAGACTTTTAAAGCATCTGTTCTCCATGTTCAGAATAAAGTAGCATAGAGGGAATGAACATAAATTAAAAGAAAATAGATGAATTTGCTCAGAAAAGAAGATGGTTGCTCATGACTGTCACACACCTCAAACAAATGAGACGATGCAAGAACAGACTTGCACCAATGCAGCTCCACCAGCTATTTCCAGAGGATTGCTCTTAGTGAATGAAATCTTATTTTCCCATTACAAGTGACTGTGGGTTCTCACAGAGATTTAAGTTCTTCTCTTCTGTTTTTAACACCGCCACGTCAAGTGTATCTGCACCCAAAAGCCTGTGAACTCCTCCAGGTTAGATGCGCTTCACAAGTAAAATGACCCCAAAATGACTTCAAGATCAAATGTTTTCCATAAAAACCAAAGCCCACAAAGCCAGGAGCAGAAGAAGAGAAGGGAAACAGCTTCCTGGCTTAGTTAAAAAGCAGAAGGAATTCAGAAGGAGCACATGCAATCTCTGCTGTAGGCATAACCACAAATCCTCCCCTCAACTGGCAGCATAATTACATGCTAGGCCATACTTAAGAAGAACTGGGTACAACTTTATTGGCATATTTATAAATCAGGGCAGAGCAATTCTTGCTTTAAAAGGTCTCTCTGGTGAGCAAAACCTTTCCATCTTCAGACACCGTTTCCTCATTCCTTACTCCCACCTCTTGGAAGTGCTGCCAAATCCTTGCAGGGCTTGTTTTTCACTGGGGGTTAAATACCCATTCAAATGCATTGTTCCGGAGCTGGCACTAATGTCTGGGAAGATCCATGGATGCTCTGAAGAAAAGCACTTCTGAGGGCACAGAGGATCAAGTTATTTCACATGAAAACCTGGAGGAGCAGCTGAGGCTTGGGAGAGCCCCTGGCAATGGGGTGGGACAGGGGAGACGCACAGAGCTTCAGCGGAGAGAACCATCAACAAGATGAGCTGGGTTCAGTGTGACCTCCACAGCTCTCCTCCCTTAGACCTTTGACCATGTGTTTAGATGCATTTAAGTAAGCACCTAACCATCAGAGGACCAGATCTCTACCGAGCCCTCTGGGTGCTACCGTACCACAAGCAACAAGTCCATTAAGACTTTCAAAAGCCAGAAATGCAGATGAACAAGAAGCCAGGGGAAGGAAGAAGTGCTTATGAGACAGAAAGAATACTGCATGCTAGCTGCAGAGGGTGCATTTATGTTTGCTAAAGCAGACTGATAGAAATATCAATGTTTTTATTCACTTCATCATTTAAAATAGCCCTTTTGTCTCCAGCCCAGGTGTGCTTCTGACTACACACTGACAGCTATGGGATCTGGATGCATTCCAAGGAAGTTGTGAGTGCTCCATCCTCAACAGTGTTCAAGGCCAGGTTAGACAGACCTTGGAGCAACCTGGTCTAGTGGGAGGTCTCCCTGCCCATGGCAGGGTGCTGGAACTGGATGAGGTTTAAGGTCCTTCAACCCAAACCATCCTATTATTCTATTCCCAGATCAGATGCACCACTCCAGTTTCACACAGATCACTCTAGCAGAGCATCCACCTCCCCATTGTGGCTGAGGTGTAGGATGCTTAGCCCTGGAAAGGAACCAGTGTTGCCCCCCCAAGGAGAGGACCCAATGCCCCAGCAGCCCCTGACCACCATGCAAGGACACGAGTGGTACTCACTGGCTTTCTCCGTGCGTGCAAACTGCCCCGCTACCAACCACGACAGGGCTGTGACTGCTGCAAGTGCTCCTATATGCAAGAAAGGGGCCGTGGCCTGCAGCACACAAGAAAAGGAGAGGAAAAAAAAAGGTATTACAAACACAACACCTTGGAAATCCACTGATCTCTCAGGTTCCATAGGGCATCAAACCATTCCGTTTCCAGTTGGATGTTGCACCATTCCTACATTAGGCTCCTGCATCCTATTTGGGTATCTCTTTTTCCAAATCCTACCTTTGCCTTTGGTACTCAAACCTCTAATAACCATAGAATGGATTGGGGTTGGAAGGGACTTTCCAAGCTCACCTGTCCAAACCCCATGCAATAAGCAGAGATATCTCCATTTAGATCAGGTTGCTCAGAAGTCAAAGCAGGAAGAGACATGGAGCTGTTGGAGTGAGTCTATAGGAGGCCATGGAGATGCTGCGAGGTGTGGAGCAGCTCTGCTCTGGAGCCAGGCTAAGAAAGCTGGGCTGATTCAGTAACAAGGATCTTCTTAGGAAGATCTTGGAGCACGCTGCTCTAGTGGAAGGTGCCCCTGTCCATAGCAGGGGGTTGGAACTGGATGAGCTTTAAGGTCCCTTCAACCCAAACCATTCTATGAACATACTGTATTGTGTATCATCACATTGTATCACCGTGAGAGAAAGCTTGAGAAGCATCCTCTGAGTCATGCTTCTGTTCTCCAATTGTCTGCCTAAATCTTAAACTCAAAACAACAACAAAAGCCAACCAAGGAAGGGAAGCACTTCTCAGAAGCATTAGTCACTCGTGTCAGTGCTGTTCTTCCCCACCCCACAGGACAAGAACACAGCAGTTGCATTCATTTTTAGATATATACAAACTTATGTACGATGTGAAAACAAACCCAGAGTACTCCTCCCATGAGCCTGGGATGAGCATAACGCTCCAGGCTGGACACCAGCATCCAGAGCACTGCTAGCCAAAACAAGGGGAGAAACTGCCCCCTCCCTCCAGCAGCTATGAGTCACACTCAGTATTTTCCACCTCAAAGTCTGCAGCCAAGCCCTGGTTTGAGTTTAGGAGCCCAGGAGATGGAGACAAAGTGAGAGTGGTCTTGAGGACTCCATGGGAGTTTTGCTGCCACCTTTCTCATTGCCAAGACTTCAAGATTGGAAGTGACATATATCAAGACAGGGTTTCATACAGTAGAAAGCTGCATGTGGCCCCTTTCTCCACTTGAGAAGCATCCTTGCAGATAACTTACTTGTAGTGAAATAAATACCATCTCCCATTCGTCATCCCAAAGCTGTGCTATCGATGACATGGTCACCACGGTAGTTATCAAGGTCGTCACCAGGCCAATCTGCAACAAATGAGAGTATTTACACATCCTGCAGCCTATCACTATCATCTGATATTAAAATAAAATCTAACAGTAACATAAAATCTAACAATAATAAAAGGTCTAAAACCAACTAGCCTTAAGACCCACAAGGCTTGTGTGCTGTCCCAGCATAACCCAGCTGAATGGTCACAGGAGGACACAGTTCATGGATGATCCCTTACTCTGGCCAGTAGTATGGAAAGATCAAGTGATTTCCTTTGTCAACGAGCTGGATCAAAACCAGCTTAAATAGAGATTGGGTTCTGCTGGGCAACTTCAGGAGGTGGTCACAGACTCTCTTGCCCCTGCTACAACAGTCCCTGATGCACCAGTGCTATGGGAGGTTGGTGGACTTTGCTCAGCTTGGCTGCCCAACACTTCTGTTCAGACATAAAGCTTGAGCACACCCAACACAATGAACACTTAGCATCAGTAAAGGGAGAACATATGTGTTAAGCAAGGCTGTGCATCTCCATCACTAAATCATCTACAGATGGCTCAAGCACAGCTTTTTGCACGGATGTGGCTTCACCTGCATCTGTGCAGACAGCATCCAAGCCATGCTGACAGAGCAGTTACAATAGGTATTGTGGCTTAAGAAGAGGTAATGGATGAGACAGTGGCTGAACTGAGATGGCAAACCAAGACCCGGTCCATCAGCCTCCTTCTCCCAGTCTCCCTCTCCTTCCACATGGAAGCACTCAGAGCCTGAGCAAAGCATTCAAAAAGAAAATGTCATCTCCGTTTTGAAGGTAAAAAGTTCAAGCTGTCAAGAGCTGCCATCGAAATAACTCCAGCTGTAGAGACCCAAAATCTGGGCTGTCTATCAAGAAACAGTTCACAGTCTGGTATCTCAGTCTCTGCTGGATTCAAAGGATGCTGCTGTTCTCTGCCTCTGTCTCATGTAGTGTCTAGCTCCCAAATCTGTGTGGGAGACGTGGGCAGAAGAGGCTGACTGACACACAGCAATGAACTGATCAGCTAGGACGCATAGGACGTCTCTACATCCATTTCAGTTTGAGTGAATTTGGCAAGCAAATAAAACCCCCCACCCCCAACATTTACAGAAATCACTTTTGTACACGAGGATAGGAATTCTCTTTCTAGTTTAGCATCAGTTCATACCTGCTGCTCTTTTCCTAAATGCCCATATCTGAAGGGGGGCTATAGCAATGCTGGGGATGGACTCTTCATTAGGGACTGCAGTGATAGGACAAGGGGTGATGGGTTCAAACTGAAACAGGGGAAGTTTAGATTGGATATAAGGAAGAAATTCTTTACTGTGAGGGTGGTGAGGCACTGGAATGGGTTGTCCAGGGAGGTTGCGAATGCTCCATCCCTGGCAGTGTTCAAGGCAAGGTTGGATAGAGCCTTGGGTGCCATGGTTTAGTGTGAGGTGTCCCTGCCCATGGCAGGGGGTTGGAGCTGGATGATCTTAAGGTCCTTTCCAACCCTATGATTCTATAAGCAGACTTGCCAACAGCACAAGAGGTGTCCAAAGGACAGCAGTAGCTTACCCTGAGCCTCCAGCTTCTGGGGGACCAAAGCACATGGAGCAGCTGAAGTTTCAACTGCAATGGGTAGGAGAGGATCCCCCAGCTAAGAGGCTGCATTCAAGACACCTTCTGACCCTATTCTCCCCCTCTGCTCATGAGATCCCCCCCTGCAGTCCTCATCCAGCTCTGGGGCAGCAGTACAAGAGGGATGTAGAGCTGTTGGAGTGAGTCCAGAGGTGGCAATAAAGATGCCAGATCATAAGCACAGCCCTAATTCCCCTCAATATCACTGCCCTGTGAGGCACAGAAATGTCAGGACAGAAGTGTCTCCATTCCATCATTTCCTCCTCCCATCAGCTCCTATTTATTACTTCTTATTTTTGCTCATACTTCTCCACCTTGGTTTACAATCCTCAGCTCTTTTTTTGCAGGATTACAGGAGAAAACTGGGAGGAATCATGTGGTTTGCACATACCAGCCTTTCCCACAGGCTTTATTCTATATTTGAAGGTAATTCAGCACGGTTGCAGGGAAGAATATTAACTTATCCCAGTTTCTCATCTCAACCTCCTTAGAAAGCAGAGGGAAGTGTGGGGAAGGGAAGAGAGAGCTGCAATGAAAGTGGACTTATTTGGAAGAAGGGAAGGAAAGGTGGGTTTCTGTAGGCAAGAACTAACTGATCTCCACCAACACAATCCTCTTCAGGACTTACTCATCCAAACCCACCCGCCACCTGGAGCGTGTCTGAAAAACACCACTTCTCCCAATGGGGAAACATATGTTAAGCTCAAGAACCAGCAATTTCTTTTCCAGACAGTCCCTGTTCCCTCTTTGCATCCCCTCCTCCAGAGGAAGCATAATTCCTATTGTTCGAGGCAAAAGAAAGGAGAGGGAGGGGATATTCGTGCTCTCCCTGTCCCTGTGTACCGGATAGAGCTGGTACATCTGTTCAGGCTCTGATCCTGCAAGACCTTGTCACGTGCAGAACAAGCAGTTTCAGGAGGAGCTGTGTAATCAGCACATTCAGGACTGGTCCTTTAATTACCTCTTATAGCAGATTGCCAGTTACAATGGAATGCTGCCAAGCTGTTTTCTTTGGCACCATGTCTCCCTGCAGCTTGCTACATACCCTTCCTCTCCCCTTCCGTGCTCCTAACACCAGATCTGCATCCTAGAATGGTTTGGGTTGGAAAGGACCTTAAGATCATCCAGTTCCAACTCTCTGCCATGGGCAGGGACACCTCACAGCAATGCTTTTCAAGCTGCTTTACACACAAACCAGGACCTCCTTGGGTTCCACCAAAGCACAACCTGGACGTTGCACACCCCCAGTTTAAACACCTACTTCTTCTCCCAAGGCTTTTCCACTCAGTTCCTCCAAGCACAACCTCAACAGCTTCACATCCTCATCCAGGGCTGGGTTCAGCACAGAAAGGAGTACCAGAGGGGTTCATAATGGAGAACCATGCTGAGCTGAGACTAAGGCCAGGCTGACCTGATGACTCAGTGTGTACCCGTCTCCAAAAGCAGCTCCCTATCTGTCAGCAGGGACCCCAAAGCACTTCACCAAAGCCTTTGTCCCTAGGCTTTGATTGATCCAACTGTGCAATTTGCTCTGAGATGAGGACGCATGAACCAAAGACATCTACAATATATGCTCTTCTCAAGACCATGACAGTGAGCTCCACGTACTCCTGAGACTCCTGCTTTATAGAGCTCCCACTCACTTCCAAGCTGAGAAGAGTCCACTCACCTTGTGAAGCCAGTGCAGGTTCATTTGCTGTCCCACAGCTATGTGACATAGTGCTAGTATCTGGGAGGAAGAAACCAAGAGTCAGACATAGGCACATCACAACCTTCAAGGGTTTGAACATATAGGAACATGGATATCACCATCCATAAAGATAACCAAACAGGCCAGTACAGAAAGCAGGGCTGGCACGAGGATGGTTGAGAAGACACCACCTGGCTCAGTTGTACCAACAGTTCCTTTACAAAACCAAGGATGTGAAGGGAAACACACCTCCAAGAGGCAGGGATTTGGGATGCTGGTCCATGGGTCCATAGGGAGCAGTGCCTGAATGGGGCCAGGTACTTCAATGGACATCACCTTGAAGATCAGCGCCTACTTGTGTCCAGGTACCAGGATGCTACCTGAATGAACATCACCTTGGAGGTCCCAGCACCCTCTGGATGCTGGGATGAGGGGAATGAGGGGATAAGGGGAAACAACTTGCACTTGTGACTGCCAGACACCAGAGTGGAAACTGAACCATACTAAGGGGAACAAGAGCTGTATCTCTCCTCAGGCCAACTGCATCACTGACATCAGGGTCTCTGTCTTCGCTCCTGATCATCTGAGATCAAAGTGTATATCCTTCACTTTCCACTGATTTTAGGCAACTTAAGGCAAAGAGAGGAGGAGAAATCACTTCTGAAAGGAAAACTGCTCAAGGTGGAGAGTTGGACAGAGAAGTTCACGTGCGTTTAACAACAAGGACCCAGTTCTCTAGGAAATGACATTTCCTTCTACTCACCAATAACACTGTAATGTAAGTAAAGCCAGCAGCAGTTGTCACAAGTATTGGAATGGACCAGTCACTCCAATATCCCATTCGGTTATATAAAAACCTGAAAGAGAAGTGTGAAGGACAGGTTAAGAAGAGATTCAACACCCTAGCAGCTTCACCTGGATTCAGGTAAACCTTTAGAAAATGGGTCTTTTTGCTCCCACTCTACAGAGGAGAAATAGGCAGCAAAAAGCTTAAGTCACTCTGAAATAAAAGCCAGGGTTTGTGCTTTGATTCCTCACGGTAAATTAACTCTGCAAAGAGGAATTGGACAAGTCTGTCAAAACACAGCAACAAGGGTATGTTGGTAAAAGGAAAAACCACCATAAAACAACAATACAACCTCCATATAGAATCAGAGCTTGAGTTTTCCCACAAATATTCCCTACAAACAAGAGGAAAAATAACACCATCCATGGCCTAAACAATAGATCCAACACTGTCCCGCGTGCTTTTAGACTAATAAATACAATATAGAGATGGTGGCAAGGGCAGGGAAGGAAACTTAATATTGCTGTGCAAAGCTTTGGTGTATCCTCAAGGTGAGAGCTCTTTGTAGAGGGACAAAGTGATGGAAGAAATTGGGCCTCTTGCACTTACTGGAGATGGTGTTTCTTATTCCAGTGGGCTGTAGCTAAGGTCCAGCCCTGCAAGAGTGGAGATCGTCAGGAACTGGGCTCAAGATTCCCCAAATGGGGCTCGTTGGAGGAAATGCATCTTCTTCATAGAATCAGCCAGGTTGGAAAAGCCCTTTCAGCTCACCCAGTCCAACCATTCCCAGCACTGCCAAGGCCCCCACTGCCCCATGGCACTGAGGCCTCGTCTCCACAGGGTGTGAACCCTTGCAGGGCCAGTGCCTGCAGCCCTGCCCTGGGCAGCCTGTTCCAATGCCTGAGCACCCTCTGGGGCAGGAATTGGTCCTCAGCTCCATCTAAACCTGCCCTGGTGCAGCTTGAGGCCGGTTCCTCTTGTCCCATCCCTTGTTCCTTGGGAGCAGAGCCCAGCCCCTCCTGGCTCCATCCTCCTCTCAGGCAGTTGTAGGGAGGTCACATCTTCAATTGACCAAAGGGTTCATCTGCCCAGCCTGAAGGATGCTTGTAGGGGGGTTGGCTCAGTGGTTTCCCTTCTCCTGGTCCTTGTGATTACCTTAAAGCTTTAAGTAAGAGATGGACCATTCAATGGGTTTGTGGTCCAGCCTCAGCAAGAGGCAGCAGCCATGCCCTGATGCACTGGAGGGTCAGAGCAGGAACTTAGGCACAGTTAAAGCAATACCGAAGCATAGACGACATCCTACAGGTATATCGTCAAAGCATGTACCTCCAAAACAGCTTCTTTGGTTCCTCTAGGCCATCCCTCCCCAGTGAATTCCCCAGTTTCCCTGCACACAGGTAAGAACAGTTGCCACCTCAAAGCTTAGCAGCAGCAAACCATAGAAGCCAAATGCTTTTCCTATAGCTTAGTGGTCACAGCACTGCTCTAGGAACAGAGAAACCCACATTCACTCCCCACCTTAGCTTTTGGGACCACAAGGCTCTTTCCCCACCACCTCTCCAACCCACAGGCAAAGAAACAGGCTTCATCCTCCTGCTGAAGGTGGTTTTTCTTCCCTCCTCTCCTCTATTTATCCTTCCCACTCTCAGCTACTAGGTTTCCCAACCCTATATTCAGAAGGCAGGTTCAGCTCAGCATCCTGCCTCTCATCATTTCCTTGAAGCCAATGGGCAGTAAAAGCTTGATGAACAGGAGCACCAGATATCACAGCAGCAACACTGTCCTTTGTGCCTAGCACTGGGTCTCAAATGTCAAATCTGCGTGTGAATAGCAATACACTTCCCAGTAAAACTGTTCTGGAGATGGATTAAAAAGACATTAAAGCACATTACAGCAAAGCAAGATGCAAGAGACTCAGTCAACTACCTTCCCTGGCCAGAAATGCAGAACGATGCCCACGCCCGACCACATCAGGAGAGAGGCAGCCAAACCCAAGAACCTTTATGGCAACCTCTTAGAGTTCAAGCCTGACCTGGATTAGACTTTTTTTCCACTGGATTTTTAAGGAAAACATCACTGGGTTGACTTGAATTGGGTTAACTTCATCTCCATGCTAATCCTCTGGTACAGCAAGGACAGGGTGGCTACAGGGTGGATGATGCAGCAGGACTGGTTTGGGTTGGAAGGGACCTTAAAGCTCCTCCAGCTCCAAACCCTGCCACGGGCAGGGACCCCTTCCACTGGAGCAGCTTGCTCCAAGCCCCTGTGTCCAACCTGGCCTTGAGCACTGCCAGGGATGGGGCAGCCACAGCTTCTCTGGGCACCCTGTGCCAGCGCCTCAGCACCCTCACAGTCAATGTGGGGCTCAGGTCTCACTGGCCTTCCTCAACCACACTCATCAGCTCATCTAATGAACAGACCAAGGTGAGCACCCAGGCTTTTCATGGCCTTTCTTTGGTTACAACAGACTAAAGCTGTGTGTGAGCACATTGAAGACTCAACTACACCCCACTACTCAAATCCAGCATCATTCATCACCCACAAACTCTGGCCTGGCAACTGCTCCATCTACGCTGTCCAGGAGTAATGCTCTCAGATAGCACCTACAGAGCAAATCCTTGGGTCCAAAGATGGCCATCATTCAGGTTCTGCTTAGGGACTCAAAGAGCTGTAACAAAAGGGATCTGGAGGGATTCAGATATGCTATAACTAAAAAAGAGGGAAGAAAGAGAAGAGGGCTCCTCTGAAGTCTTTGCTTATGACACCATTAAAAGCTTCCTCAGCTCAGCTTCAGTACGTTTAAGTTTTTGCTCTGATGTCCCTTCAAGTGGCCCTCTGATGTGTCAGGTCTTCACTTGATGTGCAAATGACTGCTTTAAAACACTGTTTCCATGGCAGTTATGAAGCACATGAGCCTTCTCCATGACTAAGGAACAAGGTATTTGCTACACAGACTTGTATTTGTAGTCCTGCTCCAGAGGGAACACAGCCAGGTTCCCAAATGCAGCATCTCCCACATCCTTCATTAATCAATGCTGAGCTTCCCATTGTAGTACATCACTTGCACACTGGAGAGCTGAAGTACAACGCAATTAAATGTGGACATCAAAAAGGTGAGGCAGTGAATTATAAAAAGAAGATATTTACCGAAATTTCAGGTCCACAAGGACCTCTTTGCATGTTCAGCTTCACAGGGAAAGGTTAAAGCCTGCAGCAATACATGTCAGCCTATAATTTTCCTTGTCTTTCTAAAGCCCATTTCAATCGCAGAATATTCCCTTAAGTCTTCACAAATTGAAAGGCCAAATTTCCATCTTTATGTAGCTAAATCCTATCACTGCCACAGTTTAATTAGGCCGAATTGGTTTTATAGAGATAGGTGCATCCACTGTTGGACACCAAACCTGCTGCCTGAATCACAGGCAGTGATTGCTGTGTTCAGTTGTAGGTTTCTGCTACCTCTTAAGCCACCTCTGGCACAGCTGGGTTAAGAAACTGGCTTCCCAGGTCAAGAATGATGTGGGAAGGTTCCAATGGAGAACTACCAAACCAAGATAAGGCAGAAGCTCTTCCCTGTGAGGGTGCTGAGGCGCTGGCACAGGGTGCCCAGGGAAGCTGTGGCTGCCCCATCCCTGGCAGTGCTCAAGGCCAGGTTGGACACAGGGGCTTGGAGCAAGCTGCTCCAGTGGAAGGGGTCCCTGCCCGTGGCAGGGGTTGGGACTGGAGGAGCTTTAAGGTCCCTCCCAACCCAACCAGTCTGGGATTCTGTGATTTCAAAGCCCCAGTACATCCTGCATCCAGAGCAGACCTGCACATCACCTCCTACTCTGGCATGAGTATTTGGGAACCCAACCCTTGCAGCACTGCGGCTGCAATGCCCATTCACAGCATCCCCAGAGCTTTACTTCATCCCCACATGATTTTATTTAGAATAGAATCATAGGATAGTTAGGGTTGGAAAGGACCTTAAGATCATCCATTTCCAACCCCCCTGCCATGGGCAGGACACCTCGCTGTAAACCATATCATCCAAGGCCTTATCCAACTTTAAGCTCAGACAGATTTGGCTTTGCACTGGAGTGGACTAGAAGCATTCACATCTTTATTGTTGGTATAAACTGGAAGAGAAAGGAGTTCCAAAATACCCTTTAAAAGAAGGGGTTTTTTCCTTCTAGCCTTACAAATAACCAAGAGCAATGGTGATGGCTTCAGTTCTAAGAGTGGGGGTCTGAGCAAAGAGGAAAACCCCATTCCTAGGAGGAGCCAGCTCACGTCACTGAGTTGGTGAACACTGGGTTGGTGAACACCCTCCCTCCCACAATGTCAGCATCTAAAGCATGTGATGTATTTAAGGGATCAACTACCCACTGTGGTGCAAACCACAGTTTACATGCTATAGCCCACAAGAGGATGATGTCAGGGCAGCCTGGTTAGAAGAGAGACCGAGGTACTGTCAAAGTGGTTTAAGATGCTGCGGAGACAGTAAAAGGGAGGATCATTTCCAGCACTGGAGGGAGCTGATAACACCCGAACTCCACATCAGATCCCTCTGGAAAGCTCGTTTTCAGCTCCTTCCAACGTTACCAAGTTTTCCACACCCGTCTCTGCTTCAGGCTGAGGTTTTGTCATTTATATTCTGCAGAAAGTTGCAGCCAAATTGCTCAGGAACCTCCCAAAAGAGCAGGCCAGAGAAACAAACACACTGAACACAACCAAATGCTTCAACGTGATTCCAGCCCCAACTTTGGTTCCTTATGGGAAAACACCTATCCCAAACTCCATTAAAGGCATGCAACAGAGATGTGAGGACACATTACATCTGTGAAAGCACACAGTAGGAAACACACATTATATCTATACAGTTCTGGTGTCCTGAACATCAGAAGGACATGGAGCTGCTGGAGCAAGTCAGAGGAGGCCATGAGGATGCTCAGGGGCTGGAGCAGCTCCTGTATGGAGCCAGGCTGAGAACATTGGGGCTGTTGAGCCTGGAGAAGAGAAGCTGTGTGGAGACCTCAGAGCAGCTTCCAGTGTTGAAAGGGGGCTGCAAGGATGCTGGGGATGGACTCTTCATTAGGGACTGGAGTGATAGGACAAGGGGTGATGGGTTCTAACTGTTAGAGGGGAAGTTCAGGTTGGAGATAAGGCAGAAACTTCCCTGTGAGGGTGCTGAGGCGCTGGCACAGGGTGCCCAGAGAAGCTGTGGCTGCCCCATCCCTGGCAGTGCTCAAGGCCAGGTTGGACACAGGGGCTTGGAGCAAGCTGCTCCAGTGGAAGTGGTCGGAGCTGGAGGAGCTTTAAGGTCCCTTCCAACCCAAACCACTCCATTATTCTATCAGTGATGATAAGCAATAGATGCTCTCCTGCAGACTCACTTCTCCCTACTGTCATTAACAGCTCCACCTGAAAGACTCAAATGCATCCAAAGCAATGTCAAACAACTCTTAAGGAGGTCTGATGGCAGCCAAAATTGTTAAGGGCTTGCTTCTCTAATGGGGAAGCTCTACTCACCAGTTGATTTCATTGTAGTCATTATGAACTTCCCACCAGAAGTAAAACCAAACCAGGGTCAGGAAGAAGGATGAGGTGAGGATGAGGAACCAGAGCCGCTCCCACTGTGGATAGAAAGAGAGGTGAGCATTAATACTAGCCCATTTCAGGGCCAGTGCCCCCATGTTAACCAACATTCCATCCAGAAGCTGTGGAGGTTGGATGGAGTTAACTAGGTATTTCCAAGGGTAGATTTGGGACCTTTTTAACCTGGGGGAGGTGGGAGATGCCACCCTGCTCCCCGGCCTGGGCAGAGAGGTCCATTATGTAGATCCATGTTATGTAGCGCTGGTTCAGCATCTCCAGCTCTTCAGGCACATGGAATGAGGGAACATTTTGGATACAGAGCTGGGCTTTTTTGTTTGTGTTTGGGGTATTTTATAGGCAATTGTTGAATTAACTTTCCCATTCACCTGTGAGAGGTGCAACTTGACATCTTACTCTCAGCCTAAATGACCGAGTAGCTATCAAATGGCAAAGTCTACACAGCAGGTTATGGATGCTGCTACTACATGCGCATATACAAACCCTTCCTTACTCCTTCCCTAGGACACTCAGATCCTGCAAAGCCAACCACCCATCCCCAACATTCATTCATTCCCACCACCACCACATATGCAAGTGTTTTCCAGGAGGAGAGACCACAGCAGCATTGGTTAATGGAGATTTACACCACCATTCAGCTTTGATGAATGTTCCCAAATAATACTCTACACACACACATAGAGAACAAAACAATAAACCCCCCAAACTTGTGGTCAGTGCCCTAATCCAAAAGCATGAGTGAAATCCCAAAACACAACGACATCCATGAAGAGAACAGTGCTGCAAACTCTCTCTAACCAGCCCCATTTCCACGTTCTACTTGTTGGTTTTACTCTGCAGGCATTCAATAGTCCACACATGTTTCTGTTCCCACCCAGCATCCTGTCTGATTGGAACAAACCACTGAAACACATCCTTTATGGAAAATATGAAGCTTCTCTTCCCAGAGTGATCAAGAAGGGATGCAAACTGACAAAGTGAATGAGTAACTCCACTACTATATTTTCCTTCCAGACCCTGAGCACAACATTAATCTCTTCTGAAAATGCCCTTTTCTCTATTCTCATGGCTTTCCAATTATGCAGAACAACGTAACCAACACAAACACTGCTTTAGTGATATATGAAATACTACTAGTCCTTGCCTTCCTTTTCCATCTTAAGGGCTGAAGCTATTAACTGTATATTGACTGTTTTCCATCATGCATCGCCCTGGATACCTATCTTGTGATACAGCTCTTCCTTGGAGGCTCTGTTTTATAAGAAGTGCCAAGAGAAAAAAGAAAGCAACAAAAAGGCTTGGAATTATTTCATTTTTGCTCTGCCAAAAGTGATGTTTTCTGCTAGAAATTCCCAATTCTTGGCTGGGGTTGTGGTTGAAACATCTTTTTCAACTCAGCTCAAGTTTATAAGCCAAATTCTATCAAACCTCCATACCAGCTCCGTTCCATGAGGGTCTTCGTGTTTCAGATAAATGGGACCAGAAGGAGGTAAAATGGGAATTGTACAGGGCAACTACTGGGTGCATTCAAAACCACATGGCCAAACTGCTCTGCCATACTTGCAAAAACTATACTCTCTCCACCTTATCCATAGATCTGCATCTACGCTCACAAGTGACCAGCAGGTCAGAGAAGGTGATTCTACCCCTCTGCTCTGCTCTGGTGAGACCCCACTTGCAGCACTGTGTGCAGCACTGGGGCCACCAACATCAGAAGGACACGGAGCTGTTGGAGCAAGTGCAGAGGAGGCCACGAGGATGAGCAGGGGCTGGAGCAGCTCTTCATTAGGGACTGGAGGGGTAGGACAAGGGGTAACGGGTTCAAATTGAAACAGGGTAAGTTCAGGTTGGAGATAAGGCAGAAGCTCTTCCCTGTGAGGGTGCTGAGGCGCTGGCACAGGGTGCCCAGAGAAGCTGTGAATGCTCCATCCCTGGCAGTGTTCAAGGCCAAGTTGGACACAGGGGCTTGGAGCAAGCTGCTCCAGTGGAAGGGGTCCCTGCCTATGGCAGGGGTTGGAACTGGATGAGCTTTAAGGTCCCTTCCAACCCAAACCAGTCTGGGATGTTACGATTCTCTAAGTGACCTCCTGGAAGGAAAGCACTGTGGTTGGAATGCAGAGTTACCCCAGAACACCCCACCTTTGGTAGCAGGATGCCATCTACAACACCTATGTTACCTCCAACCAGCACTAGCTTTCCCCAGTCCCAAATCCAACAGCAAGGCTGCAGCATCTCTCCATGATGAGCCTCCTCCACACCAACCACCACTGCACAGCCAAGCCAACCCTTTGCGACCCAGGAGTTCTGCATTATAATCCATGGAACATCTGGATTATATAAACACCCCAACCTAAAACCACTCACACCTTCACCCCATCCCACCAAAATTCCCCAGGAAGAAGCAATTCCTAACCCTTTCAGCAGACTATGACTATTTTCTCCTGGTGCCTTCCAGTCTATGGTTCTCCAAGCTTTGAAACCTCACTTTCCCCTATAGTTAGCTGGGTTTTGCCTCCCCATTTGGGTCTAACACCATGCACGTATCAGCAACACGGCTACATCAGTTAACTGGACAGGTTTTGCAAGGCGAGTGATGTTTAAAGTATCTCAAATGCTGGACCAATATTGCTATATAAAACATAGTAATCGTTCAGCTTTTTAAAGGTCATTATGGGATAAGCTTGGCCAGCTTTCATGCACTGGATGACAGTGGTTTGATAAGCCAAGGGAAAACATTTCAGAACATGTTTGGGCTTTAAGTTTCATGTATCTATTTTTTTTGTGCTTTTTCTCCTTCATTTACATGCAAGTAGCAGAGCTTGTGTCAAAGCTCTCCAAAAGCTATTTTAGGTCTGTCCTTGATGCTGCACTTGCCAGATATATTTGCCTGGCTGATTTTGTGTAAACCCAGTCCAATTCTTTAAGGTTTGGCATACTTCAGTGAGGTCAAGAATAGGGAACATCTTCCCAGCACCACTGATGCTATTTAGCACAGACTGAGCCCAAATCCGAACCTACATCAACCTGACCTACGTATACAACATATTGGATGTGGCCTGGCTCCTCTACAACCTCCTCAACTACCCCTCATCAGAAGAGTTTTAGAGGGCCCTACTTCACAAGCTCCCACATGCTTTAAAGCAAGGTGAAATCTGCACCATTCAACAGCTTCAAGCCTCTACTGCTAAGAATGGGGTCATCCTGATCACTCAATCACAGCTGCAAGCAGGAGGAAATGGTGCCACCTCACCTATGGAAGCTCAAACAGGACCACTAGAAGGTTTGAAGGTGCTTGCAGAAGACATCCATATTCAGCTCCATGAGATTTTATAGGAATGTCAGCACTGACATTTTGGCAGTTCTAGAAAACTCTCCCTCCTTCTCTTTCAGTTTATCCCTCTTCACACCAGGATATGATGGATGTTCTCACAAGTTACCAATTATTTGGGCTAAGCTTAAACATGCTCAGCTCACACTGCACTCAGTATTGTCATGCAAACGAACCTGACCAAGTACAGGTATTACACCTTCATTCCTACCAGGATGTAATTTGGAAGTAGCTTCATGTTTTGTCCTGTTTTCTATACTCTGGTTCACACGACTAAAGGGCTTTGGGTGAAGCAAAACCAGATGTGCTCCAGGAGTGAACTCAATGTATATCAACTACCAATGGGCACTCATTCCAGACTGAAGCGAATCCTAAACGACTACACCACCACCTCCAAAACGTTTGGAACTAGATGGTCTTCAGGTGCTTTCCAACCCTAACTATTGTGTGGACATCAGGACTTCAGCACCAACTATCTCCTTCCACAAACCTCGTCTCTTGAGCCATACCACTTACTAATGAAGATGCAGCTGTGTCTTACAGAATGGCATTAAATGGTGTTAACCTCATTGTATCAACATTTAACTTTAAAGGAAAAACAACAAATGAAGAGTCACCTTTATCCTTCAGCTAAATGTCTACAGAGGACATGTACCATGCACTCAGTTAACCTCAGAAAGAGCTAACCAGTGCATGGATGAAGCCTTTGCAGAGCACACCCAATGAGATGGCCATAGCCCAAAGAAGAATGGAGAGAATATCAATTAAAGTAAGGAAAAACTGATCTTGAAATGAGAACATTTAAAAGGATCAGGCACAAAATGAAGTTTTTTGTGCTGCAGAAGAGCTACCAAAACCAGGTGTCTTACATGTACCACTGTGCTTGTGACCTCAGGTCTGTTGTGAGGCCACTTCTAGCAATGGAAATGTGATTTCTTATTCCAAGATTATCTACAGACATAATGAGAAGAGGCCCAAAAGGAAGAAAATGAAGACTGAGACCTGTCGCCAAGTTTCAGTCTGTCAGGGATTTCTTGATTCATTAAAATCACAGGATCCATAAAAAATAAGAATTAAAAAGAATCAGCATTACAGCCACGTTTTCCACCACTTTGGTGCATTCCCAATCCCCACCTGTGTCAGGTGGGAACATAACCAATTCTCAAAGTAAGGGATAACAGCGAAAAAACAAACCCAATTAAAGGAATTTACCACACAATGATGCAGTTTGTGACTCATTGTGAAGTTGGCTCATGCATTTTACCTGCTTTTGTGATGCGGGCTTTAGTTTGAGCTCTTTGAAACAGCCAAAAAAGTCATATCACAGCGCAGGGAAGAGATTTCCCTATCTGGGGATTAGTTTTGGTTAACTGATGGCTGCACGAGCCTCTTTAGCTGCAACTCCCCAACCTAGATGGAGGTCGCATCATTATTTACAGCCTGGTACTGGTAGCAGGAGAGTAGAGGCTTAGGAGGATTGTTTCCTGTAGGATCTGTAGAAGGGATTATGGAGTTCGTGCGCATGCACATTGCCACCTACAAGGACTGTTTCATAGAATCACTGCGTGGTTTGTGTTGGAAGGGACCTTAAAGCTCATCCAGCTCCAACCCCTGCCATGGGCAGGGACACCTTCCTCTAGGTCAGCTTGCTCCAAGCCCCTGTGTCCAACCTGGCTTTGAACACTGCCAGGTCAACAACCCTTTGCACAATAGCATTTGTAAACCAAATAAGTTCTTTAACCACCAAAGCCATGCTTTTAAATAGGTTCCTTTAGAGGAGGTTCTCTGGCTGTCACCAGAAAATCAAACCTCTGCCAAAACCAGCCACACGCAGAGCTGATGCACATTTGCCTGCCCCAGTCATTCCCTGTTGAATTATGGAGTGAACCCAACTCAATTCTGTGCCATTCTGAAGAAGCCAGAACCGTGTCCATTTGATGATTTACTTGAGTACTTATCAAGCCTGCAGATCACCAAATTACCCATTATCTTCCCAAAAAGCAGATCAGCACAACATCAGGATGTAAACAGAGTGTAATTTGGACACTGACCTGAGAAAGAGCATTTAAGATCTTAAAAATCATGATTGCCCAGGGTGAGACATCATTGATCTGAAGTGGCTATCACTACATTCACACATGTCCCTGGTCATGAGGTTTAAACATTGTCATAATTAAGATGGGTCTATCAGCATGTCCCAGGCCCTGTCTGGGGCATGGAGGCAAAACAAAAGGATACAACATGTGAGACCACATTAAATTGCTTATTTCCTAACATAGATATTCCCAAAGGCCACTGAAATGCTGGTCAATGAGCTAAGCAGCCCCTCTTACTCTTTCTTTGCACCCAGCTGGAGGAGGAGGCTGCGTTTTCAGAAGGGGCAGAGCACTGTTGGCTCAAGGGCTGCTCCATTCAAGCCAAGGCTGGAGCCAGATCATTTCCTGGCAGCCTGCAGATGGGTGAAGCAGAGCATAAACATTTTGCTTCACAGATATTGCTGGAGTCACCCCAGTCAACCCTAGTCCTGAAATGCCCTCCTCCACCTATGGTGGTTGCTGACATCTGTCAGCTCATCCCAAGCTAACAGCAGGATTTGCATCCTTGAGATGCTTCTACACCTTCTGGCCTTGGGATACAACTGGAAGACCCCCCTAAAGCAAACGCACCGCCTCCAACATCCTCTCTGGCAACCAGAAGCAATGTTGAGCGTCAAAGTGAACTAGAAAGAGAGAAGCCTGCTTTGAACTGTGACTGGGTAAGAGGAAACGCCAGCACTGCATGGATTAGAGCTCCATTCCTACCCAGATTAGCTCATAGCAAACGACTCTCCAGCAATCAATCAACATGGGTGAAGTCGGGTCCTTTCCAACTCATGCATCCCTAGAAGCTTTCCGAGGAAGGAAATCAAATGCCAATGCTGCAGCGTTGCTGCAAGCTCACTCCAGTTTATACCAGTAGAGCTAATGATGGCAGCCCACAGATGGAAACAGATGGGCTTCACAGTCCCCCTTTTGATTCACATCCAACTGTGAGGATAGTGCCAACATTCACAACAAACCCTCTGTGGCATTTGGTCCCCAAAGCAGCTGAAACCACAGCGAACAAAATATCACCCCAAGGGCCTTAAATATACAGGTGAGGATGTGGTTGATTGGAAATGGAGATGCATAAAAAAAAGCAGATTTCTTTTCCTGATTAAAATATGTTCTCCTTTAAAAGCCAGAAAACAGGAACAACTTCACACTAAGCCACCACTGAGACCAGCCAGAGGGAAAAACCTACTGTTTTGTGGAAGAAGTTTAAGTCAGATGAGTGAAGCAAGTGGGCTACCATGACCTTTTTCACAGTGCCCCATGAAAGCCCTCCAGAGAGCATAAGGGGGCTTGAAAGAAGACAAGAACGAACATATATTCACAATTTGAGTTTGCTTTATGGGTTCACGTGAGATCCCACTTGCAGCACTGTGTGCAGTTCTGGGGTCACCAACATCAGAACATGGAGCTGTTGGAGCAAGTCCAGAGGAAGACATGAGGATGCTCAGGGGCTGGAGCAGCTCCTGTATGGAGCCAGGCTGAGAACATTGGGGCTGTTGAGCCTGGAGAAGAGAAGCTGCGTAGAGACCTCAGAGCAGCTTCCAGTGTCTGAAGGGGGGTACAAGGATGCTGGGGAGGGACTCTTCATCAGGGACTGCAGTGATAGGACAAGGGGTGATGGGTTCAAATGAAACAGGGGAAGTTCAGGTTGGAGATAAGGCAGAAGCTCTTCCCTGTGAGGGTGCTGAGGCACTGGCACAGGGTGCCCAGAGAAGTTGTGAATGCTCCATCCCTGGCAGTGTTCAAGGCCAGGTTGGACACAGGGGCTTGGTCAACACGGTCTAGTGTGAGGTGTCCTTGCCCGTGGCAGGGGGTTGGAACTGAGTGTTCTTAAGGTCCTTTCCAACCCAAATCACTCTGGGATTCTACAATTATGGGTATACCTTGGTCTTTTAGTAACAGAAGACAGTTCTTCGAAAGAGGAATTTGAACTTTGACAGTTTTAAACTCAGTTAAAAAGAAGACAAAGAGAAAAATACACAACTATTGATTCCCTTCAGACTCAAAGCTTCCTTAGCCCAGAGGGTTTTACATCAAGAAACATCACAAAGAGAAGCCCAAAACCCTCAACCACAGAGCAAGGGCAAAAAATAGCTTTTCACCACAGACCACGACGTGAAGACCCCACCTTCATTTGAAGAGCAAAGACAGGAAAGACAGGTAGCATTTGCTACCAACCGGAAAGGCAGCATGACAGCGGGGAGGCTGAAGGGCAAAAGATCAGATGAGCCACTGAAATCAATAGAAAAACTCCAGCTCTCTTCCCTGCACTCTGGCTTTGAACCAAGAAACCTTTTATTGCTTGATTCATTATTTCAGAACAGTGGATAAACCACTGTTAATGGTAATGGGTTCACACTGAAACAGGGGAAGTTCAGGTTGGAGATAAGGCAGAAGCTCTTCCCTGTGAGGGTGCTGAGGCGCTGGCACAGGGTGCCCAGAGAAGCTGTGGCTGCCCCATCCCTGGCAGTGTTCAAGGCCAGGTTGGACACAGGGGCTTGGAGCAAGCTGCTCCAGTGGAAGGGGTCCCTGCCTGTGGCAGGGGTTGGAACTGGATGAGCTTTAAGGTCCCTTCCAACCCAAACCAGTCTGGGATTCCTCCTTTTAAACACCTGTACTTTCAACAACCTCTTAAACCAGTCAGCTTTCCAGATCCAAAACTCTACAGTCCCATGCTTAGAACAAGCCATAAAATCATCTGACTCACTTCTCCACATTAACACTGAATTATAATGAAAATTGGGCAGAATAATCCAATTTAACAAGCTAGTTAAGACTGGTCCTCCGTTTCTCCTGCTGATGGGATCTGTGTTCTGGTCAGAGGTTTCTGAGATCAGAGACATTAAGGCTGTTTCTTAGAACTAGTTACTGAAAAAACACAGCAGGAAATCTCTCCACACTGTTAAAACCAGGAATTGTATTTATCCAGAGCTACCCTGGCCAAAAATATTACCTACACATATATCTAAGGCTATAGTGGTTCTCCACGTGCACTCAACCAGAGGTTTGCTCCAAACAAAGGTTTGGATTTAATGGTCTAAATTTGCTCTGGATGGAGCTGTTCCTCCTTTTGGCTATATAAAGAGCCTGTGAAGCCATCTTCTCACTTTCAACACCTTCCACTAGACAGTGTGAATATCTCCTCACCATCCACCCCATGGGTCTCTTGCTGTCAACATTAGTAGAGACATGTTCCACCTCCAGCCCCCATGACCGGAGATGGTTTCTACAGTAACTTGGTGTACAAGGGGTGTTAACAACCTCAACATCCAGCATCTCTACAAGTACCACCATTCAAACCAGGACCACAGCATGCCACGTAAGGTGGCCGATGAACCTCCTGGAGAACCTCTCCCAAGCATAGCTTGTGTTCCCCAGCTAGAAATAAAGGAGCAATTGGAAGGATAAATGGGATTTAGGAATTGTCATTCATCCCACATGAAGAGGGCTCTTGTTCAAGTCAAAGTGCCTCTAGGAATCCATAGCTTTCAGTCTTCAGGGTGACCCCTACCCATTCTTTGCCTCCTGAGCACAGTAACCCTCCTGTTCATTCATTAAAAATAACTAAATAAGTGAATAAGAGTCAAGCTTGGGCAGGAAGAAGCTTTTTGACAATGTCTCCCCTCCCTCCTTTCCCCTTTTTCTTGTCAGAAAATTCCAGTTGCAAAAGAAAGAGAAGCCTTTTATAGGAAATACCATATTTTAAAGCAATTTCTTGCTAAAGGGCATCTCAACTTGAGGCTGTTGGAATTTCTTGTCAGAGGAAACAGGACAGAGGCTGAGCCCTTGCAAAAGCTGGCAGTAGACTGGTCAGGATGTGCACAGGCAGATGGAGAGCAACAGCACATATATCTGACCATACATACAAAGATATCAATTCCACCCATTCAGCACTGGGACTGGAACAAATGAAGCTGCAAACTGGGCGGTATGGAAAAGTCAAAAGGGATAACACAGAAGTCTGGAGGGGTGATGTGACATGTTAGACTGGACATAAGGAGCAATTCCTTCCCCAAAGGGTGCTCAGGCATTGGAACAGTCTGCCGTCACCGTCCCTGCAAGTGTTCACACCCCATGGAGACGAGGCCTCAATGCCATGGGTCAGCGGTGGCCTTGGCAGGGCTGGGAATGGTTGGACTTGGTGATCTTGAAGGGCTTTTCCAACCTGGTTGATTTGATGTTGAGGACAGGGGCAAGTGACAGGACAGACCTCAGCCTCTCAAACTGACTCCTATTATAATCCTTGCCACCAACCTCATTTGGTTTCTATTAGCACACAACTCAATGTCGGGTCCATGCTCTGTTGGCTTCAGTCTTCTCCCCACCACAGGTCACACGCACAGCTGAAGAAAACCACCCTGCATCACTTCTGCCCTGCCAGAACTAGGATCTCTGGACAACAGCTATTTTAGACTGCCTGATTTGATACACCCTGGTCAGATCCGCTTACCTGAGGATACCATCCTATTGCCTAAGGATCACAGAATGAGAGTGGTTTGGGTTGGAAGGGACCTTAAAACTCATTTAGTTCCAATCCCCCTGCCACAGGCAGGGACATATCCATGTGTATGGCACAGATACCCATATTATTTAAGGGTATCATGCAGGAGCAAATGAGAGTTACAGCAAAACCACTACAGCAAGCAGTAACTTCAGCCAAGTTACATTAGTACCTCCATAGCTCCACATAGATCAGATGTAGAGATGCCCCCTGGCTTCCTCTTGGGCTACAGTGAGGCCTCCCTGAGTCCCTCCTCTGTCCTTGGCCCCATCATTATGTACCTAAACACTTCTCCCATCACTCCTTTTAAATTCAAGCCTTCATCTCTTGAAGGACCTACCAGATAAAATGCAGAGCTTTCAGAGGAGCTAAGCTCTATTAACCAGAGCAGCTAAGCAACTGCTGTGGATGAACCTCATTTCCATCTCCCTGCCACAACTTACTTATCCTTTTCCCTTAAGACACTGTAAATCTCCATGCTGAAGGCTTTAATTCAGACAGCATCCACAAAGACATCCAAAACTTGCAACTGCAGCAAGACAGAAAAGCTATTTTATCTTCCTGCAGTGCACACATCCTCGAGTCCCTAAATATCCACCAGCCCGAGCACCTGCCTTAGGAAATGAATGGGTTTTGTCAAAGGAGCAAGGCCACATAGTCCTAAATAACTGCTCTTTACCTCAAGAGCAAACACAAGAGCTGGACTCAAACTGAGCACCACCATTACTCAAGTGTGTTTTCAGGTTATCTAAATTCACTCCCGGATACAATGAGGAGTTTACTAAGGAGTCTTCACTATGCTCTTCTGACATTTTCGAGACTCAATGCCCTGCAGGCATTTGTCAGCATTAGCTTAGAGGAGAAAGGAGACAAGCTAACGTTTATCCAGTGAATACAAAAGGAAAACTGATGGCGTGATTCCTCATTTCCAGATTACCCAACTGGACTTCATTGGAACAAACAGCAGAACGTCATCTTCAAGCAGGTTATTAAATCAACTCGGAAAATGAAAGATGACAGCATCTCCCAGCTGTGCCCCTTAGAACCAGGAACTGAGGGTAAACAAGAACAAATATCAGCTGGAACTGTGTGCAGTTCTGGTGTCCTCAACATAAAAAGGACATGGAGATGCTGGAGCAAGGCCAGAGGAGGCCACGAGGATGAGCAGGGGCTGGAGCAGCTCCTGTATGGAGCCAGGCTGAGAACTCTGGGGCTGTTGAGCCTGGAGAAGAGAAGCTGCATGGAGACCTCAGAGCAGCTTCCAGTGTCTGAAGGGGGCCTATAGGGATGCTGGAGAGGGACTCTTCATCAGGGACTGCAGTGATAGGACAAGGGGTGATGGGTTAAAACTGAAACAGGGGAAGTTCAGGTTGGAGATAAGGAAGAAGTTCTTTACTGTAAGAGTGCTGAGACACTGGCACAGGGTGCCCATAGAGGTGGCAAATGCTCCATCCCTGGCAGTGTTCAAGGCCAGGTTGGACAGAGCCTTGGGTGCCATGGTTTAGTTTGAGGTGTCTGATCAGTGTCAAAGCTGAAATGCAAACCCCAATAAACATTTAGAGATGTTTAAAGCCTCTGGCAGGCTCTGCCCTAAACTCCCACTCAAAGCAAAGCCAACTCAGGTTGTTGCAGGGCAATGTCCCAGCAAGGTCTGAATGTCTCCAAGGATGGAAATACCCACTTTCCCCTTGGTTCTGCTCCAGGGTTTGGCCACCCTCGTGGGAGGAAGCTTTCCTGCTAACAGGAATTTCCCTTGATGGAGCTTACATCCATTGCCTCTTGCCAAGAGCCATTATCTTCTCTACATGGACTCTTTAGATAGTTCTAAAGAGCAGCAAGATCTTCCCTTCTCCTGGTGCACAACCCCATCTCTCAGCCTCTCCTCATACATCCCAGCTGGCCCCACTGGCCTCACTTCAGTCTCTTATTGCCTGCCTTGGTTTTATGGAGCCCCAAACCAGACCGAGATGTGGTCTCTCAGTGTTGGTAAAAAGGAAAACCCACATCTCTCCAGTGGCTGTCACTATTACAGCCCAGGATGTAATTGGTTTCACTGCCAAAAGTACACCTAATGGCTGAAACTTGTTTTGCAAAGAGATATAACGAAGGGAAAGTACTTTGTACTCCAAGGATTCAAAGCAGTGAGAAAAATCAATATCCTTGACTAGCAGATGTTGACCTACCAGCCCTTACATACATCAGGAACAGAAGCAAGGCACCTATGTTGCAATTCCTACACCGATTTGTGCTGCATCACTCAGCTCTCACAGGACTCTGTATCCTGCCAAAGGCTTCATTATCTCTCCATCGAACAACCAAGACAATGAACATCTGGTGTTAAACTCCACTTGAACACACCCTCAGCTTTCTCTCTTCTCCTTGCCATTGCTTAGAACTTCAAATCTCATGAGGTATGGAGGCACTAGCACAGTTTGCCCAAAGAAGTGGTGAGTGCCCCATCTGTGGCAGTGTTCAAAGCCAGGTTGGGCAGAGCCTTGGGTGCCATGGTTTAGTGTGAGGTGTCCCTGGCCATGGCATGGGTTGGAACCGGATGAGCTTAAGGTCCTTTCCAACCCAAACCACTGTATGATTCTATGGAGCCTTACTTCCATTTGGTACAGTCTTCTCCAAGTGGGACATGGACTGATTGGAAGGCAATATTAGTCAACACAACTGATTTGATCCAGTGTGGCCACTTTAGAAACACCACAACGGTTTTGGCTGATGCAGCGCTCCTCAGTAACACAATGTGGTCTTGCAGAAGAGGCATAGAATCACGGAATGATCAGGGTTGGAAAGGACTAGTTCCTTTCCATCTTCCATCCAGTTCCAACCCCTCTGCTATGGGCAGGGAAACCACACACTAGACCATGTCACCCAATGCTCTGTCCAACCTGGCCTTGAACACTGCCAGGGATGGAGCATTTACCACTTCTTTGGGCCTCACCACCCTCACAGGGAAGAACTTCTGCCTTATATCTGGCAATAAATACATCTACATCTGCCAATAAATAAATAAATGGGAAGAAAAAGGAAGAAACTGGGCCTAACATACAACGGGTCTGAAAAAGGAAGAATAAATACACCTGCCATTGTGGCTGCTGAGGCTTCAAAAGCTAACCAGATGCTTCCTGAAGCAAGTCATTGCATATCTTAGACAAATCTCATTTGATTATTGTAAAGAATCAGCTAATAGCTCGCTGCACACCTTGTTAGAGAAGGCCATGAATGAGGCTGCCGAGCTGTGACATGCTCCATTTACAATTCAATTTAGCAGGTCAAAGAATGTGGCAGGGACCATATTACTGAAATACGTGCTCCTACTGGGGCTGCCGTCATGTAGGTAACAGATGTAACAGAGAGAGCCAAATCTCTATAAATAACATTATTACTCTTGGTAAAACACCTCCCAGCCTCCAAAAATACCACCACAAATGGCAGTCAGGCAGGACCACTAATTCCCTCCAGGATTCAGAGCTTGCAGCCTTGCAAAGCTGAGTTTTGCTTGCAAGCAAAGGGATGAAGGTATCCAGACTAAGGGGTAACGCATACTTGCATGTCCCTCCTTCCCCCCTTATTCTTCATAGAGGACCAGTTTCTCTCTAGGTGTGCCTCACTGAACAGAAACAACATCTAACTGCCCCCCAGCAGCTTTATTCATCACAGAAACAACACTGGCAACTCCTGATGGTGCTACAATGGGAATTCCTGCGCCATTCCAGAGACAGTTCACAGCTGCAGCCAGGGCTGTTTGTGGCTACTAATGGACCCAAAGGACTTCCTGCAGGAATAATAATGTCCTGGACCAGCTCTGCCTCCTGCAATTATATCCTCCCTCATTCATTCAGCACAGAGGTGAACAGAAATCCCTTAGGGAGCATCCAATTCATGGGAAAACAGGACAGAGCAATGGGGGTTCCCCCAACCTACCCCTCACAACATGATTTACTCTTCTTCCACAGCTCCTGACAATGTGGTTTTAATCATAGATTCACAGAATGATTTGGGCTGGAAAGGACATTAAGGTCATCCAGTTCCAACCTCCTGCCATGGGCAGGGACACCTCACACTAAACCATGGCACCCAAGGCTCTGTTCAACCTGGTCTTGAACACTGCCAGGGATGGAGCATTCACAGCTTCCTTGGGCAACCCATTCCAGTGCCTCAGCACCCTCACAGGAAAGAACTTCTTCCTTATATCCAATCTAATCTACTGGATCCTTCCCAAACAACACACCCAATGCTTCTGGCCATACTAATGGAAGGATTCAAGTATTACAAACCTATTACTGATGCTAACGACGCACTATTCCCTTCTTCTTTACCGAATGTTCTGCCTATATGGAAGCCAAGGGGAGGCAGCTATCTTTTCTAGTCTAAATAGGACCAGCTCTTTCAGCCTCTACTGATGAGCCTCACATAGGAAAAATAAACTAGTACAGCCTATCACTTCTGCACAGCCCAACTGGATGGGGTCCAAGCTCCACCTGAAGTGAGCACCTTGCTGGGCACAGCATCCCTGCTGAGCTCTCATCAGCATCAAGCAGCAGGACTGCATCCACAGTGTCTCCTGAGGATGTTATTCCTGCCAGCCTCATGATAGCCCTTTTCACAGGCACATGATGCTGTTGAATTGCTTATTCAGCTTATGATTCACTTTTTAATTAAAGCACCAATATCCTGAGGCAATGGGGTTTAAGATTAAAAATGGGCTGAGTGAAAGCAGGTTTCATAATCAAAAGGACCATGTAAGTTAACTAAGAATAGAGACAATGAAGACCACTACATGCAATGGCCTCAGTACCACCTCTTACTCAAGAAATAGCAGAAACACAGATTACCAGAATGAGGATCATTTTGGGCCCATCCTGGGGGTTCTGGAGGGTCTTTTCTTGTGGGTTTGCTTCTGCCCCTGGTTGGAAATGAGCCATTTGGCTAGCTGGGCCCTATACCAGGCCTAGAAAGGTTGCAGTCATTAAAACCCCAAACACCTCCAAGCAAAGCCCAACCACCCTCATCTCAACAGGTCACTCAGCACCAGAGGAAATAGCTCTGCATTCATCTTTGTTGACCCTATTTCAGCTGACCCAGACTGCTTTTGCAGTTTGATCAGATCAGTCTTATCCCAGGCTCTGATGTGCCTCCAGCTCTTTAAAGTTCAGTATTTATGAGTTTAATAAGCATGGTTTTCACTGGGAAAAATGGTGGATAAGATAAATACTGAATATTTATCCCTATGTAAAGAGAATGACTGTGTTTCAGGAGCATTTACAGGAATTCTGTTGTAAAATGTTCTGGTTCAGAGCAAAGTCCTATCCCATATGGTCTGCAACAGATGGCAAACAGACTCAAGGGCAAAGGATTGGACTAGGAGAAGAAACAGCCACTAAGCTTATTCCTCGGACAGTTTATTTCTCCTGTGTCTTACCCTTAGCAGCAAGTGTCTGCAAACCAGAATCTAAACCTGCTGCTTTGTCATGATGCTTGGCACAAACACCCCTCTCCAAGGATTTCTTTGCTAGCTGAGAAGGTGATAACATCACCAGCCAGTGCTGGAAGAAAATCTGTTAAGTAAAGGAGGCAGTGAGTGGCATTCTTTATATCAGTGAGGTGTCTTCACCTTCGAATCACAGAATGGTTTGGGTTGGAAGGGAACTTAAAGCTCATCCAGTCCCAACCCCTGCCATGGGCAGGGACACCTTCCACGGGCAGGGACCCCTTCCACGGGCAGGGACCCCTTCCACTGGAGCAGCTTGCTCCAAGCCCCTGTGTCCAACCTGGCCTTGAGCACTGCCAGGGATGGGGCAGCCACAGCTCCTCTGGGCACCCTGTGCCAGCGCCTCAGCACCCTCACAGTGATCATTTTTATGACCATCGCCCTCACAGTGGTCATTTGCTCCACCTGCACAGCCCATGCCCACACCAGCAGACACAGAGGGAGAAAACTAAACCTGGAGCATCAACAAAAGTGGTCCCAAAAGGCAAACCGGAACAATTCCCCATGTGCAAACCCACATTGGTTCTTTCTTCTTTCTCAATCAGGGTCACAAATGACAAGCAATGACAGCTTAAAAAGGCATTTGCGAGGGCTGACTATCCAGCTGCATTGCCTCATGGGTCAGCTGGACTCCAGGACCAAGGAAAGCCATAAAGCAGTAGGTATCTAAATGCTTCTGATATCCAGAAACCACTCTCTGAAATGAGAATGACAGGAAGCAAAGATTACTGGCTAATAAAAGCTGCAGCAAAGGAACTGAAGGTCTGACTTAACACAAGGTCCCCTTTTTGCTTTCCAGCATCCCTGACAAATCACACTTCGCATTTGTTGCGAATAGGCATTTTCTGTGATGTTTATAACTCAGGCATAACCAAGTCGAATCATGTAAGAACAACTCTGTCACGCTTGTCTAGAGGGAAGCCAAGAGATCCCCATGCAGCTCTATGCTTTCAGTACCCATCACCATGACTAAAATGCAAGCAGGCAACTTGCAGATAAGTCAATCATGTCCATCCTGTTTCATGCAGGAACAAAACCCTGATTTCTCTATGAACATGCTGAAAAAGCATTGCAACTGCTTTGTTTCCCAGTGTTTCCCAATGGTAGGGTCAGCACGTGAGCTGTTAAATGCCCAAATAATAGTAAAGCCCAATTAAATCTGATTTTACTCATTTACTGCATAACCAACAGCAGCAAAAAGCACAAAGACAAGCAACAAGGAGGGGACATCACAAGTGAGATGAGATACAAGAGCCCCCCAGGGGAGGGACATTCCTGATTCACCATTCCAGAAACCATTCCAATTCAAACTTAACGTTTCTGGCCCTGGAGACAACCAAAGCACCCTGGGAGAATGCTCTCTGGAGAGAAAGCTCAGTTCATTTCCTTGCCATAAAACAGTCTGCAGCATCAGAAATGGCATTTGAATCTCTCATTCTCAACTCCTTAAAAGTGGGAATAATTATCCCTCTCATCAAGAGCTGCACGTTGATTAAAGCATTTCAGTTCCTCCAATGGAAGGTGGTACAGAAATAGCACGTCTGCCATTACCGCTGTTTCTGCAGCTTGCTGTAGTTGAGAGGGTTTTCAAAGCAGCATCGCAGCCAGCCTGACTTTCCTTTCTCCTTTAGGAAGCTGACCTGAAGAGGACATTTCCTGGACGTTCAAAAGAGCTCGCATTGAAAACAACCCAGAGAATCAAAGGTGAGGATTTCTCCTGGTTCACCACTCACTGGTTGTAAAATACACCATGTGCTAATCTTGCAGCTCTTCTACATGACATGGGTGGTAAGGCACAGGGTGCCCAGAGAAGCTGTGGCTGCCCCATCCCTGGCAGTGTTCAAGGCCAGGTTGGACACAGGGGTTTGGAGCAAGCTGCTCCATTGGAAGGGGTCCCTGCCTGTGGCAGGGATTGGAATTGGAGATGCTTTAAGGCTCCTTCCAGCCCAAATCATTCTATGACATGGGACATATTCCATGAGCAACCTGCTTTCACATTATCCCTAACAACACTGGTATTTATCAAGCTGCAGACAAAGCCAGTTTTGGCCAGGATATGGATGGACCAGAGAGATACCACTCATGGGAAAAACAGCTTGGGGAAGTATGCAAGGAAAGAATTCCCAAAGCATCATTGTTTTGCAGCCTGGGATTTGACAGATGCCAAACAACATGGCTTTTGGCTTCCCATCTAGGATGCATGCTAATAAATATTTCCAAGCACAGGAATAGATCATGACAGGCACTGCCCACAGTGTCAACAATACCATCCCAAAGGTCCTCTGACCAAAACCACACACAACCAACCCCTCTCCTGCTGTGGAAGAGACTCTTTGCTTGGAGCCCCAAATTAGGCACAAACTTCATTGTACAAAGCTATAAAGCCTGCATTCAATGATCCTTCACCAGCTTTCTCATGGAGCAAAGGAAAGTCTTTCTTTGACATTAGGTGACACGGTCTAGCTTGAGACTGCCCATGGCAGCAGATTGGAATTAGGTGATCTTAAGGTCCTTTCCAACCTACATCATTCTATAAATAACAGCAGAGTTTGAGCTCTTCCCAAACCTAACATGCCCAGAGAACTTTTATATAGATACACACATATTCATTACTCACTTCCCCGACTATCCACTTAGGAGCTCACAAAGTGGCTTTTATTGGCATAAAAACAAGATCATTTATAGAGGGGCCTAAATGCCACCAGCACCAGAGCATAACAAACAGCTCAGTAAGAGCAGGAGTGGCCTCCTTGGGTGTAAATACTGATGTTTGCAGCTAATGGGTACAGGGTGCAATTGCAGAGGCAGAGACTGCAAGGCTTTGCATGCATTACTGTTCTGTGGATGTGCTGACTCGTCCTTGCACAGAGTAAGGCAGGAAAGGAGATCAATTATTTCCCCTTCATAGAATCATAGAATAGTTAGGGTTGGAAAGGACCTTACGATCATTCATATTGTTTTTCATCAACTGGGCACCACATTGCAACCCATAAACCCAACCTGCAATTCATGAATGCACCAGACAGGTAGGGAATGGCGCTTTCCCCATAATTTAGCTCCTTGCAATGAATCAGAGATGCAGGAGAACCCAACCCATGAAGCTGTACAAACAACAGGGGGAAAAGGAGAGGACATCCCAGCAGCATCCCAACCCTGTAGCACAAATCCTGGTGTATCATCTTCTCTCTCATCTTCTAGAAAGCTCTACCAGACAATTTATCTGGCTGGTCTTTCATTAGAGCTTCCCATGATGATTAATGGGAATAAAGTTTCCCCATGGGCTGTTGCTTGCATGGCACTAATCTATCCTCATGTCTCACTGGACATAGAATCATGGAATCAAACAGGTTGGAAAAGACCTTTCAGATCATCAAGACCAAGCCTCCTACCCTGCAGCACATCAACACTCTCACCCAACTTGCTGTCATCTGCAAACATACTGAGGAAGCACTTGATCCCCCTTGTCCAGATACAGAATTGCCAGGTAAGGACAAAGGATGCGAAACCCCATCCAGGCATTAACACCTCAGGACATGGATACCCTTCAAGGTACCTTCCTCAAGTGAAAGAGCGTTACAGAGAGGCCAAGCATCCAGCTTGGTCATCCAGGTTGCTACAGGCAGATTTTCCCCTTCAGAAAACTAAAAAGCAGCTCTTCAATCGATTTCTTGTTACACGGTGGATGGGAACCTTGGCAAACACTCAAGATGCTCTAAGGCCGACTGACCACATCGCTATCAGAAGCAGTTGTTTCTCCTCCTACTCTGTTCAGACCATGACGAATATCTTGGACTTGAAGGAATAACAAGAGGAGATAAATGCATGGCAAAGAGAAAAAAAAATATTGGATTTTCATTTAAGATTTGCCTACCCCGATAAACCTTTCCAAAGCATTTCTCTTCCTCTTCTTGCACAATTATAATTGCTTGTACAAAAAAGAACGTGCAGCAGGGAAGTTATCGGCAGAGTCACTGAAAAGACATAGAATCATAGAATGGTTTGGGTTGGAAAGGACCTTAAAATAATCCAGTTCCAACCCCCTGCCATGGGCAGGGACACCTCACACTAAACCATGGCACCCAAGGCTGTGTCCAACCTGGCCTTGAACACTGCCAGGGATGGGGCAGCCACAGCTTCTCTGGGCACCCTGTGCCAGCGCCTCAGCACCCTCACAAAGAAGAGCTTCTGCCTTATCCCCAACCTGAACTTCCCCTGTTTCAGTTTGAACCCATCATCCCTTGTCCTATCACTGCAGTCCCTGATGAAGAGTCCCTCCCCAGCATCCTTGTAGCCCCCTTCAGACACTGGAAGCTGCTCTGAGCTCTCCACGCAGCTTCTCTTCTCCAGCCTCAACAGCCCCAATGTTCTCAGCCTGGCTCCATACAGGAGCTGCTCCAGCCCCTGCTCATCTTCATGGCCTCCTCTGGATTTGCTCCAACAGCTCCATGTCCTTCTTATGTTGAGGACACCAGAAGTGTGCACAATACAAGTGGGGTCTCAGCAGAGCCTGCTGCTCACACTGCTTTTGATACAGCCTACTATAGAGTTGGTTTTCTGGGCTGTGAGTGCACACTGTCATCTCTGTGGGCTTTGATGTCAAAACCCCTATATAGAAGACTGTATTGTTGAAGAAGATGCTTTGGGTGATGAATGGTCTACAACAGGCCATAGCTCTGGCTTTACTCTTTAGCTGGGCTTTTTCAGGCCCTGAGGTCTTCAGTGCAGCTCAGAGCATCCAAGTTCTTCCAGCAAGAAAGAGTTGGTGTGGAAAGTATGCCTCCTATTTCAGCTAATAGCTACAGCAGCCAGGGTTCTTAATTACAACTATTTATATCAAGGCATGTCAGGTGTAAGACATCTGCTTATTGTTCATACCGACAATACAGTCCACATTGCCTACGCAAACAGTAGGGCAATGGAAAGGTAAAGCCTGATTTACCAACCCGCAGCCAAACACCAGGTTGTCAACTGCCTGCAGGATGCCTGTCCAAACAATCCAGTTTCCTTGTGACAGGATATATCAGGATTATCTGTGGCACCTCAGCTCCCATTTCAGTGGGACTGATGGAACCTCTAAATATAGCATGTGCAAAGCCATATTTCCGACTTCTTTAATAGAAGTGATAAAAATCACTCTCCAGCAGTCAGGTTATTAATGTTTCCAATCTGCTAAGAGATTAGCACGGGTGTTTTGCAGAGATCTATAAGGACTCTTTGTTCCTTCCTATCTAAAAAACAGGCAAGGAAGCTCGGAGGTAGGAGGTGCATCTGCTGTTTAAGTCTACAAGCTCAAGAGACTTGCCTTGGACTTACTCCAGTACCAAACATGCTGCAACCACTAAAAGAGGCTAGTAAAAGGAAAGGCAATAACTCCAGAGCTAAGTGCAAACAGCATCTCCTGACTCAAAGGGATGCAATCTTCTCATCACATTTAATGTGACACAAGCTGGTTATGCTTCATTAGGAAACTCATGACAAAGAGAAAACAAAGCCAGATTGAAGGGTGAGCTTTGGTCCCTGAAGCAAGGTGGCCCCAAGCCCCATCTCCTCAGGCACACCAATCACATGCACGTAGACTGTGATCTCCCGTAACATAGGATTATTCCCCACTGGTCTTCATTCAGATTTTGCCTGAATTACTCAAGCAAAGGCTCTTCCATCACCTCCCTTGACACCCTAGCTCCAGATGATCTCCATTACATGCTGAAAGTCCAAGTACTGCCAGCACCATCAACCTGCACCTAAAAGACAGCTGAATATCCAATTACCTGCCTCATCTCAAAGGGTTCATTTTCCAAAGCATTTGATAGCTGTGGCCAGTAGCCCTGGGAGCAACACAAAGGATAAAAAGATGCAGCCAGCTCCTGCCTGGCATTACAAGCATCATTTCCATCAGCAAAAGTGCATGAAACTTTGATGAGCTTTTCTGTCTAAGGTTAATGCAGTAAAGAAATAAAATCAGAACTAATTTCTCCAGCCAAGGATGCCTACAAAAGTCCCACCCAAGGAAATGATTGCAGTATGCCATTCAAAACTAAATAACAAACAGTGTTAATAAATCACTGCTAATAAATCACCGCTAATAAATCACTGCTAATAAATCACAGAGCAGCTGCCTGGAAGCAGGCTGTGACCACAGCCCAACCTCATTTACAGTTGAGCTTGCAGGAGGTGAGACAGGAAAAGGTGGAATGTGACCCACACACGCAGTCAAACCTTAAATTAGGAAGCTGCATATGGATATTAGGGAGAACTGCATATGGATGTTAGTATTCCCAAGAAAAGAACTGTGGCCAGAGATGGGTACTTAAATAACCGGTTTAGGCAAGACTCCACTTTAACTGATGCAGGACCATTAAGATGAACAGATAAAGCTTTCTGGTCCTTTATATGATTCATATCATGTTCTTGGGTACACCTTGGAGTACATCTCCCTTTGGCTTGACACATCCATGCCTGAAAAATGCAACAAGGGAATGCAAAGGTCCTTTTCAGCTTTGAAATACCCAGTGGTAAAGGTTGCTTGAATGGGAAACTACGAACCAAACGAATGGGAAATAATGAGCCAAATTCCCTCACCTCTCAGCCAAAGCCCAGGGGTTAATTCAGTTTTAGGAACAGAACCAGCCTAGACCAATTTTCCATTCAATTATGCCCAGGGCTAATGGACTATTCACTGGATTTATCCAGTAACCATTTGAATGGCTGGGAAAAAAATGCCCCAGTGCTTTCTCCTTGCTGGTGGTGGTCCTCCAACTCCTGTCCAGAAGTTTGACTCGTACTCATTAGACAGACTGAAGCTCTCTCCTTGTGAATCGTCGGCATTATAGAATCATATAATGGTTTGGGTTGGAAAGGACGTTAAGATCATCCAGTTACACCCCCCCTGCCATGGGCAGGGACACCTCACACTAAACCATGGCACCCAAGGCTCTGTCCAACCTGGCCTTGAACACTGCCAGGGATGGAGCATTCACAGCTTCCCCGGGCACCCTGCACCAAGGCCTCAGCACCCTCACAGTAAAGAACTTCTTCCTTATCTCCAACCTGAACTTCCCCTGTTTCAGTTTGAACCCATCACCCCTTGTCCTATCACTCCAGTCCCTGGAAGAGTCCATCTCCAGCATCCTTGTAGCCCACTTCAGGTACCAGTAGGCTGCATTAGAAGGTTTCCAATGAACAATTTGGACTTCAGAGGAACTGGCAGATTTATTCTTATGGTCAAATCTTTGTCTTCTTGATATGCTTAATGCTGTCTGTGAAACTGAGTTATTAGCACACAGTGCTCCCCAGTGACTGCTGTTTCACACAGCAGATGTGTATGTAGGAAACAGGCCCATGCCGTAGCTGCCTGGGGTCATGCAAGGAAGACCATAAAATAAATGTGTCAGAATCACGCAACAGAATCACAGAATCCCAGACTGGTTTGGGTTGGAAAGGACCTTAAAGCTCATCCAGTTCCAACCCCTGCCATGGAATGATGGAGTCAAGAGTTAAGCATCTCAATACTCAATTCTATGCAGGGAGGTCAAGGCTCAGAGTGCAATGTGAACTCTTCCAGCTGAGGCGAAGCATCCCTTAGATGGATTAGGAAGGGCTCAGAATGATGAGCCCATCTTTCTTCCAAGTACTTCAGCTTCACCTTTTCACTAGTCACCACTATGTCTATACCTCGACCAACCATTGCTTGGTTGGTGTCCTAGGTTAGACACTAAACTCTTGCTAATAAAGGAGGGACAGATCTTGGATTTGGGGCAAAGCAGCCTCTATAAAGAGCAGAACTCCATTTCTACACCAGCTACAGACTTGGAATCAGAAAGGCTCACACAGATACTTTGCAGAAAGTTTGTTTGCAAGGGTTAAGTACTCCCAAACACCTCTGAAAGTAACAGGACATGACTTTAGGGCAAGGTTCATGCCTTCCTATATCAATGGTCAGACAACCTAGTCCCATCCTTCTCTGGATTTCAGGATCATTCAAGGACTTGATTCCTCAAGCTAACTCACACACCCTCACTATGATGGACTGTGAACAGCACAAGCATCATCTCCAGACTCTCATAGTAGAGCTATGCGGTCAGGGTGACTGAAAGCTTTGGCTGTGATCCCTATGGAGCATAAGAACTCCTGTCCTCAGAACAAAAAGTTCCAAGAGTTTCTTCCACCAAGCTACTTCCCAGAAAGCATCCAAGAGCATCAAAGGAAGCTCTGCTGTGGCTGCCAACTTACAGAGCAAAAGGATGTACAAAGGTACAGATCAAGGCAGAAATCAGCCCACTCCGAAGAGTACACAGCATCCCTTCCATCACTGTCATCTCACACCTATTCCCAAGAGTCACCTCCCTCCAGCACAAAGATGTTAGAAAGCCAGTGATAGCACCAGATGGACAGGCTCATTTCCCCCATCAAGTGAAAGCAGGCAAGCTATTCTCAGGTTGTGGCAATACATTCAGAACACAGCAGCACACTGGGAACAAACAAGGTAGCACCAAATGGGATAAACCAGCCCATAAAAGCAATTGCGCCGAAGATGTTACTGAGCTTACTAAACCCTTTCTCAATCATTAGGTCTAGAAAATAACATACCCACCTGCCTTGAGCAGCTATCAAATAGGTTTATGGGGTTATAAACTAAAGTCAATAACTCTCACAAGGTACAAATTAAAACTCTGCTTTGGAAGTATAATTATCATGATGTCATAAACAGTGACAACAGCACCTCCCATGCTTTATGCTTTATTACATTGAGTATTTGCTTTTAGTTTTACTTTAAAAGGGCTGTGGTACAATTAGTTGTAGGCAGCCATCAGGTCCTCCCTGAGCCTTCTCTTCTCCATCTGAACCCCCCAGGTCCCTCAGCCCTTCCCCATCACACTTGGGCTCCAGGCCCTGCACCAGCTCCATTCCCTTCTCTGGCCCCACTCCAGCCCCTCAATGTCTCTCTTGCAGTGAGGGGCCCAGAGCTGAGCACAGGATCCCAGGTGCAGCCTCACCAGTGCCCAGTGCAGGGGCACAATCCCTGCCCTGGCCCTGCTGCGGCACTGGTGCTGATCCAGGCCAGGATGCTGAGGGCTCCCTGGCTGCCTGGGCACAAGCTGCTCATGTTCAGCTCCATCCATCAGCACCACCAGCTCATTTTCCATGGGCAGTTTCCAGCTGCTATTCCCCAAGCCTGGAGCATTGCATGGAGCTGTTGTGATGCAAGTGCAGGACCCAGCACTGAGCCTTGGTGAACCTCATACAGTCGGCCTTGTCACAGAAGACATTGGAAGGATATAAACTGCTTGCTTAGTCCATAACCTGGCCAGCTCTCCACCTTTTGTAAGCCCCCCCCAGTACTTCAGTTCATCTAACGTCCCATCACCATGGGTACCTGCTCCAGCAGGTTTGTATTCTTCAACCACAGGTGTTTTAGCATAACATTTAGATTGGATATAAGGAGGAAGTTCTTCCCTGTGAGGGTGCTGAGGCACTGGAATGGGTTGCCCAGGGAGGTTGTGAATGCTCCATCCCTGGCAGTGTTCAAGGCCAGGTTGGACAGAGCCTTGGGTACCATGGTTTAGTGTGAGGTGTCCCTGCCCATGGCAGGGGGGTTGGAGCTGGATGATCTTAAGGTCCTTTCCAACCCTAACAATTCTATGATTCTAAGTACAAGGATTCAGTCCCAACCATAACTACTTTTGCTTAATGAGTGCAGTAAGAAGAGCAAACCCAGATTTGGCACTTAAGTAAAAAGCAGTAACTACAGGAGATGAAGGGAACATGGGTAAATAGTACAACTGATTATAGAATCATAGAATTGTTTGGATTGGAAAGGACCTTAAGATCACCCAGTTCCAACCCCTGCCATGGGCAGGGACACCTCACACTAAACCACGGCACCCAAGGCTCTGTCCAACCTGGCCTTGAACACTGCCAGGGATGGAGCACTCACAACTTCCCTGGGCAACCCATTCCAGTGCCTCACCACCCTTACAGTAAGGAATTTCATACTTATATCCAATCTAAATACAAATACAAATGATACAAATACAGCCCATTTTCCCTAAAAGCCAATGCCAGGAAAGCTTTTCTAGAGGAATCATAACTAGCAACTTCATGTAAAAAACAAGCAGACCTCCATTGCATCTCTATTTGGTTTTTGTCCCTACCTGCAGCTCAGGAACAGGGATACAAGATGCAGACTCCTGAAAACTTCCAGGTTTAACACCCTGAACACGCCTTTGCTCATTGCTTGTGAGATCTGAAAGCTGTTAGGAATATTTGCTTCTCACAGCAAGCCTATTACCAGATACCTGCCCTTGTTTGGCTCTCTGATGGTAGCAGTAGGTGCATTTTGTAGGCACAAGCAGTTGCATCAAGATCATAGAATCAGAGACCGGTTTGGGTTGGAAGGGACCTTAAAGTTCATCCAGTTCCAACCCCTGCCACGGGCAGGGACCCCTTCCACTGGAGCAGCTTGCTCCAAGCCCTGTGTCCAACCTGGCCTTGAACACTGCCAGGAATGGCACATTCACAGTAGATAACCAACACGTTCCATTTTCCCCACTGCCTTCCCAATGTTTCTACAGGATTAACAACATTTTCCAGAAGAGACTGATCTGGATAGCTTGGTTTCCAATGCTCACCAAGCCTTTGAAAAGATAGAGTGGGCCAGAAGTTGTCTTTCAAGCTTACAGCCCACGGAAGTCTCTATTCACAGACAGCAAATCAATCCCAACGCCCTCTCTGGACCTCTGAGTAAATTAAGACCATTTTTAAACTCCAGCAAATTCTGACATCTGGAATTGGACTGCAATAGGATCCCATGGAGGATAAATCGCTGCAGTCCTGCAGACAGGAATGACAGAGCACGCAGTGATGGAGGACTCCTTCCCTACCACTGCAGATAATTAGATGCATATGTATATAACCCTCCTGCCACCAAATTATATGAAGACAAATCTACTGTAGAAAGCTAGAACAAATCTAAAGCAGTAGCCAAACACACAAGCAGCACGTGAGTTATTTCACAAGTTTCCATCATCGATGTTAGTGTCCTTACACCGTAAATAGGGCTTAATAACAGAGCTAAAATCCTTCTGAAGCAAAATTCCAGGAAGGCAAGAAAAACAGCCCATAATCCTATTTTAGGGCAGCACGATGATCATAGACAAAAGTGTTTAAACAAAGCTCAAGATGGTAATACATGAATCACTAAGACTGAAACAGGGGAAGTTTAGATTGGATATAAGGAGGAAGTTCTTTACTTTGAGGGTGCTGAGGCACTGGAATGGGTTGCCCAGGGAAGTTGTGAATGCTCCATCCCTGGCAGTGTTCAAGGCCAGGTTGGACAGAGCCTTGGGTGCCATGGTTTAGTGTGAGGTGTCCCTGCCCATGGCAGGGAGTTGGAACTGGATGATCTTAAGGTCCTTTATAACCCAAACCATTCTGTGATTCTATGACCTCTTCTCTATACACCATGCTCTTCAGGAGGATGGGCAGTGGCTCATCCTCTCCAATCTATGCAAATTCACCCAAAAAGGCAAGGTCTGATTCTAGGAATAATAATTCTTAAAATAAACCCCAAAACTCCAAACTGAGATGTAGGGCTGGAAAACAAAACTCCAGGTTCCCAAGTTCCTTTTTCAAGGCAGATATTTCCTAGAACCCCACAGAAAAGTATCGTTCACACTTTGTATTCCCTTCTCTGAACTTGAGATGTTATTTTACTTCTCCAGAGTCACCAGAATGACCACTGTTGCATATTTAAGAGGTCAGAATAATCATATCTACTTTATCATGATGAATTCTTGTCTAAACATCATTTCCTTCTACCAGTTCTCAAAAACTTAAGTATTTAGGGAGATTTAGCTGCATTTTCCCACTCTAACCAAGACCAAGCAGAAAGACTGACACAGTGCCAGTGCTACACAAGAACCCATTTTCCATTAGGTGATATTTTGAGCAGCTACATCCGAAGTTAAGAGGCTTGCAAGCTGTATCTGGACTTCACCTAATGCACTCAATTTTGATCCATCAGAGTATAAAGCAGCACAATTTGAGACTAAAATGCAGTGCAGTGATTGCAGTTATAGGTACATTTACCTAAGCTGCCTTAATGCATTTGTTAAACTACCATGATCCCTACTTCAAAAGAGAAAAGATTTTGGTCTTCATCAGATAGGAAATGATTAAATTAGTCTTTTCAACTATTTACTGCCCTGCTTCTGAAGGATGCCTGATTATTTTGAGTGCATCTTAATCCGTATGACCCAGTTGGATGCACCCAGCTGATCCCATGCCAATCCACTCACCAGCTCCAGCACTGGGTGCATGGTGATAAGTCAAGGGCACTGCTTTTATTCAGGGTCACCTTTGGTTTTGAAGGTTAGGTAACCCTAACCCTCCTCTCTGTATATTTGGATCACACCAACTCGGCTCAGCATCCAGGCAGGTTGTGCACAAGTGTTTCCAGTGAATATGTGGCACCAACTGAAGGCAGGTACATTTGCACTTGTGGTTTTAAACACATCTCTGGTTATCATTATCTCTTTTAGACATCTAGTCTCAGTGTGCAACATGGCATTTGTCAGCCCAATCTGATACATGCCTCTCCAGCCGATGCCTGCAACTGGTATCCCATTAAGATAAGCTATATACAAGAAGCAGTTCTGCAACTGTGGTTAGTCCAATATAGAATAAAAATCCCAGTGAATTTAGGCTACTTGCCTCTTCTATTTGTCTATGATACTCAGACCTGCCCTTCGGACTTCTGGCATTTTTCCCTACCACTTGGAACCCTTTGGTTCCCCTATGGTTGGGAACCCTTACTTTAACTAATTGCATTGCAGTGGACTAAAGTTAGGCTCAAAGATGACATCTTTCTCCATAGACAACTGGAAGAGGGAAACAAAAAACCCCAAAAGTCCTAAATAAGAGCTAGGATTCTTCTTTAAAACTGTTTATTAATGCAGCTTCCATGGTATCTCTTCCAAGTTTTACCCCACAGCACTGAAGTGGGAAAAGTGGGAACTGTTTCCACACATGGGAAGTGAAACCATCATCCAAATCCATATAGGCAGCAACCCACTCTTCAGAAACAAGCAGGCATCCTAACATCTTCCTGAAGCCACAATGACCTGTGGGTTACCTTAAATTAGGACACAATCTCAGATGCTTGGGAACGCCCCAGTGTCCTTGGAGTATGAGGGTCTAACCCCTGAATTCAGTGTAATCTTGTGCCATTTAGTGTTATACAGTCCTGCGAGGAACAGGGAGTTGGACTCAACGATGCTTATGGGTCCCTTCCAACTCCAGGTACTACATGATTCTACCCTAGGGTGACAGAAACACGTTCCCCAGTCTCCAATCTGGTGTCTAGAGTACATGTCTCATAGGAGAGGATACTGGCATGGCCAAACAAGCCTACACCCGGGAGCATAACCTGCAACCTCATATACATGTTAACTCTCTTTAGCCAAATGACCTTACAGTTGGACTTTGAGGGGTCAAACCATCCATCACTGCTCAACTCATCCAAAAAATAACTTATTACTGTCTTGTCTTTAGAGAAGACAGCCCATTCATGACTAAAACTTGCCCCCATCACCTTTCAAGCATGCACTGGTGATATCCAACGAAGGACAATACAGCAAGGTCTTTATGGAGCAATAAGCTACTTAGGGCACTAATACTTATAATTCAGCTGAGACAGCTGAAGTCTTATAGCATCAGGAGAGGGAGACGTGTCTATATATAGATAAAGCCAAAAAGTGTTAAAAAACACCAGGATCTGTGTCCTGCCTTCTTCACACAGCACACAGGCCAGCATTCACATTGCTGGAGACTGCTCATTGATAACCCCAAAGCAGCCTGTTACATTAAAACACTGCAGTCAATCAGCTAGGCAGAACACAGAAGTCCTCTTGTATGAGTCAAGAATGAGTCAATGCACAGGAAGAAGCAAATTCCGTATATCCTGCAAGATTTTTGCCTTCATAAAACCATAAGGGCAAAAAAGGTTCATTGGGAGCCTTTTACCTTGAATATTTCTTGCAGGCCTGGCAAATCTGCTCCTGTGCACTCAAAGGGTGACACTAGATCCATCAACCACGGGATAAGCACAGTGAACACCAAGAAAGGGTGTGAAAGCTGCACTTCCAACAGCCTTGACCACACATCAGATGAGAAAAGCTGTAGAAGAGACCAGTATCTCATTCACGCTTCCCCCCAGAGCATAACACTACAGAAAAGGAGAAACTTGGTACAGAAAGAGGAAGGAAGGAGAAGAAACCCTCTTGCAACTAAAACAGGGGCAGGCTGGATGTACAGACAGGCACTGAGGTACATCACCACTCTTGATGACAAGAGATCACCCAGAAAGCAACCGTATCCTGGGCTGCATCAAAAGGAGTGTGACCAGCAGGTCCAAGGAGGCGACCCTGCCCCTCTGCTCTGCTCTCATGAGAGCCCACTTGCAGCACTGTGTGCAATTTTGGGGTCCTCAACCAAGAAGGACATGGAGCAGTTGGAGCAAGTCCAGAGGAGGCCACGAGGATGCTCAGGGGCTGGAGCAGCTCCTGTATGGGAGCCAGGCTGAGAACATTGGGGCTGTTGAGCCTGGAGAAGAGAAGCTGTGTGGAGACCTCAGGGCAGCTTCCAGTGTATGAAGGGGGCTGCAAGGATGCTGGGGAGGGACTCTTCATCAGGGACTGTAGTGATAGGACAAGGGGTGATGGGTTCACACTGAAACACGGGTAGTTCAGGTGGGGTATAAGGAAGAAGTCCTTTACTGTGAGGGTGCTGAGGCACTGGAATGGGTTGCCCAGGGAGGTTGTGAATGCTCCATCCCTGGCAGTGTTCAAGGCCAGGTTGCACAGAGCCTTGGGTGCCATGGTTTACTGTGAGGTGTCCCTGCCCGTGGCAGGGGGTTGGAACTGGATGAACTTAAGGTCCTTTCCAACCCTAACTGTTCTATCATTCTGTTCTAAGAGTAGTGACAAATCAGGAGCTAAGAACCAGAGCCACCAGCCAGCACAGTGCAGCTAACAAACAGCAGCATTTCCATGATGCTCACTGGCCCTTTTCCAGAAAAGCCAGAGCTTTAAGCTACTAAAACATAGGTCAGTCAACACGTAACTGAGCATAAGCCTATTTGGCAGAAGACATGAAATAGGCAGGGCCGGGATGTAGAGAACGGCACAGCATAGAGCTTATTTAAGCCTGGGATTTTGAACCCAGCCATTGTGGGCTGGGACAACACTCGATCCCTGTTCACATAAAGGAGGGAAAGAACACAGCTTTTACCCAGATGTTATCATGCACCAGCCCAGGAGATACATTTTGCACAGCTGCATGCAAACACCATGTTATACTAGGACAGAACAGGACAAGAACTCTGGTATTGACCATTCAGCCCCATGCCTGGAGCAGACCTTAAAGCTCATCCAGCTCCAACCTCTGCCACAGGCAGGGACCCCTTCCACTGGAGCAGCTTGCTCCAAGCCCCTGTGTCCAACCTGGCCTTGAGCACTGCCAGGGATGGGGCAGCCACAGCTTCTTCCTTTATAAAGGAGATGAACAATTCCCAGCTAGCTCCAGGGAGAGGGTGGACATTGTGCAATGCTCCTATTTTCCTATGCTGAGCCAGACCCTAGGCTCTCCCATCCAGGAATGTGGCCCCAGGCTCCTCCCTTGGCCAGGGACGCACACCTCAGCCAAGAAACACACTACAATTCCTCTATACATGTTCCTGAACATCCATATGGTACCAAAGACTGTAGGTACTGCAGGCAGCCTCCAACCAAACACCTCTCATAACCCTGTGACCAGTCCTAGCAGCCTGTAAACCAGCCTCAAGCTTATAGGAGACATCAGAAGAACCTGCCACGATCAAAGCCTCCATTACAAAGGCATCAATCATTCCCATCCTTCAAAAGACAGCAATTTCTCACCTAGAAACTTACTTCCAGGGTACCTGGGTGGCCTTTAATGCATCTGCTGATCACTCATCTCAAAGGCCTCCTCCATCGACAGCAGAGACGTGATTTTGAAGACGATTACTTGCAAATGTCCCCTTTCAGCTCCACATTTAGAGTCCTCTCCTGATCCCAAATCCACCTCCTTTTCCAAGATGTCTTTAAATGCATTGTTTTGTCACTGCTCTCTGTATCTCATGCATTTCTTCATGGAGAAGAAATGATTTTAAATGGTCCAACTGCCATTTGTAAAATGAACTTGATACTCCATTCTGCTGAGTGGACAGCCTTGGTTTTACAAGCTTTCTATTCCCCATACAGGCATTTCAGCATACATTTCATCATACAGACATTTCTATTCCCCATACAAGCATTTCAGCATACAGACATCATTACCCCCATCCCTTCTGAAATCTCCAAGGCTCTTTGGGGAAGTACAGCCATTCAAATGTGCCAAACATCCAAAAGATGACATCGGACATCCCGTGTCCTTGACCTCCCTGCACACAGCGATGGACTGGTTCGCTCCCACTGCTGCCCTATGTGGGAAGCAAACACAGTTCTCAATTGACAGTCACACATTTAGCAGGAGGAAAAAGGGGAATTTCCTCTGTGGGCGCTGATTGGGGGTGGTATTACAAAGAGGGACGTGCTCATCTTTAGATATCAGTGCTATAATTAAAGCTGGGCACAAGCAGCAGCTGCACAGACAGGCCTGGAAGCGATGGGGGTGGCACTACCCACTCTATAATACCCACCATAATATTTATAATGCAACAGCTGGACTCATTGCTGTCACAGGTCCTGAAAGAGCCCCAGTTTGGCACAGTCACCCCTGACCCTTCCAAATATACAGCTGGCCAAAGCCAACCCCTGCATTCACTGCAGCAACACAGCCCTCAGCAGGAAGAACCCACTCTTTGTGCCCTGCAGCTCCATTTATGAAAGAGCTCAGGATGTTTAATACCTACTGAAGTCTAACACCACATTAATCACTTCAATTCACTTGTACCCCTCGAGCTGTATTTGCTAAATCTTGTCTTTCCTCTGGTTCCTGACACAGGGGGGGTTTAATGCTGTTATCAGCATTTCCCTTCACCATGGAGAAAGGGATACACAGGGCACTGCAGGTCAGTGGAGAGGGGAAGCTGGAACTGCAGACCTCAGACTGGTTTTAATCTGCTGCAAAGAAGGCACACAAACATAGACAGAAGAAACAATGACAACCTATTTAATCTATCTTCTTCAGGATGTTCCACCCACTTTTAACACCTATGGACACCAGCATCTAAGTTGGGCCTGAAGAAGTTGCTCATACACTTCAAATACAAAAATATGAATAGCACTTTGCCTGTTTGTGAGAAGAGCTATCGATGTCAAAGTGCTTTTCTTTATAGAGCTCAAAGCAGGGGAAAAACATGCTTACTTTGGTGGTGTCTGAAAATCAGCATCATCAGGTAGAAGAGAACAAGAACTCATTATCCCCAGCAGCTCCAGTGCAAATGAGGTATCGGAGAGAAAGGGTTTGCGTTTGAGCAGTCTGATGTTACTTGCGTTGCAGGTCTTAGGAGAGAGATTTTGGCTATTTCTCTCCTTGTAAGCAAGAAATGGTGAAAGAAGAGCACAGAAAGAGGGAGGAAAACCGAGCAGGGAAGAAGGGAGGAGAAGTAGCAGTGTAGGCTTCCAAGGGGTTGTTCACAGCACAGACAATGTCCCCTTATCCACAGCCATCCTTGCAGAAGGTACCACTGACCATCAGCAGTGGGGCTGGAGACCTGTTTTCCTGCACCACATTCAGGGTGTCAATAACACTGCACACCTCTGAAGAGCCACAGAATCATGGAAACCCGGGTTGAAGGGACCTCAAGGATCACCTGCTCCAACCTTTCCAGGCACAGCATGACCTAGATGGGATGCCCAGCACCCTGTGCAGCCCCATCTTAACAGTGTCCACCACCTGGAGAGATTATTCCAATGGCTGCTTGTTCTCATTGGGAAAAGTTTCCCTCTTGTGTCCAGTGGGAATCTCGCAGCAGTAACTTGTGCCCATCACCCCTGGGCTTTCCCATGGGACTTCTTGTAGAAATACCTCATCCATCATCTTTGTAGCCCCCCTTTACCTCTGGCACATGGATCAGGTCTCCCCGAGGCTTCTCTTCTCCAGCTGAACAGTCCCAGCTCTCTCAGCCTTTCCTCACATGGCAGGAAAAAGGAAAGCCCAGAAGTTGCTTGAAAACCCATTATAGCCTATCACATTTTTTTGTTTGCTTTATTAAGCCCTTACACTCAGCATTACAAGGCACCTCTGAAACCACTTCAATCAGCGGTAAGGATTATAATGGGGGCTTTCACAGCCATTTCGGCCTCCTCTGACTCTCTAATAGCTTTAAACATTGTTTGCAAGTGTTGAGAATCTCAAATTTAATTTGTTTTCAAGGCACAAAGGCCCTGGACTAATAAAAAGTTGAGCACTGGCCTCTCATAATGCACTCTCAGCACTGACTGCTCATAAACCAGTTAATGCGCAAACACCAGCAGATGCTTCCACAGTTCACCCTCCAGTGTTGCTGATGGGAGTCATTTACAAAGCAAAGATAAAGCAACACCCTTAAGAGTAGCATCTTAAGGGCAAGATGACTATCCCCCTTTGCAGACAAGTCAGAATGAGTGAAGGGAGGAGAGGAAGAGAGGTCTTCACCTCCAAAGATGTCCTAGAATGCTTTATAAGACAGCCCTCAATAAGCAGAAGGGATGAGAGTCAGGTAATCCTGACAACAAAACAGGTCCAAGAGCATCTCATACACAGAAAAATGAACACTGAAAGGTCATAGAAAAACAACCAGCAATTCACATTGTCACCCTAATACCTGCAGTGACAGATTGCCACCATCCATCACGTTTAATATGCTTGCCCAGCATCATTTTAAAGGAAGCAGCAGGAGTATTTCTAGCCCACACCCGACTGGAGGTGAACCCATTCATCACTGTTGGCAGCCTCGGAGGCAAACACGTTCCCTTGGGGAAGCCCAGCTTCCACCCCATGTAATGACAGGCTGCAAAACAAGTGGTAATTGATAAGGAAGACAATTTGGGAGCACAGGCAGTGAATTACCCCATGAATCACACCGAGACAGAGAGGGTGGAGAGCTCTCCTGAACCTTAACCCTGTTGTGAAATAGAATTGTTTAGCTCCAGCTGCCTTAAACCCTTAAAACATCCTGACAGATCAATACATACAGAGACTAAAACACACCTAGCATCAGCATAGATGAGCCTTCCAACACACAGATCCCTTTAGCCATGGTCCAGGACTAAAACAGAACATCTTCCCAACTCGTTTCACACTGAAATTGCTGAAACACAAGGAGGATGCAACACGGGGAAGAAAACTGATGGAGAAACATGCTAAATGGATGCAAGCTGGCTAAAAACCCTCACCAAAAGGAAGATTTGAACCAAGTCAACAGCAGGGAGCCTCAGCCAGAGCTTTCTCCCCTCCTAGACCCTGTTCCAGCAAACAACCACTACATATTTGCAATGGCAATGTTAATGAGGACAGGCTCTCACAATCAAGGACTCTCATTTAGACCCAAGAGCTTGTGCTTTGCCAAAGAGACAATAAGTATAATTGGAGCATCCCGTTCTCCAAGGCTGCTGCAGGTTTGCAAGTGAGTCACAAGATGCATTTGCCTTCAGGGAGCATCTGCCATAAACCAAGCTGGGAGCTTGGTGCGGCCAATGCACCAGACACCTTGTCCTCAGCCAGAGCTCCCAATCCAACTCCTTACCTGGTAAAGCCAGGGCAGACAAAGAAACCCACTTATGCTTCTATCAACCTAGAAGATGGAGAGAAAAGGGAGGGAGATGGTCCCTTCATTGCTCTTCCCCAGTTGTAACTGCTGAGATGCTCTCACATCAATCTGATGCTAAGGAACAAGCTCAGCATGGGAAAGCATTGATTCCCAGAGCAGGAAAAGGTCCTTCCTTGAATTTTGCATAATTTTCCAGGAAAGGGGAAATGGAATGACAGATAACATCAAATAATTTAGCCAGACTGCTCCACAGAGATTATTTATCCATTGATCCTCTATCTGAGAATAGCAATGCAGCAATTTAACCACAGCATCTCCCCAGAGGGCATTTGGTCTCAGTGTGAAGACATCAGGCCTGGAAAGTTGCTCCAGGACATACGACAGCCCTTTAGTACACTGTATCCCATACGTCACACATAAGTGCATTTACACATCAGCATCCTCCTGCAGCCACTCTGTTCTCCAACAGCCTTTGAAGAGCCTTTGCAGCATCACTGCATTACTGTCATGTTCAGAGACAGAACGTATCACTTCTCCCTGCTGCTCTGTATCCACATCTACTCCCTTTTATATGCCAGGAGGATGCTGAACACTTTCACTACAAGAATTCAAGAGGAAGAAGCTTATTTGGCCACATGCTACATGAGGAAGCAGAAGGAATCCTCATGACCTTCCATGTATGCACATATTTAGTGAGATACATTCTACTTCAAATATTAGAAAAGCCAAAAGAAATCAATAGGTGTTCATTTCTTAGGTGTTCAATAGGTGTTGCATAGTGCATATAACCTGCCTACTGACAGTTAGGTTATATGCATTCCTAACTCGTTTTCCAGCCTCACCATGGGTGGCCTAGAACACAGCCAGTTACAGCTTCACTTCATACAATCACAGAAACAACCAGGTTGGAAAAGACCTATAAGACCATAAAGTCCAACAACTGCTCAGCACTGCCAAGGCCACCACTAACCCGTGGCACTGAGGGCCTTGTCTACATGGTGTGTGAACACTTCCAGGGATGGAATACATGCAATACATGCAAAACACACACCCTTTTGGCTACCGCAACATTTATTCCCCAAGCAATGGTACATGCGCACATTCACCAGCTCACCACCACCTCAGCACTTTCACAGTTACAGCTGCAGAGCACTGACAGCGTTAAACATCACTTCATTGATATCAGGCCAGTGTTCCCCATCAGCAGATGAAGAAGAAACGGTACATTTATACCTTGAAAGACTGGCAAGGCAAGGCCCCATCATATCCATCATTCAGGGCTTTTATTACAATAGGAAACCCACAAACAGGAATGATAGAATATGAAGGCAAGATTAACAAACACAGTCGAGGCTCTTGGATAAGGTTACAAAAGAAACCCAACCTCTGGACAAAGCAGAGTTTCTATCCCTCAATGAATTCTAAGTCATCACGCACAGTGACATTCACTGAACCATGGTTTATGAGCTCCACCATCAATACTCTGCATCTCAGCTAGGAAAACTCCTGCACAAAACAAGGAGCTCCCCGTGCCATGAAGAATGAGCAGCCTCAAGGTTTAAGCCAAGGAAACACCTTGCAGTTTGGGATGGGGATGTTCTTGTGAAAGCAGGTAAGGTTTTTGATAGACACATCATTTGTTAACTTCATTCAAAAAGACAGAAGCATGAATAAAGAGCAGCAGCTCCTGATGGTGTTCCAGCTTCCCCAGCCAGGAATAAGCTCATTATAAAACCTCCTGGGTGGTTTTGTTTCATAGCAATCCATTTAGTTTCTGAAGACAAAATCAGGCACCACTGCTCTGCTGGTGTAAAGGAACCTGATCAAACCTTGCAGGACACATTGATTTTGGAAAGCTGATGAGCCAGATGTGTTTGTATTTTACATTAACAAATCCACTCTAAAGTCACCTACCTCCTCACCTCAGGCTCCATCAGACAAACCAAGCTATGTAAGGTGATGATTATTTATCTGCCCATCTGTAATGCACTGAGGAGAGAAAGGAGCGATGGAGTTGTTATTCCAGGGGTACTGAGGTACCACCAAATACCCTGGCAGAAATAAGCTCCTGATCATGCAACAGCCTGGGTAATAAATACAGCACAAAGCAGGGCACAGAGATCCAAAACCCAACCAGAAAGTCAAATAAGGAACTTAGGTTGAATTGAAAGTTGAATAAGGAACCACCGAATCCAAGCACTTGGCTTAGCATTATCTAACAAGTGGTGACTGTATAGTGTGTGGACTGTTGATCACGAATCACAGAATGGTTTGGGGTGAAGGGAGCATAAAGCTCCTCCAGCTCCAACCCCTGTCACGGGCAGGGACCCCTTCCACTGGAGCAGCTTGCTCCAAGCCCCTGTGTCCAACCTGGCCTTGAGCACTGCCAGGGATGGGGCAGCCACAGCTTCTCTGGGCACCCTGTGCCAGCGCCTCAGCACCCTCACAGGGAAGAGCTTCTGCCTTATCTCCAACCTGAACTTCCCCTGTTTCAGTCTGAACCCATCACCCCTTGTCCTATCCCTGCAGTCCCTAATGAAGAGTCCCTCCCCAGCATCCTTGCAGCCCCCTTCAGACACTGGAAGCTGCTCTGAGGTCTCCACACAGCTTCTCTTCTCCAGGCTCAACAGCCCCAGTGTTCTCAGCCTGGCTCCATGCAGGAGCTGCTCCAGCCCCTGAGCATCCTCGTGGCCTCCTGTGAACTTGCTCCAACAGCTCCATGTCCTTTTTGTGTTGAGGACACCAGAACTGCACACAGTGCTGCAAGTGAGATGCTGAATGGATAACTTTTTCCTCTGGCTCTAACTTCAATAACTAAAGATATAAAATTCCTCCTAGATCTCTGCTTGAAGGCTCGTACATACGCACAGAAAACCTTTCACAGCTTTATCTGCTGCCCATAAACATTGTGGGTTATTATGGAAACAGTGACAGGCTCTCAGTGAGGAACTGATGAAATTAAACCCAGCGAGAATACCCACTGAATTATAGAGCAAAGCCCTCTTCCAGCCAAGGAAGATGGGGAGCAAAAAAGTAATGACTATTTCCCAGGTTGGCTGGAAGTTTGAAAGGGATATTGCTGAGAGTGAGAGTTGTATTCCAGAATTGGAAACAGAGATTAAACAGGAAAAAGATGAATAACCAAGTCTATGACTTTGGAGGCAATTTCTACTGCAAGGGAGAAATGGGCTGGTCACTCTTGGAGGAGTCAAGCTGCCCACATCACACATTTGATGGTGCCTTGTGATGTTTTTCATGCCAAGCATTACAAAGATGACCCAGGCCAGCAGACACCGCTCATCTCTGCTTCTAAATGTGTTGATGCTATCAGCCTCTTGGGAGTTATTCAGCCACTAAGTTCTCCTGCATGATCCAAGCTGTTGCTGTTACTAACCACCACTTCCACTGAAAACAGACCTATAAATACTCAGAAGCCTCTGCATTGGTCATGCCCTGGAGTCAACCTCTCCCACAGTCTCATGACACTTTCCCCTCAAGACAACTGTTTTACACCAGACCTGTTATGGCATCCCTAAGGAATCAGGATGGATGCAACAGCAGCCTTCCCCTATACTTATAAAACATGGGAAAAATCACAGAATCACAGAAAGTTAGGGTTGGAAAGGACCTTAAAATTATCTAGACTATATATATAGTCTCAGGACATCAGAGCATTATATCCTTTGGGTATGGACAAATGTGGGTGCAAAAAACAGGTCAAAAGGAGAACTGATCCAGACCCAAAATCTCAACCAGCTGGGCAAATCCATCATGAAATAAACATTTTAGGTTTATTTCATATAATTTGCACATTACAGCACCAACAACCTTATCCTTTTTACCTGCACTATCTCTCTTAGAACACCAAGTCAAACCACTCACGAGCAGCTTACAGCTTGGGTATAGGCTGGGTGTGAACTGCACTGATTTAGATGAGGTCACCTGCAGCTTGGGTACCCAGTTCATGCTTCTGAGCAAAGAAGATGCAAAGATCAGACTGTGCCACATGTGAACAAGAAGTTGGAAGAAAAAGCACTTTATCCACAAGTCCAGACTCAGTAATATACGTGCTCCCTAGAAGCATTATGAAGATATTTCAGCATGGCACCCCTGAGCAGAGCTAAAAACTACTTAGAGCAGAAATCCAGCAAAACACAGCCAAGAGGTGATGATCCTGAACCTGTTTCTACTCCCATGTAAGCTCTGCCTGAGTTGCACAGCACAGGAAGGCTCAGAGCAGCAGAACAATATCCCACCCTGAGACATATGGGAAAACACCATCTACTGAAGGAGATCCCTGGGACCATCTCCAACCACTTGTTTGATTCTCCAGTCCTCAGGAGGAGTGTACTCAGAAATCACCTTAAGACCATTTTATTACTCTAAGAAGTTTGTGTGTCCATCCAAATCAATCTCAATAGGAAACACTGGGGGGTTTATCAGTTTTAAGAGACGGCCAAGCAATATCTATTCAATTGGAAGGGTTTTTCCACTCACTTTCCAGGCAAGTTGATGGACATCAGATAATTAAAGTCAGAAAGTGCAGTCAACTATTGGATCAGTCACATCCCTCCTCACTACTGTTTTATTTCCTTGCCCTTCATCCACCCTTTCCTCTTCCCCAGCGTTGCCTTGAGGTTTTACAAGTCTCAGTGCATCAGGACAGCAAGCACATAGAAAAGAAAAGCAATCTCATGAGCACAAGAAAAAGAACTAGAAGTTCAAGCCAACCATATAGGTAAAAACTGCTATAAAGGAGCAAAAAGAGAGCCACAAAGGGAAGGAGGGAGTGAAACCTCAGACTAGCACTCATTCCCCCTTCAAACATAACACCACACAACCCATGCTCCCTTAGCCAACTGCCCATGCCTTGGTTACAGGAGTCATGTTAAGGACTACATGGTCCAAGGCTGATGCTCAGCTCTATGTGGACAGCCTGTAGCTCCTTCATCCTTTTGTGATCTATTAATTCACGTAGCTCTCAAATAGAAAACTTCTTTGCTAAGGACTCAAATTAACCAAGAGAATTTCCCATCACTACACTCAAACTTCCTCCCCTCTCTTGCTGCATTCTGGGGGGGTTTGGGTTGGTCAGGAGGGTTTTTGGTTGGTTTGGGTGTTTTAGGTCAATGGATCTTAATTCTGATCTTTAATCAGAATTTTTGTGGAACACTGCTCATAACCCCCTTAAAATTCCCACCCCTGTTTATTCTTCCTACCCAAGGCCCTGTTTGTCTTGCTGTCATCTTCCTCTTGGATGAACTAACCATCCACTGTACTGGGAAGTGGAAGATGCTCAAGGTTCATATCTCATCCCATGTACTCATCACTGCACAGCATCCCTAAGGGGACCAGTGGGTAGTGACAGATGCTTGTGCTCCTTTCCAGTTACTCTGAAAGCTTGTTCACCAGCAGAAGAGGCCTGAGCTCTCCCTCACCTGCCTGACCGCTGGTTTTATCATTTGCCATTAAGGAAGAGATACCAGGCTGGAAAGCAACACCCTTGCAAGCCCTATGAGCGAAAGCACATCCACTAACAAAGACCCCAATTCAGCCACAGAATCATAGAATAGTTAGGGTAGGAAAGGACCTTAAGATCATGCAGTTCCAAGCCCCCTGCCATGGGCAGGGACACCTCACACTAAACCATAGCACCCAAGGCTCTGTCCAACCAGGCCTTGAACACTGCCAGGGATGGAGCATTCACAACCTCCCTGGGCAACCCATTCCAGTGCCTCAGGACCCTCACAGGAAAGAATTTCCTCCTTATATCCAATCTAAACTTCCCCTGTTTCAGTTTGAACCCATCACCCCTTGTCCTATCACTACAGTCCCTAATGAAGAGTTCCTCCCCAGCATCCCTATAGGCCCCCTTCAGATACTGGAAGGCTGCTATGAGGTCTCCATCTTCCAGTTTTCCAGGAGTTCTTCACTCAATGACTCCTAAGCCAGCTTCCAGTGTCCCAGGAAACCTTCAAAATGATGCAAGGTTCATTTTTCACATCACAAGCCATTTTCTGTTTTACAGCATTTCTGGAGCAAGCTGCTGGCACAAGGTCCCTCCTGATGAGCACAGGCAGCTTCAAGGAGTGATGCTGGGTTTATTGTTCTTGCTAGATGCAAGGAGAGAGAAGAAGGGAGCACAGAGCACAAACAGGGTGATGCCTTGCTCTTCTCAAACAGGATGCTCTCTTGTTCTTCCCAAACACCTATTGCTGGGCCCTTGCAGAAACAGGATGCTGAGCAAGGCGACCTTTTGTCTGATCTGGTTGGCAAGTCCTATGTGCTTGCACTTTGCTCCACGAGACATTGCCCCATCAATACACAGGCTTATTTATCCCACGTGATGAGAGCCAGAGGGCAAAGACACATCTGTTAACAAAAGCTATTGAGCAGGCTAATAGGCAAAATGCTTTCGCTCCTATTCTTTGGCAGCAACCCAGTGACCTGAAGGACTATAATAGAAAGATTTAGAGCAGGGTAAAACTGAAGCCTCTCTTTTAAGGGGAAAATCAATAAGATCAGGGTTCTCCCCAGCCTCCACATACCCAGCTGATGTGAACAGAGACTATCTGAAACAGCGGACAGTGACATGTCAGATCTACCAGCATGAAGTTAGAGCTTGGCTTCCCCAGAAACAAGGGTGCACTTGTTTCTGTATCTGCCAGACAACGGGACACATTGTGCAAGTCAAAGAAACCATGTCTTTTTCTAATGCTTGACATATGGAATGGATTTACCTATTTGTCCCTGTAAAAGATTGAAATGGGTTCAGTGCACTGCCAAAGGGAAACCAAATGAAGTCACAAGCTGCAGAAGCAGCCGACTTATCAAAGCCAGCATCCGTGCACAGAGGAAGCAGAAGTTTTCCTTGCAGGATTTAAGGATTTAATATTTTTACCTCTCAAGGGCTAAATGTTAGGAAAAATCATAAAAATTCAATCAGCCATCATGGGAATAATTTAAGTGCTGCAATTTGCTCATCACACAATAGCTTATTCAAGGCCTTGTACCTGCAGCAGTGCTATACTTAAAGCAGAGATAAAACACACTGCAGAATAACACAGCAGCATCCAGGCAGGTTTCACTTCGTGTTTCGCCATTTATCACTCACTTCCTGCTGAAGAAGCAGGAACCCCTGATGGCTGCAGAGCACTGCAGCAGAAGAGCTTGTTCAGACATGGGTGCGTTGTTGATAACCCTTGCAAACACACACAGATTCACATCAACCTCAGGAAGAGAAGCAATGAAATGAAACATCCTTTCCAGATATCACTCAGCCAAAAGCTACATCACCCCACACAATGCAACTTCAGGTTTTGACCTTACTGGGGAAGGAAAGCCCCAAGACAACAAGGCGCAGCTCGCAGCAGTGTGGTTTGCTCAGGATATGTGGTTTAGGTGGTTGCAAACTAAGCAAGCCCTAAAGTAAGGCACAGCAACGTGTTCTGTGTTAGAGGAAGCAGGAGGTAGCTTGTTTTTCCAGGAAGACCAGCATAGCTACATCAAAAAATGTAAAGCATGAAGAGAGAGCAGCTAGCAAGAATGAAACGGTAGTCATGGGGTGAAACCAGCATCTGGGACCAAGAGAACGGTTGGTTTCACCTTCAATGGATTAGAAGAGAAGCTGGGTCTACCTCCTCTCCCTTTTGCTAAGCAGCCAACTGGTTTGATCCCATTAAATGGTTGAGTTTTCCACCACTGTTGCCCAGAAGAAAGACTTATGCATAAGGTGAGGTTAAGGTTACCATGCTTCTTCTAGTCACATCACCCTCAAGTCAAGAGCTGGCTATCACAGCATGACCCCAGCAACCTCAGACACCCAACTGATGGGCAGGGAGGTAAGAGCTACTCTCCTTAGAGCCGGGCACAACTTCGGGTCATACAAAGTGATTTGAACAACCTTCCAAGTCATATTTGATGGTAACCGGGTTTTGTCACCCAAAAGTAAACTTCAACTTCACAACTGGCCACCGAGGCCTCAGCAAAGCACACAAGGAAGTTGACTCAACTTTCAAGAGTTGGAATGCTCCAAGTTTAGAAGACCTCAAACAAGGCCTCCCTTGTTTCATTTTTCTTTTCCATAATTGTCCCTGAAAAAGGGCCTCTTTTGACTGCACTGAGGTCAATTGATTCTCAAGTGCTAGCTGACATCATCTGCAAATAAGCCTGCTGCCAAATAAAGGCTCAAAATTACACGTCAAGAAGAACATGACAAACGATGGGTCCAGACCAGTTCAGCAGCTCCTCTCCTTTAACAGCTCAGAGGTGGCACAAAGCAAAAGACTGATTTTCAGGGATGAGATGAGCTACAAGGACCAGCCACCAAATAAAGCCCTTAAAACCTCCAGCCACACACAAGCACAGCTTCTCTTTGCACATCCCCAGCTGCCACTTATAGCCTTAAAATCACACTAGGGAGCACAGCAGTAATTATTCTGGAAACAATCTGGAGAAAAAGGCTGAACCTGCAATGAAAAACCTCTAAATTCAAGGCCCCTTTTCCAGACGGACTCATAGAATGCTCTGGGTTGAAGGGACCTTAAAGCTCATCCAGTTCCAACCCCTGCCATGGGCAAGGACCCCTTCCACTAGGGCAGCTTGCTCCAAGCTCCTGTGTCCAACCTGGCCTTGAACACTGCCAGGGATGGGGCAGCCACAACTGCTTGCAATAAGCACATGTATGAAACACATCTGCTGAGCTCTTACAGCCTTTTTCTGGTGAAGAGGAAGGCAGAGCCACAACCATCAGATTCAATCCCACACAAGCACTGCAAGAAAGCTGCGGAGTTTCGGTTTGTGGTGGCTTTCTTAATTTAATGAGATTTATTTAAACTCCAAAGAGCAATTGCCCCATAGGGAAACATGGCTTCTGCCCCCTTTAATGCAAACCCAACCACGTGTCGGAAACAGCTCATAGTTTGAGTTATTAATAAATGGATTGGAAACTCCAGCGAGGAAATTAATCTCAGGCTGTACCTGTTGTGGGATGCTGTTGGGGTGAAGGGCAGGACCGGGAGCTATGTGCAATTCCTCTACTTACAAACTTGGCCCTACTCCCAGAAAAGAACTATGACTGTGAATATCTGTATTAAAAGACATTATTATGCATTTCTGCTTCCCAGCCTTTCCGTTCCAGGACTTCCAGCACCTTCCCCATCCAAATGAGGGTGAGCAGCTCCAATGTATTTAGCAATGTAACCTCTGCCCTCAATTTAGAAGCTTTTTACATCACAAAATGAAACACATGCAACGTTTGGTTTAAAAACCAAAGGGACCATTAAGTCATCTAGCTTGACTTTTGTACACTGCTTGTCACCCTCTTTAATACTGTGCTACAGCTAAACATGGTTTCTAGGCAGACTTTCCAGAAAGGCATGTAATGGCTTTGGAGATGAAGAATCCTCAATATTGCCTGCAGTAAAACAAGAAATAGATCCAAGTAATCCACTTTTGCAAGTTGTTAGGTCCCATTCAAGCCAAATTGTGTCCATCAGTGCAATTAAAGATGGATTCTGCAGATTTGAAACCATCCCTGCGGCATTTCCTAAGGCCACAGAGGATATGTGGCACAATCCACTCTCTAAAACAGCAGGTCAAACATAGTGTGAGACTATCCTGTTATGCAGAATAGCATCAAGACCACTGAGGGCCACTCAAGAACATAGCACCAGAACCTACAAGTTAATCCTTAATAGGTCCATGTCTGTAGCAGGATGCAGATGCCACTCATCTTTAGGCATGGCAAGATGTGCCTCACTTAGAGCTACAGCCCACAAACACCCTGTGAGAGCCTGCATGCTCGACTGCCAAGAGATTCAGTGTAACCATAAAAATAAATCAAAGTAAGCTTAAAAGAAAGCAGCACATCAGGACTTTTCATGTAACCATCAAAAAAAAAAGGTGCCAAAACCAGGGAGTTTGAGGAAAAAGCAAGATCTTTCATCATGAGATTTCTTAAATCCAGGATGCAACTTCTGGTCTAAGGCACAAAGCACTGAGATAAACCAGTCCTTGTGCTGGACAAGAGGAGGAAAATCCTATGGCTATTTGGGTGTAGCATTTGGATGGAATGAGTGCATATCCACCCCTTGCTAGCTGGGTTTATGCTCATGAGCTAGAAGCCAGACAGAAGAGTATTCTCCTTACTGCAGGTTCTCTCATATGAGTACCATACATTGCCCTCTTCTCAGATGCTCATTTCCAACATCTGCAGGAACTTAAGGGCTCCAAAACCTGCTGAGATTTCCAAGCAAGGCTCATTGCATGGCTCCATTAATCACAATTCAACAGTCCTGCAAAAGGACTTGCTTTTTCACTGCCATTTTTAGCCAATGGACCTTCCCACATGCAAACCACCACGTTCTGCAAAGGAGCTTGAAACTGTCGCAACACCTCTAAATCAGTTACCAGCAGCACAGAGATGGGACTTTTATGATAGAGGTGAGAGAAAAGAAGGTATTGGTGTAGGCCTTCTCCTTCCCATTATATTGACATTTCTCCCCTTCCACAAACACATAGGATGGCAGCAGCTGATAAAATGAACTGTTTATTTAACTGTAATTCACTGAAAATTTACTCTTCTCGAGTCTTCTTGTCAACCCTGCATTAATCCAATACCAAAGGGATGAGGTTGAAGGACAACACATATCCTTGGGCAGAGAAACCAGTAGAAATAAACACTAGGCAGGCTCAAATCTGTGCCTTTCTGCAGCCTGCAGCAAATATTCCACTATCTCACTCGAGCACCCTTGTAGAGTTGCACTGAGCTTCCAAAAAGCTTTTTGGCACAGCAGACACTTAGGCAGGTTTCTCCCTGATGATAAAGGATATGGAAGCATCTCTCCTACATCAAGCCTCACCTTCTCCCACTAATTCTCCCTTTTCACCCCCCAAAGCATGCTCTTCTCCCCAACTTTTGGCAACCCATCACTATTCTGAAGCCTTCCCACCCTAAGCTTGCTTCTCCCCACAACAGCAACCTATATATCAGCTTATATCCCGTCATCTACAAAGCAGCATCTCCCACCCATCACATCTGGCAAGAACTGAGCTCTCCATCACTGCATCTTTCTTTCTGCTGGCGAAGTACCAGCGCCCCCATGGAGCACTCAAACCCACTCACATATCTCCACTGGAAACCAATGTGCATCTCCAAGAAGGGCTATAGCTGACGGACACCACTGTCTTGGACCATTCATGCTCCACTCGTGGCTTCCACGGAAGCTCAACCTCTTCATCACAGAGATGTCTTTACTTTCGTCTTCCCCTTCCCTGGAGGCTCCTATTCACAGCCACTTAAAACTAACACCAAAGTGGTGCCAAGTCTAAATTGTTCTTATAAATATCTAACGCAGTGCTGAAAACAGAGAGGACACCCAGGGAGGCTGTTTGTAAAGCACAGCTCATCAGCAGTCCCCAAGCAGGGCCCTGTGGGAACGCAGCCTTTTCGTTTCCATCAACATCTCACATGCTGCTTTTCAGCCATTCACAGTTCTGGTGGGAACAGCTGGCTGGGAGCTGGGATGGGGCCAAACAGTAGTGAAATGGAGAAGGAGGCTGTGTCCCAAGTTACAGGGCGCAGGCTGGGGAAGGCAGGAGATCACATCTACTAAGACTGTTGCTTGTGTAACTTCCCTCTGCATGCACTTAGCAAAGGAGCATCCTCACAAGCTCACCCTGCTCCTTCTTATATGCTCCATTTCAATCATTTACGTTCATTGGTGCCACGTTTCCTTCTCATCAAATTGATTTTGGTGATCATCTCGGACCCATGAGCATCCTTGATCAACTTGCACAAAGAGTGGGCTGCCCAGAGAAGCTGTGGCTGCTCCATCCCTGGCAGTGCTCAAGGCCAGGCTGGACACAGGGGCTTGGAGCAAGCTGCTCCAGTGGAAGGGGTCCCTGCCCGTGGCAGGGGTTGGAACTGGAGGAGCTTTAAGGTCCCTTCCAACACAAACCAGGCTGGAATCCTATGACTGCACCATTTTCCACTACCTTTGTTGAGATTAGAGGACTTCAGACACCAGAACAGACAAGTCAAACATTCATGGTGTTAATATTTCACTTCTGTCATTTGCTGTCTTCAAACTTTACACTTTTATGGCTCTAGACACAGGAAAAGACTAAATATCTAAGTAAACAGCAACACACCAAATTAATCTGTGCTAGCGCAGCTACTAACAATGGTGTTTACACTGGCAAGAGTACGGGTTCCCATTACCTCTTTCGTAACAGGGTTTACACAACTCAATAGAGAAAATCTAACTCCAGTGTTAACACCAACGAGGCAGGCGAGAGGGGAGACATTTGTTTTGGAAAGCAAGCAGAAAAACAACCTCTCCCCCAGTTTTAGAAGGGATTCAGTAAACATTCTACCTGGATGCATTGTAAGCCCTCTTCACCTAAAAAATCCTTTTATTATTAACATTGGTTTGGTCACAAACCCAAAACATAGAACCATAGAACAGTTTGGGTTGGAAAGGACCTTAAGATCATGCAGTTCCAACCCCCCTGCCATGGGCAGGGACACCTCACACTAAACCATGGCACCCAAGGCTCTGTCCAACCTGGCCTTGAACATTGCCAGGGATGGAGCATTCACAACCTCCCTGGGCACCCATTCCAGTGCCTCAGCACCCTCACAGGGAAGAACTTCTGCCTTATGTCCAACCTGACCTTCCCCTGTTCCAGTGTGAACCCATCACCCCTTGTCCTATCACTACAGTCCCTGATGAAGAGTCCCTCCCCAGCATCCCTATAGGCCTCCTTCAGACACTGGAAGCTGCTCTGAGGTCTCCACGCAGCTTCTCTTCTCCAGGCTCAACAGCCCCAATGTTCTCTGCCTGGCTCCATACAGGAGCTGCTCCAGCCCCTGCTCATCCTCATGGCTTCCTGTGAACTTGTTCCAACAGTTCCATGTCCTTTTTACGTTGAGGACTGCAGAGTTGCACACATAGCCCTGTACCAGCTACTAAGCAGAAAATTAACTCCATCCCAGCCAAAAACAGCACAAGGAGACTCATGAGGACAGCCTGGAAAGGCTCTACCACATGGAGCAATGGGTTAAACCCACGAGTTGATTGAGCATCTGAGCCTCATCTCTCACCCAGCATCTCTCAAGGTGTAGACTTTAGGACAGTGGTTGCACCACTGTCTGTAGACTGGAAGGACACTGCTGTACCCATATACCCAGGGAAAACCTGACAGAGGCACCAGCTCTTGTTCACAAAGCACAGAGCTGAGTCTAAGGGACCATGGCCCAAAATCCCCCTTTTCTCCCTCTTTTTCCATGTTTCCCTGCCTCCCTCATTTTCCCCAGCTCCAGCTCAATGCTGGCTATTTATAGCCTGAAACACATTGAGCAGATGCTCTGCAGTAAAAGCCTTTGACACCTCTAAAGCATTATAAATCCCAAGGCATGTTAATCACCCAGTCTGAGCCCCTAATACTAACCCAGGCACAACAACTAATGGGTTCTGCAGACTCCCTGCCACAGGCATTTTGCCTACATCAGGACTAAGCTAAAGGATATAGCATCCAACATCCTCACCCTGACAGTGTCAGGCTGCACCAGGCAGCCCAGTTATCAAACACCAAGGATTTCCTGGGGTGTCAAGCACTTGGGATTTCCCCATCTTTCAAACAAGCATTAATGAAGTAAGAAACACCTTTCACATGCAGCAAGTGGGGATTTATGGAGGCCACAATACCTGCAGTCAACAGCCGACTATACTGAAGAATGGCTTTGGAGGAAAAACACAATCCAAACCCATTAAGGCTTAAATTGTACTTATTGAATGGTGTGTAATTTATAATGCTGGCCTTTTGGACAAGCAGTCATGAACACAGCAGCTTTCTGGGCTTGTAATGCCATGGTAGGATCTAGAGGTGACCAGGAATGGTCTTCTGAGGGCTCATTTAAGTGGGCAATGGCTTGAGCATCACCCTGTGGCAGGTTCATCCTAACCTTCCTAGAGCTGTCTGAGGATGTGGGTCTCAATGATAAGCAAGTTCCTTGCAGGTTAAGCCCAGTTTCTCAGGCTAACACACCTCTCTGCTCCTTGCCAGCCTACCATGGGACTCCTGCCCAGCCTATGAGAAGTCTTGCTCCTCTCATAGAAGACCAACACTCCCAGATAGACCCGGTCTGCTCCAATGGCACCCTGCACAGCCAGTGCAGCTCCTGCCTGGCTCAGCTGTCACATGCAGCTACAAGCATCTCTAACATCCTCCCTCCACAATCACTCACCCTGGGTTGTCTCACAGCCCCCCCTGTAAAATGAAGGGCTCAAAGGTGAATGTAAAGGATGCTTAAGTGATGTGTAAAGCCCTGGAAACAGGGTAGATCTGCTTTCAATGAAGGAAAATGAAAAAGAACATAAATCAATATTTAATCTGATGATTGGATTTTCCTGCATTCAGCCCATCACTCCTATAAATCAGACACATCCATTCATGGGGATTCAGCTCTGCATCACTGATCACATCCAACATGCAGCATCCAATGCCTTAGCACCCACCCTTAAATCAAACAGGCTTTTCTGAAAGAGCCTCTTTCCATTAAGAAAACCCAATACTGTGGTTATGAGCATTAACAAATCAAAACTGCATAGAAACGGGCAAATTAACCCATCCTTTAATAGTGGTTTTCAGCAAAGCAAGCAATTTCTGTGACCAGTGACCTTTGGCTGTCTGGGGATTAGCAATGAAGAGCCACCTCCAAAGCCTATAGCCACACAGATAAATCACACCAACGTGGCTTAGATCATCTGCTCAGGTCATTGAACAGCTCTTGCCAAGTGGGAATTACAAGAGTAATTCACTATGAAGTGAATTAATACACATATCACAGCACTGCAATCCATTCTGTCGATGGATCACAGCTCCTCATTTGCCTTTTCACAAAAGGACCTAAAAAAGCCATCAGAAGCCTCAGCTCAAGGCTATGTGATGCTTAGAACCAGATGGACCATCTCGAATCATTCATGTTCCACTTGAAGGGAGTAAGTTTTCATAGTAAATGCCCAATTCATCAGGAAGGGTTTGGTATCTCATTTACGCTGGCTTGTAGCTACATGAGCAGCAGTAGATACTTTGAAGGCAGGGAGAAGCATTACAAGTATTAGACATACCCCCCCATCTCCCCTTCTGTATCTATCCAGTTCAGACAACTTGCATTTACTTAAACATAGGATTAGGAGATGGATGATGTAAAATCACCATCTCCAGGAGAGCAACAGTGGTGCAGCAACTCCACTGATGCTGCTGCTTTCCAGTGAGCATCGTCAACTGCCCCACAGGCCATAACAAAGAGACTGCCTTCACCTCTCATACCACATGCCAACCAGGGCATCTGCATGAAACACTGATTTAAACCATAAGGGGCAATTTGGTTTTCAATCTCCATTACAGCAGCTCTTCAATATCTCCTGCTAAGCGCGCACCACTGATACTTAAATGATGCTGCCTGCAGAAAGGACAGATGCATCTGGCTCCGGGCATTGCTGTATTTCTCCACTGCTCTCACATGTTCCAGTAGTCCCCATCTCGTTGCTGTGACCACAACATGCCCATAAAAGAACATGTTTTGATATCTCAACAGCAGCAGATACATGCCATAACACCACCTACAACATTTATCATGTACCAGTTATACTGGCATCACCACCCTCTGCAACCCAGCATCAGTACTGTGAGCAGAGACTAGAGGTAGCTCTACGCCTCCCTGGACTGCTTTAACTGCTCTGTTCCATCACTTGTCTAGTGGTAAGAGGTGGTAGAGGGATGGATGAATCAACTGAAGAATCCTTAAACACATCTATAGCTGGTCAATGGACTAAGACAGGAGGCAATAGATCCATCAAGCCTTTTCTTCTCCAAGTACTAAAACTGTCATGGAAACACTTCCATAGTCATAAACATCCAAGAAGGAATACAGAGAGAAAAGCCTACATTATCAAGGTGAACGTATCCATGTAAAACAGAGCACCTGAGGTCACTTTTGGATGCTGTTTTGGCAGCAGCCACAGCTTCCAAGTCTCAGCTCAGCTTTCCCAGCACAGAGCACAATGGAAGAGGCTGCAGTTTCCCATCTCTTCCATCAGCCACCCCTGGAAACCATCAAGCTCTGAGCCCTCTCCATCTCCACAAGCTCACTCCAGTAACAGAGCAGAAGCCAGTACCCTCATAGCCAGCTCTCTGAGCCTTTAGTTCCTTCCTACAGCAATGCTTATCTTCAACAGCTTCAAGACACCCACCCTATCTGCTCTCAGCCTTTCTTCTTCCCCAGGCTGAGCACGGCAAGGTTGAAGTCATCTCTTTCCATATACACTCTCTAGGAAAGGCTTGGCTACACCCCCTGATAACGTGCAATGGGTTTCCTGGGAAGCAAAGGCAGCCCACACTTCTGTCTGGAAACCAAAGATAAAGGGAGGAGGGTGGTGGGGAATACAAGAGCCACCTCCTCAGGCTGCTGCTGCTGGAATAAAGACAAAAGAAACATGGACGTATCTGGAATATCACTAACAGCACAGGGCCAGCTTTGTCCTAGCTTGTCTGGGGATCTGAAAGGGTTTGAGGGTCCCATTTATCCTTATAACCTTCTCTGAATTTCAGGTGCCATTCTGCTTTTCTTTCCCCATCCTATCCTCCGTAGCCCAAAGCCTCTTTTTCCTGCACAGTCAGCACTTGGCCATCAGATCTGCTTGCCTACACAGACTACAGACACCAATTATTGAGGCCAGGTTTAAGCTGTTAATTCCAGGTTGGTTTTCATTGGGACCCAAGATGAAACTGGGTTTGGTAAAGACCCATCCCTACAACCTCCTTTTGATTTGCTATTCTGAATTTGGACCTTCACAGGCCTCGCACTGGAGCAGCTTGCTCCAAGCCCCTGTGTCCAACCTGGCCTTGAGCACTGCCAGGGATGGGGCAGCCACAGCTTCTCTGGGCACCCTGTGCCAGCGCCTCAGCACCCTCCCAGGGAAGAGCTTCTTCCTTATCTCCAACCTGAACTTCCCCTGTTTCAGTCTGAACCCACCACCCCTTGTCCTATCACTGCAGTCCCTAATGAAGAGTCCCTCCCCAGCATCCCTATAGGCCCCCTTCACACACTGGAAGCTGCTCTGAGGTCTCCACACAGCTTCTCTTCTCCAGGCTTAACTGCCCCAATGTTCTCAGCCTGCCTCCATACAGGAGCTGCTCCAGCCCCTGCTCATCCTCGTGGCCTCCTCTGGACTTGCTCCAACAGCTCCATGTCCTTCTGATGTTGGGAACACCAGAACTGCACACAGTGCTGCAAGTAAGTAGGCTTCTTTAGGCAAACAACCTACTGACATCAGTAACACTGAGCTCACCTTCCCCCATTACACTTTAGGGCAACACAGTTGCTTCAAGGAGAACAGGAAAAGCAGCATTTGTTATATCCTCCTGTAAGGGTGCAAGAGCAAACAGGGAGCAGGATGATGGGCTCCAGTGACACAGTTTTTCACCCAGATGATCAGTGAAACACATAAAGAAAAGCAGCTGGAGGGAGCACATCTGGCAGCTCCAGTGAGGAAATGCCACACTCGGAATAAAGCCCTGGAGGCCCATGATGTTGGAAAAGCCACAAGGCACCTTTGTGTCTGTAAGGGGGGCTGGTCTGGCTCTTTATCACCGGGACCTTGCACATGGATTGCTTCAAAGGTTCTGGATAAAGTAGTAATGACAAAGCATTCGAAACTCTGTGGGCTATTGCTATAGGAGCTACTCAATCACCTGTAGAAAGGTCAGCCCTGCCTAGGGGCTGCTTATAATATTACCCAGAGCATTAATAAGCAGGCAGACAAGTTAAAGCTGCAAGAACACGACTGAGACCCACCGAGTTCGATGCAATTCCTGGTGGCACTGGCCACAGTGCCATAGGAGATCCTGTTCCTAGCTCCTCACCTCCAAACAAAGGGTCAAGAGACAGGGCCATCAGGAAACCCCTAAGGGCATTCACATGCACCAAGGAGAAGCGCCTGTGTTAGGATGACTCCTGGGATTCCAAACTCATCAGTGGTGGCCACCACCAAGTCCTCTCAACAGCTTGATTTCTGTGCCTCACTTTACCCAGTTATAGGGAGAAAACCAACAAGGTAACAGATAGGGTTTGGAACTGGATGATCTTAAGGTCCTTTTCCAACCCTAACTACTCTCTGATTCTATGCCACTTCACACGCTGCAAGATAAATATGGGAGGCTGCGTTGACCACAGGTTTTTGTATGTCACCAGCAGCAGTCCCATTTATTAACACTGGAGCATCAAAAGGAGAGTGGCCAGCACGTTGATGCAGGGCATCCCCCTCTAGTGAGACACCCTCCCCGCTCCGGTACCTTCAGTCATCTGGGATCCAGACCTGCCAGTTTTCTTCCCAGAGAAGTGGTGGAATCTTCATCCTTAGAAGTGTTCCACACCATGTAGACGAGGCCCTCAGTGCCATGGGTTAGTGGTGGCCTTGGGAGTGCTGGGGTAAAGGTTGGACTTGACCTTAAATGTCTTTTCCAACCTGGTTGATGCCATTATTCTGGGCTCATTCCCAGGTGATGATGGCCCTTCCCACCACATGTAACCAAAGCAGGCACCGATCCTGGCCTATTCTTGGCAATTTTATGGAGGGAAAAGGTACTTTTGTAAAGATAGAAAGCTTCCAAGGGAAGTGGGTAAGACAAAGAGATCCCAGTTACATTTTGCCTGCCTCAACCTCTATCCCAGAAGGGTTCATGCTGGGAAGCACAGCAGCAGCCATGCCTTTCACTAAGCAGAGAAGCCAAGTCCTTAGTAAATGGTGATAGTATTTTATCCTCTATGGCAGGGAACTGAATAAGATAAAGATCCCAAGAGTTTTCAATACACAGTAACTGCAAAAACCCAGCAGCCAGAGAGCCTATAGATAGAGATGGATAGAGAAAAAAACATCATGGCAATTTTCTTCCATACAACATCTCTTTCCCCACTCCCACCCAGGCTGATTTCCCAGGTGTGGCATTTCCTGTGTACAGACAACATGGTTTGGGAAGCAATAAAAGAAAACCCCTGCAATAAGAACTAGTTGATAGATTCAACTTCATGTTTATATAATGCAACCCATCAACATCTCCCACGTGGATACTGATCCTGCAGCATCTCTGGATGGATTCTATAAGAGGATGCAGCCAGCCCTAGACTCTACCCCAGGGGCACGAGCTCTTGTGGTGTTGCAATCCCCAGCAGCAGTTCATTTGGGGTGAGGCACGCAAACTGTGTGCAGAGCACTGTGCTTATACACTGCAATTAGCAGTGCTGTGCTTTAATTGCTGCCAATCCATCAACAGGGTCTGGGAGGTACCTTGGAAGCCGCCACCTGAACTTCATTCCGACCATTAACAGAACATATGGCAACTACATGCCAAAGCTTATTGTCCCTCGGTTTGTGTTCAGGGCAATAAGGCTCTGCTAAGATGATGCACTGATTTCATAACAACTTGTTTGGTTGAATACTTGTAGTTAGATCAGAAATTGCTTCCTCATACTAGCTACAGAGATTATAATGGTTTGAACCTTAGCAAGACCACGTCTTTTTTATACACCTTTCATTAGAATAAACCCAAATAAACCACATTAAAGATTCAAAAAAACATGGGATTCTTGCCATTAAAGCTGAACGCACACAAGAGACACAGGAGTTCTGCAGCTCTCCAAATGCAAAGAGGAGACCAAGCGTGCAGGTTGGGTGCCTTCAGCCCCCTCTTTCATCCTCAAAAGGAGAGAGGAAAGCCAAAGATAATTACAATTCTAGCAAGCATCCTCGTGAAGAAACTGAGAGCTCAAGTTTACAGTTACAGTTCTCATTGTCATGGAAATTTTAACATATATAGCCTGACCTGCATATATCTGGGGGGAAAAGCAAAGGAATCATTAAAACTGGCTGTTGAGCTGCAGCACAATTCAGAACACAAGCATTCACATACAGAAGGTTTCAAGGATGCAAAGTTGGCTCAAACCCCAAATTTAGGGGAAAGCCTTTTGTTCTAGAAAGTTTGATCTTTTAAAAAGAAAGATAACAACCATGCTGTAGCCTACACTAAAAAAGTTGCTCTTTGAATGCATGACACGTTCTCTGATAATTAAACTGTAGAAACATAACATGTGCATGCCTTATTCATAGAATCATGGAGTGGTTTGGGTTGGAAAGGACCTTAAAGCTCAACCAGCTCCAACCTCCTGAAATGGGCAGGGACACCTTCAACTAGAGCAGCTTGCTCCAAGCCCCTGTGTCCACCCTGGCCTTGAACACTGCCAAGGATGGAGCATTTACCACTTCTCTGGGCAATGTATTCCTTCCTTCTCAGGTAACCCTGGTTTTTGCAAGCCTTAAAACCTCTCAGATGCCATACCCCCTTTTTATGGTAACCACACACAGGAAAACATGTATTATACTACAACTGCCTCTACTCCTGGCTTGCAGTGGCTGGGTTAGACACAGGTCAGATACAGGGCAATACAACAGGTATTATCAACACACCACTGCCTTTGTATAGAGCAAATAGGCACCTAAGTTACAGAATGGTGTTTTCCTCTTTTATCCTTTATAGACATACCCAAGTGCTGTAGCTGGATATATATCAGCTGGAGACAATTAGCATTTGTTAAGCTTCCTATCTCCATCCAATACCTTGGGATCTTGGGGAGTGTTCTCACACATTCCATAAGTCCTCTGATGCAGAGCAGAGATCACTCAGCACCAATACTGGGAGCACCCTGTATGCTGGGGTATGCCCATCAATGATTCAAAGCTTCACTCAACAGCAGAGATGGGAGTTTGCAGGACAAGTGGTCTTGAATGAGCGATACCATGAAACTCCCTCCCACCAGAGAGAGGCCAAGGGATGCCAAGTACTGACGGGCAGCCTATAGAAGTTACCTGCTTGTTCAAACAGCCAAGGGCTATTTTGCAACAAAATTAAAATATTAAAAAATAATCAAAAATGAAAACTCAAAATTAATTAAAATAAAAATCTAAAGAATTTCAAATTAATTTAATAAAAAATATTAAGTTTAAAACATAAGAAATTGAAAATAATTGAAGAAAAAGGTCTCTCACTGATCTTACACATACTCTAGAGTTCCCACCCATGCTCTGCAGTACTCAAGCACATGCCAATAGACACGTCCAGAGGACAATTAGCCTTCTTTTGCAGCTTTCCCCTCCAAATACAGTGCTAGAATCACTCATTCCAGCACCAACACCTGCAAGGCACTTTATTGACAGCAAGATGGGAAGAGATTCTTCATACCTTGGTTTTGCACAGCTTGGAGCTAATTATAGACTTTGCTCTCTTGCTCCTGCAAACAGCTTTTATCTCTATGCCTCTGCTCAACAAAGTGGACATTGAGGCCTCATGGCCTTAAATAGACAAACTCAGAGACTACACATATTTTTAAGCCTAGATCAGGCACCTTTAAACACACAAACTATTTTAACACTAGAAAAACAATTGGAATTCTAAGCAGAACTGGAAGGCTGCCACTGGTGAAATAAATCAGTGCAAGTGGAGGCAGCTTTCACTGACACATTAAGTCAATGGTAATTTTACTATGGATTTTTCTCTAAGAAGCACAGTGTTCTGGTTCATAAGGCATATTGGATTGGGCATTTTGAGTGTCAGTGTTAGTACAGGCACAGATGCCAAGACATTATGTCCCACTGTTTTCCTGACAAAGTCTTTAAATCCCATTTATTCTCTCTATTACGGCTGTACCCGGGTGTTTGCTCAAAGGAAGCTTCCTCTGGCTCTGAAGTGGACACAGACTGAGCTGGCCAGAGTGGAAGCAGAGGAAAACCAGCACAAACACTTGTACTCTGCAAAAGGAAACATGTTTTACGCTGCACAAACACAAGCCATGACTCCTCAATCCACACGGGAGCTCCCGGCCAAGCTGCACCACCAACAATTGATGCGATTCAGAACCGGGAGCGTTTCTGGCATGGGATCTGCTGCCTAGAAGTGTTTTCTCCTTAACAGCCTCTTTCCCAGAAGAAAAGCACTCTGCAGACAGGAAGATCTCTGGTTATAGGCTTAAAAACAAAGCAAAGAAGCTGTCACCGGAGCAAAACTAACCCTCAAAATCAATGAAGAGATCTCTGGAAGCATTGCTAGAAGAAATGAGCTAAGTTTTAGCTTTGGGGTCTTTTCTTCTTCTTTAAGTAATAAGAACACTAAATAAGAACAAAACAGGCAAGGGTGCAAGTGTTCAAGGCCAGGTTGGACACAGGGGCTTGGAGCAACCTGTTCTAGTGGAAGGTGTCTTGCCCATTGCAGGGGGTTGGAGCTGGATGAGCTTTAAGGTCCCTTCCAACCCAAACCATTGCATGATTATATGAATGAGAGAACACAGAAGAACAGTAAAACACAACCATTATGCAAAAGATGTAACAGCATATTTTTCATGCCTCTTCCTATAAACACATCAGGTCTCATGAAACCCCATCTCACAGCTCCAGACAACCGAGAAGGTGCAAGTTCAGCCCCACTGTCCAAATTCCCTCTACCAGATCTCATTAAAATTGCATTTATCCAGAGGAGGGAAGAGCAATCTCTTAACATCTCCCCCATTTATCCCTAGCTAATTCTCACCTTCTGCCTTTCCCTACCTACAAAACTCATTTCACACACAGAAACTAGAGGCACTGCAGCAATGCAGGTCCTACATAGTCAAAGAAACTGCAAGCACATCAGTAAGACACAAGCAAAAGAGAAGTCACTCCCAGTACCAAAAGGAAAACATGGACAATCGTAACCACATCACTCAATCCCTTTGATCACCATACCCATCATCAACCACATGGTGATGGTCTCTCATAGACCTCCATCCATTCACCCAATGATCTCCATGGTCTACACCAGCCAACAAACAATCAAATATCAACCCATCCAGAACTCAAAGTCACCAAGAAGAGGTGATTTGGTCACATCAACATCAACTACCCACCTTGGTGGTGTCATCATGTGACCGCTGGTACCGTTTCCAACGGCAGCCGTAGATCCCGGTCAGACAGGACAAACATAGCTGTGGCTCGTAGTACTGCAGTGGCTGGTGTTTAACCATGCTCCTTCCAGCCCCTCAGGAGCGGGGTATCAGAAATCCATCAGGTCGTGGGAGAGCCCTGCAAGAGGAAAAAATAAAAGGGGGGAAAAAAGGAGGAGATTTAAGATGCTAAAGTAATATTTCAATGCATTAGAAAAGCAATCTAATAATTAACCATGTCCTCTGCCTACTGAATGATTATTACATCTATTGCCAGCCCTGTCACCATTTCTGGTTTGTTACTCAACAAGATGAGAATCATAGAATCCAGACTGGCTTGGGTTGGAAAGGACTTTAGGATCATCCAGTTCCAACCCCCTGCCATGGGCAGGGACACCTCACACTAAACGATGGCACCCAAGGCTCTGTCCTACCTGGCCTTGAACACTGACAGGGATGGGGCATTCACAACCTCCCTGGGCAACCCATTCCAGTGCCTCAGCAACCTCACAGGAAAAAACTTCACCCTTACGTCTAACCTGAACTTGCCCTGTTTCAGTTTGAACCCATCACCTCTTGTCCTATCACTACAGTCCCTAATGAAGAGTCCCTCTCCAGCATCCTTGCAGCCCCCTTCAGACACTGGAAGCTGCTCTGAGGTCTCCACGCAGCTTCTCTTCTCCAGGCTCAACAGCCCCAGTGTTCTCAGCCTGTTTCAATTTGCAAGTTACATTTCCTTGTGCAGTTTCTCCCACAGCACTAAAAGGAAATGGATTCACAGGAGGTATCAGTGGGAAAAGCCACAGCAGGACAAGAGCAGTAGGCTGATAATTTACACCCCGGATGATTAGATTTTTATGAGTGACTGAAATGTAAAGAACCAGAGCCCCTGCAAGCACAACGTGAAAATGGATTCAGAGACTTCTGCAAAGCTGAAATCCAGCCCAGCTAAATCAGTTTATCTTGAGCACGCTATGAAGCATTGCAAAACAGTCCCAGATGATGAACTCGCACTCCTGTGCACACTGCAAAGGCAGATATTTCCTTCTCCCTTTGCAAGCATCTCAAACAAGCAGTCAGAGGTGAGCTGGATGCAGCCTTCATCCCGGAGAAAGATCCCCTCTCCCCTAAACAGCACTCACTCCCAAAGGACCAGGCTGACTCCAGCGCAAGTGCTCTTATTGCCATGAGTGGAAACATCAGTAAATTTGCAGAGAACACCATTTGGGCAAGAGCGTTGGTCTACTGGAGGATATGGAAGCTGTACAGAGGCATCTGGACAGGGTGGATCAAAGGGACAAGGCCAATCAGATGAGGTACAACAAGGCTCAGTGCTGGACCCTGCACTTAGGACACAACAACCCCCTGCAATGCTCCAAGCTTGGGGAATTGGGGCTCAGGGGGGACCTGATGGCTCCCTACAACTGCCTGAGAGGAGGATGGAGCCAGGAGGGGCTGGGCTCTGCTCCCAAGGAACAAGGGATGGGACAAGAGGAACCGGCCTCAAGCTGCACCAGGGCAGGTTTAGATGGAGCTGAGGACCAATTCCTGCCCCAGAGGGTGCTCAGGCATTGGAACAGGCTGCCCAGGGCAGGGCTGCAGGCACCGGCCCTGCAAGGGTTCACACAGCGTGGAGATGAGGCCTCAGTGCCATGGGGCAGTGGTGGCCTTGGCAGTGCTGGGAATGGTTGGACTGGATGAGCTTAAAGGGCTTTTCAAACCTAAATGATTCTGTGATTCTATCACTGTTTCAAGGGAAAGTACTTGGCTCCATCAATTACATGCTTTGTGCGTCACAAGGCTTTTTATATGCATATATATATAGTTAGATGCTTGCTTTGTATCTGGTGAGATTCATATCAAGACCAGATCAAGTAGTTGTGTGCTCTTCATAGAGTCAGTGCATGGGGATAGCAAACCTCAAAGCAAATATTTGCCTGTCTGATGGCATCTACCAGGGGTTTTCCACAGGTTCCTGGTACATGAGTACACCCACAGCTGTGGTGGGTGCACTGTGAGTGATGCTCAACAGCAGTTGAGCTTGCAAAGTGCTTGGCTTCCTTTCCAGAGCATGCATGACCTGTGGGCAGTAAGGCCCCTCTCTAGGGGAATCACCCCATTTCCTTTATATACAGCACCATCAATGTGAAGGTCTTACATAAAGCTATGAGTAACGACACCCTCACTCCATCAGCAAAGCAGGACAGGGCTTGAGGAGGTAACCTAGCCACCTAAGAGCCTGTAATGCTCATGTCATAGAATCATGGAATTGGTTGGAAAGGACCTTAAAGCTCATCCAGTTCCAATCCCCTCCCATGGGCAGGGACACCTTCCACTAGAGCAGCTTGCTCCAAGCCCCTGCGTCCAACCTGGCCTTGAACACTGCCAGGGATGAGGCACCCATATCCCATGGAAGGAAGCACCGAAGAATAGGGCTGGCCGTACCTTTCATTACAGCCGATGCATAAGGGGATGCCGTGGGCATTGCAATCACTGTGGCTGAGTCTAGGAATGCCAGTGAGGACACAGACAGCTCAACCCTTCCAGCTTCTGTCCTTCCTTGTATCCATTTACACTCAGTGCTCCATGCTGACAGCCTAGGACAGCCCTGTCCTGATTTGCTCTAATCAGGACTCAGCATCCTCAAGGCAGACAGATCTTGCTAGCTGGTGGTTGTAGTTTCAAAGCCCACCAGACCATTAGCACAGCCCAAAACCCTTAGGTCCTCTGCTTTCTTCTAACACAAGCACACAGAACATTGCTTTACCCTTTCAGCAAACCTCTCTATGATGCTCTTGGTGCTGCTTGAGACATTGACCCAGGCAGAGGACACGAGATGCACGGGACTTGCACATCAGCTCATTGCTGATCCAGATCCCTTTGTTCAGCCCCTCAGGGAGAATATGCAGGACAGAGCCACAAGCACATCCAGTCTGAAGCAAGAGCTGCTTGCTGATCACATCGCCCCATGCTCTCCCAGCTCATCTGCCCCTAAGCGTTGCTGTCCCACCTCCATGGCCTCATGCTTGAGGACACCTCCCCGCCTGCAGTTCATCCCTTCTCATGCTATTTATAAAGCTCAGCATTAGTCACTGCACAAGTTGCTTCCTATCTTCAGCTTGTGTCTGCTTCAAGATTGTCCCTACAAGACGAGTTTCCTGGTTTGCCTTCCCCATGTGCCAGCAGCACGCTGCAGGCAGGAACAACTGTCAGTTAGAATAGGTCGGAAACACTGAGGGCATGCAAAGTTTGGTGCTATTTAAGGGTCTTGGACAAAGCTATAATCTCTGCCTTGAAGATCCTAAGGAGCAAGTGATGTCCAAGATGTTGCAGGATGCAAGCATGATGTAAAAGTTATCAGAGCCTATTAACAACTACACTGCCAAGCCCCATATCACCAACCTGCAAAGCCAGCAAGCTACAGGCGTTACAAGCACATCGTCATGAATTAAACTCCAAAAGACAGCATCTCTCCTGATTCCCACCTCTTCATGCAAGGCAAGAGGGCAGACAAACCACCTCTATGTGTAAAAGCTTTGACCATGTACTTTATTTGTTAGCCTCCAAGAATTGCTTTGCAAACTCAAACACCAGGAGCACACTCAAGCACTTTATCACTCCATTCTTCTGGGAAGGCCTTAGCTATTGTCCGGACACTTGAGAAGCAATCCTGTATATCAGCCACATGCATACAGGATATCAAAGCTAGCAAACCCTGACTTTTCAAACAGAAATCCCATTCATCTGAAGTGCCAGGAGCCTGGAGCAGAGGCTGCCCTTCAGGTATAATATAATCTGTGTTACGAATCCATCATCCCATTAACAAAGTTGATGCTCAAGCACTTTAGTCCTTAGCTGAAACTTCACAGCACAACTCACAGGAGGCCACTGGTAAGGCTGGGAAGGGAATAGGGTGAGTTTGGGCAAGCCCCACAAGTTAGGAGGTACACGAAGAGTTCTCATCTTAGGACTATCACCAGGATCCCTAACTCAACTTGTTCAAGACACCAACATCCCTCTCACAACTGCATATCCAAAGCTATCGGCTAAAGGCATAAACTTTGCTGCACAACCAGAGGTAGTGCAGGCACCAAAGCCTTTTGAAATGGCATGGCTTTAATAAGGTATAAGTGCACTTCAGAATGGAGGGGGACCAGCAATTAACCCTTCACCCTGAAGGTGAATCCCACCAGGAACACCAACAGTCAGGGTCGAGGCAAAAGCCTTGAGCTTGTTGTTCACTTCTGAAGAGCATCTACCAACCTCCCACAGCAGCATCTAATCCAGCATCTCCCAAACTCCTAGCAGCATGATGGAGGGACATAAGTGTCTTCAGTGCAAAAGGGCAACCAAACCAAAAGCATGCCTGCCCACCAGTATCATCACTACAAGGCACTGCTGGAAGGTTTTAAGGGCAGCTTAAAACAACTAAACCACTGAAAACAACCAAGGGAAAACAGAGCTGAGAAGGCTCCATAAGCTAACAAGTGAAGCTCCCATCCTGGTTCCTCCAGGGAACCCATAGATTCAGGCTGCCCTCCATGGAAGCAGTCAGGAGAAGGACAAAGAGAAGAACTCCAAGATGACCTTAAAAAAACAGACTATTCCTAAATGCAGTTGAACTGCAGGAGCCACAGCCTGGAAGCCTAAAATCATTCCCTCTTCTCCATAAGGAGCATAAGCAGATGCATAGAAGCCCACGATGGAAAGGAAAGCACACAGAGCACCCATCCTCCCCACCGCTCACACAGACACCTGAGTAGTAACAGGAGATGAAGGAAGAGACTGAAGCACAGCAAGGCAAGATGCTGCTCGAGAGAAACCCCACTGATACCCATCTGCCTAGAGATCCTTGCATGGCTTAGATGCTAGACTGAATACTTACTTCTCCTGCTTCCAGAAATGGATTTAATGGTGAGAAGCAGAAAGCCTGTACCACCTTAGAATCACTGTTCCCATGACATCTACAGCTTTGAGGTGGAAAGAGCAGGCTATGAATGATTCAAGCCTCTGCTGGTTAGCATTACATACAGAAATGAAAACAGGAAGCAAGACAACATACATTAATTATTCACATTCAGCACCACGCACCAGAAGGGAGGGGAGGGATAAAACACAAACCCACACAAGCAATCAACCTTGGCTTCAAAGATGCATCATCCACCAACGGCTACAAACTTCTCCGAGCTGAATAACTGAGCTTGCCAGAGAGTTTGGCCAAAAAGGAGGAGCAGGGTAGAATCCATCTGCAAATACAATGGGAGCATTTCCTGAAGGCTCCAGGATGCCTAATTAGCACACGCTGCATTCCTGAGATACTGGGCTGTAGGTATCCCTTACAGCCCCGTGACACGTTATTCCTTTCCAAAGAGCATCAGAGAGAAAAGAGACGAGGGAATTCAAGTGGCGGATTTAAAAGGGAAGCTCTCTGGGGAGATCTGGCCTAAAAAACGTTGGGTTTTGTCTAGGTTAACTCCTCCAGCCCTGTGGCCTTAGAGCCATGCTCAGACCTGGAGTGGAGAGGGAACAGAGCAATCAGGAGCGTTGTTAAACCACCTCAATGCTACCACTTTAAGCAAAGGGAAGAGCAGCAGCACAAGGCCTGAAGTGTACTGAGTGAATAATGTGAATGAAGCCATGGAACAGCAGGTTTGGAAGCATCCAACCCTTCCATAAGGCTTGGTACAGTCCAAGCCATTCCCTCTGGGTTTTTATTCCTATCAACCCAGTTTCACACAGGCCACACTGAGCTCACTCAGGATCTTGGGACAAGTCTTTTAATAGCCCAGAGACAAGCAGAGTAAAGCACATCCAGTGACACCATCCACAGCACTGTTCTGAATACCCACATGGTTTGGAGAAGCTGGAAGGAGGTATGAGAGCTACAGGCTCCTGCCTGCCTTACCTTGACCTGCTGCCTTCAGCCATCTCTCAGATACCCTAGTTGGTTTGGTACAATGAGCACGTAACTTCTTACTTGAGCCTGCAAACTACTCCTAAACCGGATCAGCACATCCAAGAAAGAGGCAAAACACAGCCAAGGATGCTTTGATTTCTGAAGTCTATGGAGATGCTGGAATGTGCGAACCCAAGCACTTGGGAATAGGAAGACACCTCCTACATCTCCATCCATTGATACATGGAGGACATTCGCGGTCTTCCCACGTCTCCATCTATCAAGACATGGCTGGAAAGACACACCAAATGGAAAGCTTTGGCTTTCCATGAGGAGGCTCCCAAGGTTTCAGAGGCATATTTGTTGGGAGAGTGAGGCACATAACAGAAATACCATCACATGGGCAACCCCCATATTTAGAGAGGCCAAATGCCACTGCAGCAGCAGGCACTCAAAACCAAGGTATCCCATAAAACCAGGTGCAAGGCAGCTTACCCCACTTGCAATGCAAATAAATGCAGAAAATAGAGATCCTGAGGCTGTTAGAGATTTATCTTTTTTAACTATCCCATTTTAACAGAGCTTTGACAAATTCAACTGATTTTCACATTAAAAGAAGCTTTTTTCCTCCCAGTGGTGACTCATGGGATCACTCTCAGGCATCTCTGTACAACTTTTAAATCTCCATCCCTATTAAATCTTCCATCAAGCTAGTTATGCTTCAAACCTTGTTAAGCAAATAATTACCTATACCCATTAGGTGAGAACATAACTGCTAACCCATTATCCCTTCTGGTGTTCTTGTAAGCCTTCTTGTCAGTTGTTCCATTAATTATACTGGAAAATCCTGATTTTCCTTAAGTACTTTCTAAACAATAGAAGTTAAGCACTTCCAGAGCAAACCCTCTGGTTCTACACACAGAAAAGAACTGCAAGGATCCTTTATTGCCAGAGCTAAAGCGATTTAAAGTATTAGAAGGAACTGATGTAAACTCTCGTGACTTCCATGGACTCTTCATGGTTCTCATAATCTTTAATATACTGAGCTCATCCCAAGTAATGCAATTTCACTTTCCCTGACTTGGAAGATGAAAATGGAAGAGGAACAACGTTCCCATCTGTTTAATAACAGAACAGCTCTTACAGAGGGATGTTTGCTCCAGCCATTCCCACAGGAGGAAATCTAAATGCACACTCGCGCACTGAGCACTACTTTCCACAGTTTGTTGGCCCAAACCCAGAGCATCTCAACTTCCAAGATGAAGATTTCATTTCAAGGCAGGAATGGTCTGAGAACACCCCAAAGCCATAAACAGCCTCATGGCTGAGATGATGCATTTCAGTGGTGGAAGGTGCCTAAGTGATGACCCCCCGATCATGGAATATCTCTGGATGACCCAATGGGGTCACTCTCTCACTGGGCTTATTCTTTCCAATGCCTTCTTATTTCCCACTGGAAATTGGGTTGGGTTAGAGGTCTCCCACTCACTTTTCCCAGGCTAAAAACATTCAGGTTTATACTGATAACACTGAAGAATCTCTGCACAAATAAAAGCAGAAGATGGGTTAAAAGGCAAGTTGCCACTGTCTGGCAAACAGACAATAAAGCTAATGTGCAGCAAAGTGTTCCTTGCTATGTGCCTATAGAATCATGAAATGGGTTGGGTTGGAAAGGACCTTAAAGCTCATCCAGTCCAACCCCTGCCATAGGCAGGGACCCCTTCCACTGGAGCAGCTTGCTCCAAGCCCCTGTGTCCAACCTGGCCTTGAGCACTGCCAGGGATGGGGCAGCCACAGCTTCTCTGGGCACCCTGTGCCAGCGCCTCAGCACCCTCACAGGGAAGAGCTTCTGCCTAAGAGCTCAGCTCAGTCTCCCCTCGGGCAGGTTCAAGCCATTCCCCTTGGCCTGTCCCTACAGGCCCTTGTCCAAAGCCCCTCTCCAGCTTTCCTGCAGCCCCTTTAGGCACGGGAAGTACATATATGTAATACATAAGTGGAGTCCTTTGGCTGAGAATTGAGGCAGGAAGCACACATCGGCAAAACACCCTTGTCCTAAAGGCCAAGTGCTGCTGCCCCAGTGACAGAAAATAAGGGGAACCATTAATAAAGTAAAAAAGTAACTTAGTTTCACAGGCCATGTCTTGATCTATCACCTCCAAAGGGGAACATCACTTTCACCCTGATGCCTGTTGGTGCCAGAACCCTATGACTACATCCTAATCCAGAGAGACAGCCCGCAGAGCCACTTTGATTCACAAAGTGGCAAGTGATGACCCAAATACTCAGGATCTGGCTGACGTGTTGCCCCTATGGGTCTGCTCTGTTGTTTATTATTCTTCAAGTTCTCTTTCTTCCATTGAATGCTTTGAAACTAGGGCATGGTGTAGTTGGAGGGGTTGTACGCTTCCAGTTGATGAAAATTCAGACTTCAAAAGATAAGCACTTCAAAGGGATTACAAAAGGGAAACTTAGACTTTAATCTGCCTAAATAAATAAGCACAGTGTGGACTAAAGCCTTCTGCAATCCAACTCCTTAACGTTTTCCACAAGCTAAGGGATATATTGGCTGCCCAGAGTTTTGGAAGGGTTGAAAAGCAGAACAGGACACTGCAAAAACCTGTACAAGCATCTCAAAGAGCAATAACCAAATGCAATCTCTGCATTCTCTGCAGTCAAGGCCTCGATACAACTCTGAAAACCCAGCATAGGAGCATGGAAAGGTTTGGGTTGAAGGGACCTTAAAGCTCATCCAACTCCAACCCTTGCCACAGGCAGGGACCCCTTCCACTGGAGCAGCTTGCTCCAAGCCCCGGTGTCCAACCTGGCCTTGAGCACTGCCAGGGATGGGGCAGCCACAGCTTCTCTGGGCACCCTGTGCCAGCGCCTCAGCACCCTCACAGGGAAGAGCTTCTGCCTTACCTCCAACCTAAATCTCTCCTCTTTAACACCTGTGACAGTCAAAGCCATTGAGAAGGGAAAGGTTCTTTCCTCCCCTGATGCAGGGAAGCAACAAGTACCCATTAACACAGATCTTAATATTACTACTAACATGCTCCATTTCTGTCTGTGATGGCAGTGATGTTGGTCACACATTGCCTAACTTCAGGTTGTACCTGCACTTGCACATCACAGCACACTTATCCCACAAGCATGTCCTCAAGGAGATGATGTTGCAAACTTAGAGCATTCCCCATTTAGTTCCATTTCTATCTAGAGAGCTTGCATCCATACACCCTCAAAAGACAGCGGGAGTAAGGTTCTGCCATAACACCACATGCCAGATGTGATGTCCAAGAAGACAACCAAGCTACTTGGTTTGTCTTGGCAGATCTCTAGAGGTGGAGAAGGCAAAAAATCCAGCTCCCAGTCAGTTCATATCCTTCCTAGAGAGATATTCAGAAATGAAGACCCAGCAGATAATCAGTGAGCGCTGACAAACACATGCAAGGAACCCCATGAGCCGTGCCTGCCTGTTGACTGGAAATCAGAGCAACCAGTTGAAATGAGTTCCACTTCATGCCCAGGAATTAAAAAGCCAACAGAATGCTGGATGTAGACAGAAAAGCCATGAGGCTACTCCACATGATCTTACCTGGAATGCTGGCTTGTCTAGAGAGCCCCAGAATCACAGAAACAAGTAGTAATGCAGACCAAAGATTTCTGCTCAAAGGAAGCTAAAGTCACTTGGGACTGGGAAATAGTGGATGATAAGATGTCCAACATCTCCCAGGCTTCCCTAGCTGGAAAAGTCTACAGAGCCCACGCTGTTTGCTTTGGAGTTTAATGGTTGATGTCCTGAAGCACAACAGCTCTGAAAGCAGGATAATGCAGCAGAAGAGACCATCTTCCCAACCTCAGCTTCACGGTTAGCTCTGAGTGGCCAAAACACAAACCGTGCTCAAAGCTTTTCCTGCTGTAGGAGTGGTTCTTGTGCAATAAACCTTTGTGGCTCACCAAGAGAGACCTCAAAACACGGCTTCCCTTTTGCCTTGTTTGGCTCATTTCCTCTATTTTTTAACAAGCCTTGTGAGCCTTATCTCGCATCTCCACTGTTCTTAAACCTAAGTAATAGCTTAAAGAATCAGGTGAAACCACAAACAGGTTCTGAAGTTACTGAAGAAGGAGGCAAAACACAGATGGAACACAAGGACTTCATTAAGAGGAAACATGGGATACTTTTGGCCCCCTCTGCCAAAGACTTCTTGGCAACCCCGGTATGAAGGGAGTTTGATCTTCTGCAGGCTGATGAAGAGATGGGCAACAACCCATGAATCGCTCACATCTACAAGTCTAACAAGGTTCTTGGCTTTTAGAAGTAGCGAAGAGGAGTTTTAAGCAGCTCAAGAGGGGTAAAACCCTGTTCTTCCTGGAAGAAAAAGCCAGCTATTAACTGCTACAGAGACAGATGGTTGGGGGAGTCCACAGTACCCAAAAGAAGCTAGAAAAATGCATTAAGGGGCACGGATAGCGCTGATTGCACCTCAGGGTAACTGGTAGGTCTGTAAAAGTCTGCTTCCATCTTTGAGTCTATGTCATAGGGAGGCCCAAGTTGGAGTACCCATAGAATAACTTAGGTTGGAAAGGACCTTAAGATCATCCAGTTCCAACCCCCTGCCATGGGCAGGGACACCTCACACTAGACCATGTCATCCAGGACTCCCAACGCAGCCTTGAACTCTACCAGGGATGGAACATTCACAGTTTCCTTAGGCAGCCTGCTCCAGTTCCATAGGAGAGCATCTCTTGTGCTTGACAAGAAAGGCCATCAAACATCAGGCAAGACAGGCTTGTGTTCGGCAGGCACAGGAACATTTATGCAACAGCAATGGAATGATGATGAATCTAGTTGTAAGCAAAGCTGGAATGAAGCTCCCAGAGAACAGGGGGCAGGAGAGGAATATAGGAAGAAATAAAGAGAAGAAGAAAGTTTGGAGACTACACTGACAAGTTCACTCAGGCATCAGGAGGTGCTGATGCCTTAAATAGTAAAGTGGCGAGGACATCCCAGCGCTGCTCAAAAGCAGGACTCTAAAACCCTAAGCTAAATCAACCACAAGAGATGCCAGTCACCCTGCTAAGGATTCCCTGCATTCAAGTAGCATTCCAGCCAGCAGGGATGGTGATGTTTGGGAAGAGGGAGGGCAGCAGTCGGGAGTTTCCATGTTGCAACAGTCAACTGTTTGTGCTACTGCCGGTAACCGGTGGAGAGGCCACAGGGAGGAACCTCTGGGTTCCAGCCAACACCAACGACAGAAATAGGCTGGGTGCAGAGGGTTTTTACTAGGCACTATCCCAAGTGCCTCTGACTTCCCCAGGCACAGTGGCTCCAGTACATGTCTGGTCCTGAATGATCAGCGAAGCCAAGGAGGAAGACACGTGGCTGACACTAAATCATCACAGCACAACCCCTTTGGAGCAGTGATGAGCATTGCCTTGGCACCATGCCTGGTGGAGTCACAGCGTGCCAGAAACATTCCGACCAGCACACTTTGCTCAGCTCATTTCCATCTCACTCTGTTCCCAAGGAGCTCGTGACCTAGTGGGAGGTGAGCAACCTGCTCTAGTGGAAGATGCTCCTGTCCATGGCAGTGGGTAGGAACCGGATAAGCTTTAAGGTGTCTCCAACCCAAACCAATGTGGGATAATTCTATGACAATTCTATGATAAGAACACACCAGTTCAACAGTTAAAAGCCGGGGTGAGACAACACAAGGACCCCGACAGCACCAGGAGTGGGTGCTGATCTTATCAGAAGACATGGAAGAGGAGGTATCTGAACCACAAAACCAGGGAGACATGCAGAAAAGCACCAAATACATCTGGGAGGAACTGGAAGGGTAGAGAGGCTGTGTCTGGACTAAAAGACCCCATGTTCAACCTCTGTTGCCTAAAGATCATATAAAGGAGAACACACTGTGATGCTGGCATGGTCTGGGTGATGAAACCGCATCAGCAGGGATAAGCACAGACACAGCCAAGGCGAGAGAATAAAGGAAAAGCCATAAGTGGAAGGAGACAACAAGACCTAGAAGAGCACAGCTGGATGCTGAAGAGCACTGAAGGGGCTCAAACACAGACAAGGAATTGCAAGATGCATAAGAAATTAAAAGGACTGCATAATATTTTTCCTCCCCACAGACTCCTTCACCAAGCTGTGAAACAGAAGTTTACCTCGAGCCTGCTGCCTTTTTACGTGCGGTTGTGCTGAGGAATTAAGTGGAAACAGAGCTGGTTTTCAACATGCACACCCTGACAAGCAGTTTCCTTTACAGACAAGCTTCTCTCCGCTCCACCTCCCTGACGACCCTTTTCCTACACACACCCCTGAAGAGTTCACTGTACGCACACATGGATTCCATTAGCTGGCCCTCCAAGGGGCAGCTTTAGTCCTCTCTGGAAGGCGTTAGCAGCTAAAGCAGAAGCCTGTCCAACACGTTGCTGTAGAGGGTTTGTCATCTGCTTTCCCTAAGACGCCTTCCCTGCTTCACTGCTGTAAACTTGGCTCACGCCAGCAAGGAAAGGAGACCTGCATGAAGCACACCACCAGCACTCATCTCAGAAGGAGCAGAATGCCTCCACACCCCCTGCACATGCTAACTGAAACAGTAAGAGGGGGGGAACACAACCAGCAAGCCTCATTTTACAATCGATACCCTGCACATCTGCTGTGCAACTGCTACCCAGAGAATTAAGCATGAATGTCTCCAGCTTAATGAGAGGTCCTAGTTAAATGCATTACAAGCTCTTTGTTTCCTATGATTGATTCCTTCCATTCGGCTGCAAGAAGAAACCATTCTTCAATAAACATTGCTCTTAAGCCAAATTAATGAAGGAGCAGAACTTGCTTTCACATACTTGCTGCTACCTCCCATTCTGCACACGGGCAGCACACGCAGCACTAAAGTACCCTCACTGATCACACCCACAACAAGGCCTCCACATCTTCCAACATGTCATTTCTCCTTCCGTTTCCAAGGCAAATATTCACTGCTCCATAAGGGTTAGCGGCTCCTCTGTAGCTCCCTTGTTCTACAAGCCAGACGCTGTTTTGGCTTCCTACACTGAGAATGCATAAATTCATTTGATAAGGCTCTAATCACACAGTAAACTCCTTCCTACTATAAGCACACTGGATGTGCTGTGGCCAAAGTAATCAAAAAGGAGACAGTCAGCAGGATCTGGTGATGTGAAAGAACAGGAAGTCAATTCTGTCTCCCTGATTTCGGAGCTATTCTGACTCTTGCGCTTCGTTTCCTTCTCATTGCAACTGGACTGATTCAGAGCAATCTAAACAGATTACCTGACATTGGGGAGGCATTACAGGTATTCCCTTTTGGATAGAGCACTCTCAAAAGCTATGAGCTAACTGAAGCAGCCCAGGAGAGTTCAACAAGCAAAGATGGCCTGGGTTAGGAGATGGAAGGACCTAAAGGGGCTGCAAGAAAGCTGGAGAGGGGCTTGGGACAAGGGCCTGTAGGGCCAGGCCAAGGGGAATGGCTTGAACCTGCCCGAGGGGAGACTGAGCTGAGCTCTTAGGCAGAAGCTCTTCCCTGTGAGGGTGCTGAGGCGCTGGCACAGGGTGCCCAGAGAAGCTGTGGCTGCCCCATCCCTGGCAGTGCTCAAGGCCAGGTTGGACACAGGGGCTTGGAGCAAGCTGCTCCAGTGGAAGGGGTCCCTGCCCGTGGCAGGGGGTGGAGCTGGAGGAGCTTTAAGGTCCCTTCAACCCAAACCACTCTGATTCTATCAACACCAGATGTGACATGAGTGCTGAAAACAGTTTAAGAGGTGCATGGTGGACGCAGGCACCGCATCCCCCAAACCTGAAGACACCACTTCCGACTCCTGAAGGCTCTCGATGCCAGAGGCGTCTCTGACAGGCTGCACAGAGTCCACCCTTGGAGGTTATGAAGACAAAGCTCTGAGAAAGCTGGTCTGAGCTCAGTGCTGACCCTGCTTTGAGCAGGGTGCGATGGAGCAGCGTCTTCCTGAGGCCCCCTCGCACCCAGGCAACCTGATGGGTCTAAGATTCAATGAAATACCAAGTGCCACCCACCGCAGGAGCCTCAGCTCCACAATGACAGGAACATCTGTGTGTTTTCAAGCAAGCAGCTACAGCACATCCTGGAAGCCCTTCCCATAAAGTGATTCCAACTTTAGCAGTTACCCCCCACAGCTATTCCAGTCTGAGAAGATAACCCCCTTCTCACGAGCTGTCAGGGCAGACATATACAACTGGCTGTTTCCATTTCATCGCCTTCACTGCAGCTTTCTGATCACTTGAAAAACATGGCAACAAAAGGAATGATATATACACAGCCCCCATCCCTTCCTGCATCACTATTGCACAGCAAATACTGTGGCTTTTGACCAAGGAAAGGTTAACACATCCAGTTTACCCCCTCCTCTGTTACAAAGACGCTCAATACAACACAGATTTGTCTCATGTTCCTAAAGCATCCTTTCAAGTATTACTGGATTCTTTCCAGTTCTGGATGAATCTGTGTGTTCAATGCAAGGAGGGAGACAGGAGAGTTCCCTTCGCAGAGGGTTTACAAACTCAACCCCAGCACTGAGCAGTGAATGAAAACTGCATCTGGAGGGAAGAAGTTGGTAGCAAGAGACAGGTTACAGGCACCCCATCACACAGTTACTCAATGCCAGGTAAATACTTGTCTTGACTGCTGATGTGTGCTCTTTCACAACGTGGTGTTCATCTTCAGTTTGACATGAATAAGGATTTTACTCTGTTTGCAGCAGCATAAACCTTACAGGAAAAGGGAATTTTCCCCAACTGACTTGGCAAGTGGTTGAAAGCCTCAAATGCTCCTGGCTTTCCAATGAGCATCTCAAAACACCGGCCAAGGTCACTGTGACTCTGACATTAGAAGTGGCACGTCAAGGGAAGGGGAGAGGGCAAAGGCAGGAAGGAAACTGCCCCTCCGTAGGTTGACTCCCACAGTTAACAGAGGACTCAGTCATTTCAAACCCATGCCTGGAGAGTCCTGTTCTAATCAAAACAAAACCCCTCCATCTGCCAGTTACATCAGCTACTATCTTGTTTTCCTTATAAAAGGGACCAGTCACATGGGATTCATAAACTCATTTAGTGATGCAAATCCAAGACCTATTTGTCAAAGTGCTTTCAATCATTTCAGAGGGCTTTTAATACAACGAGCATTAACCCACTCCATCCCAGCACCCCCAGAAAATAATCATTAGAGTGGAACAGGGACAGCTGTAGCCATGTTCCCTACACCTAGCCTCCAGTGAAACTCTACTCAAAGCTAAACAGGAGTTATATAGGTAGTAAATCATAAAGAGGAGGGGTATCCTGTAACATGCTGCCAGCCTTCCAATATCTGAACCAGCCTTCCAGTATCTGAAGGGGGCTACAAGGATGCTGGGGAGGGCTCTTCATCAGGGACTGCAGTGATAGGACAAGGGGTGATGGGTTCAGACTGAAACAGGGGAAGTTCAGGTTGGAGATAAGGCAGAAGCTCTTCCCTGTGAGGGTGCTGAGGCACTGGCACAGGGTGCCCAGAGAAGCTGTGGCTGCCCCATCCCTGGCAGTGTTCAAGGCCAGGTTGGACACAGGGGCTTGGAGCAAGTTGCTCCAGTGGAAGGGGTCCCTGCCGGTGGCAGGGTTGAAGCTGGATGAGCTTTAAGGTCCCTACCAACCCAGACCATTCTATGGAATGCTGAGCATCACTCTTCATCCTTACAGCCATTGCTACATCTTTCCCCTTCCTTATTCACACCCATCTGGGGATTGATACCAGTCAGGCTAAAGTATTATCATAGAACCATAGAATAGTTTCGGTTGGAAAGGACCTTAAGATAATCAGGTTCTAACCCCCCTGCCATGGGCAGGGACACCTCGCTCTAAACCATGGCACCCAAGGCCTCATCCAACCTGGCCTTGAACACTGACAGGGATGGAGCATTCACAGCCTCCTTGGGCAACCCATTCCAGTGCCTCAGCACCCTAACAGGAAAGAATTTCCTCCTTAGATCCAATCTAAACTTCCCCTGTTTCAGTTTGAACCCATCACCCCTTGTCCTATCACTACAGATGAAGAGTCCCTCCCCTGCATCCTTGTAGCCCCCTTCACACACTGGAAGCTGCTCTGAGGTCTCCACGCAGCTTCTCTTCTCCAGGCTCAACAGCCCCAACTTTCTCAGCCTATCTTCATATGGGAAACTTGTGGCCAGGTCACAGTGAGCCTGGAGGGGGGTGGGTCTGGGGATTCTGGCTGAAAGTCCTCCATTGGGCACGCCTCAAAGCACTAATGCCCATTTAGGTCAATGAATATAATCCTCAGCCTCATGCTATAGAGACCATGCTCCTGAGGAAAGACCCCAAGGGGTCTATTAATACATAGCTATGCAGTTTGTGGGCATTGCTTCCAGCCCAGAGCAGCTTATGCAAACATCTGGAGCAGCTGAGCACAAGCCCCACAGGAGCCCAGACGCCAGGATGAAAACAGCACCAATGTTTCCCTTCCTTTTCCCGTAAAACACTCCGCTTTCTAGGAAAAGGCCTCAGAAAAAGGAGAGGCTGAAAGTTCATTTTTCTTAAGCAGCTCTGTGACAGGGCAGGAGGGAAAATAAGCAGGTTTTTAGCAGGGCAACAGGCTCCTAAGCATCCAACAGGCTCAGCAGTACAGACTGGAGGTCAGTTAGGCGAACATTCCGCTGGGGACAGTAAGATGTACGATATCAGGTCTACCTGCCACCTCCATGTATAAGAGGAAGCAAATAGAACAAACCACTGCTGATGGGCCAAGGTGACAAAAAAGGCTTTCCAGAACCTGAAAACCTGGAAGTGTTGCATTCCTTTCATGGATCCATGCTAAGGCAGCTTCCATACGGGAAAGGAGCTTTGGAGTGGTGTCTCTGCCTCCTGGCTATGGAGAGCACATCACAAGGACCTGGGGAAAGGTGACACTGTGCTCAGAAGTGACTTGGAAATAGGACTCAGGACAATGGAGCATTCTTCCCTTTTTCCTCTCTTTCTAGATGAATGCTTCCTTAAAGAAACCGAGCGCTTCACCACGTTGTAAAACAGCCTGAGGTTTACAGCCAACACATGAGCTCCAAAAGAGTGTGGCTGCTCTGGAAATGTCCTTTCCAGCATAAACCCCTCAGCTAGCAATGCTGGCCAAGCTGCTGTAAACAGCCATTTTCTCCCTCTTTAAGCCTTGTTATTCTTCCTAAGCAATTTTAGATAGTCCAGCAAGTTGGGGGTTTGGATCACGCTGCTTTCCAGGACTGCCTGTTTAGCCCTTAGCAGCACAGCAATTGAAAGCTGCTGAGTAGCCTGTGAGACTTCAGAAAGTCCTTTTTCCTCAGCTTGGAAAGCCTTTCATTGGGCTAGAATCCCAGCCTGATTTGTGTTGGAAAGGACCTCAAAGCTCATCCAGTCCAACCCCTGCCACGGGCAGGGACCCCTTCCACTGGAGCAGCTTGCTCCAAGCCCCTGTGTCCAACCTGGCCTTGAGCACTGCCAGGGATGGGGCAGCCACAGCTTCTCTGGGCACCCTGTGCCAGCGCCTCAGCACCCTCACAGGGAAGAGCTTCTGCCTAAGAGCTCAGCTCAGTCTCCCCTCGGGCAGGTTCAAGCCATTCCCCTTGGCCTGTCCCTACAGGCCCTTGTCCCAAGCCCCTCTCCAGCTTTCCTGCAGCCCCTTTAGGCACTGGAGCTGCTCTAAGGTCTCCCCTTCAGGAGCCTTCTCTTCTCCAGGCTGCCCCAGCCCAGCTCTCTCAGCCTGGCTCCAGAGCAGAGCTGCTCCAGCCCTCAGAGTATCGTAGAAAACACACTGTCCCAATCACAGAATGATTTGGGTTGGAAGGGACCTTAAAGCTCCTCCAGTTCCAACCCCTACCATAGGCAGGGACACCTTCAACTAGAGCAGCTTGCTCCAAGCCCTAGATCTTACTAATATCTCATAAAATCAACTTGAATTTCAAGCATTTTCAATTTGATTTGTTTGCTGTTCAATGTTCTGCCAAGCCCTCAAGAGCTCCACATTTCCGCCTTTATCCCTTCCCTTGAGTACTGATTGACCAAAGCCTGTTAAAACCTTCCCTTATTTTTGCCAACAGCTGATACCACCTGCTTCCAGCACCAGGGATGAGAGCAGAGCATCACACATCCGTTCCTATTCCGGTGACGTTACGCAAGTGCCTTCTTCGCACACCACCTACGCTGCGGTCCTCAATCTGTTTGGCTTCACAGCATCCCTCTCGAGTGAGAGCACAAAGGCAACTCCATGTCTTGTCTAGCTCTGTCTTTCAATGGGCTGTTCATGTTTCTTTTATCAGCTTAATAAGGTTTTGTTCCCTTTGCTGCAGAAGCATCGTTGCCGCTTAGGACTGTGGGCTTGAACCCAGCATATGCAGCTTGCTCGGCACACCCGAACTTAAGAGCTCTCTCTACAACACGTTGCTCAGTTTTTATGGGGATGTAATAGTGATTTCTCTTCAATCTCTCCTTGAGTTCACAGTAGACACTGAAACACAGGCGCTGAAAAGCCCTTGGGTTTTCTCCTTAACTGACATGGCAAAGCTGTTGTGTTTCAAGCCTGCAGATGGAAAGCCAGGCTCTTTACTAAAACATCTGCAAATCTGACAAGCCCAACATCGTGCCTGGAGGCCAAGCACCAAAATGATCACATGTATAGACACAAAGCGATCACAGATATAGACATGTTTTAGACATGGTTGAGAGGGGTAGAGCCAGTTCTTTGGTAATGAGGTGCTCAGTAAGCAGCACCTTTCCCTAGCATGGGATCTTTCCGAATAGGGCTCCAGGGAAGTTGTTTCTCAAGCTCTCAAGCTTCATAGAAAGTCATTAAGTTTTGCCTAAAACAATTTTGCCACGTGGCAAGAGGAACCTGCTCTAGTGGAAGGTGTCCCTGCCCATAGCAGGGGCTTGGAACTGGATGAGCTTTAAGGTCCCTTCCTACACAAACCATTGTATAAGGACACAACCCTGGCTGGCAGATTGCTCATGGCTACAAGAGCTCCACAACCAGTACGTAGCTAGATTACACCCAGCTTCAGGATAATAAGTACAGCTCAACACTACTCTGCTGTCTACAGACCAGACCCAGGGTAAACCCAGCCTTACATCCAGCCAAAACAAGCTGCTTGAGGGCCCATTGTAAAGTCACTGCACAGGCAACTCCCTACTGTGTGCTGGATTGAGGCCAACTTAATCCAACTATCCCGCTATTGCAGCAGAGGTCAAAACACAGCTGGATGCCATAGGATGTATTTGATGCTCACAACACTGGCTTAGTCTCGCCCCACCCTTGAGTCACTGCCTCCACATTTATCTATGGAGGTTTCCAAAACATAAGACTGCTCACTTGCAGATGGGAACAAACTCAGTGGTGGTGCCACTAAGCTTGCATCACCCTGCTAAGGCAAGAAGCACAGAGGGGAACATGCCATATTTCAGACACTATTTCATACAGGGAAACAGTTTTCTTTCTTCTGTAGCTCCAAGGAGTTGCTATGACCCTTAGTTAATAAACCCCAGCCCTGTGCCACCAGTTTTCCCATCAGCTTCCTCAGCTCCTGACCCCTTGTTGAGAGACTCGAACTAGACAAGATGCAGAGTAATAGGATCTCCCAGGCTTGCTTGGAAGCTTTGCTTGCCATGTTACCACAAGTGAACTCCCTGCGGCTTGTTTTGTCCGTCCCAAGAGACTTCTTCTATAGAGAAGGACCACATCAAGATACATCCATCCCATAGCAACACAGTAAACGTGAGAATCCCTCTGGCAGGTTAAAGCCATTCCCCCTTGGCCTGTCCTTACAGGCCCTGTTGAAGAGCCAAATAAAACCCATCTACTAAAGCTGACCACTTCACCATAGAGCTAAAAAGCAGGTACAGGATGAGCTTCAGGAGATCCAGTGCAAACACCAAACAGACATTCCCAGCTTCAACAACGCCATTCAAACACATCTGAATTTAGTTTCAGGAGGCAAATGTCATCATTCTCCCCTACCAGCTCTACTGCGTTAACCTTTGTCACTGCTATGACAGGTAACTCGCCTGTCACATCCCAGTGCAACGCTCATGAGAAGCACAAGGAAATGAGATCTTTAAAGGGAAGAGTCAATAACCTTGCCAATGAGGCTGAGATTTGTCTCTTTTAGCTGCACATTCACACTTTGTAATGAAGACCCTCTGCTGTGGAGGCTGAAGTATTTGTTCCTCAAAGACAGGAGCTGTCAGCAGCTTTTCTCCTCCTTTACGGAACAAATACTCTTCAGAATAGCTTCTCACTACCAAGTTCTTTATGTTCAGCTTAGCAGCCATAAGCTGTATTCCTGATGGTCTCTATCCTTGTATTATGACAGTCCTAAAGATTTGCTTTAATTTATAATGCAGTTTATTAGCTAAAAGGATTTCCAAGGGCAGTTATTACCTACAAGGAACTGAAATGGGATCCATTCATCACCCCCCTACTTGCAAACAAGACAGCCCAACAAAGCCAAAGCTCGTCATTGATTTCCTGTTGAATCAGGTCCTGGAGGCAGAAGAAACTCATTGGATCTTTTAATATTGCAGAGCTTTGAAATCCCCTTCCAAGATGGTTTAAACCAACAGAAAGTGGAAACTTGCTGCAAAACTAGAAACAGGAGGTGGCCAAGACTTCACCTACACAACAGCTCAAACATCATTCCCCATGCAACATAGAGAAGAGACTCCAGATCTAGGCAAAGGAGGGCAGATTAATGCATAGACTCCCCAGTCATTCTTTGCAGCAATCTCTGTGGTACTGACTGAATGTACAAATATCACTTGGGCATCAGCAGCTGAACAGAGCTGAGTGAGAAGTTTAGCTCAGAGTAATACTGGTTTATTTAGAATCACAAAGTGGTTTTGGTTGGAAGGGACCTTAAAGCTCCTCCAGCTCCAATCCCTGCCACAGGCAGGGACCCCTTCCACTGGAGCAGCTTGCTCCAAGCCCCTGTGTCCAACCTGGCCTTGAGCACTGCCAGGGATGGGGCAGCCACAGCTTCTCTGGGCACCCTGTGCCAGCGCCTCAGCACCCTCACAGTAAAGAACTTCTTCCTTTTCCCCAACCTGACCTTCCCCTGTTTCAGTTTGAACCCATCACCCCTTGTCCTGTCACTGCAGCCCTGATGAAGAGTCCCTCTCCAGCGTCCTTTCAGCCCCCTTCACACACACTGGAAGCTGCTCTGAGGTCCCCACACAGCTTCTCTTCTCCAGGCTCAACAGCCCCAGTGTTCTCAGCCTGGCTCCATACAGGAGCTGCTCCAGCCCCTGCTCATCCTCGTGGCCTCCTCTGGACTTGCTCCAGCAGCTCCATGTCCTTCTGATGTTGAGCACACCAGAACTGCAGACCACAACTGGTGGTAAATTTGTCAGATGCAACATAATATGGAGAGAACAGCTCCTTACAGACACAAGGACATTGAGCAAAAGGTAATAAGACCTTTGCAGCACTCTTACTTGACCACAGCATCATCCAGAGACTACATCCACATCCCACTGTTGCAAAACCAACACACAACCCCACCTTTGTTTGCTGGAAGCAGGAATACGTAATGGAGGAGGCATATTACGGCCTCAAAACCAAGTTTCCTTGAAAATGCATATAAATCAGGACAGATGAGTGCCCCGAGTGGGCAGGATTAGCTGTGTTCATGCACGCACAAGTGCAGGATGCGATTCGTCTCTGAGGGTATTCCAAGTAGAAGACAATAGCTCCTTTCTGCAACACCTCTGCTCCCCAGATGATCTTCCATCCACCCACGTGCCCCACAACACTGAATCGCAGTTCTCAGCATGTAGACACGCTGCTTTCAAAAGACAACAGCACAATCAAAAACCTAATACCCAGAGGGAGCAATAGGACATCCGTACGGATTAACGCAAAGGGCAGGCTGGATGAGTGGGAACAAAGAAATCAAAGGTGCTTTCATTGCAATCACTGCAATTCCCAAACCCACCCTCAAATTAAGCTCTTCCAACCCTGTAAAAAGACTCAGACTCTATCTTGTATTCGTATTCAAGCAGCCTTCCTCCTATCAAGCCTTGGACATGCAACAGCCTCAAGGAGAGAGATCAAACAGCAAGGCAGGATGGGGAGAAGTTCAACTCCCAAAAGGTTGCTCCTGTGCAGAAACATCTCCAAGCTGCCGACACTTCTTGGCAGCTGAACATTAGCAAAGGAGGGCACAAATAGGAAGAGACTTGACATCGGCTGCTATTTGCACAAGCCCCAGACAGATTCAGGTGGCAGTTTTACTTGCATAAGGCAGATACAGCAGGTTAACCAGCCTGAAGCTTCCTTGGGTTAGTTTTTGGCTAGATGTCTGTGCATGCTCCAAAAGATACAAAGCTGAGGTCTCAGTAAAGTATTATCCCTACTTCTAATGAAAATCCATTAAAACAATTAGGTTGCATTAATACAGTTTCTATCACTTTTACCCATACATCTGTCCTCAGGCCACACCAGCGGCTTCATTCCACACTGACAAAAAGCTAACAAGGCCCCTAGAGACTATAAGCACAGGAGTCCACAGCATAAATCACCTACACAGATGAAGAGAGACCAGAACCATGCAACAGGTTTTTCTTTCCACTGTAGGTTGAAACCTTCCCCATGCAAAAAATCACCCGATTTCAGCACATTCCTGTGCCAACACCTCAGCACCCTCACAATAAAGAGCTTCTTCTTTATCTCCAACCTGAACTTCCCCTGTTTCAGTTTGAACCCATCACCCCTTGTCCTATCACTGCAGTCCTTAATGAAGAGTCCCTCTCCAGCATCCTTGTAGCCCCCTTCAGACACTGGAAGCTGCTCTGAGGTCTCCATGCAGCTTCTCTGCTCCAGGCTCAACAGCCCCAGTTTTCACTCCAGGATGCTCCCCACCATGCAGCCCATGAGCTAACCCCTCTCCTGTCCCAGCCTCTGCATTAGGTGCCCCATCACCATCAGCCCAAGCACGCCTGTTTTTTCAGAGGATTGTTGCAACAAAGCTTTCTCTCCCAGTGCCCAAAGCCACAACAAAATAGCCCTTTGACTGCCCTGCAGCACTTCAGGTGCTTCTCCGGTTGCCACAATCCTGCTGCACTCCATCTTTTTCCCCCCACCATCAGGACGCTGCAAACCAGCACTAAACCACCCAGGGAAGTGCTGAACAGCAATCTCACCATCACATTTGCAGCACAGATGATTTCATCCCAATTACTTGCTCTTGTCATGCAAAAAGAGCTACAGGAGGACGTTCAAATCCTGATCCAGGCAATACAACAGCCAGAAACGAAGACACTGCCCTAAGCATTTATTTCAGATCTTTACATGCTGGAATCAGCCCTTTGGAGCCTCCCAGAAGTGCTCTTGGAGGAAAGACAGACATTAAAGCCCAATTATACATTAAAGCTCAATTACACATCTGAATCTAAGTCTCTGCCCTCTGATTCAGGGGAGCCCAAGGAACACGTACATACAGGAACAGCTTGTTTCAAAAGAGGACCTAAAAAGACAAAAGTGTGGAAGTTATGCAGAGAAACCAGGCAGAGAATGCAAATCCTGACCTACTTCTCCCTCCTGGCTGGGAAAGGGCACGAGGCAGCTGCTATTGCTGCTCTGCAAGCACAGGAGATGAGCAGGAGCCCTGCCAAAACCTCTGCAGTGATGCCTCTTCCAGACACAGCCTGCATCCTCCTCCTGCCCAGGCAATGAGACCACAAGGAGATGGAGTCATGGTCCTAAGGACCTGCATTCATCTCTAATACCAACAGTATTTCCCACTGGATTCCTCTGCCAGCACCTGCTTCCATTCTGCTTCAGGCAGGATGGGGAAGAGCAGCATCTTCCAGGTAGGTCAGATGCCTTCATAAAGCATGCCTCAAAACCAGCCTCCAAGATGGGAAGGGGGACAGGGACAAAGCCATTGGGGTGATAGGCACATTGCCTTGACTACAAGATGGGAAGGGGTACAGGGACAAAGCCATTGGGGTGATAGGCACATTGCCCTGACTACAAGACCAACTGGACACCCATAGACAGCGGTGTCTTCTCTGACCAAGATCCACGTGAAAGCCATCCACTTTCCCAGTGTAACAAGCCAATGATGCAAGGAAAATATCAGGAGAGGAACAGGGAGTCAGAACAGGAAGAGTTTCACTCAGCAGCTTCCCCACTGGAGGAACTTCCTCACTTTACTATGCAAGATAAGGCTCCCAAATCAGGTCTTCATGCTGAGCTACCGACCTTCTGCAAGGCCAGACTGCAGGGAAGTCACTGACCTCTAGCCACTTCTCACCCCAGTCAGCCCAGTTACTGCAACCAGAGGTGAAGAAGCAGCAGTGGCATTTACACAAGGCCCACTCTCCAGCCCTTTCCATCTCAGAAGGTTCAAGTTTCCTACGCACCTGCAGAAAAATTAAGCAGGACCTTTAAGAGTAATGAGAAACCTTCCTCCCAAGCTATTCCATGTACCTTTCCATGGGAGAACACCTTTCAGATGAAAGAAAACCATCAGATCTCACACAGACACAAGCTGATTGACCATCAGCATAGGTTAGATGAGTCTGAGATGTGTTAGCGTAAATTATATTCCTTAAAGCACCAAGCTCATTCAGCACAAGGTGGTACAGAACAAATGCAACCAGGAAGCAAGAGCTAGAAATCTCACATCAATCAGAGGTCCAGCTCATCTTATACAGCCACATTTAATCACACAGGGCACACGATGGCTTTCGCCAATGATCCACATCTGGTGCTAGTGCTGCTAGAGCAAGGCTTGGGTGCAGGTTATTGGATGTTCCTGCTTATTGCTACCAGCTGGAAAGAACTTGGGACAAGCAGAGAAGCAGTTCTCCAGCAGCACATCTGCAGTGCTAGCACAAAGGTACATGGTGCCTACAAGGGGGGTAAAGATGCTCCCAGATTCCAAGCAATGGGAACATGAGAGGCATTGACAGTCCCACATCACAGCAGCCTAAAAGGCAGGTTGGATGGGGCTTGGAGCAACCTGCTCCAGTGGAAGTGTCCCTACCCATGGCAGGGGGTTGGAACTGGATGAGCCTTAAGGTCCCTTCAACACAAACTGGTCTGGGATTCTAAAACTGCCTCCAGTGATGCCTCCCCAGAACTGCACTGGTTTCTAATGAGTTATTTCAAACTGAATCATATATATTATACTATCATATATATTATACACATTAATCTCTTCACAAGGTTTATTATTCAGCATCTCCCAAACCTCTTGTTTGCCATATATGTGGTTATAGACAGAGCCATAAAACCCTTGCTGTCCTGGCCAGCAATCACAGTTTCTGACCAAAGCCTACTGCAAACTCCCATCATAGAGAAGGCTTTGTTCAGCCAATCTCCTGCCTTTCCCTTGGGAAACCTCTGTGTCAGAAGACCAATAAATGCTGGGAATTTATTATGTGGAAAGCCAGCCGTGCAGCTAAGAGGAAGAGAGGACCCAGAGCTAATCCAAGTTTATGTTTGAAATGGTCACAGGGGCCTGCGGTGGCAAGTCAGATTTGTTGCTCCTCTGTTTATATGCACATAAATAGTTGGGGGTGAAGGGCTATAAACTAGAGGAGGATTATCAGCATCATGGGAGCATTGAGCAGAAAGGCAGCTGAGATTTAAGGGTTGTTCAGGAATTGCGTTACAGGAAAACAGAGGAAGGAAACCATTTACGAGGAATCGGATAACTCCGATGTGAAGAAAGAGTCTGTTCATCAGCACCGATTAAGGAGAGATTGGTTTCATCCTGAAGGACAGCAGGTGAATCAGCACAAGTCCTCAGAGTTCTCATCCCTCATTAATAGATGCTGCTACCCTGGGCTCTGGAGGCATCTCTGGTATAATTCAGAGGTTTAAATAAACAAGAACCACCAAGGTATTTGGGGTTATTCCAGCCTCCCAAGCATCCAAACACCACATCCTGCCTGCTGGAGGGTTATCCTGCTCCTCACCACCTATGAGAGCACCTGAAGCACAGCCTGCCACGCAATCCATCATTTCTCTCTGGCCTCTTCCCCAGGGATCGGAATATTCAAACACCACTTGGATAATTCACTTGCCCATCTCTATCCTGTAGGGCTGCAGGCAGGGATATTTGGCTGTGTCTCAGTTCAGCACACCAAGCAGAACAGCTTTCTTTAGCTTCATGGCATGCAGCTTGCAATTATCTCCCTCTCCCACCCCACAGAAGAAAAAGCTGGGATCACTCAATCTTCCCCACTAAAAGCAGTCTGTAAAGAGGCTACAGGTTTAGGCAGGTACCTGGGATGTGCACCAGACTTTCAAATCTGTGTTGTCATCCTCTCACAACCCATATGAGCCTCTTGCTTGGTCCAGCAACAGCATTTCTACTCAAGCCAAGAGCCAGAGAGCTCTCAGCACCAGGATGCAGTCACCAAGCACATTCTGCCCCTGTTGCTTTGGGTTTAGGTAGCAAGAGGATGTTAGAAGAGCGCCTCATCCGAACCAATAGCACAGGGACAGGGAACTTAGGAATACTTCAACACTCAAAAGTGTTTGTCCCCAGCATCACTACTGCCCTGCCAGCCACCTGCCAAACCCATTTGGCCATATAACCAAACCAGGCGAGTCCCATCAGGTTTGTTGGCTGCTGTTGGCTGTTCTTCACATGGATACAAGGATTTGGCAGGTCCTCCAAGGCTGCAGGCAGGACACTGCTGCCTCTGCTGTCACATACATGCAGCAAGGTCTCAAGCCACATCTGAGCAAGTCAACACAGCTGATGAGAGGCTTTAATCAGGGTCTAAGTAGTTCACCCTGAAAAGAATCCAGCACTACGTGGACACCTCTGTTTCAGAGACGTTCAGCATGGTGCTCCCATAGACATCTATTGGGCAATAAGGACCTTTAGGGCTGATATTCTTTAGTCTAGAGGAATTTAAGACACCCAAGTTCTGGATAAAGAGGAATGGGAGGGAGGGAAGTGTAACAAAAGCAGTCAAGTGGTTTGAACATGGCAGATACTGCAATGGGAATAGGAGAGCACTTGACAAATGAAGCAGCTGGCCCAAGTCTTAGTGTGGCCAATCAAAAAGCAGACATTCAAAAGAAATAAGTATGTTCTGCTGCCTCCATTTCCAAGGAGACGGTGGGAGATCCACAGGGATAAGAAGTAGAGACATGCCTGATCACATATCAACAGGAACTGGTCAAGGAACCCAATTCTCACCTCTGACATTGCACTGGTTTTGTGAAGGGCATGATGGGCAGCAGGAAAATTAGGCAGGATCTCTCCTGCACCACTTTCTACCTTTATCAGCCCCAAGCACAGCTTCACATCAGCTCCAGGACCCAGTCCCAGTCTTCAGCAGACCACTCATAGGCTGTTTGTGAGAAAGAATGGCCTTTCCCCATGTGCTTGCAGAGGGCCCAGCAGAGGAACTTTAGTTTTCTATGATGCAGAGTGGTAGAAATGTATCTTAACTTAGAGGGGCTTTTTTCTTGTAACAGCAATAGCTACTGCAGGAACACAGCAGACAAAACAACCCAGGAGCAGGCAAACTGAGTTCATGCTGACCCTGCTCTCCATCCTTCATAGAACCACAGAATAGTTTGGGTTGGAAAGGACCTTAAGATCATCCAGTTCCAACCCCTGCCATGGGCAGGGACATCTCACACTAAACCATGGCACCCAAGGCTCTGTCCAACCTGGCCTTGAACACTGCCAGGGATGGAGCATTCACAGCTTCCCTGGGTAACCCATTCCAGTGCCTCAGTACACTCACAGTAAAGAACTTCTTCCTTATCTCTAACCTAAATCTCCCTTGTTTCAGTTTGAACCCATCACCCTTCGTCCTATCACTACAGTCCCTAATGAAGAGTCCCTCTCCAGCATCCCTGTAGCTCCCTTCAGACACTGGAAGCTGCTCTGAGGTCTCCACACAGCTTCTCTTCTCTAGGCTGAACAGCCCCAATGTTCTCAGCCTGGCTCCATACAGGAGCTGCTCCAGCCCCTGAGCATCCTCATGGCCTCCTCTGGACTTGCTCCAGCAGCTCCATGTCCTTCTGATGTTGAGGACACCAAAACTACACACAAGTGGGGTCTCAAAACCCTCATCCTTTGAGGAACATGGCAATTCTAGGAAAAGCACAGGAAATCCAACATACAAGCTGTGATGCCGACTGAACAAAGCACTACTGGTACCATGGGTCACTTTGCTCTACTGATGTCCTCAAGCTTTCCCTCATAACTGAAGGCAGAGCTTTTTCTGAAGACAAATTCCCAGGCTGCTGTGGACTTCAGACTGGAGATGTCAGAATACCCCAACAGCCCCCCATCAGGCTCAAAAGGGCAATGGTAGGTGGAAATTAGAGCTATGAGCACATCTCAATGTGTCCCAAAAGGCTGGACGCTTGTTCCTTCTTTCATATCACCCCTGGCCTCTCTTCCTGCAATGTCATGCTGGCAAGGCAAATAGTTAGGTGGGAAATAAGATCTTGGTCATCCTTCCTCTTCTCCCAGTTCTCCATAACTGAGCTGGGATCCTTTCCTGGCCTCTTCCAGAAACCTTTTATTAATGCATTGAATATATACGGGCTCATGCACTAATGCACATGGGCTACCTTTGGGGCATCATCCCGAAACCTCACACCACAAGCCATCAACAACCTGTTCCAGGGATGTTCTGTACCATCTTCAGTGGCAAGAGTCACATACACCCTGGCAAGCAGGACTCATAAATGGCTTCAACACTGCCCTACCCCACAGCTTCTGGACCAGAACCTGCTTCCTCTTCACCACTGTGGGACACGAGGGCACCTCAACCCTTTCATAACATTTTTAATGAGATAAGGGTATAAATTGGCTCCCTAGGACATTTGGATAAGTGTTCATTCATTGTGCCTCTGCTCTTACAGACCCAGCTGGTTTAGGAGGCTTAACCACCTCTGGTTTTAACAAGATCACTTCTATATTGCTAGAAAAGAAGTATTTTGTTCCTCACCACCTCTTTTGAGGCTCACAATTAAAGTCTTAATACACAGCTTAGAGATGAAAGAGAGTGCATGGATTTCTCTTCACCTCCAGGGAGGGTTAACAGCGATCAATCAAAATGAGAAAGCAAAGCACACAAATAGGGTTTAAATCTTCATATCAGCAAAGTCATCCTCACAGCAAAGGCAGATTCACTTCTAACAGCAGCCAGTGGCATTTAACAGTGTCTGGGATTCACACAGGATTGAGGGAGCCCAGGGATATCTTGGGTCCACATTCTGCAGTGCACGCAATGGAAGAACAGATCTCAAGTCATCATCACCATTTGCCTTCCTCCATCCTTCTGTGAAATACAGTAACTGCATCCTCTGAATGCTTAAGTTGAATTAAACCAGGCAGGGCCAACGTTCTGTTTTGCAGCCTTAATAGCATTCACTAAACAAGAGGCGGTGGCAGGGGGGAATCAATCCATCACAAACAGTTCCTGCTTTGCAAGTTTAATCACACCAGCAAGCTATTAACGCATTTCAAAACACAGTTACCTGCCCAATATTAGATTTTGGGCTGCGCTGAACAGTAATAGAGATCCTCAAGTCCACAAGAGTCAAAGAAATGCTTGTGCAACCTCCCAAGGTCTCAGCTTGGCTTCCTGTGAGCAGCTCTGATGCCCCACCAAGCACCGGCTTGCACAGAGATGCTGTGTTCAAGGCTCTACCTCTGGATCTGCCTTAATCTGCCTCCCAGCTCCATGTACTATAAAGAAAAGCCACAGCGTTGCAGAAACCTTGTTTTCCAAGAGGCCAAAGAGGAGGAAGAAATTAAAGTCAAAGCACTGATTTATAAAGATGTTGATTTATACACTGCAAACATATGCTGGAAAGGGGGGAGGAGGAGGAGGCAGCGGCATTAGCACAGACAGTCCAAGTCAACACATCTTTGTTCTTAGGCTCCTGTCATCCCTGGGACAGGGATCCAACCACATCCAGCGTCTCCAGGTCTGCCAGCACCAGTAATTAACCACACAGATGTTAATGACAGGATGTAAAGAGTGCCCTCGCCTGACCCCCAACTTGACGTCAGGCATTTACAGCTCAGGAGGAGCTCTGGGGAGCCAGGCAGCCGTACAACATGGGTACACATGTGGGTACACACGGGGGCTGCCTCTTCTGAAGCCACTGTAGTCCCCTCATACCATCCTCCTCCCAGTCTGGGGACATAAACTGTGACACCTCTCTCTTTCTAGCCCCAGTTTTCCATTCACAGGGTAAAAACAAGTCTTTGATGCTAACAGCTCCCAGCACTTCTATGACAAGTAATAGACCAGGATTGCCCCTCTGCTCTGCTCTGGTGAGACCCCACTTGCAGCACTGTGTGCAGCTCTGGGGTCCCCAGCATAAAAAGGACATGGAGCTGTTGGAGCAAGTCCAGAGGAGGCCATGAGGATGATCAGGGGCTGGAGCAGCTCCTGTATGGAGCCAGGCTGAGAACATTGGGGCTGTTGAGCCTGGAGAAGAGAAGCTGCGTGGAGACCTCAGAGCAGCTTCCAGTGTCTGAAGGGGGCTGCAAGGATGCTGGGGAGGGACTCTTCATCAGGGACTGCAGTGATAGGACAAGGGGTGATGGGTTCAGACTGAAACAGGGGAAGTTCAGGTTGGAGATAAGGCAAAAGCTGTTCCTTGTGAGGGTGCTGAGGCACTGGCACAGGGTGCCCAGAGAAGCTGTGGCTGCCCCATCCCTGGCAGTGTTCAAGGCCAGGTTGGACACAGGGGCTTGGAGCAAGCTGCTCCAGTGGAAGGGGTCCCTGCCCATGGCAGGGGTTGGAGCTGGAGGAGCTTTACGGTCCTTTCCAATACAAACCATTCTATGATTCCATGAGTAAAGCATCCCATCAGCCCAAGCATCCAGGAAACACATTGAGGCATACAGATCAATGCTTTCCAAGGTATCCCTGGACCAACACCTGTCTAGAGCATCCACAGAAGCCAGTTCACTCATGATAAGCACCACACCAAGATCCTTAAACACATCCAAAATTCCCTTTGCTGCAAAGGCACCACTGCTGTCACAGCAGCATGTAGCCATAAAAGACTCCTCAAGGCATCAGCCTACAAGGACTGCCACTGTGCAACCAAGACACACGACGGCTGGCATCTTAATACATGTCACTGCGACCTTCTGCTGCTGCGAGAATAAGCAGAGGAAGAACAAGATAACAGAAAGGAGGATGCACTAGGGAATAAAGGCATTATTCCTGATGAATATTCATCCATTTCTTTCCTTGCTGCAATCCTCCCATTTTATTTCTTCAAACACCTAGGAAAGCAGACGAGTAAGATCCCACCAGCACAGGAGATGTCCGACTCTATTAATAAAACCAACACGCAGCTTTACAAACACAGTCAGATCCTTTCCACCAAAGGAAAAGCAGAAGCAAACACTCTCCCATCTCTCAAAGCCTGTCCTCGTGTTAGCTTTCTTCCCAGTATTTCCATAGGCAGCTTTTGAACCCTTTGAAAAGCACTATTTCATGCTAAATTCATACCCAGAAGGCACAGGCACTGAAAGAACACATGGAGCAAAGCAAGCACATGGAGCACTGGAAGCACTTAGAAGAGCAGATGACCTCAGGTGCAGAGAGCTGGTGTTAATGAGAAGTCAACACCAGCCTCTCCTTTGAGTATTCCCTTTTAAATACATAGTGTTGGATGCTGAGCATCAGCTCTTCACCATAAAGGGGGCAAAGAGCTGCCTACACATGGTGCTTATAAGCATCAGTGTTTAGTGTGTAGTACAGAGGCTAAATCATCTCATTCTGCACAAAACAGATTCTGTCCCTCTACCCATTCATCTGTACAACACAGGAACCCCTCATGCCACAGGGATCAATGCAGAAGAACACACAGGACCAGCAGCTTGTTTGTGCTTAAAATGAGCAGGACTCTACAGCGCAGCCTCTGATGCAGAGCAACCTAAAAGACAACGGGGTTTGTTACCATCCATTTTGGCCAACACAGCCCCAGAGCAGAGATTCATTTCTTCGCTGAGATCCCAATGTGATGCAGAGAATCAAGCACATGTCACATCACTGCCATCTACCCCAAAGGGGTGAGAAAGTCCCAAGGGGGACAGGACTTGGGCCAGCACAAGCCACCATGGCATTTCAGTGGTGCTTCCAGCTATGCCATACCCACCCTTAAGCATCCTTAAGCAGCCCTTCCCTTCCAAATGTCCCTCCTATAGTTTAAAACCTTTATGTTCCCTCTTTATTCCACACACAGGCACCATGGGCTGAAACGCAAAGCTATAACAAGCACCCCTCAGGCCAAAGGCGATGGGCACAGATAAGGTCAGTCTGGTGCTTATCTCCCACAAAGCTGCCTATTATTAGCAAGCCAGGCTGGACTCTACAAACAGAGCATTAGCATGGATCAGCAGGAGCAGCACACACAGCCGGGCCACCCCATGGCTGTCACCTCAAAGGCACCCAGCAAGAGGGGTCAGCAGTGAACCGAAGTGATTTACTTCGGGATGAAGGAGTCCTTGTATTAGATATCACTTGGGGCAGCTCTCCTCAGTAGCTGGTACAGACACAAAGCTCAAAGCAAGAGCTTGGGGGTAAGGTTTAGCTCTGGAAAGCCTTGCATTTTCTCTCCCCTGTTTTTGCAGGCAGACTCGCTCATCCGCTGCTAATCTCTGCTCAGACACTGGCTGTTGACACCGACTGGAATAAGTACAGGGATTAAATGGGGTGACTCAGACAAGCAAGGTCAGGCTGAACGGGAGCTGAAGGCAGGCTTGCAGCAGCAGCACGCACCAACCGCATCCATACCATCCACAGTCCCTATCCCAAGGGACGTGGGTTTATGGGTTTGAACTTTAACAAGGGGGATTCAGGTTGGAGATAAGGCAGAAGCTCTTCCCTGTGAGGGTGCTGAGGCGCTGGCACAGGGTGCCCAGAGAAGCTGTGGCTGCCCCATCCCTGGCAGTGTTCAAGGCCAGGTTGGACACAGGGGCTTGGAGCAAGCTGCTCCAGTGGAAGGGGTCCCTGCCCATGGCAGGGGTTGGAGCTGGATGAGCTTTAAGGTCTTTTTCAACCCAACCCATTGTATGATTCCATGCCATGACACAAAGGTCATCCATAGCTGCATCCATAGCAGCACAAATCTATGGCTGGTGCTTTTGCACATGGTCCATCTGGGGACCAAAACACAGATGTAGCAGTCCAAAGCTCACCCAAGGAGGTAAAAAGCCTCTAGGGCTCCTTACAACATGTTTCTACCAAGAGTGGAAGGTCCAACACGAAGTGATCAACACCAAACAGCTCACCTGCAAAACTCCTTACCATAGATCTCAGTGGGCTTATCCAACCTAAATGGGGTGTCCGAGTTTCCAGAAGGGCTTAAAACACAACAAGGGGAGATCAAGTTTATAGACTTTCAAGGGAGATACTTTTAAGAGCAAATTCCACCAAGACCTGTTGTAATCAATAAATAAACCATCTGTATTTAAGCAGGAATATAAGTTTCATACAACTACTGCAAGAGGTATCCAAGCAACAAGCATGGAGGCTGGAAATCTGTATCTGATATTAGCATTATAGACTCTGTTCCTCTGCCCTTTCCTATGCCTCTGGATCCGCTTTGCACTGAAGGCTTTCCAAAAGGACCTTCCCGAGGGCCCAAACTCCAGGGACAATGGAGGTAAGGAATAAAGAAAGGACACAGGAGAAGAGCAAACAACTCGTGCAGAGTCAGCAGCGGATCTGGAACCTACATCAACTGCCTTGTTTTCTTTTGAGGAACTGGGAAGGAAGGGAGGAAGGAAGCGGCTCAGCACTTTGAAACAACACCACTACTACAGCTGTATCCATAGAATCATAGAATAGTTTGGGTTGGAAAGGACCTTAAGATCACCCAGTTCCAAGCCCCCTGCCAAGGGCAGGGACACCTCGCTCTAAACCATATCACCCAAGGCCTCATCCAACCTGGCTTTGAACACTGCCAGGGATGGAGCATTCACAACCTCCTTGGGCAACCCATTCCAGTGCCTCAGCACCCTAACAGGAAAGAATTTCCTCCTTATACCCAATCTAAACTTCCCCTGTTTCAGTTCGAACCCATCACTCCTTGTCCTATCACTACAGTCCCTAATGAAGAGTCCCTCCCCAGCATCCCTACAGGCCCCTTTCAGATACTGAAAGGCTGCTATGAGGTCTCCACGCAGCCTTCTCTTCTCCAGGCTGAACAGCCCCAACTTTCTCAGCCTGTCTTCATATGGGAGGTGCTCCAGTCCCCTGAGCATCCTCATGGCCCTTCTCTGGACTCCTTCCAACAGCTCCATGTCCTTTTTATGTTGAGGACCCCAGAACTGCACACAGTGCTGCAGGTGAGGTCTCCCGAGAGCAGAATAAAGGGGCAGGATCACCTCCTTCGCCCTGCTGGTCACGCTCCTTCTGATGCAGCCCAGGATACTGTTGCTTTCTGGGCTGCAAGTGCACACTGAAGCTGGCTCATGTTCATTTTCTCATCGACCAGCACCCCCAAGTCCTTCTCCGCAGGGCTGCTCCATGGAGCACTGCTGATTCAATCCAGGCTCCAGCAATCCAAGGACCGCTACAGATGACACAGGAGCTTGTCTTGGACACTTCTGGGTGAGGCAGTGAGGTTGCTCCTTGCACACAAGCAGAGCAGTACATGCAGGGCTTAGAAGAGAGCCCAAGGTGATCCCTACAGGACTTCTCCCCCAACTTCTGCCATCCACCTCCAGCAAGGGATGCCATAAGCATCATGTAATCACCTCCTAAGAGGAAGGAGATCTCTGCCCACCTCCAAGAGTAAGTCAAACAAGAGGTGTCTTAAGCCCCAGATAGTCCAGCTTGGCCAGCACAAGGTCAATGCAAGAACCAGGGAGATTCTCTAGCACAGAACCAAGCACCTGCATAGCTCCTCACTATGCAATCCATTTCATAGAATCATAGAATCCCAGCCTGGTTTGGGTTGGAAAGGACCTTAAAGCTCCTCCAGTTCCAACCCCTTCCACTGGAGCAGCTTACTCCAAGCCCCTGTGTCCAACCTGGCCTTGAACACTGCCAGGGATGGGGCAGCCACAGCTTCTCTGGGCACCCTGTGCCAGGGCCTCAGCACCCTCACAGGGAAGAACGTCTTATATCTCATCTATATCTACCCTCTTTCACTTCATAACCGTTACTCCTCATCCCATCACTACATTCCCTGATTAAGAGCCCCTCTCCAGCTTTCCTGCAGCCCCTTTAGGCACTGGAGCTGCTCTAAGGTCTCCCCTTCAGGAGCCTTCTCTTCTCCAGGCTGCCCCAGCCCAGCTCTCTCAGCCTGGCTCCAGAGCAGAGCTGCTCCAGCCCTCGCAGCACCTCCATGGCCTCCTCTGGCCTTGCTCCAACAGCTCCATGTTCCTTATTTAATTAAAAGCAGTGATAAGGAACCAAAGAACAACCCAACAGCTTTTCTCAGCACCGTCAAGATTAGCATTTTAGGTGCTGCAGTCCCAGTTCCCATTGCATCAGCATCCCCTCTGTGCTTCCCACAATGCCCAAGAGCTCTCAGTACAATAGCAAAGTCCTCTGTGCAATCACTCTTGTCCCCATGAGACAGCACTAAACAGCTCTGACAATGTCTATTTAAACCCTGCCTAAAAATACATCTGGCTTTCGACCACTGCAGATGCAGGTAAAGCCTCGCAGTGACTGTGACATAGCAAGGACAGATCCTTAGGTACAGCTTAGACTGCACTGTGTCAGGGGCCTATCTGTCAAGTCAGCAAACAGCATCATTTCCAAGCAATTCCCCGTCAATAATCGTTTCAGAGGATTACTTGCAATTCCTAATCCCCACGTGCTTTGAGAAGGGCACAAAAAGGTCTTTCTTTCCCCTTTATTCCTTAAATAAATGGGAACAAAACCAGATGCCTCATTAACAGCTCACAGGAGAAGTCAGGAGGAGAATGGGCATGGGTTCCAACTCTTCACAACACAGCAACCTCAATTCCTGTGCATGTAGGAGGGAAGTCACCTGCACCTCATGGTACCCGTGGCCAGTTAGGCAAGCACCCAAAGGAGAAATAAGACAGTAAGAAACACCTTGGTCAGGGCAAGCATTAGATTTGCTCTGTAGCATTTCTACAACATAAATATCACCTAATATTTTGGGGGCAAAACGTGTGTTAGGATGTAATTTCCACTCCCATGGACCCAGAAAGACTTAGAGATGTTCTTGCCTCCCTATAGCCTGCCCCATGCAGCATCCATCCATTGGTATCTCCCAAAAACATAATCTCCTCCCCATTCCCAAAATCCAGGGTGCCTGGTAGTGAGCATGGCCACAACCTGGGGCATGAGAGAGAACATGATCAGGGATGGGAAACTACTACAGTTCATTCAGGAGTCTTTACACTCATCTTTATGGCCTGGGCAAGTCCAGTCTCTTGTCCTCTACTCATGCAGAAAGTCACATTAGGGCCAGGCAACATATTTACACCCCTATAACCTTTCATCTGCTTCTCTAAAGATATTAAACTAATCATGTTTAGGTGAGGTTCCACCTTACGTGGACTGCCCAATGCCTTGGTTAGTGCCTTGGTATTTCTAGTCTTTCTCTTTTCATGTGTGAAAAAAGGAGGTTAAAAAGAACCATTTTAAATCAAACCCCCAAATTCCTTTAGAAATGCTAGAACTGATGACTCCACAAATACAGAGTTAAACGTATATACACCACAGCACTGCGCTCTGCCATAGGTGGGTTTTGATGGCTCTTACATTAGTTAGTCACCCCACTCCTCCCCACTCTTCATTAGCTGCATTGGCTTTGGCAGGGCATCCATGAGACCAAAGCGATCTAGAAACAACTCAACCAAGCTATCAGTAATGCCACTGAAGCCAGAAAACAGGAATTGCACATTCCTCGTCAAAGTAGGAGCTTTGCAGTGATAACTGCATCCCAGACTCACCCTCTGGACTGGACTGGAAGCAGAAGCTAGTGATAAGTTCCCAGATGTGGCTGATTACTTGTTACAGCTCTATCACAGTCCTCAGCACGTGTTATAGCACTGAGATCTGCTGTAGGATCCAAGCCAGATCCTAACAACTTCCAGAAGAACTGGCCTCATCCTCCACATTAGTGCATGAGGTATTTTCCTTAGAGGACCACATTCCCATAGAGCATCCAGCAGTGCAAACCTCCACCACAGAAACCCCCAGTTCCTAAACCCCGCATAAATCTGAGGTTTCCAAGAGAAACCCTTATCCAAAACCATAACTATGGCAGTAACCAGTCCCGTGAAGATGAGTTTCTGCAGCAGAGCTGGACTAAATCACCTGCAGTGGAATACTCACCCACCCCACCAGATAACTTCATCTCCAGCTCTGCCAAGGGGAAGGCTTTCAGATGCTCATCAGCTTTGCACTCCAGGGAGACAACACCCTCTCCTCCCCTGCACTAGTAATATTCAGTAGGGAAGTACAGATGTGCTCTCACTTCCCACTTTTCTTCCTTATGAATTCCAACCCCAAGGCTCTCATTTACTAGAAGTGGTGTTTTCTGCACCAAAGGAGCCGTGTAACTGCAGCATTTTGCTGCTGCTCTGCAAACTGATGAATGAGAACACAAAGCAAGCCACGAACTGCACAAGGTCAACATCAAGCTCCAAAACGTACATGCAAGAAGACAGATCAACACCATCCCAATGTCTTTAACACACAAATACATCACTCCATTGCATACAAGCTGCAACTGAAAGGACTTAGGTTCACCTCTCACCATAAAACTACCCCATAGAATGGTTTGTGTTGGAAGGGACCTTAAAGCTCATCCAGTTCCAACCCATGCCATGGACACCTCACACTGGAGCAGCTTGCTCCAAGCCCCTGTGTCCAACCTGGCCTTGAGCACTGCCAGGGATGGGGCAGCCACAGCTTCTCTGGGCACCCTGTGCCAGCGCCTCAGCACCCTCACAGGGAAGAGCTTCCTTATCTCTACCCTAAGGAACATACAAGGTAGTTTATCACTGCCTTTAAATACTCACCATGGGCTTCTCTGAGCTTCTTGCTTATTCCCAGCCTCCCATTAGAGCACTTTGCACAGGCTCAGACTGTTAAAAACAGTGTTTACAGTGGGTGTTGGCCTTATCACCCGGATGAATGTGTCCTGGATGCCTGCCCCGCTCTGCTGAAACATGATATAATCCCTCCAAACACATTATCAAGAACTGCTGTTGCTTAATGAGCCCGTGTGATTTCCACCTCACAGAAGAGGGCAAACCCCACCAGTCTGCCTTTCCTAGCTCACCCCATGAGCCAAGCCAACCAAAGCCTATCATGAAGCAGTCACACCAGCCACCTTTCCTCTTCCTTCCCAACAAAAATCACAGCAGCTCCCTGCAGGAAGCTCTTCTGATAAATGCTGCAAGGACCTGGAAGTCCTTATCTGCTGTGTCATGGAGTTTAGGGGATATTTGGAAAAAGAATTAGGTCATAGCAAAGTAACTGCATAATCAGGGGGTTATTTGCATCCTTCAGCCTGTAATACCAAGGGTTTATTACTTCTGCATATGGCACTGAATTGCGCAGGTTCAAGTCAATCAATGCACCCGCAGTGAAGTCTCAGTGAACAGACCAGCATCTTCTCATGCTGCTCTGTCAAGGCCTGACTGATGGCAGCTTTTCCTAGGAAAACAAATGCTACCTTCATTGATGGCCTTAAGGACCTTCCCAACCCAAACCATTCTGTGATTCTATTAAATAATAGCTTGGGTCAAAAGGACCTCTAAAATTCATCTGGTCAAACCCCCCTAGTGATAAGCAGGGACATCTTCAACTGGACCAAGCTGCACCAAGCCCCTGTGTCCAACCTGGCCTTGAGCACTGCCAGGGATGGGGCAGCCACAGCTTCTCTGGGCACCCTGTGCCAGCGCCTCAGCACCCTCACAGGGAAGAGCTTCTGCCTAAGAGCTCAGCTCAGTCTCCCCTCGGGCAGGTTCAAGCCATTCCCCTTGGCCTGGCCCTACAGGCCCTTGTCCCAAGCCCCTCTCCAGCTTTCCTGCAGCCCCTTTAGGCACTGGAGCTGCTCTAAGGTCTCCCCTTCAGGAGCCTTCTCTTCTCCAGGCTGCCCCAGCCCAGCTCTCTCAGCCTGGCTCCAGAGCAGAGCTGCTCCAGCCCTCGCAGCAGCTCCATGGCCTCCTCTGGCCTCGCTCCAACAGCTCCATATCTTTCTTATCAATAGTATTCAAGGCAATTCTACTAGTTTTGGGTATAGCAGGTGGTTTACAGAATTGATATACTTCAGAAGTAGAGGTTTGCTATGGGCAGGGATGCTTCACACTAGACCACATTGCCCAAGACTGTCCAACCTGGCCTTGAACACTGCCAGGGATGAAGCATTCACTCCTGCATCTGTTTTTGTGGACCCTGTGATGAGGATCCAGACAGCAATTATACAATAATAAAGAGGGACCTGAGCAGGACAAAGGAAAGTAAACCAGAGACTAAAGCTGAGGCCATACATCATCAGGCAAGCGCTTCCCACGATGGAGAGGAAGGGGAAGGAAGGAAGTCAGGCGCACAGGGAACAATTGCTCCAAGGAAGAGGAAGCAGCATTGTTTGGGAGATTCAACAGAAAAGCATACACACGAATCCCCCAACCCTCAAATAAAGAAGGAAAAGCCCCACAACACAGGCTTTGGGAAGGCTCAGCTCCACCTTGACATCACCTCCTCCCGCTCGGAGCCAGGAGGGAAGAGAAGCTGCTTTGTTTGATTTTTCCCAAGCTGTATTCCCAGCCCTTTTCCCCAGGAAGGAAACCTTCCATGCTCCCCTTCCCCTCCAAGTTGAACCTGGCTCCTTATTCCACCTCCCGCAGCAAAACAGGCCGCAGGACAACGGGGTCAGGCTTTTGCTCCATTGCTCAATAGCTCCCAAGAGCCCTGGTGGTGTGAGGAGACAGGAGGAAAAGGCAGCAGCTCATTGCTGGGTCATGAATCCAACCCCAGTGTGGGGTACCAGGATATCCACAGGCTTTTCAGGAGCTGTAGTGGGGAAATCTGCACACCCAACATGTTCCTTGCCATTCTATAGGGCTGGAACTAGACGATTTGAAGATCCTTTCCGACCCTAACTATCCTATGATTGTATGATTCCCCATTTCATTGAGATCTCCCTCTTCCCAGCATGGAAAACCCCAAGGATATCTACACAGGCAGAAGAAACAGGGCTGTGCACATCCTATTTAGCAATAGTAAAACTCATTGCTCCGGCTCAGTTAACTCCCTGCTGTAACATAATCACAACTGAATTTTATTCCACTTAAGCCTTTCCCAAAATACCTGTGGGCCCTTTGAGGTACTTTTTTCCCCTCTCATCAAAAGCTTTGCCGAAATTAAATCCTATTAGCACATAACAACCACGCAATAACCATAACGTTTGGGGCTCCTTTTCTTACCGACACTCAGCAAAGACATTACCACACCTTCTCCTTCAAATGTAAGTTCAAAGCATCTGAAACCTCAAAGCAGCCTTCTGTACACAGCATTTAGTGCTAATCCCACCAAAGCAACCCTGCCCTTTACTACTGGTAAGACACTGGCACTGGTTGCCCAGAGAGGTGGTGGATGCTCCATCTCTAGAGACACTCATATGGCTCTGGGCAACCTGATCTAGTTGACAATGTCCCTGCTCATTGGAGGGGGGTTGGAACTGGATGAGCTTTGAAGGTCTCTTCCAACCCAAACTATTCTATGATTCTATCAACAATGTTATAACCCACTGTTGGATCTCAGCTCTCTGCCCTGTCCCACCCCACCAACCAGGAGTGCAGCTTCACAACGCTGGATCATTCCTAATCCCTCTCAAATCCCAGCTCAGGGCAGCCTTTAACTGATGGTTAAAGAAATCACCCCCCAGTGGTGGCTGGCAGAGGCAAAGCACTTGTGTGCTTAGACTTTAAATGATCTCAAATGGTGCAAGAGCCTCACAGCACCCTTCTCCATCTGCTATTTTAGTGCTAGAAACATTACATCTTTACATCTCTTCCCAAAGGAAGCTGTTATCTTTCACATGCCCCATTATCTTTAAGCTTTTTCCTACAAATACCCCTGTGTGTTTCAATGCTACAGAAGCAGTAAGAGATCCTTCCTTAACGATATCTTCTCACAGGTTCCTATAGACACTCTGGGCATGAGATGTCGCAGAATGCTTTAGGTGGGATGTTAAGGATCATCTGATTCCATCTCCCCTGCAGAAGGTGCCAGCAGTCACCAGATGGATGGACTTATCTAAGCTGTCCTGGCAGCATCAAGGAGAGGGATGCATCTGAAGCACCATGCTGGGGAGAGCATGGAGATGTCACCCACCTCTGCGTAGGGGATTAATTTGTCAGTCATGCATGAGGCTTGTCCAAGTGGCTCTCAAAACCTGGAGTGTTGCTGAGGCCCCACAGCCATGCCCCAGCACATCACTACCAATGGAAAGATGTTCTGCAACTGAACCTAAATCACCTTATCTCTAAATGAAGATAAAAATCCTTCCTCTTGTGTAGTTCTCCAAGACTTCAGCCCAAAACTGGAAGTGCAAAAGCCTGATAGGAAGCAATCATATTCCCTTTAATCTTCTTGTCCTTGCAGCCGGGTATCAGACACATTACCAACTTCTTCTCCTAGATAACCCCTCGCTTCACCTTACATCTTGCCAGAACAAATCACAGAATCAACAAGGTTGGAAGAAACCCTTAACTTTTAAAACCTGCGAGGGATGGAGCATTCATTACTTCTCTGCACACCCTGTCCAGTGCCTCAGCACCCTCAGAGTAAAGAGCTTCTTTATATCTAACCTAAATCTCCCCTGCTTCAGTCTGAACCCATCACCCCTTGTCCCATCACTACACTCCCCAATGAAGAGTCCCTCTCCAGCATCCAGGTACCTCCACCCCAGTTACCAACAGACAGTTGTATTTAAAAGCTATTCCTGCAGCACACACACACAACCCAAACCCAGGAGCAACAGAGCTGCCAGAGAAGCTGTTCTCCAGCACCCACTGCTCCAAGTTGGAGTATTGTAACCAGGGTAAGTCCTAGAGGAATCTGAGAATCCCATTATAGCAACCAGCTTCCCATGCAAGCAAACACAGCCCAGGTCTCGAGTTATAGAGGATGACAACCAAGGTTTGAAAAGGAAAGGCAAAATACCCTCCAATTCTTTGACCTGCAGCTTTTCATTGGCAGCTCCCACGGAGCCAGAGACGGGTATGAAGGGAACACTTTGAACCCAAATGCTAAGGGAAGAGGCTCCTGTATGGAGCCAGGCTGAGAACATTGGGGCTGTTGAGCCTGGAGAAGAGAAGCTGCGTGGAGACCTCAGAGCAGCTTCCAGTGTCTGAAGGGGGCTACAGGAATGCTGGGAAGGGACTCTTCATTAGGGACTGTAGTGACAGGACAAGGGGTGATGGGTTCAAACTGGAACAGGGGAAGTTTAGGTTGGAGATAAGGCAGAAGCTCTTCCCTGTGAGGGTGCTGAGACACTGGAATGGGTTGCCCAAGGAAGCTGTGAATGCTCCATCCCTGGCAGTGTTCAAGGCCAGGTTGGACAGAGCCTTGGGTGCCATGGTTTAGTGTGAGGTGTCCCTGCCCATGGCAGGGGGTTGGAATTGGATTAACTTAAGGTCCTTTCCAACCCAAACCATTCTGTGATTCTATGAATTCAATTCTGACATCTGCTTTCCAAGGGTATTTTTTCTTCTGAAAGCTCAAAGGATGACAAAACAATTATGAAGCATAACAGGAACTCTTACAATAACTTTGGGAAGCAAAACTTCTATAAAGGCAGATCTTTTCTGCCCATTATCACAAACATCTTTCCTAGGCTTCATTAAGCACATTACAAATTTACTTTTGTCAATGGAAGGACAGATGCCATTTGATCTAAAGATTAGGATCACATTTCCTTCCTCTAAGGCAAAAGGCAAACATTAGCAGGATTACTGGGGTTAAACATTAATTATTGCTTGGGAGAGGCCCACACTTGCTGATGCAGGAGACCTGGATTTAATACTAGTTAATAGTTGCAGCATATTAAGGGGCTATTGAGATCCAGCCACATGTGGTAGCAATCTTCAAGTCACGTCTTTATTTCATAGAATCTCAGAGTGGCTTGTGTTGGAAAGGAGCTTAAAGCCCATCCAGTCCCAACCCCTGCCATGGGCAGGGACCCCTTCCACTGGAGCAGCTTGCTCCAAGCCCCTGTGTCCAACCTGGTCTTGAACACTGCCACAAAGAAGATGGAGATTCCCTTTGGACAAGGAGTCCCATGCGAAAGCCAAAGGGTGATGGGCACAAGTGAGATTCCCACTGGACACAAGAGGGACATGTTTCCCAATGAGAACAAGCAGCCACTGGAATAATCTCCCCATGGAAGCAGTGACTCCCCAGTGTTGGACACTGTTAAAACTGGGCTGCACAGGGTGCTGGGCATCCAGTCTCAGTCATGCTTCACCTGCAAAGGTTGAAGCAGATGATCCTTGAGGTCATTTCCAACCTGGTGTTCTGTGATTAAATAGCAACAGGCAGCTTTCTGGCCACAATACAATGGATTGCCACTATCTAACCATGACCCAAAGCACTGTGATCCTTCACCCAGGCATAAAGCTGAGACCTCTGAAGACCACTGAAGTCTAAGTGACTGCTGGATGCCCTGGATGCAATGGTGCTCTGAAGAGCCAAGCTCTGACCCTTCTGCAAAACAAACTTCATCCATCAAGCAGAGAAAAGAAGGGGAGAGACTGGAAATTACAGGGCAAGTGGTACAAAGGGGCTAAATAGAGGCAGTAGTGACTGTGTGAGAACTCCAGAACCCCCCTGTCCAAAATACATGGTGAGCAGAATGCTCTAACTATGCAGGAAGAAAAAAGACAAAGAGACCACATAAAATATACCACTTCCACACTCAACCCCAAATAGACAACTGGCCAAGTGCTGTGCATTAATAATGAGCAAGTGACACGGGAAGAGGGGACCTCTTAAGGCTTATCCTTTAGATCCTCACTCAAACCCTAGCTGCGACATCCTTTCTCCAAGGGAAGCCTTCAGCTATGGGATCTGTCACCAGGTAGACATTCATTAAGATGCTTTATAATGCCCTGCTTAGCACATTCCAGAATGGATGCCCAGACAGTACATGACATGTGCAGCTTGGCTCTCCTCCGAGCTCAATTCCTGCTCGGCAGCATCCAGGCTGTGGCAGCGCTGGACCTTTCCACTTCCTCTGCTGTGGAACTGAGCTATTCCAGTCTCATCGTTGGAACAAAGTCAAACTCCATCTGTTTCCACTCAGATAAAGACTCCTCCAAGGTCCCTCTGCTCAGTACCTGCGACTTTGCTGCTCTGCCTTGCAGCACAGCTCTCCCACACCAGGAGCACAGAGGTAAATGATGGCAAAACCAGTGCCTGGATTTGCTCAGGGTTACTCTGAGCTGGGTGCAAGGCAATATCCTTGTGCTATTCAGGTGCTCAGACCCATGCAGCAAGTCCAGTGTGATCCACAGCACCACAGAAGCAATCAGGTTGGAAAAGACCTTTAATATCATTAAGTCAAACCATTACCCCAGGACTGCCAGGTCCATCACTAACCCATGTCACTAAGGGTCTCATCACTAAGTAAGAGTCTTAAACATCTGGAATAAAGAGGGAAATTCAAGCATCCACAACTAATATCCAGGGTGGGAGAGCAAAAGCCACATCTGCATTGATCCTTTCACCCCTAAAGAAGTGCTATGAGGAATACTAGAGCACTATCAGTAGTCTTCAAAGCAGAGAGGCTGCATTAGTGAGCTGGAGGAGGATGGAAAGGCAAACATCAAGCAGGCAGGCCTGCAGGAAATCAGAAATGTGATATTCAACACTGTAATTATGAGTGATTAAGCTCCTGGGTGACAAATCTGTTCATGCTGAATAAAGGCTATGAAGCCAAGTTACCCCACTGCCAAAAGTAGCATGAGGAGGCCAGTGACTGACTGCAGAGTGATTGCGCTGAGTGACAGCTTGGATGCAGTTTGATGCTGTCTCCATTACAGCCAATGGGCAGGAACAGGGCCACCAAGACTGGAATGGTCACCAGTGTCTTCCTCAGCCCCAGTCAACCAGGCAGACACTGCATGGGAAGTTGTGTTGTACACTTGATTCTTTCAAGCCAGAATAACCACTGACATTTGTAACCATGTTTTCAGCAGCCACCCCATTTAGGTAACCACTGCCCCATCAACTGGCTTTGATCTGTGAGCTGTGCAGCATCAGACCCAGGATACAGTGATAGAATCATGGAAACCCAGGTTGGAATGGACCTCAAACGTCATCTGGTCCAACCTTTCCAGGCAAAACATGACCTAGACTGGATGCTCAGCACCCTGTGCACCCCAATCTTAACAGCGTCCAATGCTGGGGAGTCACCACTTCCCTGGGGACATTATTCCAATGCCTAGTTATTCTTAATAGGAAACATTTTCCTCTTGTGTCCATTGGGAATCTCCCCAGGATTAACTTGTGCCCATCACCCCCCACCTTTCCCATAGGACTCCTTGTCAAAAGGAGTGAGGCATCAGCAATGCAAGCTCTTGCATTGCCAGAAAACCACAAGTCTGAGTAACAAAGTTCCCCATATCTCACAGCAGACAAATCCCACTAACATCCCGTGTGCCAGCACATCAATTCCTGAACAAGGAAGCCCTTTGGAAAATGGCATCTTAGAGAAGATTTACTTTCTTCACCCCTTTTGCTCCAGATGGACCAAGTACTTCAAGGACTTTGAATATTCCCTCAGCAGCCCCTCACTTCCCATTCTCATCCCACCCTAACCCTAACCCATCAGCATCACATTGTATTTTACAACACTGTGTATTATGCTATGGGGGTACTCACCAGGTTCACAGCCCCTTCAGGTCAGTAGCAATGGGTCAAGGTAAGGGTGCAGAACTGCTTCAAACTCTCCCTGATTAAACCAGTTCTCACTTTGTTCTGCGTTTGACCCCATCACAGCTCAGGAGCTGTCCTAAAACGACCCATGTTGAGTCAGAAAACCACGCTTCTGCCAGCAGTATTGGGAGAAACCAAGTCATACCATTCACAGCAACCCCCATGCTGCTCCCACCTCCACTGGGAACGTGTGTGAATAAGCACCATGAAAATGATGCTTATTACATCAACCTTAAGATCCGCCTGTGAGCACCAGCACAAAGCTGGGCCTCCAGAGCTAAGCAGACCGCCCATGCAGTGATACCCCCCCCAGATTCCCACCTCCACATGGGAAAGTGCCATTTCCATATTGCACACAAGGAGCCAACACATTCCCTGCTGCCCCCCTTCCAGACTATTCACAGAGCAACCCACAGAGTCTCTTTTAAGCCAGGCTGGTGGGGGTGAAACCGAGACAGGTTCAGCTGCCAGACACTTCTGCACCATGTGCAAATGCTTCTCTAGGGGAAAAGCAGCTAAAGATAGCTCAAGTCCTGTAATCAGACCCATACGACTGGGAACTCACTCCCACCCCAGCTGATGTTACTGGGATAGATGCCTCCTCTACACATCAAAATCATCACAAGCTTGCTTTTGCAGGGAGATGCTGCCGTTGAAGAGCTCCGTTATATTCCCAGTCCAATCCCCGAGTACCAAAAAGCACTTGGAATGAAAAGCCTGGGTAATGGTTTGCAGCCACAAACCATGAGCATCCCATGAGATGAAACAGTCCCTGTGTCACTGCAGGAAGGTTTTCCCGTTATCACCTTTACACCCTGCAGACTCCAAAGATGCTCCGTGAACTCATCCCATTGGCATGATCGGGATAAAGTGAGCAGATCCCTTTGCCAAGTGCGAGCACCCTCAGAGCTCCCAGCTGTTTTGGGCAGGTTATGTCCAAAGCTGAAGGTATTTATGGTATGTAGTTACTATCCATCACTGGGGTGTGTGTGAATCACAAATCAAGCGCTCATTATTTGGCTATTGCACTGGAGAAAAGCTGTTAGAAAGGAAAAGGGAAGGAGAAAAAACCCGTTGCAGATTCCCTTTCCTTGTCCCATCCCCCGTATTCCATTCTTTCCATCAGATCCGTACAGCTGCTCATGTGAAACAGTGACACTACACTGAGGTTATCATCATAGTGGAACAAAAACTATGTACTAAAATGTTGGAGCCAGGCAAAAGCTCCTACACAGCATTTACCAGACCCTCTCTCACTGTAATGGTCAGACCTGATGATCATAAAGGCCTTTTCCAACCTAGCTGATTCTACCATCTCAGCCTACACTACTTCCCAGCTCCCATGCATGACCCACCACCTCCATGCAAGCATTGCCATCTACCCATTCCAGCCCATCACCAAAGAAGAACCTCCATCAAATCACCTCCATTCCCACAAAGGCCACCCAGATCCTTCCATAGCATCCTTCAACCACCCCCCAAGCTCTCCATGTCAGATCTTGGAGAACATCTGTGCCTAATGGAAGAGGAAAGCATACCTGCAGAATGCACTTGGGGACAGGGACTGCAAGACAAGGCTTTAAATCTCAGCTTCATCACAAGCTCAGTGGTACAGATACTTGGGTAGATTTGGTTTAAACATCTCACCCTGACAGAGAGAAAAGAGGATGCTGTGTGGTTGAGTGCCTTGTGTCTGCAATTCAAAAGGCACCCACATCTGAAGGGCTGCCAACAGTGAGCTGCAGCTCTGCTCTGCAGGAGGGGCTGTTGCCTTCCCATCAGTTGAGCTGCTAAAAGTACTGGGAACTTGTCACTGGAGTTAGACTCTCACCCGTTGGAGCAGGCACCTGAAAACTGAGTTTACTGAAATGCAGCTATGGATGGCTATAAACTCATCAGAAGGGACAGGCAAGGAAAGAGAGGTGGTGGGGTACCCCTGTGTGTTAGACAGTGCTTTGACTATCTACAGCTTAATGATGGCTGAAGGAGATGATCCTGCCCCTCTGCTCTGCTCTCGTGAGACCCCACTTGCAGCACTATGTGCAGCTCTGGGGTCCTCAACATCAGAAGGACATGGAGCTGTTGGAACAAGTCCAGAGGAGGCCACGAGGATGCTCAGGGGCTGGAGCAGCTCCTGTATGGAGCCAGGCTGAGAACATTGGGGCTGTTGAGCCTGGAGAAGAGAAGCTGTGTGGAGACCTCAGAGCAGCTTCCAGTGTCTGAAGGGGGCTGCAAGGATGCTGGAGAGGGACTCTTCATTAGGGACTGCAGTGATAGGACAAGGGGTGATGGGTTCAGACTGAAACAGGGGAAGTTCAGGTTGGAGATAAGGCAGAAGCTCTTCCCTGTGAGGGTGCTGAGGCGCTGGCACAGGGTGCCCAGAGAAGCTGTGGCTGCCCCATCCCTGGCAGTGCTCAAGGCCAGGTTGGACACAGGGGCTTGGAGCAAGCTGCTCCAGTGGAAGGGGTCCCTGCCCGTGGCAGGGGTTGGGGCTGGAGGGGCTTTAAGGTCCTTTCAACCCAAACTATTCTATGATAGGGTTGAGAGATTATGGATAATAATCATGGGGAAGGCCAACAAGGCAGATGTCATGGTGGGAATCTGTTCTAGACCACCCAACCAGGATGAAGAGGCAGATGAAGCACTCTATAAGCAGACCAGGCCCAGTCAGCGTGGGTTAATGGAAAGCAGTTGGTGACCAGTCATAAGTCATGCTCCCAGGGATCAGCACTGGGGCCAAATTCCCAAGCATCCCAAGTAACAATGAGCCTGGGGAATCCAGACACCTCAGCAATCCCTGCAGATCCCCTCAAACAGCCACAGCCTAATTTATCTCCAAGCTCAGCCATTCCCTGCTATATTTGTTCTTTTAATACCAGCTACATCGTCTCGGCCCAATGATTCCTCTCCACAGCTCTGCCATGTTACAAGCAATAAACCTGATGGTGCATGAGACACAACAGGGTTTTATTCACACCCCTGTCCAAGAGCTGGCTCAGGAGAGCTGGCAGCCACAAGTGGTTTAGGTAATATTTGTCTCATACCTTTAGTTCCAAAGAAAGCCCAAACTATGGGGGGGTTGGGGGGGTTGGGGGGGTTGGGGGGGTTGGGGGGGTGGGGGGGTTGGGGGGGTGGGGGGTTGGGGGGTTGGGGGTTGGGGGGTTGGGGGGCCCAAACTATAGGGGGGGCCCAAACTATAGGGGGGGCCCAAACTATAGGGGGGGCCCAAACTATAGGGGGGGCCCAAACTATAGGGGGGGCCCAAACTATAGGGGGGGCCCAAACTATAGGGGGGGCCCAAACTATAGGGGGGCCCGTCAGGAAAAAAAATGCCAGTTTGGCTGCAGGACATCCTATCAGCTTCAAGCAATGCTGAAACAGAGCAATAATAATAGAATGGTTTGGGTTGGAAAGGACCTTAAAGCTCAACCAGCCCCAACCCCTGCCACGGGCAGGGACCCCTTCCACTGGAGCAGCTTGCTCCAAGCCCCTGTGTCCAACCTGGCCTTGAGCACTGCCAGGGATGGGGCAGCCACAGCTTCTCTGGGCACCCTGTGCCAGCGCCTCAGCACCCTCACAGGGAAGAGCTTCTGCCTAAGAGCTCAGCTCAGTCTCCCCTCGGGCAGGTTCAAGCCATTCCCCTTGGCCTGTCCCTACCAGTAAGATTTAGGTGGCCAGGCAAAAGCAACCAGAAGGCAACAGTGCCTGGGACATGTACAAGGAGGATGCAACATTCAGCTTCTTGACCAAGCACTTGGAGCAGCAGCACTCAGGCAAGTTTTGCTCTCTCCCAGATGCCCCTCTTGCCTTTATATAGTCATAGAATCATAGTTAGGATTGGAAAGGACCTTAAGATCGTCAAGTTCCAACCCCCTGCCATGGACAGGGACACCTCACACTAAACCATATTACTCAAGGCCTCGTCCAACCTAGCCTTGAGCACTGCCAGGGATGAAGCATTCACAACCTCCCTGGGCACCCATTCCAGTGCCTCAGCACCCTCACAGGAAAGAATTTCCTCCTTAGATCCAATCTAAACTTCCCCTGTTTAAGTTTTAACCCATTACTCCTTGTCCTACCACTATGTTTATGAACAATCCTCTTCTGGAGCGTAATAAAGGGTTGGAAAAACAATCCCGCATGAGCAAATAAATGAGCACGAGGTCCAGAGCTGATGCCAGAGCCTGAAAGGTTAAAGGCGAGATGGCATGCATGGAACAGGATTTAAGCTGTTCTTGCTGCCTCCTCCTACTAGCACTTGCTACACTCCTCCTAGATCTAACCCCAGGCCCCACCATGACTGTATTTCACTTTCAACCTGAGGCAGAGAACTTCTTATAAGTAGCATGAAATGGGTCAGGGATCCCGATAACAGCTCTCAAGGTAAAAAAGAGGGTTTGGGATCACTGCAATCACATTCTCTCAATGCAAAAGGTTGGTTTGCGTTTCCCAACTGCAGTATTTAACCAAGAGAAACTTCCCAGGAGACACTGCCTCAAGCACAGCGTGTTTGAGCCATAATCAGTACCTAGAGATGCTCCTTCTCCCCAGCTTCACAACACTGCGAGTCAATTCAGGTATAACGATTGGGGTATCAACTCTGGTAGGAGTCAGATGGCTTTGCTACATGAAGTACTGCAATTGGATAACCCCAGGAGCTCCCATTTCCACTTTATCTCTGGCTTCTTGGGATGATGCTGCTATCACAAAGCCACGTTCGGAGCACTGGATGCTGTGTTTAATCCTATTAGCTGATTACACGGCTGAGCAGCAGCAATTGTTTGCTCAAAGAGTGAACCCAACTGCCCAGTTTGGGAGCCAGACGGTCACAGTGACCTTGTGTACAGCAGCACATAACAGCAATGGGTGTTTGCTCCCGCTCTTGTCAAAAGCCATCTCTTTCAACAGCTCAGCCTATCTGCAGCACAACGAGGGCTGATGCTCCTCATGCCAACCCTGGTTCAACCAGACTAAAGCCTGGAGCATGGCTTTGCAGAGGTGGGAATATTTCTGCTATATATCATGCTATACAAGTATCCCTCTTGCCAAGTCCCAGCTCCTTCCTCCTCCATCACCTGCCATGCCATCACTTGGCCTAATACACATGGCAAGAATGAGGACCAATTTGTCCTGTGTTCACAGCAGAGAGGACGCTCATGCAAGAAGGCAACAACCTAAAAGGACCTTCCTGCCATAACCAAAGCAGATGAACATCAGGTTTGACCCTCTTTTCCCATGACTTTCTGTACATTTCTGGCAGGAGTCATGAATAACAACAAGGAAGCAAACAAGGAACGTCCCTTCCCATCCTGGCTCCACTTCCTAGTGAGAGCAGCCAAAGAAACAGGTTCCCCTTTCCAGGTCCCTTGTCTTGCTATTGGCTGCCTGGTTTCAACCTCCACACTGCATCACTTATGGGGAATGAGCTTTATAGAGACTGAAGATTCCATTCCATCGAGATTCATTTCCTCATGCCAAAAGGAAAGGCAGTTTCTGATCACACCACCCTCCTGTGAAGCAGGCATCACCACATCTCCCTCCTGGGGAGTTCAGCACAATAAACCCTGGTCACACTTTCAGAGAGAAGCTGTGGGCATCCATCGTCTGGAGAAGGCTCCGTGTTGCAGATCCCAAGAGGATGGGGATGCCTGCGTAAGCATGGAGTCAGCTGCCCCAATTTGAGGGGGACAAGACATGCCCACACTCACACTGGAGCATCCCCTCCATTCATCTCAGTGCATTCAGGTGACACATGGGAGCTCCTGGGAATTACACCCCTCCAAATTAAGATGATTCCCGGCCCAGATCTACACCACTGCACCCTTTACCACTTTCAACCCATGTTTCTGTTATCCTTCCAAAAGCCAGTGCCCTAAAAGAGCATCAAAGAGGAGAACTGTCCTCCCTGCACTAGTGTTCAATAGCTGTATAGAAGCTCTAAGAACCCTTTCTCCAAGCAAAGGGCAACCTGGAAAGATGCAAGAAGGCAGACCCCTCCATTTCAAGCCACGCTGAGACCAACTGCCACCTTCACTAAGCATCCCCAGCTCATCACATGCACGCTCACACAGCACAGAAGCATTTCAGACGCATGCTTGACCAGTTCACAAGTCTCAACCCCCAAATTGCCCATTTCCTTTATGAAAAGCACATTTGAGAGGGACTTACGGAGCAGCAGCACTTCCAGCACCATTCCCTGGTGGATGTTTCCGCACTAAAGGACCCAAAACACCTCCATCTCTCCAGCTTTCTGATGGTTTCAATGGGGCTGATGAGCTCTCAGCTGGAAAGGCTCTGGCACACAGTTTTATCTGCAGCAGAGCACACTTGTGTGCTCTGAACCTCCCTTATCACTGCTGCAAATAACAGCAGATAGGGAGAAGCACGTAATGCCTGGGGAGGGAAGGCGCACAAATACAAGTGGACACGTCATCTTCTGACCCCATTTGACCACGCTCATGACCTCAGGGGCTCCCTGTTCATCACCCCATGTAGCCTCGGAGGCTCCACAGCCCCTAGACAAGGACAGCCCTACATCCACCCCATAGACTGCGTCAGGAGCAGAGCGGACTCCAGACCTTCAGTGGGTCATCCCGATACGTCCCTCCAGGGAACATGCAGCCACGATACAAAGTTCATGGAAATAGGGAAGAAGCCAACGTTTTGCCTGAGCTGGGGGAAGAAGCCAAGAGAGCAGAATGATGGCCTCAGGGGTCCAATACAGCACTCGCTACAGCCAGACTATTACACAAGAAGCTTGGATTTAAGGACTGGAGAGAGAAGGCTCCTTAAGAGGAGACCTTAGAGCAGCTCCAGTGCCTAAAGGGGCTACAGGAAACGTGGAGAGAGGCTTGGGACAAGGGGAATGGCTTTACCTGTGGCAGGGGTTGGAACTGGATGAGCTTTAAGCTCCCTTCCAACACAACCACTCCAATGCTGCGATCTCACTTCAGACAATGCTCACAGCTTCCAACTGCTTCAGTTACATACTTCTGCCTTAAGCAAAGCACAAGAAGGGGTCTGGTGGATGCTAAACCCCAATCACCAAAACAAGGTGCTCTGGGTGGGCTACTCAGTTTGGGGTTTAAAGGTTCCAAGTTAGATGTGTTGAGCACGTTAAAGCATCAGGCCCCTGCCTTCACGCTGCTCCTGTGACAGCAGGAGTGATGCTCACCCTTCCCAGAGGGGCTTTCTGGAATGGTTTGCACCAAGACCTTCTTGCATCCAGAGCCTCCCTTCCAGCCTAGAGGCCTAGCACGCCACAGGGTAAGTTTTAAGCTCCTCACTACCCCTGTTACTTCCCATACCCCATGCAAGCTCAGGAGCACAGCTCCAATCACAGCACGCTGCAGGGCTGCTGCGTGCCCGGGTACCAACTCAAGGAAGGACATTTCTTCACCCGCTGGCCTTCAGCAGCATCGCTCCTGCCCGAGTTCCCAGGGACAGCATCTCTGTTGCTATAAACCCCCAAGCAGCTTTGTTTCCCTTTGCAAAGCAAAGCTGTATAAGGAGAACCCACACAGTCTGTGTTTCAGCAACAAGCATCCACACAGCGGCGTGACCTTGCAAGGCACAAAGGCTTTCCTGACACACCAGAGCCCACTTATTCCCATCACATTAACGTTTTAACATATACAGCTGTCCTCCCCACAGATACACCACATTCCTTTAACACACAGCTCTCCGACAGCAAGAGGCTGGAGATCCACACACACATACAGAATCCTTATGCAAAGGAGACAGATTAGGAAACACTTGTGATAAGGGAAAGTATCTCCAGCCGAGCTGTCAACCTCGTGCTTTAAATTAGGCTTTTAATGAGGGCCATAAGCACTCTGCATTCCAGTGATTAACTTGGAGCTAAATGAGTTGAGTTGCTTCTTTAACACCCATTCTGCTTCCAGGTTTCAGGCAGGAGCAGAAACAGGAGACAAGAACTACAAGGAGCTTGCAGGCTCTCGGGCACCAGCAACTCTTGAGGCTAATGACAAAGGACAAGGAGTGGGGTAACGCACCCCTAAGATAAGAGCCACCCACCACTATATACTTACAGAGCATCAAATGCAACACAGCAAGTGGTTCAGGAGCTCACAGGACTCAGCTTGGGAGCATAGGGAAAGATGAGACAATAATATCCATACATTGCTATTGGGTGAAAGCTGGGAAACAGCCCCCAAGTTGAGGGTATGAAGTGCAGAGCAGTCCTTCATGATAAACATCATTTGCATGTGAACAGGAACACGGCTAAAAATAGACCTTTTGAGAAGCCACGGGTCTCACCTTACCTCTTGGCTTGATGGATTGCAGGGCTCCAAACCCAGCCACAGATTACAAAGCCTGTTCAGCCATCATTACAGTGCGACTCTCCAAGCTCAAGCAATAGCCACAGATGGAAAAATCATAACCCAAAAAGCTGGAGAGAAATGGAGCGAATCACTCAGCTGGATTCCTGCCTGGACACCCAGCCCAAGCCGCAATCACTGCCTGTTTGCTCCCTTTCCATCTGCAATAGGTTTAACTGGCAGTTTCAAGCCTCATTGACAAGACCCATGAATAATCAGGGGGTAGGTTGACACCGACATGCCCACAATACCTGCAAACAATCACTGCTGTATCAGGCCACTGCCTACAAGAGATCTCAGCCTCAAGGAACTTCTTTATGGGGCTTCTTCATACAAGGAAATAGTTGAGTGAGGAAGAGAGGCTGGGTTTGTGCATAGACCTCTTCTCCAAGAGGCCTTTCTTGTCTCCGAGAAAGGTCAATGGGTTGGATGACTCCTTCCTACATCAGCAGCTGAGACATGCAGGAAGCATTTTAATCCCAAGGAAAGCATTAATTACCTCTTAAATAAAAAGCAAACATGCTAAATCCACCCAAATATCCAGGAGTGACCTCACCACCATGGTAAGTCCCTGTAAACAAGCCTCAACCCTCCCCATCCCTCTCAGAGACAGGGTTTAGGCACCAGTGGAGCCTCCAGTTACTGTGATCCAGGAAGCTCACAGATCTCAGCTCCATCTAAACCTGCCCTGGTGCAGCTTGAGGCCGGTTCCTCTTGTCCCATCCCTTGTTCCTTGGGAGCAGAGCCCAGCCCCTCCTGGCTCCATCCTCCTCTCAGGCACTTGGAGGCAGCCATCAGGTCCCCCCTGAGCCTTCTCTTCTCCATCTGAACCCCCAGGTCCCTCAGCCCTTCCCCATCACACTTGGGCTCCAGGCCCTGCACCAGCTCCATTCCCTTCTCTGGCCCCGCTCCAGCCCCTCAATGTCTCTCTTGCAGTGAGGGGCCCAGAGCTGAGCACAGGATCCAAGAAGGAACCCTATGTACAAGCCTCAAACCCTCCCCCTGCTCCTCAATGACCTGCTCCAGGATTACACCTACCTCCCAACACCCTCATAGAGCCCTCAGTGCATCACCCCATCAGCTTCGGGTACCAACTCCCAACCAGCATCCACAGTGCTGTAGCCATCTCCAAGCTTGAGAATGTAATCTATTTTATTTGCTTTGCTGCAATTCTGCAGTAGGCAACAGGCCCATTGACTTGAGACTCGGGCAATTTGATTTATGATGAGGTGACTGTCAACTCAAGAGATTCATCAATATGAGGTTAAGTGGCCCAAGATATAATCTATTAGAGTGGCTCCGAACAACACTTGGACATTGAAGGGTACAGCCAGTCCATTACATCCCTTTAAATGCTACACCCAAAATACCTACTAAAGGAAATACTCATCTTCGCTTTGTGCTATTTAAGTCAGATGCGAGATGCTTCCCCTGAGCAAGCTGTGTAAATAGGAGCCCAAAACTGCATCTAACCTCAGGTTGGGGGAGGGAGAAGTTTCATTTCAGCTCAGAAAGGGAGGCAAAAACGTGGGGATCAGACATTTATAAAGAGGTTGTACAAATGACAGCAGTTTTAAGAGAAATGGCAAGATATAAAGAAAATAAAGATTAAGAACCAAAGGCAAGCTTGTTTGAAGGGGGAAAAGCACAAGATAAAAGCTGCTTTAGCACAGTGCCACATGGTAAATCCGAAAGTGAAACACATCCTGAGCCTTCCCATCCAGCAGCAGCAGAAACTTCCAGCCCATCACCTCCAAGTACTCTGGGATCCAGCAGCCTGGACCCAAAAGCTGGCTCCCAAGCAGCCAGAGATGCAGTGGTTCGGGAACAGGAGGATTCAGTTCTGTCATGACTAAGGAATTACAGTAAAACCAGGACAAGCTATTTCCAAGACGGAGATCAGCTGCCAGCAGCACAGATGTGGGAGCCCAGATTTGTGCATCACTCAAAGAAAGGGGCTTTTTGCCTCCCTCCTATCCCCATCCCACCCTTTATCCAGCGGGAAGGAAACAACAGCCCACATCAGCAACACCTGGAGCAGCAGCCACAAAACCCAATAAATCAGTGCAAGAAATATTCACCAAACCCCCCAGTTTTAGAAAGCTGAATCTGCCCAAAGACAAAGCGAGCAAGAGGCAGAGCTCAATCACGATGCGCAACGGATTCAGTATGTGACAACACACGATGCATGGAGATAGACGTGAGCATGGAAGAACTCCCCTCTACCACCCATGAAAGTCCTTGTTTGCACTGAATACCCTTCAGGGGAGCACTGTGGACCTTGAAACCCCTCCTTGGCAGAGAGCTTCCCCAACTGTTTCATTCCCTATAAGAATAAGGCTTTTCTCTCAGGTTATTGAGCAATGACAAGCTATTGAACCAACACACACACAGTGGCCTGCCACTATCTGTGGGTATTTGGGGAGGAAGAGAGGAGAACGCCGTGGTGAGCTAAAGAGGGAAAAGCAGCAAAGGCAAAACCACCAGCGTTCAGCTTCTGCATAGGTTTGGAAAGTCGAGGCATGCATTAAAGTAGCTGTATCTAATCACTGTTTATAGAGGGGCTGGCAGGCGAAAGCAACTGCTATAAACAGCCTTTTAAATCCCTTTTCCCAGCATCACTCTTAGAGTATCCCTACAAAGGTCTCTTAAACACCAGCAGCATACTCAGGGTAAGGGAAAACCATCAGGGAGAAGAGCTGGAAGAGGAAGGTTTGGCTTGAGGAGGGATGGAGAAGGAATGAGGTGCCTGGGTCCCACATACACACTAACACTGCACCCCTACAAGAGCCTCTTGGACCCCTGGGTGGGCAAAGCTTTCCCCTCCATGTATTCCAGCATGGGTAAGGAAGCAGCTCGTTGGTGTGACACTGCCCTCTCCTGAGCAGAAGGAGCTGCTCAGCTTCACACCCAGCTCCATACAATGATTACTGGGGAGCAAACATCACTCACCCCACAACCGGCACCAGCAGAGCCCAGAGCAGCCTCCTCACACCAAAAGGACTTAGCTTCGTTCTGCCCAAGGGTAAGCAACCACCACTTGGTCTCCTTAATGCTTAATTATCAGCTGCTGCAGCCTTCCAAAGCCTCTTTATGGCCACAGCCAAGTGGCTCCCAGGTGGATCCCATTCCTTCATCTCAATATCACGAAGGTGCAAAGCATCCCATTAAAGGGGTTGTGGATAGGGCAACAGCCTTTCTGGGTGCATCTTCTCAAGAGAAAGGAGTTCCAAACCAGCCTCCAGGGAAAGCATCTTCCTACACCCCATGTTTGTAGGAAAGCTGCTCTCAGGAGGAGCCCTAAGCACCCACCTCCATCCAACCACAACACCCTTAATGTCAGTGATAACCACACCTTCACACAGCAGCCCGCAGCTCTACAGCAGCAATGCCATGAGGATTTCAAAGGTACAACCACATCCTTGCATCTTCACCCTCAGGAAGCCTTCCAAAGTGAGTTAAAGGACAATATCCCCTGTAGGTGTAGCTGTTAAAAGGGGACCTAGCTCTAACTTCCACCACCTGCGAGCATCAAAGTGCCTCATAGCAAACAACAGGGTGAAGGAGCCATCTGCTACCAGCATCTTCAGCTCAACCTGGGAGACCATTTGGAACTGAGTTACTGTCACCCGTACCTTAAGAAAACACACATCAAAACCCTAAACATACTGATTTTGGCATTGAACAGCATGAAAAACTGCATCAGTTTTAATGCAGGATCGAATTCCCATGGATAAAACTACAACAAATAGTCCCTGCCCTCTGCAACCGGCTCAGCATCTTGCTATGATCTCCCTGCTTCATAAAAGCAATTTGTTGCCTTGCAAAACCAAGCCCCTTTATCATTAATTCCAAGCCAGCAGTCGCTGAGCCTACAACTTGACACCAAATAGATGGATCCAAGCAGAACTCATTTCATTGCTTGTTGTCATGCTTCGCATTCAAGTACAGGATTCATCCCAGGGAAGAGAGGAATGCACTGATTTGATAGAGAAAGTACAGCTTGACAGAGACACCCACTCTAAAATTAACTCTGCCTTAAAGCAGAGCTTATATTTGACACCTTCTAAAGCAAAGAGAGATATTCCGGAGCTAAACAGTGCTGGGATATTGGTGTGAAGACGTCATGATGGAGGAAAAGGGGTTAAAATAGCAGGATTAAGGATTCAGGATGCATCATCGCTTCAGGTGGATGAAGGCTGTATAATGTATTAATGGACCATTTCCCGTAGCAATCTGATGACTGGTGAACACAGGCAAAATGCAAGGCAGGAAATCCATTTAGTTCAGCTTTCCCCAGCCCCACCTGCCAAGCGCAAGCTGGCAATAGATATGAAGGAACAAAGGTAAAAGGCATTTATCCTACACCACTGTGTGAATCCAACCCCTAAACAAGCTGTTTAGGGCTAAGCACTGGTCTAACTTTGCTCCCTAATACACAAGTCAAAATGCCCTGGCTGCTGGGAGCACCCCAATGAGAACACAGCATCCGAGCAGCGCAATAGGGTTTAACGTTCTCCACACACAGCCTAACTTTCTACCAGAGGAAAACCCACATGGGCTTACTGAGCAAACACTCATTTCCCTTCACAGAGGGACAAAGAGCCAGCAAAGAGAACCATAACTCAATATCTGCTTCATTTCACATGCAGCACGGTCACCACCGTTCCCATTATCTACCCGTAATCCCTTCCCAGCCCCAAAATAACCCGCAAGCCAACACGATGAGCAGCAATAACACAGACCCACCCCAAACACCCAGCACACGGAGAGTTTGACACAGGCAGGGTTTTAGCCTGGCTGAAGAATCCCCGTTTCCATCTCGCATGGGGTGAAATTTCACAGCTTCCAACATGAGGAATTGCTACACCAGAGCTTTTCCAGAGGAAAGGCTCACATTTCCACTGCAACTCCTCCAAGCCCAGTTTTCCAAGCAGTGAACAGACAGGACTTGGGAGAGAGCTTCTATAAAACAGCAATGAGATGGATTCTTTTTTTCCCCCCTCTTTTTCCTGAATTATTCCTTTTTCCAAGCAATTCCTTTGCCAAGCATCCAGACAAAATAATACCCTTTATATTCACCTTCTCTGCTCAGGGCTGGGAAGAAATAGGGGACCTTAACATGGGGCTTTGTCCCTAAGAGCCATCCAGGACATCCCTATCGCATCCTCAGAGCGTGCGAGGGAAGTTTGGGTGTTGGATAGGCACAGGGTGCTCACGCAGCAGGGCAAGGAGCAATAAATTCCTTTGGGATTTTGCTGTCTCAGGGTTTTACAACGCTGGACAATCCCAGTGGAAAGCCCTGGGGCTGTGGGACACTGCAGATGCCATTCTTTTGAAAGCCATGTATAAAAATGAAGCCTTACCTGTAAAACAAGCAGGGTTTAATGGGGAGAAAGGGGGTGGCTGGATCCGTACCCTGGAAACTTGGGGGATCCTGGAGCCCCAAGGGGGTACCCTGAGACCTGTCCTTAGGGTGGGCGCCCACTCATATCCCCCATCGCACAGCAGCATCCCACCACATCATAACTTTGCTTGGGATGCTCCCTGCTAGGGGTGCCACCCATGAGGGTGGGGAGCACCGTTTCTTGGGGGGGGGCACAGAGGGCAAAGAACGATCTTTTGGGGTAAAGAACCACCTTTTCGGACAACAAGAGCACCTTTCGGGGGTCAAACCCGGAATATCACAATACACACACCCCTGCTCAGCATCACCCCCCCCACCCCGGGGGACAGGGGGGATGCGGGATGCTAAGGGCCACCCCTTCCTCCCCGTCCAACCGCTCCGACCCTTTACCTGCCGCCGCTGGGAAAGCCTCCAGGTCTCTAAGCCCCGGGATGGGATCGGGGCGGAGGGGGCACCCCTGCTGCTCCCTTACCCCCCCTCCCGGTGGCAGGGGTGCGATAGGGACAGCGAAGGGAGGGATGGAGCCGGCACCACCGTGCCCGTGTCCCCGGTCCTGCAGCACGGCTCGGCTCGGCTCGGCTCGGCTCTGCCGCCCGCTCCCGGGTGCGGGGCGGGGGCTCGGGCGGGCGGCTCCGCCCCGGACAGCGGCGGCAGGAGGAGGAGGAGGAGGAGGAGGAGGAAGAGGAGGAGAAGCAGGATGCACCCAAAGGGGAGTCCTGGGGTGTCCGTGCGGGGGTGCGAGCTAAGCCACAAGGGTTCGTGTTTGGGGGTTGCACGGGTTGGGGCATCCCTGCTAAGGGGGTAACTGAACCACATGGGGGTGATGCCCCAAAGCTCGGCGCTGGGAGCCCTGAAGGGGTGGGAAAGCCGGGGGGGGCTTGGTAATGTACTGTGGGGTTTGGAAATGATGAGCCCCAAAAGGGCAGCGAACCCCCGGCTGCATCACACATAGAGGCATAGAATGGTTTGGGTTGGAAGGGACCTTAAAGCTCATCCAGTTCCAAAGGGACACCTTCCACTAGAGCAGCTTGCTCCAAGCCCTTGTGTCCAGCCTGGCCTTTGTCACACAGCACCACCGTCCTCCTCCTCTGAATCGCGATGTCTGGAAGTTGTTCACCCCGAGGAGCAGCATGTACATACACACACACAGGGTGTACATATTCACACATAGGATGCACACACACACAGGGTGTACATATTCACACATAGGATGCACACACACACACACAGGGTGTATATACTCACACATAGGATGCACACACACACAGGGTGTACATATTCACACATAGGATGCACACACACACAGGGTGTACATACACACACATAGGATGCACACACACACAGGGTGTACATATTCACACATAGGATGCACACACACACAGGGTGTACATATTCACACATAGGATGCACACACACACAGGGTGTACATATTCACACATAGGATGCACACACACACAGGGTGTACATATTCACACATAGGATGCACACACACAGGGTGTACATATTCACACATAGGATGCACACACACACAGGGTGTACATATTCACACATAGGATGCACACACACACAGGGTGTACATATTCACACATAGGATGCACACACACACAGGGTGTACATATTCACACATAGGATGTACACACACACACAGGGTGTACATATTCACACATAGGATGCACACACACAGGGTGTACATATTCACACATAGGATGCACACACACACAGGGTGTACATATTCACACATAGGATGCACACACACACAGGGTGTACATATTCACACATAGGATGCACACACACACAGGGTGTACATATTCACACATAGGATGTACACACACACACAGGGTGTACATATTCACACATAGGATGCACACACACACGGGGTGTACATACACACACAGAGGGTGTAGCTGAAATAAAAAGCTAACCTGGAAAACCTCCACAAGTGAATATATGGCTCTGTACACCCCGAGCTGCTCTTAACTGGGCACCAGTAAATCCCTGCTTGGCAGCAGGGAGCAGAGTGGTCAGGAGGGTAAATACATCATTCACATTTCTAGTTTTGGGGTACTTATAGGATCATAGAATAGTTAGGGTTGGAAAGGACCTTAAGACCACCCAGTTCCAACCCCCCTGCCATGGGCAGGGACACCTCACACTAAACCATGGCACCCAAGGCTCTGTCCAACCTGGCCTTGAGCACTGCCAGGGATGGAGCATTCACAATCTCCCTGAGCAACCCATTCCAGTGCCTCAGCACCATATCGGAGGCAGTTGTGTCTCAAAGCCCGCTAGGAGGGATGTTTTACACAGCAGGGGTTCCCGCTTGGATGGATGGGACCCCTCTGGACCTGATCTGCACACTGTGGCCATCCTGGTGCAGGGTCCTTGAGTTGTAGCAGCTTCATGCAGTCAGAGAATCATAGAATGGGTTGTGTTGGAAGGGACCTTAAAGCTCCTCCAGCTCCAACCCCTGCCACGGGCAGGGACCCCTTCCACTGGAGCAGCTTGCTCCAAGCCCCTGTGTCTAACCTGGCCTTGGGAAAGGTGGGGGGGAAAGATGGGACAAAGGAAAGCTTGGAAAGTTGGGGTAAAAGGATGCGTTTTGTTGTGTCTACACCACGCTCAGGACCTGTTTTCTGCACACTAACATCACAGGTGAATCAGGGCACGAAGGATGTCCAGGGCCACCCAGTACCATGGGCAAAAGTGAACTGTCTCCTTGACATGAATCTTTTGCCCTTCTTGATGCGAGGTGGCAATAAATCTCTTCTTTTCCATGGAAACTGGCCATTTTCCACCATTTGGGCCTGTGCATGGAGCCAGCCCTGAGAAGGTTGAAAAGGAGGGGATGTGCCCTCAAAATAAGCAAGAGACAGATCCAGGCTCATCCTTATCCAACGGCTCGCTGTCTCTCTTTTCCTAAGAGACATAGAAACAACCCAAGAAACTGCATCCACCATCAGGAAACCCCCCCTGAAGGAAAAGAGGAGCTGAAAAATCAATGTCTAAAGCCTGATCTGAAGTAGAGATTCCCATCCCTAAGCAGAAGAGATGCAGGGCTGCCTTACAGGCAGTGGTGCTGCTAGCTGCTTTTCCTTACAGTGTTGCTGACAGCAGGCATTTCAAACTCCAGAGTCCCTCAGAGCTGTGGTTATCTGAAATCCTGATGGAAATACATCCCATGGGAGCATTTTAGTTGCTCGCCTGCTTGCTGGGGCCATGGCAGAGCTTCAGGCTGTATCTGCCCACAGGTGGATGTACAGGGGGGGTATGGGCTTGATGCACATAACAAAGTCATGACTCCCTGTGACTTTAGACAGCAGGGATGAAGTTGTACAGGCTTGGGTGTCTGCCTAGGGATCGTCTCCTTTTCATTCCAAGCAGAAATAGTCCAGCCATTGGGAGTATCAAGGGAAAAATACCTTCTTCTGGCACCAGGAGGAAACCCTCCTCTAAGTCGTGAGGTTCCAGAAGCAGGGGAGTCAGGCAGGGATTTGCTTTTTAGCATCCATTTGCTGAGCAAAATGCCTCCACAAAGGACCAGAGTCTGCACATTTTCAGCGTACTTCTTCCACTTGGCCTGTTGAATCCCACGCAGGCTCCTGCAGGGATGCAGGGATGGGGATGGTTTCCTTTTCAAGCCATCTCCAAGCAGCTGTGAGGAGAGGAATGAAGAGCAGGCTGCCCATGCCCCCTGTGCAGCCGATGGAGATAGTCATGGAGCAGCCGATGGAAGCAAATTCCATTGGAATTTTGAGGCAGCTTCTAGGAAAACAGATGGAATTTTGGATTGGGAATGCTGTTTTCAGGTTTAAAAGCGCTTTATCGTGCTCAGAGCCTTGAATGCTCAAAGCTATTTTAAATGCCTCCGTCTGGCACGGTTGGGATTTCTGCTGTGCTCATTCCTCACTGTGTATCCCCAGCCACATTCGATGCACCTCTAAACCCCTCCTTAAACCCCTTTGTACTCCTGTGACATTCCCAGTGTGTGATCACTTTCTAAGCCGCTCCATGAGGACCCAGCTCAGCGCTGATGCTTTAAACCAGGCGTAGGCAGATTTCACACCGCGTCCTGAAAGCGTTTTTCGTTACACACTTATAGAAAGGAGAAATGGGTCCAGAAGGGAATATTTTTGTGTTCTGGCAGGGAAATACGAGACTGGAGATGTGGGAATGCAAAGGGCATCACGTGCAGAGTCTTAGAGGAGGCGGTGCGGAGCTATTTGGGGTATGGGGATGGTGAAGGAGATGCTGCAGGGGGTGGAAACAGAGGGAAAGGAATGAACAGTCTTTGACCACAGCATCAGCATCCTCTAAGAAAAAGTGGGGTTTCAGAAGTACAGAAGTTACAGAAGTAGGTAGGGGAAACCTCCTTTTCCTACTTCCAGGCTCATAGGAGGGACGGCTTCCCTGGAGAATCACCTGCCTAAGGCCATCTGATGACCCATCCATGCGTCTATCTCAGTGTCACAGGGTATCTTGTTCATCCCCAGTATATCAGAGCGGTTTGGATGTTGGCTTCTTGCATTTCATAGAATCCCAGACTGGTTTGGGTTGGAAGGGACCTTAAAGCTCATCCAGTTCCAACCCCCAGGAACACCTTCCACTGGAGCAGCTTGCTCCAAGCCTCTGTGTCCAACCTGGCCTTGAACCCAGCCAGGGATGGGGCAGCCACAGCTTCTCTGCTCAGGGTTGGGAAGGTCTGGAAAACAAGACAGGGTATGGAGAAAGCACAAAGGATTCCCCCATAGCTGGCTCTTGGGGGAAGAGCCAGGAACACCTAATTCATCGGTGATGAAACCAGTGCCGTGTGTGGATGGAGGGCACTGAGCAAGGATGGGGGAGTTGCAATGCTCTCTGTCTGTCTTTCAGAAGAACACGAAGCATGAGAAAAGCAAGTCCATATTTATCCAGGCAGGAAGTGAGCCAAAACCTGTCTGCCTGCCTGTGCAGGGCTGGTGGGAGGTAAATCCCCATCGCAGCTGCCCCATAGGTAGCCCTGGGCAAGGGGAAGGAAGCCGTAAGGGACATGCTATTGTTTTCCATGCAAATACTCAAGGAATGCAGGGCAAACAGGAGGGAGAGCTGGGCCTTCCTGTGTTTGTGCTGCCAGTATTTTCATTAAGGTGCTTTTCCCTAACTCTTTCTCCAAGGCCTTTGTGTTCCTAATAAGTATAAGGAGGGTGCCGACTGCAAGCGTCCCCTTAGGCACAATTATTTCACTATAATAACACTTACAGGGAGAACATGCAGAGTTATTTTGCTATTACATCCTCTGTATTTCAACCTCTCCTTCATTTATTTTGCTCATTACAAGGCCATGCAACGTATCCATCCATCCCTGCAGCAGTGGTGAGCCCTGAAGAGATCACTGGGGATGAATATAGAATCCCAGAGTGGTTTGGGTTGGAAGGGACCTTAAAGCTCATCCAGCTCCAACCCCTGCTATGGGCAGGGACCCCTTCCACTGGAGCAGCTTGCTCCAAGCCCCTGTGTCCAACCTGGCCTTGAGCACTGCCAGGGATGGGGCAGCCACAGCTTCTCTGGGCACCCTGTGCCAGCGCCTCAGCACCCTCACAGGGAAGAGCTTCCTTATACCTAACCCATGTGAATGGTGTTACCCAGCAACTAGAGATGAAGATACTGTTTGGCCACTAAGGCAGGAAACACTTTGCCTGTTTGCACGATAGCTTTGTTTGTCTGCTCCATGGTAGGTTAACCAGCAGCCCCACAGCCCTTCCAGGAGATAAGATGAATGCACTTGAATAGTTGGAACGTCACTGGCATGAATTATTGCTGCAGGTAAATCAGATCCCAGCCACCCTTATTCTCTTCTCATCACTGCACTGGAGTCTTCCAGCATGGAAGCTTCTCACTTCTGATGGTCCATATAGTGATGGATAAAACCAAGAAGGACTAATTTTGTCCTGGCATAGTCTGGAAGAGGGAATTACAGTCAGCTCCTGCATCCCATCCCCGCCGTCGGAATAAAATGCTTTGTGACATGTCATCAGGACAGAATTAGCCCTGAGCACATCTTCACATAGAGCGAGCGGCAGGAAGTCAACAACAAAGTCAGATGAGAAGACAAACAAGTGTTTTATTTTAGCTGTTAGGAGAAATGAGTGGGGAAAGTCTCCCCATTTGATGTCTTCATTGGAAACTAGGTGCTCCTCTGCTGCAGGATGGTAGTTAAATATAGGCTCTTTCACTTAAAGAGAGGCAGAACATGACTGAAGGTGTATTATCAGGTCAGTCACATGAGGCATTTTCCCTTCTGTCATATCTGAAGGGTGCAGTCAGGCCCTTGAACAGGCAGGTGGAGCACACCTGAGCAAAGGTTAACCAGGGTTTGATCATCTTGGCTGCCCCAGCCCCATCTCCCCACGTGGTGGCCTCTCCATCACCAGCCCCCAGATCGGTTCCTCAGGAGCAAAGTATGAACTTCCTCAGCAAGTGACTCTGTGAGCCCCATGGAAAAGAGTAAGGATAAAGCTTAGGTAAGGTCCAAACAGGGGGTTGCAGGCAGCATCGGCTGTAAGGATGTAAGGATGGAGGAAGGGGAGAAGTTGGTGGTCAAAAGACGAGATCTGGAGGAGGCAGGAGGAGTCTTTGTGGTGATGATGGCCCAGTGACAAGGGATGGGGACATCTGTCTCCATCAAGATTTCTCAGGATGAAGAGCTCCCTGTGTTCTCCTTTCCCTCTAGAAACCCTAAAGGATCTTCCCCTATACCAATATCTTATGGTAACAGTGCCTGGACTGGCACCACAGCCCTTCAAAGGGCTTGGAAGGAGAAACATGGGTCCCATCAGTCTATCCATGGCCCCCTGGCTGGAGATGAGGTGGAAAGCGCTGAATGGCCTTGTGCAGACAACTGACAAGGGTTTGCACATTGCCACAAAGGGTACCCACAGCCAAGTTGGTGGCAAATCTCAGTCCTGTATCCCAAGCTTTTGCCCTGTTATTAGTTGCCATTTTCTCCCCACTTTAAATACACAATTGGAAGTAATGAAGCCATCTGTAACCCTCAGCTCCTGCTCTCATTATGAAGCTTAGGATAAATACAGGTCTGCTCCAGGGGAAAAATAATAGGCAGGCATTAGTGCAACATCCCATGTAGACTCCCACATCAGCCTTCATTACCAAAGGGCTAGGAGTGCTGGAGACATACATGGCTTTGTTCATAGTGGAGCAGTAAAACCAGTATCTGGGTTTAAACCTGGACCAGTGGGTCCCAGCTCAGCTGAGGGGCAGGAGCTAGAGCAAGCATCTCACCCCCCATCCACCTATGGTCTGCAGCTGGCCTCACTCATGAAACACGTGCCTGTTGGCTACAGCCACATGCTGTTAGCAGAGGGAATACATCTGGTGTGCACACGATGGTGTTTGAAGGAGGGAGGTATCTTCTCTAGTGGACAGTGATGGAGCACATTGACCCAGCCAGCAGCACTCGTCACAGCATCCCTAAGACCCACCTGAGCATCTTCTTGGTACCAAGAAGCAGTTTCCATCTCCTCTAGCCACACAAACCAGCATCAAGCAGACAATGACCATACAGATGGGACAGGTCTTTTGTGCTGCTATTCCACCCTCAGTGCTCAAGGCTCAGGAGGACGCAGCACTCAAAGATGGTTATACACCATGTTATATATGAAAAGAGATGAATTAAGATGACACTGAAGCTCTTTGCTCCCAGAAGGGAACATCTAGGCATCACCAGGGATCCTTTTCCTCCCTTTTTTAATGCCATTTAACCAGCACCTTCCCCACTATCTGGTGATTCCCTGAATGAAGGTGGTTTAAGGGAGGAAAACCCAGTCCTGAATACATAACTGGTGGCAAAGGAGACCATTTCAAGCCTGCAACTCCTCTTTTGAAACACACATTTAGCTGTAGGTGGGTATAGCTACCCAGCCACTGCCAGACTGTGTTTAGATGTATCATGAGAACTGGAGGGCACGCAGGTAAAGCTAATGAGTCAAAATGACTGTGTTTAACAGTGTTTCCTCTATGTGGTCCACTTGCTAAACAAATGTGGCTGAAACAGCAAGGAAAGAAATCTCTTTGTCATTGTGTGAAGCAAGATTCCCCTGCCCTTGTGAGAAGGAGCTTTGCCAAAAATGCTTCTGATACCATCTGGCCCGAAGAGTCAGAGAGGATGAGTGTGAAGGCCAAGCCTGCATTGAAATCCCAGTGGGTTTTGCTGGAGGAGCTCCCATCGCAGCCATCCTAAAGCACTTGCTCTATGGAAGATGTCCTTGCCCATAGGAGGGGATTGGAACCGAATGAGCTTTAAGGTCCTTTCCTACCCAAAGCATTCTATGAGCTCCCACAAGTTGCTCCCCATGCAAACAGGGCTGCATTGTTCCCTTCTGCTCCCTGCCTGCCCTCCCCTTCTTTTCTCTTAGCTGAACCATTAATCAGAGGCTTCTTGTTGTGCAGCCGCATCCCCCAGCATGGGAAGGTCTGAGCTTAGGGCTCATTCTCCTTGTGCCAACACAGAAACATAGCTATCTCTGTTGACAACCACCATCATGGATACAGGGAGAACTTTCACCTGCTCCAGCCTGTGCAAGGCATTAGCCACATTAGCGTGACTTTGGAGGTGCTGTTTCCATATAAACACAGATAGGAACACAATCGATCCTTTCATAGATGTGCACTGGGCCAGTTAATATTAACACCACCTTTGGGGGATAGCTCTCCATTGCTGCAGACAGAGAGGAACCTGCCACATTCTTCTCATAGCTTCCTTGCAGGTAGGTGAAATAATATCTCTTGCAAGTGGCTGTGCCACAGACCTGAC